>NC_140110.1:1275000-1870000 GCF_964237585.1 Gallinula chloropus | reverse complement strand
CTCCAGGCCAGCTAGGTCTTTGGGTCCTGGCTCCTTCGGTTTGGGAGCTGTTGCTGCAGTTGGGCATGTTGGCCGGAGAGTGCTTCTCGGGCTGCGAACTGCAACCTTGCATGTACCTCCCATGTCCCAGGCCCAACGAAAGCCCCCAGACACAAATGGAGAGGGGCTGCTTGGGGGCCCCCTGGGGCCCCTTCAGGCCAGCTAGGTCTTTGGGTCCTGGCTCCTTCGGTTTGGGAGCTGTTGCTGGACGTTGGGCATGTTGACCGGAGAGTGCTTCTTGGGCTGCGAACTGCAACCTTGCAGGTACCTCCCAGGTCCCCGGCCCAACGAAAGCCCCCAGACCCAAATGGAGAGGGGCTGCTTGGGGGCCCCCTGGGGGCCCTTCAGGCCAGCTAGGTCTTTGGGTCCTGGCTCCTTCGGTTTGTGAGCTGTTGCTGCAGTTGGACATGTTGGCCGGAGAGTGCTTCTCGGGCCGCGAACTGCAACCTTGCAGGTAGCTCCCAGGTTCCCGGCCCAACGAAAGCCCCCAGACCCAAATTGAGAGGGGCTGTTTGGGGGCCCCCTGGGGCCCCTTCAGGCCAGCTAGGTCTTTGGGTCCTGGCTCCTTCAGTTTGGGAGCTGTTGCTGGACGTTGGGCATGTTGGCCGGAGAGTGCTTCTCGGGCTGCGAACTGCAACCTTGCAGGTACCTGCCAGGTCCCCGGCCCAACGAAAGCCCCCAGACCCAAATTGAGAGGGGCTGCTTGGGGGCCCCCTGGGGGCCCTTCAGGCCAGCTAGGTCTTTGGGTCCTGGCTCCTTCGGTTTGGGAGCTGTTGCTGCAGTTGGGCATGTTGGCCGGAGAGTGCTTCTCGGGCCGCGAACTGCAACCTTGCAGGTATCTCCCAGGTTCCCGGCCCAACGAAAGCACCCAGACCCAAATGGAGAGGGGCTGTTTGGGGGCCCCCTGGGGCCCCTTCAGGCCAGCTAGGTCTTTGGGTCCTGGCTCCTTCGGTTTGGGAGCTGTTGCTGGACGTTGGGCATGTTGACCGGAGAGTGCTTCTTGGGCTGCGAACTGCAACCTTGCAGGTATCTCCCAGGTCCCCGTCCCAACAAAAGCCCCCAGACCCAAATGGAGAGGGGCTGCTTGGGGACCCCCTGGGGGCCCTTCAGGCCAGCTAGGTCTTTGGGTCCTGGCTCCTTCGGTTTGGGAGCTGTTGCTGGACGTTGGGCATGTTGGCCGGAGAGTGCTTCTCGGGCTGCGAACTGCAACCTTGCATGTACCTCCCATGTCCCAGGCCCAACGAAAGCCCCCAGACACAAATGGAGAGGGGCTGCTTGGGGGCCCCCTGGGGGCCCTTCAGGCCAGCTAGGTCTTTGGGTCCTGGCTCCTTCGGTTTGGGAGCTGTTGCTGCAGTTGGGCATGTTGGCCGGAGAGTGCTTCTCGGGCCGCGAACTGCAACCTTGCAGGTAGCTCCCAGGTTCCCGGCCCAACGAAAGCCCCCAGACCCAAATTGAGAGGGGCTGTTTGGGGGCCCCCTGGGGCCCCTTCAGGCCAGCTAGGTCTTTGGGTCCTGGCTCCTTCAGTTTGGGAGCTGTTGCTGCAGTTGGGCATGTTGGCCGGAGAGTGCTTCTCGGGCCGCGAACTGCAACCTTGTAGGTATCTCCCAGGTTCCCGGCCCAACGAAAGCACCCAGACCCAAATGGAGAGGGGCTGTTTGGGGGCCCCCTGGGGCCCCTTCAGTCCAGCTAGGTCTTTGGGTCCTGGCTCCTTCGGTTTGGGAGCTGTTGCTGGACGTTGGGCATGTTGACCTGAGAGTGCTTCTTGGGCTGCGAACTGCAACCTTGCAGGTACCTCCCAGGTCCCCGGCCCAACAAAAGCCCCCAGACCCAAATGGAGAGGGGCTGCTTGGGGGCCCCCTGGGGGCCCTTCAGGCCAGCTAGGTCTTTGGGTCCTGGCTCCTTCGGTTTGGGAGCTGTTGCTGCAGTTGGACATGTTGGCCGGAGAGTGCTTCTCGGGCCGCGAACTGCAACCTTGCAGGTACCTCCCAGGTTCCCGGCCCAACGAAAGCCCCCAGACCCAAATGGAGAGGGGCTGTTTGGGGGCCCCCTGGGGCCCCTTCAGGCCAGCTAGGTCTTTGGGTCCTGGCTCCTTCAGTTTGGGAGCTGTTGCTGCAGTTGGGCATGTTGGCCGGAGAGTGCTTCTCGGGCTGCGAACTGCAACCTTGCAGGTACCTCCCAGGTCCCCGGCCCAACGAAAGCCCCCAGACCCAAATTGAGAGGGGCTGCTTGGGGGCCCCCTGGGGGCCCTTCAGGCCAGCTAGGTCTTTGGGTCCTGGCTACTTCGCTTTGGGAGCTGTTGCTGGACGTTGGGCATGTTGGCCGGAGAGTGCTTCTCGGGCCTCGAACTGTCCCTTGCAGGTAGCTCCCAGGTTCCATGCCCAACGAAAGCCCCCAGACCCAAATGGAGAGGGGCTGCTTGGGGGTCCCCTGGGGGCCCTTCAGGCCAGCTAGGTCTTTGGGTCCTGGCTCCTTCGGATTGGGAGCTGTTGCTGCAGTTGGGCATGTTGACCGGAGAGTGCTTCTCGGGCTGCGAACTGCAACCTTGCAGGTACCTCCCATGTCCCCGGCCCAACGAAAGCCCCCAGACCCAAATGGAGAGGGGCTGCTTGGGGGCCCCCTGGGGGCCCTTCAGGCCAGCTAGGTCTTTGGGTCCTGGCTCCTTCGGTTTGGGAGCTGTTGCTGCAGATGGGCATGTTGGCCGGACAGTGGTTCTCGGGCCGTGAACTACAACCTTGCAGGTAGCTCCCAGGTTCCCGGCCCAACGAAAGGCCCCAGACCCAAATGGAGAGGGGCTGCTTGGGGGCCCCCTGGGGCCCCTTCAGGCCAGCTAGGTCTTTGGGTCCTGGCTCCTTCGGTTTGGGAGCTGTTGCTGCAGTTGGGCATGTTGGCCGGAGAGTGGTTCTCGGGCTGCGAACTGCAACCTTGCAGGTACCTCCCAGGTTCCCGGCCCAACGAAAGCCCCCAGACCCAAATGGAGAGGGGCTGCTTGGGGGCCCCCTGGGGGCCCTTCAGGCCAGCTAGGTCTTTGGGTCCTGGCTCCTTCGCTTTGGGAGCTGTTGCTGGACGTTGGGCATGTTGGCCGGAGAGTGCTTCTCAGGCTGCGAACTGCAACCTCGCAGGTACCTCCCAGGTTCCATGCCCAACGAAAGCCCCCAGACCCAAATGGAGAGGGGCTGTTTGGGGGCCCCCTGGGGACTCTTCAGGCCAGCTAGGTCTTTGGGTCCTGGCTCCTTCGGTTTGGGAGCTGTTGCTGGACGTTGGGCATGTTGGCCGGAGAGTGCTTCTCGGGCCGCGCACTGCAACCTTGCAGGTACCTCCCAGGTTCCCGGCCCAACGAAAGCCCCCAGACCCAAATGGAGAGGGGCTGCTTGGGGGCCCCCTGGGGGCCCTTCAGGCCAGCTAGGTCTTTGGGTCCTGGCTCCTTCGGTTTGGGAGCTGTTGCTGGACGTTGGGCATGTTGGCCAGAGAGTGCTTCTCGGTACGTGAACTGCAACCTTGCAGGTAGCTCCCAGGTTCCCGGCCCAAGGAAAGCCCCCAGAGCCAAATAGGGAGGGGCTGCTTGGGGGCCCCCTGGGGCCCCTTCAGGCCAGCTAGCTCTTTGGGTCCTGGCTCCTTCGGTTTGGGAGCTGTTTCTGCAGTTGGGCATGTTGACCGGAGAGTGCTTCTCGGGCTGCGAACTGCAACCTTGCAGGTACCTCCCAGGTCCCCGGCCCAACGAAAGCCCCCAGACCCAAATGGAGAGGGGCTGCTTGGGGGCCCCCTGGGGGCACGTCAGGCCAGCTAGGTCTTTGGGTCCTGGCTCCTTCGCTTTGGGAGCTGTTGCTGGACGTTGGGCATGTTGGCCGGAGAGTGCTTCTCGGGCCGCGAACTGCAACCTTGCAGGTAGCTCCCAGGTTCCCGGCCCAACGAAAGCCCCCAGACCCAAATGGAGAGGGGCTGCTTGGGGGCCCCCTGGGGCCCCTTCAGGCCAGCTAGGTCTTTGGGTCCTGGCTCCTTGGGTTTGGGAGCTGTTGCTGGACGTTGGGCATGTTGGCCGGAGAGTGCTTCTCGGGCCATGAACTGCAACCTTGCAGGTACCTCCCAGGTTCCCGGCCCAACGAAAGCCCCCAGACCCAAATGGAGAGGGGCTGCTTGGGGGCCCCCTGGGGGCCCTTCAGGCCAGCTAGGTCTTTGGGTCCTGGCTCCTTCGGTTTGGGAGCTGTTGCTGGACGTTGGGCATGTTGGCCAGAGAGTGCTTCTCGGTACGTGAACTGCAACCTTGCAGGTAGCTCCCAGTTTCCCGGCCCAAGGAAAGCTCCCAGACCCAAATAGGGAGTTGCTGCTTGGGGGCCTCTTGGGGCCCCTTCAGGCCAGCTAGGTCTTTGGGTCCTGACTCCTTCGGTTTGGGAGCTGTTTCTGCAGTTGGGCATGTTGACCGGAGAGTGCTTCTCGGGCTGCGAACTGCAAACTTGCAGGTACCTCCCAGGTCCCCGGCCCAACGAAAGCCCCCAGACCCAAATTGAGAGGGGCTGCTTGGGGGCCCCCTGGGGGCCCTTCAGGCCAGCTAGGTCTTTGGGTCCTGGCTCCTTCGGTTTGGGAGCTGTTGCTGCAGTTGGGCATGTTGGCCGGAGAGTGCTTCTCGGGCCGCGAACTGCAACCTTGCAGGTAGCTCCCAGGTTCCCGGCCCAACGAAAGCCCCCAGACCCAAATGGAGAGGGGCTGTTTGGGGGCCCCCTGGGGCCCCTTCAGGCCAGCTAGGTCTTTGGGTCCTGGCTCCTTCGGTTTGGGAGCTGTTGCTGGACGTTTGGCATGTTGGCCGGAGAGTGCTTCTCGGGCCGTGAACTGCAACCTTGCAGGAATCTCCCAGGTTCCCGGCCCAACGAAAGCCCCCAGACCCAAATGGAGAGGGGCTGTTTGGGGGCCCCCTGGGGACTCTTCAGGCCAGCTAGGTCTTTGGGTCCTGGCTCCTTGGGTTTGGGAGCTGTTGCTGGACGTTGGGCATGATGGCCGGAGAGTGCTTCTCGGGCTGCGAACTGCAACCTTGCAGGCACCTCCCATGTCCCCGGCCCAACGAAAGCCCCCAGACCCAAATGGAGAGGGGCTGCTTGGGGGCCCCCTGGGGCCCCTTCAGGCCAGCTAGGTCTTTGGGTCCTGGCTCCTTCAGTTTGGGAGCTGTTGCTGCAGTTGGGCATGTTGGCCGGAGAGTGCTTCTCGGGCCGTGAACTGCAACCTTGCAGGCACTTCCCAGGTCCCCGGCCCAACGAAAGCCCCCAGACCCAAATGGAGAGGGGCTGCTTGGGGGCCCCCTGGGGGCCCTTCAGGCCAGCTAGGTCTTTGGGTCCTGGCTCCTTCGGTTTGGGAGCTGTTGCTGGACGTCGGGCATGTTGGCCAGAGAGTGCTTCTCGGTACGTGAACTGCAACCTTGCAGGTAGCTCCCAGGTTCCCGGCCCAACGAAATCCCCCACACCAAAATTGAGAGGGGCTGCTTGCGGGCCCCCTGGGGCCCCTTCAGGCCAGCTATTTCTTTGGGTCCTGGCTCCTTCGGTTTGGGAGCTGTTGCTGCAGTTGGGCATGTTGGCCGGAGAGTGCTTCTCGGGCCTCGAACTGCAACCTTGCTGGTAGCTCCCAGGTTCCCGGCCCAACGAAAGCCCCCAGACCCAAATGGAGAGGGGCTGCTTGGGGGCCCCCAGGGGGCCCCTTCAGGCCAGCTAGGTCTTTGGGTCCTGGCTCCTTCAGTTTGGGAGCTGTTGCTGGACGTTGGGCATGTTGGCCGGAGAGTGGTTCTCGGGCCGTGAACTGCAACCTCGCAGGTAACTCCCAGGTTCCATGCCCAACGAAAGCCCCCAGACCCAAATTGAGAGGGGCTGTTTGTGGGCCCCCTGGGGACTCTTCAGGCCAGCTAGGTCTTTGGGTCCTGGCTCCTTCGGTTTGGGAGCTGTTGCTGGACGTTGGGCATGTTGGCCGGAGAGTGCTTCTCGGGCCGCGCACTGCAACCTTGCAGGCACTTCCCAGGTTCCCGGCCCAACGAAAGCCCCCAGACCCAAATGGAGAGGGGCTGTTTGGGGGCCCCCAGGGGGCCCTTCAGGCTAGCTAGGTCTTTGGGTCCTGGCTCCTTCGGTTTGGGAGCTGTTGCTGGACGTTGGGCATGTTGGCCGGAGAGTGCTTCTCGGGCCGCGAACTGCAACCTTGCAGGTACCTCCCAGACTCCATGCCCAACGAAAGCCCCCAGACCCAAATGGGGAGGGGCTGTTTGGGGGCCCCCTGGGGACCCTTCAGTCCAGCTAGGTCTTTGGGTCCTGGCTCCTTCGGTTTGGGAGCTGTTGCTGGACGTTGGGCATGTTGACCGGAGAGTGCTTCTCGGGCTGCGAACTGCAACCTTGCAGGTACCTCCCAGGTTCCCAGCCCAACGAAAGCCCCCAGACCCAAATGGAGAGGGGCTGCTTGGGGGCCCCCTGGGGGCCCTTCAGGCCAGCTAGGTCTTTGGGTCCTGGCTCCTTCGCTTTGGGAGCTGTTGCTGGACGTTGGGCATGTTGGCCGGAGAGTGCTTCTCGGGCCGCGAACTGCAACCTTGCAGGCACCTCCCAGGTCCCCGGCCCAACGAAAGCCCCCAGACCAAAATTGAGAGGGGCTGCTTGCTGGCCCCCTGGGGGCCCTTCAGGCCAGCTAGGTCTTTGGGTCCTGGCTCCTTCGGATTGGGAGCTGTTGCTGGACGTTTGGCATGTTGACCGGAGAGTGCTTCTTGGGCCGTGAACTGCAACCTTGCAGGTACCTCCCAGGTCCCCGGCCCAACGAAAGCCCCCAGACCAAAATTGAGAGGGGCTGCTTGGGGGCCCCCTGGGGGCCCTTCAGGCCAGCTAGGTCTTTGGGTCCTGGCTCCTTGGGTTTGGGAGCTGTTGCTGGACGTTGGGCATGTTGGCCGGAGAGTGCTTCTCGGGCCGCGAACTGCAACCTTGCAGGCACCTCCCAGGTTCCCGGCCCAACGAAAGCCCCCAGACCCAAATGGAGAGGGGCTGCTTGCGGGCCCCCTGGGGACCCTCCAGGCCAGCTATTTCTTTGGGTCCTGGCTCCTTCGGTTTGGGAGCTGTTGCTGCAGTTGGGCATGTTGGTCGGAGAGTGCTTCTCGGGCTGCGAACTGCAACCTTGCAGGTACCTCCCAGGTTCCATGCCCAACGAAAGCCCCCAGACCCAAATTAAGAGGGGCTGTTTGGGGGCCCCCAGGGGGCCCTTCAGGCCAGCTAGGTCTTTGGGTCCTGGCTCCTTCGGTTTGGGAGCTGTTGCTGGACGTTGGGCATGTTGGCCGGAGAGTGCTTCTCGGGCCTCGAACTGCAACCTTGCAGGTAGCTCCCAGGTTCCCGGCCCAACGAAAGCCCCCAGACCCAAATGGAGAGGGGCTCCTTGGGGGCCCCCTGGGGGCCCTTCAGGCCAGCTAGGTCTTTGGGTCCTGGCTCCTTCGGTTTGGGAGCTGTTGCTGGACGTTGGGCATGTTGGCCAGAGAGTGCTTCTCGGTACGTGAACTGCAAGCTTGCAGGTAGCTCCCAGGTTCCCGGCCCAAGGAAAGCACCCAGACCCAAATAGGGAGGGGCTGCTTGGGGGCCCCTTGGGGCCCCTTCAGGCCAGCTAGCTCTTTGGGTCCTGGCTCCTTCGGTTTGGGAGCTGTTGCTGCAGTTGGGCATGTTGACCGGAGAGTGTTTCTCGGGCTGCGAACTGCAACCTTGCAGGTACCTCCCAGGATCCATGCCCAACGAAAGCCCCCAGACCCAAATGGAGAGGGGCTCCTTGGGGGCCCCCTGGGGGCCCTTCAGGCCAGCTAGGTCTTTGGGTCCTGGCTCCTTGGGTTTGGGAGCTGTTGCTGGACGTTGGGCATGTTGGCCGGAGAGTGCTTCTCGGGCCGCGAACTGCAACCTTGCAGGCACCTCCCAGGTTCCCGGCCCAACGAAAGCCCCCAGACCCAAATGGAGAGGGGCTGCTTGCGGGCCCCCTGGGGACCCTCCAGGCCAGCTATTTCTTTGGGTCCTGGCTCCTTCGGTTTGGGAGCTGTTGCTGCAGTTGGGCATGTTGGTCGGAGAGTGCTTCTCGGGCTGCGAACTGCAACCTTGCAGGTACCTCCCAGGTTCCATGCCCAACGAAAGCCCCCAGACCCAAATTGAGAGGGGCTGTTTGGGGGCCCCCAGGGGGCCCTTCAGGCCAGCTAGGTCTTTGGGTCCTGGCTCCTTCGGTTTGGGAGCTGTTGCTGGACGTTGGGCATGTTGGCCGGAGAGTGCTTCTCGGGCCTCGAACTGCAACCTTGCAGGTAGCTCCCAGGTTCCCGGCCCAACGAAAGCCCCCAGACCCAAATGGAGAGGGGCTGCTTGGGGGCCCCCTGGGGGCCCTTCAGGCCAGCTAGGTCTTTGGGTCCTGGCTCCTTCGGTTTGGGAGCTGTTGCTGGACGTTGGGCATGTTGGCCAGAGAGTGCTTCTCGGTACGTGAACTGCAAGCTTGCAGGTAGCTCCCAGGTTCCCGGCCCAAGGAAAGCACCCAGACCCAAATAGGGAGGGGCTGCTTGGGGGCCCCTTGGGGCCCCTTCAGGCCAGCTAGCTCTTTGGGTCCTGGCTCCTTCGGTTTGGGAGCTGTTGCTGCAGTTGGGCATGTTGACCGGAGAGTGTTTCTCGGGCTGCGAACTGCAACCTTGCAGGTACCTCCCAGGATCCATGCCCAACGAAAGCCCCCAGACCCAAATGGAGAGGGGCTCCTTGGGGGCCCCCTGGGGGCCCTTCAGGCCAGCTAGGTCTTTGGGTCCTGGCTCCTTGGGTTTGGGAGCTGTTGCTGGACGTTGGGCATGTTGGCCGGAGAGTGCTTCTCGGGCCGCGAACTGCAACCTTGCAGGCACCTCCCAGGTTCCCGGCCCAACGAAAGCCCCCAGACCCAAATGGAGAGGGGCTGCTTGCGGGCCCCCTGGGGACCCTCCAGGCCAGCTATTTCTTTGGGTCCTGGCTCCTTCGGTTTGGGAGCTGTTGCTGCAGTTGGGCATGTTGGTCGGAGAGTGCTTCTCGGGCTGCGAACTGCAACCTTGCAGGTACCTCCCAGGTTCCATGCCCAACGAAAGCCCCCAGACCCAAATTGAGAGGGGCTGTTTGGGGGCCCCCAGGGGGCCCTTCAGGCCAGCTAGGTCTTTGGGTCCTGGCTCCTTCGGTTTGGGAGCTGTTGCTGGACGTTGGGCATGTTGGCCGGAGAGTGCTTCTCGGGCCTCGAACTGCAACCTTGCAGGTAGCTCCCAGGTTCCCGGCCCAACGAAAGCCCCCAGACCCAAATGGAGAGGGGCTCCTTGGGGGCCCCCTGGGGGCCCTTCAGGCCAGCTAGGTCTTTGGGTCCTGGCTCCTTCGGTTTGGGAGCTGTTGCTGGACGTTGGGCATGTTGGCCAGAGAGTGCTTCTCGGTACGTGAACTGCAAGCTTGCAGGTAGCTCCCAGGTTCCCGGCCCAAGGAAAGCACCCAGACCCAAATAGGGAGGGGCTGCTTGGGGGCCCCTTGGGGCCCCTTCAGGCCAGCTAGCTCTTTGGGTCCTGGCTCCTTCGGTTTGGGAGCTGTTGCTGCAGTTGGGCATGTTGACCGGAGAGTGTTTCTCGGGCTGCGAACTGCAACCTTGCAGGTACCTCCCAGGTCCCCGGCCCAACGAAAGCCCCCAGACCCAAATGGAGAGGGGCTGCTTGGGGGCCCCCTGGGGGCACGTCAGGCCAGCTAGGTCTTTGGGTCCTGGCTCCTTCGGTTTGGGAGATGTTGCTGGACGTTGGGCATGTTGGCCGGAGAGTGCTTCTCGGGCCGCGCACTGCAACCTTGCAGGTAGCTCCCATGTCCCCGGCCCAACGAAAGCCCCCAGACCCAAATGGAGAGGGGCTGCTTGGGGGCCCCCTGGGGGCCCTTCAGGCCAGCTAGGTCTTTGGGTCCTGGCTCCTTCGGTTTGGGAGCTGTTGCCGGACGTTGGGCATGTTGGCCGGAGAGTGCTTCTCGGGCCGCGAACTGCAACCTTGCAGGATTCTCCCAGGTTCCCGGCCCAAGGAAAGCCCCCAGACCCAAATAGGGAGGGGCTTCTTGGGGGCCTCTTGGGGCCCCTTCAGGCCAGCTAGGTCTTTGGGTCCTGGCTCCTTCGGTTTGGGAGCTGTTTCTGCAGTTGGGCATGTTGACCGGAGAGTGCTTCTCGGGCTGCGAACTGCAACCTTGCAGGTACCTCCCAGGTCCCCGGCCCAACGAAAGCCCCCAGACCCAAATTGAGAGGGGCTGCTTGCGGGCCCCCTGGGGGCCCTTCAGGCCAGCTAGGTCTTTGGGTCCTGGCTCCTTCGGTTTGGGAGCTGTTGCTGCAGTTGGGCATGTTGGCCGGAGAGTGCTTCTCGGGCCGCGAACTGCAACCTTGCAGGTACCTCCCAGACTCCATGCCCAACGAAAGCCCCCAGACCCAAATGGAGAGGGGCTGTTTGGGGGCCCCCTGGGGCCCCTTCAGGCCAGCTAGGTCTTTGGGTCCTGGCTCCTTCGGTTTGGGAGCTGTTGCTGGACGTTGGGCATGTTGGCCGGAGAGTGCTTCTCGGGCCGTGAACTGCAACCTTGCAGGTAGCTCCCAGGTTCCCGGCCCAACGAAAGCCCCCAGACACAAATGGAGAGGGGCTGTTTGGGGGCCCCCTGGGGACTCTTCAGGCCAGCTAGGTCTTTGGGTCCTGGCTCCTTGGGTTTGGGAGCTGTTGCTGGACGTTGGGCATGATGGCCGGAGAGTGCTTCTCGGGCCGCGAACTGCAACCTTGCAGGCACCTCCCAGGTTCCCGGCCCAACGAAAGCCCCCAGACCCAAATGGAGAGGGGCTGCTTGCGGGCCCCCTGGGGACACTCCAGGCCAGCTAGGTCTTTGGGTCCTGGCTCCTTCGGATTGGGAGCTGTTGCTGCAGTTGGGCATGTTGGCCGGAGAGTGCTTCTCGGGCCGCGAACTGCAACCTTGCAGGTACCTCCCAGGTTCCATGCCCAATGAAAGCCCCCAGACCCAAATTGAGAGGGGCTGTTTGGGGGCCCCCTGGGTACCCTTCAGGCCAGCTAGGTCTTTGGGTCCTGGCTCCTTCGGTTTGGGAGCTGTTGCTGCAGTTGTGCATGTTGACCGGAGAGTGCTTCTCGGGCTGCGAACTGCAACCTTGCAGGTAGCTCCCAGGTTCCTGGCCCAACGAAAGCCCCCAGACCCAAATGGAGAGGGGCTGCTTGGGGGCCCCCTGGGGGCCCTTCAGGCCAGCTAGGTCTTTGGGTCCTGGCTCCTTCGGATTGGGAGCTGTTGCTGGACGTTGGGCATGTTGACCGGAGAGTGCTTCTCGGGCCGCGAACTGCAACCTTGCAGGTACCTCCCAGGTCCCAGGCCCAACGAAAGCCCCCAGACCCAAATGGAGAGGGGCTGCTTGGGGGCCCCCTGGGGCCCCTTCAGGCCAGCTAGGTCTTTGGGTCCTGGCTCCTTGGGTTTGGGAGCTGTTGCTGCAGTTGGGCATGTTGGCCGGAGAGTGCTTCTCGGGCCGCGAACTGCAACCGTGCAGGTACCTCCCAGGTTCCCGGCCCAACGAAAGCCCCCAGACCCAAATGGAGAGGGGCTGCTTGGGGGCCCCCTGGGGGCCCTTCAGGCCAGCTAGGTCTTTGGGTCCTGGCTCCTTCGGTTTGGGAGCTGTTGCTGGACGTTGGGCATGTTGGCCGGAGAGTGCTTCTCAGGCTGTGAACTGCAACCTCGCAGGTACCTCCCAGGTTCCATGCCCAACGAAAGCCCCCAGACCCAAATTGAGAGGGGCTGTTTGGGGGCCCCCTGGGGACTCTTCAGGCCAGCTAGGTCTTTGGGTCCTGGCTCCTTCGGTTTGGGAGCTGTTGCTGGACGTTGGGCATGTTGGCCGGAGAGTGCTTCTCGGGCCGCGCACTGCAACCTTGCAGGCACTTCCCAGGTTCCCGGCCCAATGAAAGCCCCCAGACCCAAATGGAGAGGGGCTGTTTGGGGGCCCCCAGGGGGCCCTTCAGGCCAGCTAGGTCTTTGGGTCCTGGCTCCTTCGGTTTGGGAGCTGTTGCTGGACGTTGGGCATGTTGGCCAGAGAGTGCTTCTCGGTACGTGAACTGCAACCTTGCAGGTAGCTCCCAGGTTCCCGGCCCAAGGAAAGCCCCCAGACCCAAATAGGGAGGGGCTGCTTGGGGGCCTCTTGGGGCCCCTTCAGGCCAGCTAGCTCTTTGGGTCCTGGCTCCTTCGGTTTGGGTGCTGTTTCTGCAGTTGGGCATGTTGACCGGAGAGTGCTTCTCGGGCTGCGAACTGCAACCTTGCAGGTAGTTCCCAGTTTCCCGGCCCAAGGAAAGCCCCCAGACCCAAATAGGGAGGGGCTGCCTGGGGGCCCCTTGGGGCCCCTTCAGGCCAGCTAGGTCTTTGGGTCCTGGCTCCTTGGGTTTGGGAGCTGTTGCTGGACGTTGGGCATGTTGGCCGGAGAGTGCTTCTCGGGCCTCGAACTGCAACATTGCAGGTAGCTCCCAGGTCCCCGGCCCAACGAAAGCCCCCAGACCCAAATGGAGAGGGGCTGCTTGGGGGCCCCCTGGGGCCCCTTCAGGCCAGCTAGGTCTTTGGGTCCTGGCTCCTTCGGTTTGGGAGCTGTTGCTGCACGTTGGGCATGTTGGCCGGAGAGTGGTTCTCGGGCCATGAACTGCAACCTTGCAGGTACCTCCCATGTCCCCGGCCCAACGAAAGCCCCCAGACCCAAATTGAGAGGGGCAGCCTCGGGGTCCACTGGGGTCCTTCAGGCCAGCTAGGTCTTTGGGTCCTGGCTCCTTCGGTTTGGGAGCTGTTGCTGCAGTTGGGCATGTTGACCGGAGAGTGCTTCTCGGGCTGCGAACTGCAACCTTGCAGGTAGCTCCCAGGTTCCCGGCCCAACGAAAGCCCCCAGACCCAAATGGAGAGGGGCTGCTTGGGGGCCCCCTGGGGGCCCTTCAGGCCAGCTACGTCTTTGGGTCCTGGCTCCTTCGCTTTGGGAGCTGTTGCTGGACGTTGGGCATGTTGGCCGGAGAGTGGTTCTCGGGCCGTGAACTGCAACCTTGCAGGTAGCTCCCAGGTTCCATGCCCAACGAAAGGCCCCAGACCCAAATGGAGAGGGGCTGCTTGGGGGCCCCCTGGGGCCCCTTCAGGCCAGCTAGGTCTTTGGGTCCTGGCTCCTTCGGTTTGGGAGCTGTTGCTGCAGTTGGGCATGTTGGCCGGAGAGTGCTTCTCGGGCCGCGAACTGCAACCTTGCAGGTACCTCCCAGGTTCCCGGCCCAACGAAAGGCCCCAGACTCAAATTGAGAGGGGCTGCTTGGGGGCCCCCTGGGGGCCCTTCAGGCCAGCTAGGTCTTTGGGTCCTGGCTCCTTCGGTTTGGGAGCTGTTGCTGGACGTTGGGCATGTTGACCGGAGAGTGCTTCTCGGGCTGCGAACTGCAACCTTGCAGGTACCTCCCAGGTTCCCAGCCCAACGAAAGACCCCAGACCCAAATGGAGAGGGGCTGCTTGGGGGCCCCCTGGGGGCCCTTCAGGCCAGCTAGGTCTTTGGGTCCTGGCTCCTTCGCTTTGGGAGCTGTTGCTGGACGTTGGGCATGTTGGCCGGAGAGTGCTTCTCAGGCTGCGAACTGCAACCTTGCAGGTACCTGCCAGGTTCCATGCCCAACGAAAGCCCCCAGACCCAAATGGAGAGGGGCTGTTTGGGGGCCCCCTGGGGACTCTTCAGGCCAGCTAGGTCTTTGGGTCCTGGCTCCTTCGGTTTGGGAGCTGTTGCTGGACGTTGGGCATGTTGGCCCGAGAGTGCTTCTCGGGCCGAGAACTGCAACCTTGCAGGCACCTCCCAGGTCCCCGGCCCAACGAAAGCCCCCAGACCAAAATTGAGAGGGGCTGCTTGCTGGACCCCTGGGGGCCCTTCAGGCTAGCTAGGTCTTTGGGTCCTGGCTCCTTCGGATTGGGAGATGTTGCTGCAGTTGGGCATGTTGACCGGAGAGTGCTTCTCGGGCTGCGAACTGCAACCTTGCAGGTAGCTCCCAGGTTCCCGGCCCAACGAAAGCCCCCAGACCCAAATGGAGAGGGGCTGCTTGGGGGCCCCCTGGGGGCCCTTCAGGCCAGCTAGGTCTTTGGGTCCTGGCTCCTTCGGTTTGGGAGCTGTTGCTGCAGATGGGCATGTTGGCCGGAGAGTGGTTCTCGGGCCGTGAACTGCAACCTTGCAGGTAGCTCCCAGGTTCCATGCCCAACGAAAGCCCCCAGACCCAAATGGAGAGGGGCTGCTTGGGGGCCCCCTGGGGACACTCCAGGCCAGCTAGGTCTTTGGGTCCTGGCTCCTTCGCTTTGGGAGCTGTTGCTGGACGTTGGGCATGTTGGCCGGAGAGTGCTTCTCGGGCCTCGAACTGTCCCTTGCAGGTAGCTCCCAGGTTCCCGGCCCAACGAAAGCCCCCAGACCCAAATGGAGAGGGGCTGCTTGGGGGCCCCCTGGGGGCCCTTCAGGCCAGCTAGGTCTTTGGGTCCTGGCTCCTTCGGTTTGGGAGCTGTTGCTGGACGTTGGGCATGTTGGCCGGAGAGTGCTTCTCGGGCCATGAACTGCAACCTTGCAGGTACCTCCCATGTCCCCGGCCCAACGAAAGCCCCCAGACCCAAATGGAGAGGGGCTGCTTGGGGGCCCCCTGGGGGCCCTTCAGGCCAGCTAGGTCTTTGGGTCCTGGCTCCTTCGGTTTGGGAGCTGTTGCTGGACGTTGGGCATGTTGGCCAGAGAGTGCTTCTCGGTACGTGAACTGCAACCTTGCAGGTAGCTCCCAGGTTCCCGGCCCAAGGAAATCCCCCAGACCCAAATAGGGAGGGGCTGCTTGGGGGCATCTTGGGGCCCCTTCAGGCCAGCTAGTTCTTTGGGTCCTGGCTCCTTCGGTTTGGGAGCTGTTTCTGCAGTTGGGCATGTTGACCGGAGAGTGCTTCTCGGGCTGCGAACTGCAACCTTGCAGGTACCTCCCAGGTCCCCGGCCCAACGAAAGCCCCCAGACCCAAATTGAGAGGGGCTGCTTGGGGGCCCCCTGGGGGCCCTTCAGGCCAGCTAGGTCTTTGGGTCCTGGCTCCTTGGGTTTGGGAGCTGTTGCTGCAGTTGGGCATGTTGGCCGGAGAGTGCTTCTCGGGCCGCGAACTGCAACCTTGCAGGTAGCTCCCAGGTTCCCGGCCCAACGAAAGCCCCCAGACCCAAATGGAGAGGGGCTGTTTGGGGGCCCCCTGGGGACTCTTCAGGCCAGCTAGGTCTTTGGGTCCTGGCTCCTTGGGTTTGGGAGCTGTTGCTGGACGTTGGGCATGATGGCCGGAGAGTGCTTCTCGGGCCGCGAACTGCAACCTTGCAGGCACCTCCCAGGTTCCCGGCCCAACGAAAGCCCCCAGACCCAAATGGAGAGGGGCTGCTTGCGGGCCCCCAGGGGGCCCTTCAGGCTAGCTAGGTCTTTGGGTCCTGGCTCCTTCGGTTTGGGAGCTGTTGCTGGACGTTGGGCATGTTGGCCGGAGAGTGCTTCTCGGGCCGCGAACTGCAACCTTGCAGGTACCTCCCAGACTCCATGCCCAACGAAAGCCCCCAGACCCAAATTGAGAGGGGCTGCTTGGGGGCCCCCTGGGGGCCCTTCAGGCCAGCTAGGTCTTTGGGTCCTGGCTCCTTCGGTTTGGGAGCTGTTGCTGCAGTTGGGCATGTTGGCCGGAGAGTGCTTCTTGGGCCGCGAACTGCAACCTTGCAGGCACCTCCCAGGTTCCCGGCCCAACGAAAGCCCCCAGACCCAAATGGAGAGGGGCTGCTTGGTGGACCCCTGGGGGCCCTTCAGGCCAGCTAGGTCTTTGGGTCCTGGCTCCTTCGGTTTGGGAGCTGTTGCTGCAGTTGGGCATGTTGGCCGGAGAGTGCTTCTCGGGCCGCGAACTGCAACCTTGCAGGTAGCTCCCAGGTCCCCGGCCCAACGAAAGCCCCCAGACCCAAATGGAGAGGGGCTGTTTGGGGTCCCCTGGGGCCCCTTCAGGCCAGCTAGGTCTTTGGGTCCTGGCTCCTTCGGTTTGGGAGCTGTTGCTGGACGTTGGGCATGTTGGCCGGAGAGTGCTTCTCGGGCCGTGAACTGCAACCTTGCAGGTAGCTCCCAGGTTCCCGGCCCAACGAAAGCCCCCAGACCCAAATTGAGAGGGGCTGCTTGGGGGCCCCCTGGGGACTCTTCAGGCCAGCTAGGTCTTTGGGTCCTGGCTCCTTGGGTTTGGGAGCTGTTGCTGGACGTTGGGCATGTTGGCCGGAGAGTGCTTCTCGGGCCGCGAACTGCAACCTTGCAGGCACCTCCCAGGTTCCCGGCCCAACGAAAGCCCCCAGACCCAAATGGAGAGGGGCTGCTTGGGGGCCCCCTGGGGGCCCTTCAGGCCAGCTAGGTCTTTGGGTCCTGGCTCCTTCGGTTTGGGAGCTGTTGCTGGACGTTGGGCATGTTGGCCAGAGAGTGCTTCTCGGTACGTGAACTGCAAGCTTGCAGGTAGCTCCCAGGTTCCCGGCCCAAGGAAAGCACCCAGACCCAAATAGGGAGGGGCTGCTTGGGGGCCCCTTGGGGCCCCTTCAGGCCAGCTAGCTCTTTGGGTCCTGGCTCCTTCGGTTTGGGAGCTGTTGCTGCAGTTGGGCATGTTGACCGGAGAGTGTTTCTCGGGCTGCGAACTGCAACCTTGCAGGTACCTCCCAGGATCCATGCCCAACGAAAGCCCCCAGACCCAAATGGAGAGGGGCTCCTTGGGGGCCCCCTGGGGGCCCTTCAGGCCAGCTAGGTCTTTGGGTCCTGGCTCCTTGGGTTTGGGAGCTGTTGCTGGACGTTGGGCATGTTGGCCGGAGAGTGCTTCTCGGGCCGCGAACTGCAACCTTGCAGGCACCTCCCAGGTTCCCGGCCCAACGAAAGCCCCCAGACCCAAATGGAGAGGGGCTGCTTGCGGGCCCCCTGGGGACCCTCCAGGCCAGCTATTTCTTTGGGTCCTGGCTCCTTCGGTTTGGGAGCTGTTGCTGCAGTTGGGCATGTTGGTCGGAGAGTGCTTCTCGGGCTGCGAACTGCAACCTTGCAGGTACCTCCCAGGTTCCATGCCCAACGAAAGCCCCCAGACCCAAATTGAGAGGGGCTGTTTGGGGGCCCCCAGGGGGCCCTTCAGGCCAGCTAGGTCTTTGGGTCCTGGCTCCTTCGGTTTGGGAGCTGTTGCTGGACGTTGGGCATGTTGGCCGGAGAGTGCTTCTCGGGCCTCGAACTGCAACCTTGCAGGTAGCTCCCAGGTTCCCGGCCCAACGAAAGCCCCCAGACCCAAATGGAGAGGGGCTCCTTGGGGGCCCCCTGGGGGCCCTTCAGGCCAGCTAGGTCTTTGGGTCCTGGCTCCTTCGGTTTGGGAGCTGTTGCTGGACGTTGGGCATGTTGGCCAGAGAGTGCTTCTCGGTACGTGAACTGCAAGCTTGCAGGTAGCTCCCAGGTTCCCGGCCCAAGGAAAGCACCCAGACCCAAATAGGGAGGGGCTGCTTGGGGGCCCCTTGGGGCCCCTTCAGGCCAGCTAGCTCTTTGGGTCCTGGCTCCTTCGGTTTGGGAGCTGTTGCTGCAGTTGGGCATGTTGACCGGAGAGTGTTTCTCGGGCTGCGAACTGCAACCTTGCAGGTACCTCCCAGGTCCCCGGCCCAACGAAAGCCCCCAGACCCAAATGGAGAGGGGCTGCTTGGGGGCCCCCTGGGGGCACGTCAGGCCAGCTAGGTCTTTGGGTCCTGGCTCCTTCGGTTTGGGAGATGTTGCTGGACGTTGGGCATGTTGGCCGGAGAGTGCTTCTCGGGCCGCGCACTGCAACCTTGCAGGTAGCTCCCATGTCCCCGGCCCAACGAAAGCCCCCAGACCCAAATGGAGAGGGGCTGCTTGGGGGCCCCCTGGGGGCCCTTCAGGCCAGCTAGGTCTTTGGGTCCTGGCTCCTTCGGTTTGGGAGCTGTTGCCGGACGTTGGGCATGTTGGCCGGAGAGTGCTTCTCGGGCCGCGAACTGCAACCTTGCAGGATTCTCCCAGGTTCCCGGCCCAAGGAAAGCCCCCAGACCCAAATAGGGAGGGGCTGCTTGGGGGCCTCTTGGGGCCCCTTCAGGCCAGCTAGGTCTTTGGGTCCTGGCTCCTTCGGTTTGGGAGCTGTTTCTGCAGTTGGGCATGTTGACCGGAGAGTGCTTCTCGGGCTGCGAACTGCAACCTTGCAGGTACCTCCCAGGTCCCCGGCCCAACGAAAGCCCCCAGACCCAAATTGAGAGGGGCTGCTTGCGGGCCCCCTGGGGGCCCTTCAGGCCAGCTAGGTCTTTGGGTCCTGGCTCCTTCGGTTTGGGAGCTGTTGCTGCAGTTGGGCATGTTGGCCGGAGAGTGCTTCTCGGGCCGCGAACTGCAACCTTGCAGGTACCTCCCAGACTCCATGCCCAACGAAAGCCCCCAGACCCAAATGGAGAGGGGCTGTTTGGGGGCCCCCTGGGGCCCCTTCAGGCCAGCTAGGTCTTTGGGTCCTGGCTCCTTCGGTTTGGGAGCTGTTGCTGGACGTTGGGCATGTTGGCCGGAGAGTGCTTCTCGGGCCGTGAACTGCAACCTTGCAGGTAGCTCCCAGGTTCCCGGCCCAACGAAAGCCCCCAGACACAAATGGAGAGGGGCTGTTTGGGGGCCCCCTGGGGACTCTTCAGGCCAGCTAGGTCTTTGGGTCCTGGCTCCTTGGGTTTGGGAGCTGTTGCTGGACGTTGGGCATGATGGCCGGAGAGTGCTTCTCGGGCCGCGAACTGCAACCTTGCAGGCACCTCCCAGGTTCCCGGCCCAACGAAAGCCCCCAGACCCAAATGGAGAGGGGCTGCTTGCGGGCCCCCTGGGGACACTCCAGGCCAGCTAGGTCTTTGGGTCCTGGCTCCTTCGGATTGGGAGCTGTTGCTGCAGTTGGGCATGTTGGCCGGAGAGTGCTTCTCGGGCCGCGAACTGCAACCTTGCAGGTACCTCCCAGGTTCCATGCCCAATGAAAGCCCCCAGACCCAAATTGAGAGGGGCTGTTTGGGGGCCCCCTGGGTACCCTTCAGGCCAGCTAGGTCTTTGGGTCCTGGCTCCTTCGGTTTGGGAGCTGTTGCTGCAGTTGTGCATGTTGACCGGAGAGTGCTTCTCGGGCCGCGAACTGCAACCTTGCAGGTAGCTCCCAGGTTCCTGGCCCAACGAAAGCCCCCAGACCCAAATGGAGAGGGGCTGCTTGGGGGCCCCCTGGGGGCCCTTCAGGCCAGCTAGGTCTTTGGGTCCTGGCTCCTTCGGATTGGGAGCTGTTGCTGGACGTTGGGCATGTTGACCGGAGAGTGCTTCTCGGGCCGCGAACTGCAACCTTGCAGGTACCTCCCAGGTCCCAGGCCCAACGAAAGCCCCCAGACCCAAATGGAGAGGGGCTGCTTGGGGGCCCCCTGGGGCCCCTTCAGGCCAGCTAGGTCTTTGGGTCCTGGCTCCTTGGGTTTGGGAGCTGTTGCTGCAGTTGGGCATGTTGGCCGGAGAGTGCTTCTCGGGCCGCGAACTGCAACCTTGCAGGTACCTCCCAGGTTCCCGGCCCAACGAAAGCCCCCAGACCCAAATGGAGAGGGGCTGCTTGGGGGCCCCCTGGGGGCCCTTCAGGCCAGCTAGGTCTTTGGGTCCTGGCTCCTTCGGTTTGGGAGCTGTTGCTGGACGTTGGGCATGTTGGCCGGAGAGTGCTTCTCAGGCTGCGAACTGCAACCTCGCAGGTACCTCCCAGGTTCCATGCCCAACGAAAGCCCCCAGACCCAAATTGAGAGGGGCTGTTTGGGGGCCCCCTGGGGACTCTTCAGGCCAGCTAGGTCTTTGGGTCCTGGCTCCTTCGGTTTGGGAGCTGTTGCTGGACGTTGGGCATGTTGGCCGGAGAGTGCTTCTCGGGCCGCGCACTGCAACCTTGCAGGCACTTCCCAGGTTCCCGGCCCAACGAAAGCCCCCAGACCCAAATGGAGAGGGGCTGTTTGGGGGCCCCCAGGGGGCCCTTCAGGCCAGCTAGGTCTTTGGGTCCTGGCTCCTTCGGTTTGGGAGCTGTTGCTGGACGTTGGGCATGTTGGCCAGAGAGTGCTTCTCGGTACGTGAACTGCAACCTTGCAGGTAGCTCCCAGGTTCCCGGCCCAAGGAAAGCCCCCAGACCCAAATAGGGAGGGGCTGCTTGGGGGCCTCTTGGGGCCCCTTCAGGCCAGCTAGCTCTTTGGGTCCTGGCTCCTTCGGTTTGGGTGCTGTTTCTGCAGTTGGGCATGTTGACCGGAGAGTGCTTCTCGGGCTGCGAACTGCAACCTTGCAGGTAGTTCCCAGTTTCCCGGCCCAAGGAAAGCCCCCAGACCCAAATAGGGAGGGGCTGCCTGGGGGCCCCTTGGGGCCCCTTCAGGCCAGCTAGGTCTTTGGGTCCTGGCTCCTTGGGTTTGGGAGCTGTTGCTGGACGTTGGGCATGTTGGCCGGAGAGTGCTTCTCGGGCCTCGAACTGCAACATTGCAGGTAGCTCCCAGGTCCCCGGCCCAACGAAAGCCCCCAGACCCAAATGGAGAGGGGCTGCTTGGGGGCCCCCTGGGGCCCCTTCAGGCCAGCTAGGTCTTTGGGTCCTGGCTCCTTCGGTTTGGGAGCTGTTGCTGGACGTTGGGCATGTTGGCCGGAGAGTGGTTCTCGGGCCATGAACTGCAACCTTGCAGGTACCTCCCATGTCCCCGGCCCAACGAAAGCCCCCAGACCCAAATTGAGAGGGGCAGCCTCGGGGTCCACTGGGGTCCTTCAGGCCAGCTAGGTCTTTGGGTCCTGGCTCCTTCGGTTTGGGAGCTGTTGCTGCAGTTGGGCATGTTGACCGGAGAGTGCTTCTCGGGCTGCGAACTGCAACCTTGCAGGTAGCTCCCAGGTTCCCGGCCCAACGAAAGCCCCCAGACCCAAATGGAGAGGGGCTGCTTGGGGGCCCCCTGGGGGCCCTTCAGGCCAGCTACGTCTTTGGGTCCTGGCTCCTTCGCTTTGGGAGCTGTTGCTGGACGTTGGGCATGTTGGCCGGAGAGTGGTTCTCGGGCCGTGAACTGCAACCTTGCAGGTAGCTCCCAGGTTCCATGCCCAACGAAAGGCCCCAGACCCAAATGGAGAGGGGCTGCTTGGGGGCCCCCTGGGGCCCCTTCAGGCCAGCTAGGTCTTTGGGTCCTGGCTCCTTCGGTTTGGGAGCTGTTGCTGCAGTTGGGCATGTTGGCCGGAGAGTGCTTCTCGGGCCGCGAACTGCAACCTTGCAGGTACCTCCCAGGTTCCCGGCCCAACGAAAGGCCCCAGACTCAAATTGAGAGGGGCTGCTTGGGGGCCCCCTGGGGGCCCTTCAGGCCAGCTAGGTCTTTGGGTCCTGGCTCCTTCGGTTTGGGAGCTGTTGCTGGACGTTGGGCATGTTGACCGGAGAGTGCTTCTCGGGCTGCGAACTGCAACCTTGCAGGTACCTCCCAGGTTCCCAGCCCAACGAAAGACCCCAGACCCAAATGGAGAGGGGCTGCTTGGGGGCCCCCTGGGGGCCCTTCAGGCCAGCTAGGTCTTTGGGTCCTGGCTCCTTCGCTTTGGGAGCTGTTGCTGGACGTTGGGCATGTTGGCCGGAGAGTGCTTCTCAGGCTGCGAACTGCAACCTTGCAGGTACCTGCCAGGTTCCATGCCCAACGAAAGCCCCCAGACCCAAATTGAGAGGGGCTGTTTGGGGGCCCCCTGGGGACTCTTCAGGCCAGCTAGGTCTTTGGGTCCTGGCTCCTTCGGTTTGGGAGCTGTTGCTGGACGTTGGGCATGTTGGCCCGAGAGTGCTTCTCGGGCCGAGAACTGCAACCTTGCAGGCACCTCCCAGGTCCCCGGCCCAACGAAAGCCCCCAGACCAAAATTGAGAGGGGCTGCTTGCTGGACCCCTGGGGGCCCTTCAGGCTAGCTAGGTCTTTGGGTCCTGGCTCCTTCGGATTGGGAGATGTTGCTGCAGTTGGGCATGTTGACCGGAGAGTGCTTCTCGGGCTGCGAACTGCAACCTTGCAGGTAGCTCCCAGGTTCCCGGCCCAACGAAAGCCCCCAGACCCAAATGGAGAGGGGCTGCTTGGGGGCCCCCTGGGGGCCCTTCAGGCCAGCTAGGTCTTTGGGTCCTGGCTCCTTCGGTTTGGGAGCTGTTGCTGCAGATGGGCATGTTGGCCGGAGAGTGGTTCTCGGGCCGTGAACTGCAACCTTGCAGGTAGCTCCCAGGTTCCATGCCCAACGAAAGCCCCCAGACCCAAATGGAGAGGGGCTGCTTGGGGGCCCCCTGGGGACACTCCAGGCCAGCTAGGTCTTTGGGTCCTGGCTCCTTCGCTTTGGGAGCTGTTGCTGGACGTTGGGCATGTTGGCCGGAGAGTGCTTCTCGGGCCTCGAACTGTCCCTTGCAGGTAGCTCCCAGGTTCCCGGCCCAACGAAAGCCCCCAGACCCAAATGGAGAGGGGCTGCTTGGGGGCCCCCTGGGGGCCCTTCAGGCCAGCTAGGTCTTTGGGTCCTGGCTCCTTCGGTTTGGGAGCTGTTGCTGGACGTTGGGCATGTTGGCCGGAGAGTGCTTCTCGGGCCATGAACTGCAACCTTGCAGGTACCTCCCATGTCCCCGGCCCAACGAAAGCCCCCAGACCCAAATGGAGAGGGGCTGCTTGGGGGCCCCCTGGGGGCCCTTCAGGCCAGCTAGGTCTTTGGGTCCTGGCTCCTTCGGTTTGGGAGCTGTTGCTGGACGTTGGGCATGTTGGCCAGAGAGTGCTTCTCGGTACGTGAACTGCAACCTTGCAGGTAGCTCCCAGGTTCCCGGCCCAAGGAAATCCCCCAGACCCAAATAGGGAGGGGCTGCTTGGGGGCATCTTGGGGCCCCTTCAGGCCAGCTAGTTCTTTGGGTCCTGGCTCCTTCGGTTTGGGAGCTGTTTCTGCAGTTGGGCATGTTGACCGGAGAGTGCTTCTCGGGCTGCGAACTGCAACCTTGCAGGTACCTCCCAGGTCCCCGGCCCAACGAAAGCCCCCAGACCCAAATTGAGAGGGGCTGCTTGGGGGCCCCCTGGGGGCCCTTCAGGCCAGCTAGGTCTTTGGGTCCTGGCTCCTTGGGTTTGGGAGCTGTTGCTGCAGTTGGGCATGTTGGCCGGAGAGTGCTTCTCGGGCCGCGAACTGCAACCTTGCAGGTAGCTCCCAGGTTCCCGGCCCAACGAAAGCCCCCAGACCCAAATGGAGAGGGGCTGTTTGGGGGCCCCCTGGGGACTCTTCAGGCCAGCTAGGTCTTTGGGTCCTGGCTCCTTGGGTTTGGGAGCTGTTGCTGGACGTTGGGCATGATGGCCGGAGAGTGCTTCTCGGGCCGCGAACTGCAACCTTGCAGGCACCTCCCAGGTTCCCGGCCCAACGAAAGCCCCCAGACCCAAATGGAGAGGGGCTGCTTGCGGGCCCCCAGGGGGCCCTTCAGGCTAGCTAGGTCTTTGGGTCCTGGCTCCTTCGGTTTGGGAGCTGTTGCTGGACGTTGGGCATGTTGGCCGGAGAGTGCTTCTCGGGCCGCGAACTGCAACCTTGCAGGTACCTCCCAGACTCCATGCCCAACGAAAGCCCCCAGACCCAAATTGAGAGGGGCTGCTTGGGGGCCCCCTGGGGGCCCTTCAGGCCAGCTAGGTCTTTGGGTCCTGGCTCCTTCGGTTTGGGAGCTGTTGCTGCAGTTGGGCATGTTGGCCGGAGAGTGCTTCTTGGGCCGCGAACTGCAACCTTGCAGGCACCTCCCAGGTTCCCGGCCCAACGAAAGCCCCCAGACCCAAATGGAGAGGGGCTGCTTGGTGGACCCCTGGGGGCCCTTCAGGCCAGCTAGGTCTTTGGGTCCTGGCTCCTTCGGTTTGGGAGCTGTTGCTGCAGTTGGGCATGTTGGCCGGAGAGTGCTTCTCGGGCCGCGAACTGCAACCTTGCAGGTAGCTCCCAGGTCCCCGGCCCAACGAAAGCCCCCAGACCCAAATGGAGAGGGGCTGTTTGGGGTCCCCTGGGGCCCCTTCAGGCCAGCTAGGTCTTTGGGTCCTGGCTCCTTCGGTTTGGGAGCTGTTGCTGGACGTTGGGCATGTTGGCCGGAGAGTGCTTCTCGGGCCGTGAACTGCAACCTTGCAGGTAGCTCCCAGGTTCCCGGCCCAACGAAAGCCCCCAGACCCAAATTGAGAGGGGCTGCTTGGGGGCCCCCTGGGGACTCTTCAGGCCAGCTAGGTCTTTGGGTCCTGGCTCCTTGGGTTTGGGAGCTGTTGCTGGACGTTGGGCATGTTGGCCGGAGAGTGCTTCTCGGGCCGCGAACTGCAACCTTGCAGGCACCTCCCAGGTTCCCGGCCCAACGAAAGCCCCCAGACCAAAATGGAGAGGGGCTGCTTGCGGGCCCCCTGGGGACCCTCCAGGCCAGCTATTTCTTTGGGTCCTGGCTCCTTCGGTTTGGGAGCTGTTGCTGCAGTTGTGCATGTTGGTCGGAGAGTGCTTCTCGGGCTGCGAACTGCAACCTTGCAGGTACCTCCCAGGTTCCATGCCCAACGAAAGCCCACAGACCCAAATGGAGAGGGGCTGTTTGGGGGCCCCCAGGGGGCCCTTCAGGCCAGCTAGGTCTTTGGGTCCTGGCTCCTTCGGTTTGGGAGCTGTTGCTGGACATTGGGCATGTTGGCCGGAGAGTGCTTCTCGGGCCGCGAACTGCAACCTTGCAGGTAGCTCCCAGGTTCCCGGCCCAACGAAAGCCCCCAGACCCAAATGGAGAGGGGCTGCTTGGGGGCCCCCTGGGGGCCCTTCAGGCCAGCTAGGTCTTTGGGTCCTGGCTCCTTCGGATTGGGAGCTGTTGCTGCAGTTGGGCATGTTGACCGGAGAATGCTTCTCGGGCTGCGAACTGCAACCTTGCAGGTACCTCCCATGTCCCCGGCCCAACGAAAGCCCCCAGACCCAAATGGAGAGGGGCTGCTTGGGGGCCCCCTGGGGGCTCTTCAGGCCAGCTAGGTCTTTGGGTCCTGGCTCCTTCGGTTTGGGAGCTGTTGCTGGACGTTGGGCATGTTGACCGGAGAGTGCTTCTCGGGCATCGAACTGTCCCTTGCAGGTAGCTCCCAGGTTCCCGGCCCAACGAAAGCCCCCAGACCCAAATGGAGAGGGGCTGCTTGGGGGCCCCCTGGGGGCCCTTCAGGCCAGCTAGGTCTTTGGGTCCTGGCTCCTTCGGTTTGGGAGCTGTTGCTGCAGTTGGGCATGTTGGCCGGAGAGTGGTTCTCGGGCCGTGAACTGCAACCTTGCAGGTACCTCCCAGGTTCCCGGCCCAACGAAAGGCCCCAGACCCAAATGGAGAGGGGCTGCTTGGGGGCCCCCTGGGGCCCATTCAGGCCAGCTAGGTCTTTGGGTCCTGGCTCCTTCGGTTTGGGAGCTGTTGCTGCAGTTGGGCATGTTGGCCGGAGAGTGCTTCTCGGGCCGCGAACTGCAACCTTGCAGGTACCTCCCAGGTTCCCGGCCCAACGAAAGCCCCCAGACCCAAATGGAGAGGGGCTGCTTGGGGGCCCCCTGGGGGCCCTTCAGGCCAGCTAGGTCTTTGGGTCCTGGCTCCTTCGGTTTGGGAGCTGTTGCTGGACGTTGGGCATGTTGGCCGGAGAGTGCTTCTCAGGCTGCGAACTGCAACCTCGCAGGTACCTCCCAGGTTCCATGCCCAACGAAAGCCCCCAGACCCAAATGGAGAGGGGCTGCTTGGTGGCCCCCTGGGGGCCCTTCAGGCCAGCTAGGTCTTTGTGTCCTGGCTCCTTCGGTTTGGGAGCTGTTGCTGGACGTTGGGCATGTTGGCCGGAGAGTGGTTCTCGGGCCATGAACTGCAACCTTGCAGGTACCTCCCAGGTCCCCGGCCCAACGAAAGCCCCCAGACCCAAATGGAGAGGGGCTGCTTGGGGGCCCCCTGGGGGCCCTTCAGGCCAGCTAGGTCTTTGGGTCCTGGCTCCTTCGGTTTGGGAGCTGTTGCTGGACGTTGGGCATGTTGGCCAGAGAGTGCTTCTCGGTACGTGAACTGCAACCTTGCAGGTAGCTCCCAGTTTCCCGGCCCAAGGAAAGCCCCCAGACCCAAATAGGGAGGGGCTGCTTGGGGCATCTTGGGGCCCCTTCAGGCCAGCTAGGTCTTTGGGTCCTGGCTCCTTCGGTTTGGGAGCTGTTTCTGCAGTTGGGCCTGTTGAACGGAGAGTGCTTCTCGGGCTGCGAACTGCAACCTTGCAGGTACCTCCCAGGTCCCCGGCCCAACGAAAGCCCCCAGACCCAAATTGAGAGGGGCTGCTTGGGGGCCCCCTGGGGGCCCTTCAGGCCAGCTAGGTCTTTGGGTCCTGGCTCCTTGGGTTTGGGAGCTGTTGCTGCAGTTGGGCATGTTGGCCGGAGAGTGCTTCTCGGGCCGCGAACTGCAACCTTGCAGGTAGCTCCCAGGTTCCCGGCCCAACGAAAGCCCCCAGACCCAAATGGAGAGGGGCTGTTTGGGGGCCCCCTGGGGACTCTTCAGGCCAGCTAGGTCTTTGGGTCCTGGCTCCTTGGGTTTGGGAGCTGTTGCTGGACGTTGGGCATGATGGCCGGAGAGTGCTTCTCGGGCCGCGAACTGCAACCTTGCAGGCATCTCCCAGGTTCCCGGCCCAACGAAAGCCCCCAGACCCAAATGGAGAGGGGCTGCTTGCGGGCCCCCTGGGGACACTCCAGGCCAGCTAGGTCTTTGGGTCCTGGCTCCTTCGGTTTGGGAGCTGTTGCTGGACGTTGGGCATGTTGGCCGGAGAGTGCTTCTCGGGCCGTGAACTGCAACATTGCAGGTAGCTCCCAGGTTCCCGGCCCAACGAAAGCCCCCAGACCCAAATTGAGAGGGGCTGCTTGGGGGCCCCCTGGGGACTCTTCAGGCCAGCTAGGTCTTTGGGTCCTGGCTCCTTGGGTTTGGGAGCTGTTGCTGGACGTTGGGCATGTTGGCCGGAGAGTGCTTCTCGAGCCGCGAACTGCAACCTTGCAGGCACCTCCCAGGTTCCCGGCCCAACGAAAGCCCCCAGACCAAAATGGAGAGGGGCTGCTTGCGGGCCCCCTGGGGACCCTCCAGGCCAGCTATTTCATTGGGTCCTGGCTCCTTCGGTTTGGGAGCTGTTGCTGCAGTTGGGCATGTTGGTCGGAGAGTGCTTCTCGGGCTGCGAACTGCAACCTTGCAGGTACCTCCCAGGTTCCATGCCCAACGAAAGCCCCCAGACCCAAATGGAGAGGGGCTGTTTGGGGGCCCCCAGGGGGCCCTTCAGGCCAGCTAGGTCTTTGGGTCCTGGCTCCTTCGGTTTGGGAGCTGTTGCTGGACATTGGGCATGTTGGCCGGAGAGTGCTTCTCGGGCCGCGAACTGCAACCTTGCAGGTACCTCCCAGGTTCCCGGCCCAACGAAAGCCCCCAGACCCAAATGGAGAGGGGCTGCTTGGGGGCCCCCTGGGGGCCCTTCAGGCCAGCTAGGTCTTTGGGTCCTGGCTCCTTCGGATTGGGAGCTGTTGCTGCAGTTGGGCATGTTGACCGGAGAGTGCTTCTCGGGCCGCGAACTGCAACCTTGCAGGGACCTCCCATGTCCCCGGCCCAACGAAAGCCCCCAGACCCAAATGGAGAGGGGCTGCTTGGGGGCCCCCTGGGGGCTCTTCAGGCCAGCTAGGTCTTTCGGTCCTGGCTCCTTCGGTTTGGGAGCTGTTGCTGGACGTTGGGCATGTTGGCCGGAGAGTGCTTCTCGGGCCTCGAACTGTCCCTTGGAGGTAGCTCCCAGGTTCCCGGCCCAACGAAAGCCCCCAGACCCAAATGGAGAGGGGCTGCTTGGGGGCCCCCTGGGGGCCCTTCAGGCCAGCTAGGTCTTTGTGTCCTGGCTCCTTCGGTTTGGGAGCTGTTGCTGCAGTTGGGCATGTTGGCCGGAGAGTGGTTCTCGGGCCGTGAACTGCAACCTTGCAGGTAGCTCCCAGGTTCCCGGCCCAACGAAAGGCCCCAGACCCAAATGGAGAGGGGCTGCTTGGGGGCCCCCTGGGGCCCCTTCAGGCCAGCTAGGTCTTTGGGTCCTGGCTCCTTCGGTTTGGGAGCTGTTGCTGCAGTTGGGCATGTTGGACGGAGAGTGCTTCTCGGGCCGCGAACTGCAACCTTGCAGGTACCTCCCAGGTTCCCGGCCCAACGAAAGCCCCCAGACCCAAATGGAGAGGGGCTGCTTGGGGGCCCCCTGGGGGCCCTTCAGGCCAGCTAGGTCTTTGGGTCCTGGCTCCTTCGGTTTGGGAGCTGTTGCTGGACGTTGGGCATGTTGGCCGGAGAGTGCTTCTCAGGCTGCGAACTGCAACCTCGCAGGTACCTCCCAGGTTCCATGCCCAACGAAAGCCCCCAGACCCAAATTGAGAGGGGCTGTTTGGGGGCCCCCTGGGGACTCTTCAGGCCAGCTAGGTCTTTGGGTCCTGGCTCCTTGGGTTTGGGAGCTGTTGCTGGACGTTGGGCATGTTGGCCGGAGAGTGCTTTTCGGGCTGCGCACTGCAACCTTGCAGGTAGCTCCCAGGTTCCCGGCCCAACGAAAGCCCCCAGACCCAAATGGAGAGGGGCTGCTTGGGGGCCCCCTGGGGGCCCTTCAGGCCAGCTAGGTCTTTGTGTCCTGGCTCCTTCGGTTTGGGAGCTGTTGCTGGACGTTGGGCATGTTGGCCGGAGAGTGGTTCTCGGGCCATGAACTGCAACCTTGCAGGTACCTCCCAGGTCCCCGGCCCAACGAAAGCCCCCAGACCCAAATGGAGAGGGGCTGCTTGGGGGCCCCCTGGGGGCCCTTCAGGCCAGCTAGGTCTTTGGGTCCTGGCTCCTTCGGTTTTGGAGCTGTTGCTGGACGTTGGGCATGTTGGCCAGAGAGTGCTTCTCGGTACGTGAACTGCAACCTTGCAGGTAGCTCCCAGTTTCCCGGCCCAAGGAAAGCCCCCAGACCCAAATAGGGAGGGGCTGCTTGGGGGCATCTTGGGGCCCCTTCAGGCCAGCTAGGTCTTTGGGTCCTGGCTCCTTCGGTTTGGGAGCTGTTTCTGCAGTTGGGCATGATGACCGGAGAGTGCTTCTCGGGCTGCGAACTGCAACCTTGCAGGTACCTCCCAGGTCCCCGGCCCAATGAAAGCCCCCAGACCCAAATTGAGAGGGGCTGCTTGGGGGCCCCCTGGGGGCCCTTCAGGCCAGCTAGGTCTTTGGGTCCTGGCTCCTTCGGTTTGGGAGCTGTTGCTGCAGTTGGGCATGTTGGCCGGAGAGTGCTTCTCGGGCCGCGAACTGCAACCTTGCAGGTAGCTCCCAGGTTCCCGGCCCAACGAAAGCCCCCAGACCCAAATGGAGAGGGGCTGTTTGGGGGCCCCCTGGGGACTCTTCAGGCCAGCTAGGTCTTTGGGTCCTGGCTCCTTGGGTTTGGGAGCTGTTGCTGGACGTTGGGCATGATGGCCGGAGAGTGCTTCTCGGGCCGCGAACTGCAACCTTGCAGGCACCTCCCAGGTTCCCGGCCCAACGAAAGCCCCCAGACCCAAATGGAGAGGGGCTGCTTGCGGGCCCCCTGGGGACACTCCAGGCCAGCTAGGTCTTTGGGTCCTGGCTCCTTCGGTTTGGGAGCTGTTGCTGCAGTTGGGCATGTTGGCCGGAGAGTGCTTCTCGGGCCGCGCACTGCAACCTTGCAGGCACTTCCCAGGTTCCCGGCCCAACGAAAGCCCCCAGACCCAAATGGAGAGGGGCTGCTTGGGGGCCCCCTGGGGGCCCTTCAGGCCAGCTAGGTCTTTGGGTCCTGGCTCCTTGGGTTTGGGAGCTGTTGCTGCAGTTGGGCATGTTGGCCGGAGAGTGCTTCTCGGGCCGCGAACTGCAACCTTGCAGGCACCTCCCAGGTTCCCGGCCCAAGGAAAGCCCCCAGACCCAAATGGAGAGGGGCTGCTTGGGGGCCCCCTGGGGCCCCTTCAGGCCAGCTAGGTCTTTGGGTCCTGGCTCCTTCGGTTTGGGAGCTGTTGCTGCAGTTGGGCATGTTGGCCGGAGAGTGGTTCTCGGGCCGCGAACTGCAACCTTGCAGGTAGATCCCAGGTTCCCGTCCCAACGAAAGCCCCCAGACCCAAATGGAGAGGGGCTGCTTGGGGGCACCCTGGGGCCCCTTCAGGCCAGCTAGGTCTTTGGGTCCTGGCTCCTTGGGTTTGGGAGCTGTTGCTGGACGTTGGGCATGTTGGCCGGAGAGTGCTTCTCGGGCCGTGAACTGCAACATTGCAGGTAGCTCCCAGGTTCCCGGCCCAACGAAAGCCCCCAGACCCAAATTGAGAGGGGCTGCTTGGGGGCCCCCTGGGGACTCTTCAGGCCAGCTAGGTCTTTGGGTCCTGGCTCCTTCGGTTTGGGAGCTGTTGCTGCAGTTGGGCATGTTGGCCGGAGAGTGCTTCTCGGGCCTCGAACTGCAACCTTGCAGGTACCTCCCAGGTTCCCGGCCCAACGAAAGCCCCCAGACCCAAATGGAGAGGGGCTGCTTGGGGGCCCCCTGGGGGCCCTTCAGGCCAGCTAGGTCTTTGGGTCCTGGCTCCTTCGCTTTGGGAGCTGTTGCTGGACGTTGGGCATGTTGGCCGGAGAGTGCTTCTCAGGCTGCGAACTGCAACCTCGCAGGTACCTCCCAGGTTCTCGGCCCAACGAAAGCCCCCAGACCCAAATTGAGAGGGGCTGTTTGGGGGCCCCCTGGGGACTCTTCAGGCCAGCTAGGTCTTTGGGTCCTGGCTCCTTCGGTTTGGGAGCTGTTGCTGGACGTTGGGCATGTTGGCCGGAGAGTGCTTCTCGGGCCGCGCACTGCAACCTTGCAGGCACTTCCCAGGTTCCCGGCCCAACGAAAGCCCCCAGACCCAAATGGAGAGGGGCTGCTTGGGGGCCCCCAGGGGGCCCTTCAGGCCAGCTAGGTCTTTGGGTCCTGGCTCCTTCGCTTTGGGAGCTGTTGCTGGACGTTGGGCATGTTGGCCGGAGAGTGCTTCTCGGGCCTCCAACTGTCCCTTGCAGGTAGCTCCCAGGTTCCCGGCCCAACGAAAGCCCCCAGACCCAAATGGAGAGGGGCTGCTTGGGGGCCCCTTGGGGCCCCTTCAGGCCAGCTAGGTCTTTGGGTCCTGGCTCCTTCAGTTTGGGAGCTGTTGCTGCAGTTGGGCATGTTGGCCGGAGAGTGCTTCTCGGGCCGTGAACTGCAACCTTGCAGGCACTTCCCAGGTCCCCGGCCCAACGAAAGCCCCCAGACCCAAATGGAGAGGGGCTGCTTGGGGGCCCCCTGGGGGCCCTTCAGGCCAGCTAGGTCTTTGGGTCCTGGCTCCTTCGGTTTGGGAGCTGTTGCTGGACGTCGGGCATGTTGGCCAGAGAGTGCTTCTCGGTACGTGAACTGCAACCTTGCAGGTAGCTCCCAGGTTCCCGGCCCAACGAAAGCCCCCACACCAAAATTGAGAGGGGCTGCTTGCGGGCCCCCTGGGGCCCCTTCAGGCCAGCTATTTCTTTGGGTCCTGGCTCCTTCGGTTTGGGAGCTGTTGCTGCAGTTGGGCATGTTGGCCGGAGAGTGCTTCTCGGGCCTCGAACTGCAACCTTGCTGGTAGCTCCCAGGTTCCCGGCCCAACGAAAGCCCCCAGACCCAAATGGAGAGGGGCTGCTTGGGGGCCCCCTGGGGCCCCTTCAGGCCAGCTAGGTCTTTGGGTCCTGGCTCCTTCAGTTTGGGAGCTGTTGCTGGACGTTGGGCATGTTGGCCGGAGAGTGGTTCTCGGGCCGTGAACTGCAACCTCGCAGGTAACTCCCAGGTTCCATGCCCAACGAAAGCCCCCAGACCCAAATTGAGAGGGGCTGTTTGTGGGCCCCCTGGGGACTCTTCAGGCCAGCTAGGTCTTTGGGTCCTGGCTCCTTCGGTTTGGGAGCTGTTGCTGGACGTTGGGCATGTTGGCCGGAGAGTGCTTCTCGGGCCGCGCACTGCAACCTTGCAGGCACTTCCCAGGTTCCCGGCCCAACGAAAGCCCCCAGACCCAAATGGAGAGGGGCTGTTTGGGGGCCCCCAGGGGGCCCTTCAGGCTAGCTAGGTCTTTGGGTCCTGGCTCCTTCGGTTTGGGAGCTGTTGCTGGACGTTGGGCATGTTGGCCGGAGAGTGCTTCTCGGGCCGCGAACTGCAACCTTGCAGGTACCTCCCAGACTCCATGCCCAACGAAAGCCCCCAGACCCAAATGGGGAGGGGCTGTTTGGGGGCCCCCTGGGGACCCTTCAGTCCAGCTAGGTCTTTGGGTCCTGGCTCCTTCGGTTTGGGAGCTGTTGCTGCAGTTGGGCATGTTGGCCGGAGAGTGGTTCTCGGGCCGTGAACTGCAACCTTGCAGGTAGATCCCAGGTTCCCGTCCCAACGAAAGCCCCCAGACCCAAATGGAGAGGGGCTGCTTGGGGGCACCCTGGGGCCCCTTCAGGCCAGCTAGGTCTTTGGGTCCTGGCTCCTTGGGTTTGGGAGCTGTTGCTGGACGTTGGGCATGTTGGCCGGAGAGTGCTTCTCGGGCCGTGAACTGCAACATTGCAGGTAGCTCCCAGGTTCCCGGCCCAACGAAAGCCCCCAGACCCAAATTGAGAGGGGCTGCTTGGGGGCCCCCTGGGGACTCTTCAGGCCAGCTAGGTCTTTGGGTCCTGGCTCCTTCGGTTTGGGAGCTGTTGCTGCAGTTGGGCATGTTGGCCGGAGAGTGCTTCTCGGGCCTCGAACTGCAACCTTGCAGGTACCTCCCAGGTTCCATGCCCAACGAAAGCCCCCAGACCCAAATGGAGAGGGGCTGCTTGGGGGCCCCCTGGGGGCCCTTCAGGCCAGCTAGGTCTTTGGGTCCTGGCTCCTTCGCTTTGGGAGCTGTTGCTGGACGTTGGGCATGTTGGCCGGAGAGTGCTTCTCAGGCTGCGAACTGCAACCTCGCAGGTACCTCCCAGGTTCCATGCCCAACGAAAGCCCCCAGACCCAAATTGAGAGGGGCTGTTTGGGGGCCCCCTGGGGACTCTTCAGGCCAGCTAGGTCTTTGGGTCCTGGCTCCTTCGGTTTGGGAGCTGTTGCTGGACGTTGGGCATGTTGGCCGGAGAGTGCTTCTCGGGCCGCGCACTGCAACCTTGCAGGCACTTCCCAGGTTCCCGGCCCAACGAAAGCCCCCAGACCCAAATGGAGAGGGGCTGTTTGGGGGCCCCCAGGGGGCCCTTCAGGCCAGCTAGGTCTTTGGGTCCTGGCTCCTTCGCTTTGGGAGCTGTTGCTGGACGTTGGGCATGTTGGCCGGAGAGTGCTTCTCGGGCCTCCAACTGTCCCTTGCAGGTAGCTCCCAGGTTCCCGGCCCAACGAAAGCCCCCAGACCCAAATGGAGAGGGGCTGCTTGGGGGCCCCTTGGGGCCCCTTCAGGCCAGCTAGGTCTTTGGGTCCTGGCTCCTTCAGTTTGGGAGCTGTTGCTGCAGTTGGGCATGTTGGCCGGAGAGTGCTTCTCGGGCCGTGAACTGCAACCTTGCAGGCACTTCCCAGGTCCCCGGCCCAACGAAAGCCCCCAGACCCAAATGGAGAGGGGCTGCTTGGGGGCCCCCTGGGGGCCCTTCAGGCCAGCTAGGTCTTTGGGTCCTGGCTCCTTCGGTTTGGGAGCTGTTGCTGGACGTCGGGCATGTTGGCCAGAGAGTGCTTCTCGGTACGTGAACTGCAACCTTGCAGGTAGCTCCCAGGTTCCCGGCCCAACGAAAGCCCCCACACCAAAATTGAGAGGGGCTGCTTGCGGGCCCCCTGGGGCCCCTTCAGGCCAGCTATTTCTTTGGGTCCTGGCTCCTTCGGTTTGGGAGCTGTTGCTGCAGTTGGGCATGTTGGCCGGAGAGTGCTTCTCGGGCCTCGAACTGCAACCTTGCTGGTAGCTCCCAGGTTCCCGGCCCAACGAAAGCCCCCAGACCCAAATGGAGAGGGGCTGCTTGGGGGCCCCCTGGGGCCCCTTCAGGCCAGCTAGGTCTTTGGGTCCTGGCTCCTTCAGTTTGGGAGCTGTTGCTGGACGTTGGGCATGTTGGCCGGAGAGTGGTTCTCGGGCCGTGAACTGCAACCTCGCAGGTAACTCCCAGGTTCCATGCCCAACGAAAGCCCCCAGACCCAAATTGAGAGGGGCTGTTTGTGGGCCCCCTGGGGACTCTTCAGGCCAGCTAGGTCTTTGGGTCCTGGCTCCTTCGGTTTGGGAGCTGTTGCTGGACGTTGGGCATGTTGGCCGGAGAGTGCTTCTCGGGCCGCGCACTGCAACCTTGCAGGCACTTCCCAGGTTCCCGGCCCAACGAAAGCCCCCAGACCCAAATGGAGAGGGGCTGTTTGGGGGCCCCCAGGGGGCCCTTCAGGCTAGCTAGGTCTTTGGGTCCTGGCTCCTTCGGTTTGGGAGCTGTTGCTGGACGTTGGGCATGTTGGCCGGAGAGTGCTTCTCGGGCCGCGAACTGCAACCTTGCAGGTACCTCCCAGACTCCATGCCCAACGAAAGCCCCCAGACCCAAATGGGGAGGGGCTGTTTGGGGGCCCCCTGGGGACCCTTCAGTCCAGCTAGGTCTTTGGGTCCTGGCTCCTTCGGTTTGGGAGCTGTTGCTGGACGTTGGGCATGTTGACCGGAGAGTGCTTCTCGGGCTGCGAACTGCAACCTTGCAGGTACCTCCCAGGTTCCCAGCCCAACGAAAGCCCCCAGACCCAAATGGAGAGGGGCTGCTTGGGGGCCCCCTGGGGGCCCTTCAGGCCAGCTAGGTCTTTGGGTCCTGGCTCCTTCGCTTTGGGAGCTGTTGCTGGACGTTGGGCATGTTGGCCGGAGAGTGCTTCTCGGGCCGCGAACTGCAACCTTGCAGGTACCTCCCAGGTCCCCGGCCCAACGAAAGCCCCCAGACCAAAATTGAGAGGGGCTGCTTGCTGGCCCCCTGGGGGCCCTTCAGGCCAGCTAGGTCTTTGGGTCCTGGCTCCTTCGGATTGGGAGCTGTTGCTGGACGTTGGGCATGTTGACCGGAGAGTGCTTCTTGGGCCGTGAACTGCAACCTTGCAGGTACCTCCCAGGTCCCCGGCCCAACGAAAGCCCCCAGACCAAAATTGAGAGGGGCTGCTTGGGGGCCCCCTGGGGGCCCTTCAGGCCAGCTAGGTCTTTGGGTCCTGGCTCCTTGGGTTTGGGAGCTGTTGCTGGACGTTGGGCATGTTGGCCGGAGAGTGCTTCTCGGGCCGCGAACTGCAACCTTGCAGGCACCTCCCAGGTTCCCGGCCCAACGAAAGCCCCCAGACCCAAATGGAGAGGGGCTGCTTGCGGGCCCCCTGGGGACCCTCCAGGCCAGCTATTTCTTTGGGTCCTGGCTCCTTCGGTTTGGGAGCTGTTGCTGCAGTTGGGCATGTTGGTCGGAGAGTGCTTCTCGGGCTGCGAACTGCAACCTTGCAGGTACCTCCCAGGTTCCATGCCCAACGAAAGCCCCCAGACCCAAATTAAGAGGGGCTGTTTGGGGGCCCCCAGGGGGCCCTTCAGGCCAGCTAGGTCTTTGGGTCCTGGCTCCTTCGGTTTGGGAGCTGTTGCTGGACGTTGGGCATGTTGGCCGGAGAGTGCTTCTCGGGCCTCGAACTGCAACCTTGCAGGTAGCTCCCAGGTTCCCGGCCCAACGAAAGCCCCCAGACCCAAATGGAGAGGGGCTCCTTGGGGGCCCCCTGGGGGCCCTTCAGGCCAGCTAGGTCTTTGGGTCCTGGCTCCTTCGGTTTGGGAGCTGTTGCTGGACGTTGGGCATGTTGGCCAGAGAGTGCTTCTCGGTACGTGAACTGCAAGCTTGCAGGTAGCTCCCAGGTTCCCGGCCCAAGGAAAGCACCCAGACCCAAATAGGGAGGGGCTGCTTGGGGGCCCCTTGGGGCCCCTTCAGGCCAGCTAGGTCTTTGGGTCCTGGCTCCTTCGCTTTGGGAGCTGTTTCTGCAGTTGGGCATGTTGACCGGAGAGTGTTTCTCGGGCTGCGAACTGCAACCTTGCAGGTACCTCCCAGGATCCATGCCCAACGAAAGCCCCCAGACCCAAATGGAGACGGGCTCCTTGGGGGCCCCCTGGGGGCCCTTCAGGCCAGCTAGGTCTTTGGGTCCTGGCTCCTTCGGTTTGGGAGCTGTTGCTGGACGTTGGGCATGTTGGCCGGAGAGTGCTTCTCGGGCCGCGAACTGCAACCTTGCAGGCACCTCCCAGGTTCCATGCCCAACGAAAGCCCCCAGACCCAAATGGAGAGGGGCTGCTTGCGGGCCCCCTGGGGACCCTCCAGGCCAGCTATTTCTTTGGGTCCTGGCTCCTTCGGTTTGGGAGCTGTTGCTGTAGTTGGGCATGTTGGTCGGAGAGTGCTTCTCGGGCTGCGAACTGCAACCTTGCAGGTACCTCCCAGGTTCCATGCCCAACGAAAGCCCCCAGACCCAAATTGAGAGGGGCTGTTTGGGGGCCCCCAGGGGGCCCTTCAGGCCAGCTAGGTCTTTGGGTCCTGGCTCCTTCGGTTTGGGAGCTGTTGCTGGACGTTGGGCATGTTGGCCGGAGAGTGCTTCTCGGGCCTCGAACTGCAACCTTGCAGGTAGCTCCCAGGTTCCCGGCCCAACGAAAGCCCCCAGACCCAAATGGAGAGGGGCTCCTTGGGGGCCCCCTGGGGGCCCTTCAGGCCAGCTAGGTCTTTGGGTCCTGGCTCCTTGGGTTTGGGAGCTGTTGCTGGACGTTGGGCATGATGGCCGGAGAGTGCTTCTCGGGCCGCGAACTGCAACCTTGCAGGCACCTCCCAGGTTCCCGGCCCAACGAAAGCCCCCAGACCCAAATGGAGAGGGGCTGCTTGCGGGCCCCCTGGGGACACTCCAGGCCAGCTAGGTCTTTGGGTCCTGGCTCCTTCGGATTGGGAGCTGTTGCTGCAGTTGGGCATGTTGGCCGGAGAGTGCTTCTCGGGCCGCGAACTGCAACCTTGCAGGTACCTCCCAGGTTCCATGCCCAATGAAAGCCCCCAGACCCAAATTGAGAGGGGCTGTTTGGGGGCCCCCTGGGTACCCTTCAGGCCAGCTAGGTCTTTGGGTCCTGGCTCCTTCGGTTTGGGAGCTGTTGCTGCAGTTGTGCATGTTGACCGGAGAGTGCTTCTCGGGCTGCGAACTGCAACCTTGCAGGTAGCTCCCAGGTTCCTGGCCCAACGAAAGCCCCCAGACCCAAATGGAGAGGGGCTGCTTGGGGGCCCCCTGGGGGCCCTTCAGGCCAGCTAGGTCTTTGGGTCCTGGCTCCTTCGGATTGGGAGCTGTTGCTGGACGTTGGGCATGTTGACCGGAGAGTGCTTCTCGGGCCGCGAACTGCAACCTTGCAGGTACCTCCCAGGTCCCCGGCCCAACGAAAGCCCCCAGACCCAAATGGAGAGGGGCTGCTTGGGGGCCCCCTGGGGCCCCTTCAGGCCAGCTAGGTCTTTGGGTCCTGGCTCCTTGGGTTTGGGAGCTGTTGCTGCAGTTGGGCATGATGGCCGGAGAGTGCTTCTCGGGCCGCGAACTGCAACCTTGCAGGTACCTCCCAGGTTCCCGGCCCAACGAAAGCCCCCAGACCCAAATGGAGAGGGGCTGCTTGGGGGCCCCCTGGGGGCCCTTCAGGCCAGCTAGGTCTTTGGGTCCTGGCTCCTTCGGTTTGGGAGCTGTTGCTGGACGTTGGGCATGTTGGCCGGAGAGTGCTTCTCAGGCTGCGAACTGCAACCTCGCAGGTACCTCCCAGGTTCCATGCCCAACGAAAGCCCCCAGACCCAAATTGAGAGGGGCTGTTTGGGGGCCCCCTGGGGACTCTTCAGGCCAGCTAGGTCTTTGGGTCCTGGCTCCTTCGGTTTGGGAGCTGTTGCTGGACGTTGGGCATGTTGGCCGGAGAGTGCTTCTCGGGCCGCGCACTGCAACCTTGCAGGCACTTCCCAGGTTCCCGGCCCAACGAAAGCCCCCAGACCCAAATGGAGAGGGGCTGTTTGGGGGCCCCCAGGGGGCCCTTCAGGCCAGCTAGGTCTTTGGGTCCTGGCTCCTTCGGTTTGGGAGCTGTTGCTGGACGTTGGGCATGTTGGCCAGAGAGTGCTTCTCGGTACGTGAACTGCAACCTTGCAGGTAGCTCCCAGGTTCCCGGCCCAAGGAAAGCCCCCAGACCCAAATAGGGAGGGGCTGCTTGGGGGCCTCTTGGGGCCCCTTCAGGCCAGCTAGCTCTTTGGGTCCTGGCTCCTTCGGTTTGGGTGCTGTTTCTGCAGTTGGGCATGTTGACCGGAGAGTGCTTCTCGGGCTGCGAACTGCAACCTTGCAGGTAGTTCCCAGTTTCCCGGCCCAAGGAAAGCCCCCAGACCCAAATAGGGAGGGGCTGCCTGGGGGCCCCTTGGGGCCCCTTCAGGCCAGCTAGGTCTTTGGGTCCTGGCTCCTTGGGTTTGGGAGCTGTTGCTGGACGTTGGGCATGTTGGCCGGAGAGTGCTTCTCGGGCCTCGAACTGCAACATTGCAGGTAGCTCCCAGGTCCCCGGCCCAACGAAAGCCCCCAGACCCAAATGGAGAGGGGCTGCTTGGGGGCCCCCTGGGGCCCCTTCAGGCCAGCTAGGTCTTTGGGTCCTGGCTCCTTCGGTTTGGGAGCTGTTGCTGGACGTTTGGCATGTTGGCCGGAGAGTGGTTCTCGGGCCGTGAACTGCAACCTTGCAGGTACCTCCCATGTCCCCGGCCCAACGAAAGCCCCCAGACCCAAATTGAGAGGGGCAGCCTCGGGGTCCCCTGGGGTCCTTCAGGCCAGCTAGGTCTTTGGGTCCTGGCTCCTTCGGTTTGGGAGCTGTTGCTGCAGTTGGGCATGTTGACCGGAGAGTGCTTCTCGGGCTGCGAACTGCAACCTTGCAGGTAGCTCCCAGGTTCCCGGCCCAACGAAAGCCCCCAGACCCAAATGGAGAGGGGCTGCTTGGGGGCCCCCTGGGGGCCCTTCAGGCCAGCTAGGTCTTTGGGTCCTGGCTCCTTCGGTTTGGGAGCTGTTGCTGGACGTTGGGCATGTTGGCCGGAGAGTGCTTCTCGGGCCGTGAACTGCAACCTTGCAGGTAGCTCCCAGGTTCCCGGCCCAACGAAAGGCCCCAGACCCAAATGGAGAGGGGCTGCTTGGGGGCCCCCTGGGGCCCCTTCAGGCCAGCTAGGTCTTTGGGTCCTGGCTCCTTCGGTTTGGGAGCTGTTGCTGCAGTTGGGCATGTTGGCCGGAGAGTGCTTCTCGGGCCGCGAACTGCAACCTTGCAGGTACCTCCCAGGTTCCCGGCCCAACGAAAGGCCCCAGACCCAAATTGAGAGGGGCTGCTTGGGGGCCCCCTGGGGGCCCTTCAGGCCAGCTAGGTCTTTGGGTCCTGGCTCCTTCGGTTTGGGAGCTGTTGCTGGACGTTGGGCATGTTGACCGGAGAGTGCTTCTCGGGCTGCGAACTGCAACCTTGCAGGTACCTCCCAGGTTCCCAGCCCAACGAAAGACCCCAGACCCAAATGGAGAGGGGCTGCTTGGGGGCCCCCTGGGGGCCCTTCAGGCCAGCTAGGTCTTTGGGTCCTGGCTCCTTCGCTTTGGGAGCTGTTGCTGGACGTTGGGCATGTTGGCCGGAGAGTGCTTCTCAGGCTGCGAACTGCAACCTTGCAGGTACCTGCAAGGTTCCATGCCCAACGAAAGCCCCCAGACCCAAATTGAGAGGGGCTGTTTGGGGGCCCCCTGGGGACTCTTCAGGCCAGCTAGGTCTTTGGGTCCTGGCTCCTTCGGTTTGGGAGCTGTTGCTGGACGTTGGGCATGTTGGCCCGAGAGTGCTTCTCGGGCCGAGAACTGCAACCTTGCAGGCACCTCCCAGGTCCCCGGCCCAACGAAAGCCCCCAGACCAAAATTGAGAGGGGCTGCTTGCTGGACCCCTGGGGGCCCTTCAGGCTAGCTAGGTCTTTGGGTCCTGGCTCCTTCGGATTGGGAGATGTTGCTGCAGTTGGGCATGTTGGCCGGAGAGTGCTTCTCGGGCTGCGAACTGCAACCTTGCAGGTAGCTCCCAGGTTCCCGGCCCAACGAAAGCCCCCAGACCCAAATGGAGAGGGGCTGCTTGGGGGCCCCCTGGGGGCCCTTCAGGCCAGCTAGGTCTTTGGGTCCTGGCTCCTTCGGTTTGGGAGCTGTTGCTGCAGATGTGCATGTTGGCCGGAGAGTGGTTCTCGGGCCATGAACTGCAACCTTGCAGGTAGCTCCCAGGTTCCATGCCCAACGAAAGCCCCCAGACCCAAATGGAGAGGGGCTGCTTGGGGGCCCCCTGGGGACACTCCAGGCCAGCTAGGTCTTTGGGTCCTGGCTCCTTCGCTTTGGGAGCTGTTGCTGGACGTTGGGCATGTTGGCCGGAGAGTGCTTCTCGGGCCTCGAACTGTCCCTTGCAGGTAGCTCCCAGGTTCCCGGCCCAACGAAAGCCCCCAGACCCAAATGGAGAGGGGCTGCTTGGGGGCCCCCTGGGGGCCCTTCAGGCCAGCTAGGTCTTTGGGTCCTGGCTCCTTCGGTTTGGGAGCTGTTGCTGGACGTTGGGCATGTTGGCCGGAGAGTGGTTCTCGGGCCATGAACTGCAACCTTGCAGGTACCTCCCATGTCCCCGGCCCAACGAAAGCCCCCAGACCCAAATGGAGAGGGGCTGCTTGGGGGCCCCCTGGGGGCCCTTCAGGCCAGCTAGGTCTTTGGGTCCTGACTCCTTCGGTTTGGGAGCTGTTGCTGGACGTTGGGCATGTTGGCCAGAGAGTGCTTCTCGGTACGTGAACTGCAACCTTGCAGGTAGCTCCCAGGTTCCCGGCCCAAGGAAATCCCCCAGACCCAAATAGGGAGGGGCTGCTTGGGGGCATCTTGGGGCCCCTTCAGGCCAGCTAGGTCTTTGGGTCCTGGCTCCTTCGGTTTGGGAGCTGTTTCTGCAGTTGGGCATGTTGACCGGAGAGTGCTTCTCGGGCTGCGAACTGCAACCTTGCAGGTACCTCCCAGGTCCCCGGCCCAACGAAAGCCCCCAGACCCAAATGGAGAGGGGCTGTTTGGGGGCCCCCTGGGGACTCTTCAGGCCAGCTAGGTCTTTGGGTCCTGGCTCCTTGGGTTTGGGAGCTGTTGCTGGACGTTGGGCATGATGGCCGGAGAGTGCTTCTCGGGCCGCGAACTGCAACCTTGCAGGCACCTCCCAGGTTCCCGGCCCAACGAAAGCCCCCAGACCCAAATGGAGAGGGGCTGCTTGCGGGCCCCCAGGGGGCCCTTCAGGCTAGCTAGGTCTTTGGGTCCTGGCTCCTTCGGTTTGGGAGCTGTTGCTGGACGTTGGGCATGTTGGCCGGAGAGTGCTTCTCGGGCCGCGAACTGCAACCTTGCAGGTACCTCCCAGACTCCATGCCCAACGAAAGCCCCCAGACCCAAATTGAGAGGGGCTGCTTGGGGGCCCCCTGGGGGCCCTTCAGGCCAGCTAGGTCTTTGGGTCCTGGCTCCTTCGGTTTGGGAGCTGTTGCTGCAGTTGGGCATGTTGGCCGGAGAGTGCTTCTTGGGCCGCGAACTGCAACCTTGCAGGCACCTCCCAGGTTCCCGGCCCAACGAAAGCCCCCAGACCCAAATGGAGAGGGGCTGCTTGGGGGCCCCCTGGGGGCCCTTCAGGCCAGCTAGGTCTTTGGGTCCTGGCTCCTTCGGTTTGGGAGCTGTTGCTGCAGTTGGGCATGTTGGCCGGAGAGTGCTTCTCGGGCCGCGAACTGCAACCTTGCAGGTAGCTCCCAGGTCCCCGGCCCAACGAAAGCCCCCAGACCCAAATGGAGAGGGGCTGTTTGGGGTCCCCTGGGGCCCCTTCAGGCCAGCTAGGTCTTTGGGTCCTGGCTCCTTCGGTTTGGGAGCTGTTGCTGGACGTTGGGCATGTTGGCCGGAGAGTGCTTCTCGGGCCGTGAACTGCAACCTTGCAGGTAGCTCCCAGGTTCCCGGCCCAACGAAAGCCCCCAGACCCAAATGGAGAGGGGCTGCTTGGGGGCCCCCTGGGGACTCTTCAGGCCAGCTAGGTCTTTGGGTCCTGGCTCCTTGGGTTTGGGAGCTGTTGCTGGACGTTGGGCATGTTGGCCGGAGAGTGCTTCTCGGGCCGCGAACTGCAACCTTGCAGGCACCTCCCAGGTTCCCGGCCCAACGAAAGCCCCCAGACCAAAATGGAGAGGGGCTGCTTGCGGGCCCCCTGGGGACCCTCCAGGCCAGCTATTTCTTTGGGTCCTGGCTCCTTCGGTTTGGGAGCTGTTGCTGCAGTTGGGCATGTTGGTCGGAGAGTGCTTCTCGGGCTGCGAACTGCAACCTTGCAGGTACCTCCCAGGTTCCATGCCCAACGAAAGCCCACAGACCCAAATGGAGAGGGGCTGTTTGGGGGCCCCCAGGGGGCCCTTCAGGCCAGCTAGGTCTTTGGGTCCTGGCTCCTTCGGTTTGGGAGCTGTTGCTGGACGTTGGGCATGTTGGCCGGAGAGTGCTTCTCGGGCCGCGAACTGCAAACTTGCAGGTAGCTCCCAGGTTCCCGGCCCAACGAAAGCCCCCAGACCCAAATGGAGAGGGGCTGCTTGGGGGCCCCCTGGGGGCCCTTCAGGCCAGCTAGGTCTTTGGGTCCTGGCTCCTTCGGATTGGGAGCTGTTGCTGCAGTTGGGCATGTTGACCGGAGAATGCTTCTCGGGCTGCGAACTGCAACCTTGCAGGTACCTCCCATATCCCCGGCCCAACGAAAGCCCCCAGACCCAAATGGAGAGGGGCTGCTTGGGGGCCCCCTGGGGGCTCTTCAGGCCAGCTAGGTCTTTGGGTCCTGGCTCCTTCGGTTTGGGAGCTGTTGCTGGACGTTGGGCATGTTGACCGGAGAGTGCTTCTCGGGCCTCGAACTGTCCCTTGCAGGTAGCTCCCAGGTTCCCGGCCCAACGAAAGCCCCCAGACCCAAATGGAGAGGGGCTGCTTGGGGGCCCCCTGGGGGCCCTTCAGGCCAGCTAGGTCTTTGGGTCCTGGCTCCTTCGGTTTGGGAGCTGTTGCTGCAGTTGGGCATGTTGGCCGGAGAGTGGTTCTCGGGCCGTGAACTGCAACCTTGCAGGTACCTCCCAGGTTCCCGGCCCAACGAAAGGCCCCAGACCCAAATGGAGAGGGGCTGCTTGGGGGCCCCCTGGGGCCCATTCAGGCCAGCTAGGTCTTTGGGTCCTGGCTCCTTCGGTTTGGGAGCTGTTGCTGGACGTTGGGCATGTTGGCCAGAGAGTGCTTCTCGGTACGTGAACTGCAACCTTGCAGGTAGCTCCCAGTTTCCCGGCCCAAGGAAAGCCCCCAGACCCAAATAGGGAGGGGCTGCTTGGGGCATCTTGGGGCCCCTTCAGGCCAGCTAGGTCTTTGGGTCCTGGCTCCTTCGGTTTGGGAGCTGTTTCTGCAGTTGGGCCTGTTGAACGGAGAGTGCTTCTCGGGCTGCGAACTGCAACCTTGCAGGTACCTCCCAGGTCCCCGGCCCAACGAAAGCCCCCAGACCCAAATTGAGAGGGGCTGCTTGGGGGCCCCCTGGGGGCCCTTCAGGCCAGCTAGGTCTTTGGGTCCTGGCTCCTTGGGTTTGGGAGCTGTTGCTGCAGTTGGGCATGTTGGCCGGAGAGTGCTTCTCGGGCCGCGAACTGCAACCTTGCAGGTAGCTCCCAGGTTCCCGGCCCAACGAAAGCCCCCAGACCCAAATGGAGAGGGGCTGTTTGGGGGCCCCCTGGGGACTCTTCAGGCCAGCTAGGTCTTTGGGTCCTGGCTCCTTGGGTTTGGGAGCTGTTGCTGGACGTTGGGCATGATGGCCGGAGAGTGCTTCTCGGGCCGCGAACTGCAACCTTGCAGGCATCTCCCAGGTTCCCGGCCCAACGAAAGCCCCCAGACCCAAATGGAGAGGGGCTGCTTGCGGGCCCCCTGGGGACACTCCAGGCCAGCTAGGTCTTTGGGTCCTGGCTCCTTCGCTTTGGGAGCTGTTGCTGGACGTTGGGCATGTTGGCCGGAGAGTGCTTCTCGGGCCGTGAACTGCAACATTGCAGGTACCTCCCAGACTCCATGCCCAACGAAAGCCCCCAGACCCAAATTGAGAGGGGCTGCTTGGGGGCCCCCTGGGGGCCCTTCAGGCCAGCTAGGTCTTTGGGTCCTGGCTCCTTGGGTTTGGGAGCTGTTGCTGCAGTTGGGCATGTTGGCCGGAGAGTGCTTCTCGGGCCGCGAACTGCAACCTTGCAGGCACCTCCCAGGTTCCCGGCCCAACGAAAGCCCCCAGACCCAAATGGAGAGGGGCTGCTTGGGGGCCCCCTGGGGCCCCTTCAGGCCAGCTAGGTCTTTGGGTCCTGGCTCCTTCGGTTTGGGAGCTGTTGCTGCAGTTGGGCATGTTGGCCGGAGAGTGCTTCTCGGGCCGCGAACTGCAACCTTGCAGGTAGCTCCCAAGTCCCCGGCCCAACGAAAGCCCCCAGACCCAAATGGAGAGGGGCTGTTTGGGGTCCCCTGGGGCCCCTTCAGGCCAGCTAGGTCTTTGGGTCCTGGCTCCTTGGGTTTGGGAGCTGTTGCTGGACGTTGGGCATGTTGGCCGGAGAGTGCTTCTCGGGCCGTGAACTGCAACATTGCAGGCACTTCCCAGGTTCCCGGCCCAACGAAAGCCCCCAGACCCAAATTGAGAGGGGCTGCTTGGGGGCCCCCTGGGGACTCTTCAGGCCAGCTAGGTCTTTGGGTCCTGGCTCCTTGGGTTTGGGAGCTGTTGCTGGACGTTGGGCATGTTGGCCGGAGAGTGCTTCTCGGGCCGCGAACTGCAACCTTGCAGGTACCTCCCAGGTCCCCGGCCCAACGAAAGCCCCCAGACCCAAATGGAGAGGGGCTGCTTGGGGGCCCCCTGGGGGCCCTTCAGGCCAGCTAGGTCTTTGGGTCCTGGCTCCTTCGGTTTGGGAGCTGTTGCTGGACGTTGGGCATGTTGGCCAGAGAGTGCTTCTCGGTACGTGAACTGCAACCTTGCAGGTAGCTCCCAGTTTCCCGGCCCAAGGAAAGCCCCCAGACCCAAATAGGGAGGGGCTGCTTGGGGGCATCTTGGGGCCCCTTCAGGCCAGCTAGGTCTTTGGGTCCTGGCTCCTTCGGTTTGGGAGCTGTTTCTGCAGTTGGGCATGTTGACCGGAGAGTGCTTCTCGGGCTGCGAACTGCAACCTTGCAGGTACCTCCCAGGTCCCCGGCCCAACGAAAGCCCCCAGACCCAAATTGAGAGGGGCTGCTTGGGGGCCCCCTGGGGGCCCTTCAGGCCAGCTAGGTCTTTGGGTCCTGGCTCCTTGGGTTTGGGAGCTGTTGCTGCAGTTGGGCATGTTGGCCGGAGAGTGCTTCTCGGGCCGCGAACTGCAACCTTGCAGGTAGCTCCCAGGTTCCCGGCCCAACGAAAGCCCCCAGACCCAAATGGAGAGGGGCTGTTTGGGGGCCCCCTGGGGACTCTTCAGGCCAGCTAGGTCTTTGGGTCCTGGCTCCTTGGGTTTGGGAGCTGTTGCTGGACGTTGGGCATGATGGCCGGAGAGTGCTTCTCGGGCCGCGAACTGCAACCTTGCAGGCACCTCCCAGGTTCCCGGCCCAACGAAAGCCCCCAGACCCAAATGGAGAGGGGCTGCTTGCGGGCCCCCTGGGGACACTCCAGGCCAGCTAGGTCTTTGGGTCCTGGCTCCTTCGGTTTGGGAGCTGTTGCTGGACGTTGGGCATGTTGTCCGGAGAGTGCTTCTCGGGCCGTGAACTGCAACCTTGCAGGTAGCTCCCAGGTTCCCGGCCCAACGAAAGCCCCCAGACCCAAATTGAGAGGGGCTGCTTGGGGGCCCCCTGGGGACTCTTCAGGCCAGCTAGGTCTTTGGGTCCTGGCTCCTTGGGTTTGGGAGCTGTTGCTGGACGTTGGGCATGTTGGCCGGAGAGTGCTTCTCGGGCCGCGAACTGCAACCTTGCAGGCACCTCCCAGGTTCCCGGCCCAACGAAAGCCGCCAGACCAAAATGGAGAGGGGCTGCTTGCGGGCCCCCTGGGGACCCTCCAGGCCAGCTATTTCTTTGGGTCCTGGCTCCTTCGGTTTGGGAGCTGTTGCTGCAGTTGGGCATGTTGGTCGGAGAGTGCTTCTCGGGCTGCGAACTGCAACCTTGCAGGTACCTCCCAGGTTCCATGCCCAACGAAAGCCCCCAGACCCAAATGGAGAGGGGCTGTTTGGGGGCCCCCAGGGGGCCCTTCAGGCCAGCTAGGTCTTTGGGTCCTGGCTCCTTCGGTTTGGGAGCTGTTGCTGGACGTTGGGCATGTTGGCCGGAGAGTGCTTCTCGGGCCGCGAACTGCAACCTTGCAGGTAGCTCCCAGGTTCCCGGCCCAACGAAAGCCCCCAGACCCAAATGGAGAGGGGCTGCTTGGGGGCCCCCTGGGGGCCCTTCAGGCCAGCTAGGTCTTTGGGTCCTGGCTCCTTCGGATTGGGAGCTGTTGCTGCAGTTGGGCATGTTGACCGGAGAGTGCTTCTCGGGCTGCGAACTGCAACCTTGCAGGTACCTCCCATGTCCCCGGCCCAACGAAAGCCCCCAGACCCAAATGGAGAGGGGCTGCTTGGGGGCCCCCTGGGGGCTCTTCAGGCCAGCTAGGTCTTTGGGTCCTGGCTCCTTCGGTTTGGGAGCTGTTGCTGGACGTTGGGCATGTTGGCCGGAGAGTGCTTCTCGGGCCTCGAACTGTCCCTTGCAGGTAGCTCCCAGGTTCCCGGCCCAACGAAAGCCCCCAGACCCAAATGGAGAGGGGCTGCTTGGGGGCCCCCAGGGGGCCCTTCAGGCCAGCTAGGTCTTTGGGTCCTGGCTTTTTCGGTTTGGGAGCTGTTGCTGCAGTTGGGCACGTTGGCCGGAGAGTGGTTCTCGGGCCGTGAACTGCAACCTTGCAGGTAGCTCCCAGGTTCCCGGCCCAACGAAAGGCCCCAGACCCAAATGGAGAGGGGCTGCTTGGGGGGCCCCTGGGGCCCCTTCAGGCCAGCTAGGTCTTTGGGTCCTGGCTCCTTCGGTTTGGGAGCTGTTGCTGCAGTTGGGCATGTTGGCCGGAGAGTGCTTCTCGGGCCGCGAACTGCAACCTTGCAGGTACCTCCCAGGTTCCCGGCCCAACGAAAGCCCCCAGACCCAAATGGAGAGGGGCTGCTTGGGGGCCCCCTGGGGGCCCTTCAGGCCAGCTAGGTCTTTGGGTCCTGGCTCCTTGGGTTTGGGAGCTGTTGCTGGACGTTGGGCATGTTGGCCGGAGAGTGCTTTTCGGGCTGCGCACTGCAACCTTGCAGGTAGCTCCCAGGTTCCCGGCCCAACGAAAGCCCCCAGACCCAAATGGAGAGGGGCTGCTTGGGGGCCCCCTGGGGGCCCTTCAGGCCAGCTAGGTCTTTGGGTCCTGGCTCCTTCGGTTTGGGAGCTGTTGCTGGACGTTGGGCATGTTGGCCGGAGAGTGCTTCTCGGGCCATGAACTGCAACCTTGCAGGTACCTCCCAGGTCCCCGGCCCAACGAAAGCCCCCAGACCCAAATGGAGAGGGGCTGCTTGGGGGCCCCCTGGGGGCCCTTCAGGCCAGCTAGGTCTTTGGGTCCTGGCTCCTTCGGTTTGGGAGCTGTTGCTGGACGTTGGGCATGTTGGCCAGAGAGTGCTTCTCGGTACGTGAACTGCAACCTTGCAGGTAGCTCCCAGGTTCCCGGCCCAAGGAAAGCCCCCAGACCCAAATAGGGAGGGGCTGCTTGGGGGCATCTTGGGGCCCCTTCAGGCCAGCTAGGTCTTTGGGTCCTGGCTCCTTCGGATTGGGAGCTGTTTCTGCAGTTGGGCATGTTGACCGGAGAGTGCTTCTCGGGCTGCGAACTGCAACCTTGCAGGTACCTCCCAGGTCCCCGGCCCAACGAAAGCCCCCAGACCCAAATTGAGAGGGGCTGCTTGGGGGCCCCCTGGGGGCCCTTCAGGCCAGCTAGGTCTTTGGGTCCTGGCTCCTTGGGTTTGGGAGCTGTTGCTGCAGTTGGGCATGTTGGCCGGAGAGTGCTTCTCGGGCCGCGAACTGCAACCTTGCAGGTAGCTCCCAGGTTCCCGGCCCAACGAAAGCCCCCAGACCCAAATGGAGAGGGGCTGTTTGGGGGCCCCCTGGGGACTCTTCAGGCCAGCTAGGTCTTTGGGTCCTGGCTCCTTGGGTTTGGGAGCTGTTGCTGGACGTTGGGCATGATGGCCGGAGAGTGCTTCTCGGGCCGCGAACTGCAACCTTGCAGGCACCTCCCAGGTTCCCGGCCCAACGAAAGCCCCCAGACCCAAATGGAGAGGGGCTGCTTGCGGGCCCCCTGGGGACACTCCAGGCCAGCTAGGTCTTTGGGTCCTGGCTCCTTCGGTTTGGGAGCTGTTGCTGCAGTTGGGCATGTTGGCCGGAGAGTGCTTCTCGGGCCGCGAACTGCAACCTTGCAGGTACCTCCCAGACTCCATGCCCAACGAAAGCCCCCAGACCCAAATTGAGAGGGGCTGCTTGGGGGCCCCCTGGGGGCCCTTCAGGCCAGCTAGGTCTTTGGGTCCTGGCTCCTTGGGTTTGGGAGCTGTTGCTGCAGTTGGGCATGTTGGCCGGAGAGTGCTTCTTGGGCCGCGAACTGCAACCTTGCAGGCACCTCCCAGGTTCCCGGCCCAACGAAAGCCCCCAGACCCAAATGGAGAGGGGCTGCTTGGGGGCCCCCTGGGGCCCCTTCAGGCCAGCTAGGTCTTTGGGTCCTGGCTCCTTCGGTTTGGGAGCTGTTGCTGCAGTTGGGCATGTTGGCCGGAGAGTGCTTCTCGGGCTGCGAACTGCAACCTTGCAGGTAGCTCTCAGGTCCCCGGCCCAACGAAAGCCCCCAGACCCAAATGGAGAGGGGCTGTTTGGGGTCCCCTGGGGCCCCTTCAGGCCAGCTAGGTCTTTGGGTCCTGGCTCCTTGGGTTTGGGAGCTGTTGCTGGACGTTGGGCATGTTGGCCGGAGAGTGCTTCTCGGGCCGTGAACTGCAACATTGCAGGTAGCTCCCAGGTTCCCGGCCCAACGAAAGCCCCCAGACCCAAATGGAGAGGGGCTGCTTTGGGGCCCCCTGGGGACTCTTCAGGCCAGCTAGGTCTTTGGGTCCTGGCTCCTTGGGTTTGGGAGCTGTTGCTGCAGTTGGGCATGTTGGCCGGAGAGTGCTTCTTGGGCCGCGAACTGCAACCTTGCAGGCACCTCCCAGGTTCCCGGCCCAACGAAAGCCCCCAGACCCAAATGGAGAGGGGCTGCTTGGGGGCCCCCTGGGGCCCCTTCAGGCCAGCTAGGTCTTTGGGTCCTGGCTCCTTCGGTTTGGGAGCTGTTGCTGCAGTTGGGCATGTTGGCCGGAGAGTGCTTCTCGGGCTGCGAACTGCAACCTTGCAGGTAGCTCTCAGGTCCCCGGCCCAACGAAAGCCCCCAGACCCAAATGGAGAGGGGCTGTTTGGGGTCCCCTGGGGCCCCTTCAGGCCAGCTAGGTCTTTGGGTCCTGGCTCCTTGGGTTTGGGAGCTGTTGCTGGACGTTGGGCATGTTGGCCGGAGAGTGCTTCTCGGGCCGTGAACTGCAACATTGCAGGTAGCTCCCAGGTTCCCGGCCCAACGAAAGCCCCCAGACCCAAATGGAGAGGGGCTGCTTTGGGGCCCCCTGGGGACTCTTCAGGCCAGCTAGGTCTTTGGGTCCTGGCTCCTTGGGTTTGGGAGCTGTTGCTGGACGTTGGGCATGTTGGCCGGAGAGTGCTTCTCGGGCCGCGAACTGCAACCTTGCAGGCACCTCCCAGGTTCCCGGCCCAACGAAAGCCCCCAGACCAAAATGGAGAGGGGCTGCTTGCGGGCCCCCTGGGGACCATCCAGGCCAGCTATTTCTTTGGGTCCTGGCTCCTTCGGTTTGGGAGCTGTTGCTGCAGTTGGGCATGTTGACCGGAGAGTGCTTCTCGGGCTGCGAACTGCAACCTTGCAGGTACCTCCCATGTCCCCGGCCCAACGAAAGCCCCCAGACCCAAATTGAGAGGGGCTGCTTGGGGGCCCCCTGGGGGCCCTTCAGGCCAGCTAGGTCTTTGGGTCCTGGCTCCTTCGGTTTGGGAGCTGTTGCTGCAGATGGGCATGTTGGCCGGAGAGTGCTTCTCGGGCCGTGAACTGCAACCTTGCAGGTACCTCCCAGGTCCCCGGCCCAACGAAAGCCCCCAGACCAAAATGGAGAGGGGCTGCTTGGGGGCCCCCTGGGGGCCCTTCAGGCCAGCTAGGTCTTTGGGTCCTGGCTCCTTCGGTTTGGGAGCTGTTGCTGCAGTTGGGCATGTTGGCCAGAGAGTGCTTCTCGGTACGTGAACTGCAACCTTGCAGGTAGCTCCCAGGTTCCCGGCCCAAGGAAAGCCCCCAGACCCAAATAGCGAGGGGCTGCTTGGGGGCCCCTTTGGGCCCCTTCAGGCCAGCTAGCTCTTTGGGTCCTGGCTCCTTCGGTTTGGGAGCTGTTTCTGCAGTTGGGCATGTTGACCGGAGAGTGCTTCTCGGGCTGTGAACTGCAACATTGCAGGTACCTCCCAGGTCCCCGGCCCAACGAAAGCCCCCAGACCCAAATGGAGAGGGGCTGCTTGGGGGCCCCCTGGGGGCCCTTCAGGCCAGCTAGGTCTTTGGGTCCTGGCTCCTTCGCTTTGGGAGCTGTTGCTGGACGTTGGGCATGTTGGCCGGAGAGTGCTTCTCGGGCCTCGAACTGTCCCTTGCAGGTAGCTCCCAGGTTCCCGGCCCAACGAAAGCCCCCAGACCCAAATGGAGAGGGGCTGCTTGGGGGCCCCCTGGGGGCCCTTCAGGCCAGCTAGGTCTTTGGGTCCTGGCTCCTTCGGTTTGGGAGCTGTTGCTGCAGTTGGGCATGTTGGCCGGAGAGTGGTTCTCGGGCCGTGAACTGCAACCTTGCAGGTAGCTCCCAGGTTCCCGGCCCAACGAAAGGCCCCAGACCCAAATGGAGAGGGGCTGCTTGCGGGCCCCCTGGGGCCCCTTCAGGCCAGCTAGGTCTTTGGGTCCTGGCTCCTTCGGTTTGGGAGCTGTTGCTGCAGTTGGGCATGTTGGCCGGAGAGTGCTTCTCGGGCCGCGAACTGCAACCTTGCAGGTACCTCCCAGGTTCCCGGCCCAACGAAAGCCCCCAGACCCAAATGGAGAGGGGCTGCTTGGGGGCCCCCTGGGGGCCCTTCAGGCCAGCTAGGTCTTTGGGTCCTGGCTCCTTGGGTTTGGGAGCTGTTGCTGGACGTTGGGCATGTTGGCCGGAGAGTGCTTCTCGGGCCGTGAACTGCAACCTCGCAGGTACCTCCCAGGTTCCATGCCCAACGAAAGCCCCCAGACCCAAATTGAGAGGGGCTGTTTGGGGGCCCCCTGGGGACTCTTCAGGCCAGCTAGGTCTTTGGGTCCTGGCTCCTTCGGTTTGGGAGCTGTTGCTGGACGTTGGGCATGTTGGCCGGAGAGTGCTTTTCGGGCCGCGCACTGCAACCTTGCAGGTAGCTCCCAGGTTCCCGGCCCAACGAAAGCCCCCAGACCCAAATGGAGAGGGGCTGCTTGGGGGCCCCCTGGGGGCCCTTCAGGCCAGCTAGGTCTTTGGGTCCTGGCTCCTTCGGTTTGGGAGCTGTTGCTGGACGTTGGGCATGTTGGCCAGAGAGTGCTTCTTGGTACGTGAACTGCAACCTTGCAGGTAGCTCCCAGTTTCCCGGCCCAAGGAAATCCCCCAGACCCAAATAGGGAGGGGCTGCTTGGGGGCCCCTTGGGGCCCCTTCAGGCCAGCTAGCTCTTTGGGTTCTGGCTCCTTCGGTTTGGGAGCTGTTTCTGCAGTTGGGCATGTTGACCGGAGAGTGCTTCTCGGGCTGCGAACTGCAACATTGCAGGTACCTCCCAGGTCAACCGGCCCAACGAAAGCCCCCAGACCCAAATGGAGAGGGGCTGCTTGGGGGCCCCCTGGGGGCACGTCAGGCCAGCTAGGTCTTTGGGTCCTGGCTCCTTCACTTTGGGAGCTGTTGCTGGACGTTGGGCATGTTGGCCGGAGAGTGCTTCTCGGGCCTCGAACTGTCCCTTGCAGGTAGCTCCCAGGTTCCCGGCCCAAGGAAAGCCCCCAGACCCAAATGGAGAGGGGCTGCTTGGGGGCATCTTGGGGCCCCTTCAGGCCAGCTAGGTCTTTGGGTCCTGGCTCCTTGGGTTTGGGAGCTGTTGCTGGACGTTGGGCATGTTGGCCGGAGAGTGGTTCTCGGGCCATGAACTGCAACCTTGCAGGTACCTCCCAGGTCCCCGGCCCAACGAAAGCCCCCAGACCCAAATGGAGAGGGGCTGTTTGGGGGCCCCCTGGGGACTCTTCAGGCCAGCTAGGTCTTTGGGTCCTGGCTCCTTGGGTTTGGGAGCTGTTGCTGCAGTTGGGCATGTTGGCCGGAGAGTGCTTCTCGGGCCGCGAACTGCAACCTTGCAGGTAGCTCCCAGGTTCCATGCCCAACGAAAGCCCCCAGACCCAAATGGAGAGGGGCTGCTTGGGGGCCCCCTGGGGGCCCTTCAGGAGAGCTAGGTCTTTGGGTCCTGGCTCCTTCGGTTTGGGAGCTGTTGCTGGACGTTGGGCATGTTGGCCGGAGAGTGGTTCTCGGGCCATGAACTGCAACCTTGCAGGTACCTCCCAGGTCCCCGCCCAACGAAAGCCCCCAGACCCAAATGGAGAGGGGCTGCTTGGGGGCCCCCTGGGGGCCCTTCAGGCCAGCTAGGTCTTTGGGTCCTGGCTCCTTTGGTTTGGGAGCTGTTGCTGGACGTTGGGCATGTTGGCCGGAGAGTGCTTCTCGGGCCGTGAACTGCAACCTTGCAGGTAGCTCCCAGTTTCCCGGCCCAAGGAAAGCCCCCAGACCCAAATAGGGAGGGGCTGCTTGGGGGCATCTTGGGGCCCCTTCAGGCCAGCTAGGTCTTTGGGTCCTGGCTCCTTCGGTTTGGGAGCTGTTGCTGGACGTTGGGCATGTTGGCCGGAGAGTGCTTCTCGGGCCGCGTACTGCAACCTTGCAGGCACTTCCCAGGTTCCCGGCCCAACGAAAGCCCCCAGACCCAAATGGAGAGGGGCTGTTTGGGGGCCCCCAGGGGGCCCTTCAGGCTAGCTAGGTCTTTGGGTCCTGGCTCCTTCGGTTTGGGAGCTGTTGCTGGACGTTGGGCATGTTGGCCGGAGAGTGCTTCTCGGGCCGCGAACTGCAACCTTGCAGGTACCTCCCAGACTCCATGCCCAACGAAAGCCCCCAGACCCAAATTGAGAGGGGCTGTTTGGGGGCACCCTGGGGACTCTTCAGGCCAGCTAGTTCTTTGGGTCCTGGCTCCTTGGGTTTGGGAGCTGTTGCTGGACGTTGGGCATGTTGGCCGGAGAGTGCTTCTCGGGCCGCGAACTGCAACCTTGCAGGCACCTCCCAGGTCCCCGGCCCAACGAAAGCCCCCAGACCAAAATTGAGAGGGGCTGCTTGCTGGCCCCCTGGGGGCCCTTCAGGCCAGCTAGGTCTTTGGGTCCTGGCTCCTTCAGATTGGGAGCTGTTGCTGGACGTTGGGCATGTTGACCGGAGAGTGCTTCTCGGGCCGTGAACTGCAACCTTGCAGGTACCTCCCAGGTCCCCGGCCCAACGAAAGCCCCCAGACCAAAATTGAGAGGGGCTGCTTGGGGGCCCCCTGGGGGCCCTTCAGGCCAGCTAGATCTTTGGGTCCTGGCTCCTTCGGTTTGGGACCTGTTGCTGCAGTTGGGCATGTTGGCCGGAGAGTGCTTCTTGGGCCGCGAACTGCAACCTTGCAGGCACCTCCCAGGTTCCCGGCCCAACGAAAGCCCCCAGACCCAAATGGAGAGGGGCTGCTTGGGGGCCCCCTGGGGGCCCTTCAGGCCAGCTAGGTCTTTGGGTCCTGGCTCCTTCGGTTTGGGAGCTGTTGCTGCAGTTGGGCATGTTGGCCGGAGAGTGCTTCTCGGGCCGCGAACTGCAACCTTGCAGGTAGCTCCCAGGTCCCCAGCCCAACGAAAGCCCCCAGACCCAAATGGAGAGGGGCTGTTTGGGGTCCCCTGGGGCCCCTTCAGGCCAGCTAGGTCTTTGGGTCCTGGCTCCTTCGGTTTGGGAGCTGTTGCTGGACGTTGGGCATGTTGGCCGGAGAGTGCTTCTCGGGCCGTGAACTGCAACCTTGCAGGTAGCTCCCAGGTTCCCGGCCCAACGAAAGCCCCCAGACCCAAATTGAGAGGGGCTGCTTGGGGGCCCCCTGGGGACTCTTCAGGCCAGCTAGGTCTTTGGGTCCTGGCTCCTTGGGTTTGGGAGCTGTTGCTGGACGTTGGGCATGTTGGCCGGAGAGTGCTTCTCGGGCCGCGAACTGCAACCTTGCAGGCACCTCCCAGGTTCCCGGCCCAACGAAAGCCCCCAGACCCAAATGGAGAGGGGCTGCTTGGGGGCCCCCTGGGGACACTCCAGGCCAGCTATTTCTTTGGGTCCTGGCTCCTTCGGTTTGGGAGCTGTTGCTGCAGTTGGGCATGTTGGTCGGAGAGTGCTTCTCGGGCTGCGAACTGCAACCTTGCAGGTAGCTCCCAGGTTCCATGCCCAACGAAAGCCCCCAGACCCAAATTGAGAGGGGCTGTTTGGGGGCCCCCAGGGGGCCCTTCAGGCCAGCTAGGTCTTTGGGTCCTGGCTCCTTCGGTTTGGGAGCTGTTGCTGGACGTTGGGCATGTTGGCCAGAGAGTGCTTCTCGGTACGTGAACTGCAACCTTGCAGGTATCTCCCAGTTTCCCGGCCCTAGGAAAGCCCCCAGACCCAAATAGGGAGGGGCTGCTTGGGGGCCTCTTGGGGCCCCTTCAGGCCAGCTAGGTCTTTGGGTCCTGGCTCCTTCGGTTTGGGAGCTGTTTCTGCAGTTGGGCATGTTGACCGGAGAGTGCTTCTCGGGCTGCGAACTGCAACCTTGCAGGTACCTCCCAGGTCCCCGGCCCAACGAAAGCCCCCAGACCCAAATTGAGAGGGGCTGCTTGGGGGCCCCCTGGGGCCCCTTGAGGCCAGCTAGGTCTTTGGGTCCTGGCTCCTTCGGTTTGGGAGCTGTTGCTGGACGTTGGGCATGTTGGCCGGAGAGTGCTTCTCGGGCCGTGAACTGCAACCTTGCAGGTAGCTCCCAGGTTCCCGGCCCAACGAAAGCCCCCAGACCCAAATGGAGAGGGGCTGTTTGGGGGCCCCCTTGGGACTCTTCAGGCCAGCTAGGTCTTTGGGTCCTGCCTCCTTCGGTTTGGGAGCTGTTGCTGGACGTTGGGCATGATGGCCGGAGAGTGCTTCTCGGGCCGCGAACTGCAACCTTGCAGGCACCTCCCAGGTTCCCGGCCCAACGAAAGCCCCCAGACCCAAATGGAGAGGGGCTGCTTGCGGGCCCCCTGGGGACACTCCAGGCCAGCTAGGTCTTTGGGTCCTGGCTCCTTCGGTTTGGGAGCTGTTGCTGCAGTTGGGCATGTTGGCCGGAGAGTGCTTCTCGGGTCGCGAACTGCAACCTTGCAGGTAGCTCCCAGGTTCCATGCCCAACGAAAGCCCCCAGACCCAAATTGAGAGGGGCTGTTTGGGGGCACCCTGGGGACTCTTCAGGCCAGCTAGGTCTTTGGGTCCTGGCTCCTTCGGTTTGGGAGCTGTTGCTGGACGTTGGGCATGTTGACCGGAGAGTGCTTCTCGGGCTGCGAACTGCAACCTTGCAGGTACCTCCCAGGTTCCTGGCCCAATGAAAGCCCCCAGACCAAAATTGAGAGGGGCTGCTTGGGGGCCCCCTGGGGGCCCTTCAGGCCAGCTAGGTCTTTGGGTCCTGGCTCCTTCGGATTGGGAGCTGTTGCTGGACGTTGGGCATGTTGACCGGAGAGTGCTTCTCGGGCTGCGAACTGCAACCTTGCAGGCACCTCCCATGTCCCCGGCCCAACGAAAGCCCCCAGATCCAAATTGAGAGGGGCTGCTTGGGGGCCCCCTGGGGGCCCTTCAGGCCAGCTAGGTCTTTGGGTCCTGGCTCCTTGGGTTTGGGAGCTGTTGCTGGACGTTGGGCATGTTGGCCGGAGAGTGCTTCTCGGGCCGCGAACTGCAACCTTGCAGACACCTCCCAGGTTCCCGGCCCAACGAAAGCCCCCACACCAAAATTGAGAGGGGCTGCTTGCGGGCCCTCTGGGGACCCTCCAGGCCAGCTATTTTTTTGGGTCCTGGCTCCTTCGGTTTGGGAGCTGTTGCTGGACGTTGGGCATGTTGACCGGAGAGTGCTTCTCGGGCTGCGAACTGCAACCTTGCAGGTAGCTCCCAGTTTCCATGCCCAACGAAAGCCCCCAGACCCAAATGGAGAGGGGCTGTTTGGGGGCCCCCTTGGGACTCTTCAGGCCAGCTAGGTCTTTGGGTCCTGGCTCCTTGGGTTTGGGAGCTGTTGCTGGACGTTTGGCATGATGGCCGGAGAGTGCTTCTCGGGCCGCGAACTGCAACCTTGCAGGCACCTCCCAGGTTCCCGGCCCAACGAAAGCCCCCAGACCAAAATTGAGAGGGGCTGCTTGGGGGCCCCCTGGGGGCCCTTCAGGCCAGCTAGGTCTTTGGGTCCTGGCTCCTTCGGTTTGGGAGCTGTTGCTGCAGTTGGGCATGTTGGCCGGAGAGTGCTTCTCGGGCCGCGAACTGCAACCTTGCTTGTACCTCCCGGACTCCATGCCCAACGAAAGCCCCCAGACCCAAATGGAGAGGGGCTGTTTGGGGGCCCCCTGGGGACCCTTCAGGCCAGCTAGGTCTTTGGGTCCTGGCTCCTTCGGTTTGGGAGCTGTTGCTGGACGTTGGGCATGTTGGCCGGAGAGTGCTTCTCGGGCTGCGAACTGCAACCTTGCAGGTACCTCCCAGGTCCCCGGCCCAACGAAAGCCCCCAGACCCAAATTGAGAGGGGCTGCTTGGGGGCCCCCTGGGGGCCCTTCAGGCCAGCTAGGTCTTTGGGTCCTGGCTCCTTCGGTTTGGGAGCTGTTGCTGCAGTTGGGCATGTTGGCCGGAGAGTGCTTCTCGGGCCGCGAACTGCAACCTTGCAGGTAGCTCCCGGACTCCATGCCCAACGAAAGGCCCCAGACCCAAATGGAGAGGGGCTGTTTGGGGGCCCCCTGGGGCCCCTTCAGGCCAGCTAGGTCTTTGGGTCCTGGCTCCTTCGGTTTGGGAGCTGTTGCTGGACGTTGGGCATGTTGGCCGGAGAGTGCTTCTCGGGCCGCGAACTGCAACCTTGCAGGTACCTCCCAGGTCCCCGGCCCAACGAAAGCCCCCAGACACAAATGGAGAGGGGCTGTTTGGGGGCCCCCTGGGGACTCTTCAGGCCAGCTAGGTCTTTGGGTCCTGGCTCCTTGGGTTTGGGAGCTGTTGCTGGACGTTGGGCATGATGGCCGGAGAGTGCTTCTCGGGCCGCGAACTGCAACCTTGCAGGCACCTCCCAGGTTCCCGGCCCAACGAAAGCCCCCAGACCCAAATGGAGAGGGGCTGCTTGCGGGCCCCCTGGGGACACTCCAGGCCAGCTAGGTCTTTGGGTCCTGGCTCCTTCGGTTTGGGAGCTGTTGCTGCAGTTGGGCATGTTGGCCGGAGAGTGCTTCTCGGGCCGCGAACTGCAACCTTGCAGGTAGCTCCCAGGTTCCCGGCCCAACGAAAGCCCCCAGACCCAAATTGAGAGGGGCTGTTTGGGGGCACCCTGGGTACCCTTCAGGCCAGCTAGGTCTTTGGGTCCTGGCTCCTTCGGTTTGGGAGCTGTTGCTGCAGTTGGGCATGTTGACCGGAGAGTGATTCTCGGGCTGCGAACTGCAACCTTGCAGGTAGCTCCCAGGTTCCTGGCCCAACGAAAGCCCCCAGACCCAAATGGAGAGGGGCTGCTTGGGGGCCCCCTGGGGGCCCTTCAGGCCAGCTAGGTCTTTGGGTCCTGGCTCCTTCGGATTGGGAGCTGTTGCTGCAGTTGGGCATGTTGACCGGAATGTGCTTCTCGGGCCGCGAACTGCAACCTTGCAGGTAGCTCCCAGGTTCCCGGCCCAACGAAAGCCCCCAGACCCAAATTGAGAGGGGCAGCCTCGGGGTCCCCTGGGGTCCTTCAGGCCAGCTAGGTCTTTGGGTCCTGGCTCCTTCGGTTTGGGAGCTGTTGCTGCAGTTGGGCATGTTGACCGGAGAGTGCTTCTCGGGCTGCGAACTGCAACCTTGCAGGTAGCTCCCAGGTTCCCGGCCCAACGAAAGCCCCCAGACCCAAATGGAGAGGGGCTGCTTGGGGGCCCCCTGGGGGCCCTTCAGGCCAGCTAGGTCTTTGGGTCCTGGCTCCTTCGGTTTGGGAGCTGTTGCTGCAGATGGGCATGTTGGCCGGAGAGTGGTTCTCGGGCCGTGAACTGCAACCTTGCAGGTAGCTCCCAGGTTCCATGCCCAACGAAAGGCCCCAGACCCAAATGGAGAGGGGCTGCTTGGGGGCCCCCTGGGGCCCCTTCAGGCCAGCTAGGTCTTTGGGTCCTGGCTCCTTCGGTTTGGGAGCTGTTGCTGCAGTTGGGCATGTTGGCCGGAGAGTGCTTCTCGGGCCGCGAACTGCAACCTTGCAGGTACCTCCCAGGTTCCCGGCCCAACGAAAGGCCCCAGACCCAAATGGAGAGGGGCTGCTTGGGGGCCCCCTGGGGGCCCTTCAGGCCAGCTAGGTCTTTGGGTCCTGGCTCCTTCGCTTTGGGAGCTGTTGCTGGACGTTGGGCATGTTGGCCGGAGAGTGCTTCTCAGGCTGCGAACTGCAACCTCGCAGGTACCTCCCAGACTCCATGCCCAACGAAAGCCCCCAGACCCAAATGGGGAGGGGCTGTTTGGGGGCCCCCTGGGGACCCTTCAGTCCAGCTAGGTCTTTGGGTCCTGGCTCCTTCGGTTTGGGAGCTGTTGCTGGACGTTGGGCATGTTGACCGGAGAGTGCTTCTCGGGCTGCGAACTGCAACCTTGCAGGTTCCTCCCAGGTTCCCAGCCCAACGAAAGACCCCAGACCCAAATGGAGAGGGGCTGCTTGGGGGCCCCCTGGGGGCCCTTCAGGCCAGCTAGGTCTTTGGGTCCTGGCTCCTTCGGTTTGGGAGCTGTTGCTGGACGTTGGGCATGTTGGCCGGAGAGTGCTTCTCAGGCTGCGAACTGCAACCTTGCAGGTACCTGCCAGGTTCCATGCCCAACGAAAGCCCCCAGACCCAAATTGAGAGGGGCTGTTTGGGGGCACCCTGGGGACTCTTCAGGCCAGCTAGGTCTTTGGGTCCTGGCTCCTTCGGATTGGGAGATGTTGCTGCAGTTGGGCATGTTGACCGGAGAGTGCTTCTCGGGCTGCAAACTGCAACCTTGCAGGTAGCTCCCAGGTTCCCGGCCCAACGAAAGCCCCCAGACCCAAATGGAGAGGGGCTGCTTGCGGGCCCCCTGGGGGCCCTTCAGGCCAGCTAGGTCTTTGGGTCCTGGCTCCTTCGGTTTGGGAGCTGTTGCTGCAGTTGGGCATGTTGGCCGGAGAGTGGTTCTCGGGCCGTGAACTGCAACCTTGCAGGTACCTCCCAGGTTCCATGCCCAACGTAAGCCCCCAGACCCAAATGGAGAGGGGCTGCTTGGGGGCCCCCTGGGGGCCCTTCAGGCCAGCTAGGTCTTTGGGTCCTGGCTCCTTTGGTTTGGGAGCTGTTGCTGCAGTTGGGCATGTTGGCCGGAGAGTGCTTCTCGGGCCGCGAACTGCAACCTTGCAGGTAGCTCCCAGGTTCCCGGCCCAACGAAAGCCCCCAGACCCAAATGGAGAGGGGCTGCTTGGGGGCCCCCTGGGGGCCCTTCAGGCCAGCTAGGTCTTTGGGTCCTGGCTCCTTCGCTTTGGGAGCTGTTGCTGGACGTTGGGCATGTTGGCCGGAGAGTGCTTCTCAGGCTGCGAACTGCAACCTCGCAGGTAACTCCCAGGTTCCATGCCCAACGAAAGCCCCCAGACCCAAATTGAGAGGGGCTGTTTGGGGGCCCCCTGGGGACTCTTCAGGCCAGCTAGGTCTTTGGGTCCTGGCTCCTTGGGTTTGGGAGCTGTTGCTGGACGTTGGGCATGTTGGCCGGAGAGTGCTTCTCGGGCCGCGAACTGCAACCTTGCAGGCACCTCCCAGGTTCCCGGCCCAACGAAAGGCCCCAGACCCAAATGGAGAGGGGCTGCTTGGGGGCCCCCTGGGGGCCCTTCAGGCCAGCTAGGTCTTTGGGTCCTGGCTCCTTCGCTTTGGGAGCTGTTGCTGGACGTTGGGCATGTTGGCCGGAGAGTGCTTCTCAGGCTGCGAACTGCAACCTCGCAGGTACCTCCCAGGTTCCATGCCCAATGAAAGCCCCCAGACCCAAATGGAGAGGGGCTGTTTGGGGGCCCCCTGGGGACTCTTCAGGCCAGCTAGGTCTTTGGGTCCTGGCTCCTTCGGTTTGGGAGCTGTTGCTGGACGTTGGGCATGTTGGCCGGAGAGTGCTTCTCGGGCCGCGCACTGCAACCTTGCAGGCACTTCCCAGGTTCCCGGCCCAACGAAAGCCCCCAGACCCAAATGGAGAGGGGCTGCTTGGGGGCCCCCAGGGGGCCCTTCAGGCTAGCTAGGTCTTTGGGTCCTGGCTCCTTCGGTTTGGGAGCTGTTGCTGGACGTTGGGCATGTTGACCGGAGAGTGCTTCTCGGGCCGCGAACTGCAACCTTGCAGGTACCTCCCAGACTCCATGCCCAACGAAAGCCCCCAGACCCAAATGGGGAGGGGCTGTTTGGGGGCCCCCTGGGGACCCTTCAGTCCAGCTAGGTCTTTGGGTCCTGGCTCCTTCGGTTTGGGAGCTGTTGCTGGACGTTGGGCATGTTGACCGGAGAGTGCTTCTCGGGCTGCGAACTGCAACCTTGCAGGTTCCTCCCAGGTTCCCAGCCCAACGAAAGACCCCAGACCCAAATGGAGAGGGGCTGCTTGGGGGCCCCCTGGGGGCCCTTCAGGCCAGCTAGGTCTTTGGGTCCTGGCTCCTTCGGTTTGGGAGCTGTTGCTGGACGTTGGGCATGTTGGCCGGAGAGTGCTTCTCAGGCTGCGAACTGCAACCTTGCAGGTACCTGCCAGGTTCCATGCCCAACGAAAGCCCCCAGACCCAAATTGAGAGGGGCTGTTTGGGGGCACCCTGGGGACTCTTCAGGCCAGCTAGGTCTTTGGGTCCTGGCTCCTTCGGATTGGGAGATGTTGCTGCAGTTGGGCATGTTGACCGGAGAGTGCTTCTCGGGCTGCAAACTGCAACCTTGCAGGTAGCTCCCAGGTTCCCGGCCCAACGAAAGCCCCCAGACCCAAATGGAGAGGGGCTGCTTGCGGGCCCCCTGGGGGCCCTTCAGGCCAGCTAGGTCTTTGGGTCCTGGCTCCTTCGGTTTGGGAGCTGTTGCTGCAGTTGGGCATGTTGGCCGGAGAGTGGTTCTCGGGCCGTGAACTGCAACCTTGCAGGTACCTCCCAGGTTCCATGCCCAACGTAAGCCCCCAGACCCAAATGGAGAGGGGCTGCTTGGGGGCCCCCTGGGGGCCCTTCAGGCCAGCTAGGTCTTTGGGTCCTGGCTCCTTCGCTTTGGGAGCTGTTGCTGGACGTTGGGCATGTTGGCCGGAGAGTGCTTCTCAGGCTGCGAACTGCAACCTCGCAGGTAACTCCCAGGTTCCATGCCCAACGAAAGCCCCCAGACCCAAATTGAGAGGGGCTGTTTGGGGGCCCCCTGGGGACTCTTCAGGCCAGCTAGGTCTTTGGGTCCTGGCTCCTTCGGTTTGGGAGCTGTTGCTGGACGTTGGGCATGTTGGCCGGAGAGTGCTTCTCGGGCCGCGCACTGCAACCTTGCAGGTAGCTCCCTTGTTCCCGGCCCAACGAAAGCCCCCAGACCCAAATGGAGAGGGGCTGCTTGGGGGCCCCCTGGGGGCCCTTCAGGCCAGCTAGGTCTTTGGGTCCTGGCTCCTTCGGTTTGGGAGCTGTTGCTGGACGTTGGGCATGTTGGCCGGAGAGTGCTTCTCGGGCTGCGAACTGCAACCTTGCAGGTAGCTCCCAGGTTCCCGGCCCAAGGAAAGCCCCCAGACCCAAATAGGGAGGGGCTGCTTGGGGGCCCCTTGGGGCCCCTTCAGGCCAGCTAGCTCTTTGGGTTCTGGCTCCTTCGGTTTGGGAGCTGTTTCTGCAGTTGGGCATGTTGACCGGAGAGTGCTTCTCGGGCTGCGAACTGCAACCTTGCAGGTACCTCCCAGGTCAACCGGCCCAACGAAAGCCCCCAGACCCAAATTGAGAGGGGCTGCTTGGGGGCCCCCTGGGGGCACGTCAGGCCAGCTAGGTCTTTGGGTCCTGGCTCCTTCGCTTTGGGAGCTGTTGCTGGACGTTGGGCATGTTGGCCGGAGAGTGCTTCTCGGGCCTCGAACTGTCCCTTGCAGGTAGCTCCCAGGTTCCCGGCCCAACGAAAGCCCCCAGACCCAAATGGAGAGGGGCTGCTTGGGGGCCCCCTGGGGGCCCTTCAGGCCAGCTAGGTCTTTGGGTCCTGGCTCCTTCGGTTTGGGAGCTGTTGCTGGACGTTGGGCATGTTGGCCAGAGAGTGCTTCTCGGGCCGCGAACTGCAACCTTGCAGGTAGCTCCCAGGTTCCCGGCCCAACGAAAGCCCCCAGACCCAAATAGGGAGGGGCTGCTTGGGGGCATCTTGGGGCCCCTTCAGGCCAGCTAGGTCTTTGGGTCCTGGCTCCTTCGGTTTGGGAGCTGTTGCTGCAGTTGGGCATGTTGGCCGGAGAGTGCTTCTCCGGCCGCGCACTGCAACCTTGCAGGCACTTCCCACGTTCCCGGCCCAACGAAAGCCCCCAGACCCAAATGGAGAGGGGCTGTTTGGGGGCCCCCAGGGGGCCCTTCAGGCTAGCTAGGACTTTGGGTCCTGGCTCCTTCGGTTTGGGAGCTGTTGCTGGACGTTGGGCATGTTGGGCGGAGAGTGCTTCTCGGGCCGCGAACTGCAACCTGGCAGGTACCTCCCAGGTTCCCGGCCCAACGAAAGCCCCCAGACCCAAATTGAGAGGGGCTGTTTGGGGGCACCATGGGGACTCTTCAGGCCAGCTAGTTCTTTGGGTCCTGGCTCCTTGGGTTTGGGAGCTGTTGCTGGACGTTGGGCATGTTGGCCGGAGAGTGCTTCTCGGGCCGCGAACTGCAACCTTGCAGGCACCTCCCAGGTCCCCGGCCCAACGAAAGCCCCCAGACCCAAATGGAGAGGGGCTGCTTGCTGGCCCCCTGGGGGCCCTTCAGGCCAGCTAGGTCTTTGGGTCCTGGCTCCTTGGGTTTGGGAGCTGTTGCTGGACGTTGGGCATGTTGGCCGGAGAGTGGTTCTCGGGCCATGAACTGCAACCTTGCAGGTACCTCCCAGGTCCCCGGCCCAACGAAAGCCCCCAGACCCAAATTGAGAGGGGCTGCTTGGGGGCCCCCTGGGGGCCCTTCAGGCCAGCTAGGTCTTTGGGTCCTGGCTCCTTCGGTTTGGGAGCTGTTGCTGGACGTTGGGCATGTTGGCCAGAGAGTGCTTCTCGGTACGTGAACTGCAACCTTGCAGGTAGCTCCCAGTTCCCCGGCCCAAGGAAAGCCCCCAGACCCAAATAGGGAGGGGCTGCTTGGGGGCATCTTGGGGCCCCTTCAGGCCAGCTAGGTCTTTGGGTCCTGGCTCCTTCGGTTTGGGAGCTGTTTCTGCAGTTGGGCATGTTGACCGGAGAGTGCTTCTCGGGCTGCGAACTGCAACCTTGCAAGTACCTCCCAGGTCCCCGGCCCAACGAAAGCCCCCAGACCCAAATTGAGAGGGGCTGCTTGGGGGCCCCCTGGGGGCCCTTCAGGCCAGCTAGGTCTTTGGGTCCTGGCTCCTTGGGTTTGGGAGCTGTTGCTGCAGTTGGGCATGTTGGCCGGAGAGTGCTTCTCGGGCCGCGAACTGCAACCTTGCAGGTAGCTCCCAGGTTCCCGGCCCAACGAAAGCCCCCAGACCCAAATGGAGAGGGGCTGTTTGGGGGCCCCCTGGGGACTCTTCAGGCCAGCTAGGTCTTTGGGTCCTGGCTCCTTGGGTTTGGGAGCTGTTGCTGGACGTTGGGCATGATGGCCGGAGAGTGCTTCTCGGGCCGCGAACTGCAACCTTGCAGGCACCTCCCAGGTTCCCGGCCCAACGAAAGCCCCCAGACCCAAATGGAGAGGGGCTGCTTGCGGGCCCCCTGGGGACACTCCAGGCCAGCTAGGTCTTTGGGTCCTGGCTCCTTGGGTTTGGGAGCTGTTGCTGGACGTTGGGCATGTTGGCCGGAGAGTGCTTCTCGGGCCGCGAACTGCAACCTTGCAGGCACCTCCCAGGTTCCCGGCCCAACGAAAGCCCCCAGACCAAAATGGAGAGGGGCTGCTTGCGGGCTCCCTGGGGACCCTCCAGGCCAGCTATTTCTTTGGGTCCTGGCTCCTTCGGTTTGGGAGCTGTTGCTGGACGTTGGGCATGTTGGTCGGAGAGTGCTTCTCGGGCTGCGAACTGCAACCTTGCAGGTACCTCCCAGGTTCCATGCCCAACGAAAGCCCCCAGACCCAAATGGAGAGGGGCTGTTTGGGGGCCCTCAGGGGGCCCTTCAGGCCAGCTAGGTCTTTGGGTCCTGGCTCCTTCGGTTTGGGAGCTGCTGCTGGACGTTGGGCATGTTGGCCGGAGAGTGCTTCTCGGGCCGCGAACTGCAACCTTGCAGGTAGCTCCCAGGTTCCCGGCCCAACGAAAGCCCCCAGACCCAAATGGAGAGGGGCTGCTTGGGGGCCCCCTGGGGGCCCTTCAGGCCAGCTAGGTCTTTGGGTCCTGGCTCCTTCGGATTGGGAGCTGTTGCTGCAGTTGGGCATGTTGACCGGAGAGTGCTTCTCGGGCTGCGAACTGCAACCTTGCAGGTACCTCCCATGTCCCCGGCCCAACGAAAGCCCCCAGACCCAAATGGAGAGGGGCTGCTTGGGGGCCCCCTGGGGGCCCTTCAGGCCAGCTAGGTCTTTGGGTCCTGGCTCCTTCGGTTTGGGAGCTGTTGCTGCAGATGGGCATGTTGGCCGGAGAGTGCTTCTCGGGCCGTGAACTGCAACCTTGCAGGTACCTCCCAGGTTCCCGGCCCAACGAAAGCCCCCAGACCCAAATGGAGAGGGGCTGTTTGGTGTCCCCTGGGGCCCCTTCAGGCCAGCTAGGTCTTTGGGTCCTGGCTCCTTCGGTTTGGGAGCTGTTGCTGGACGTTGGGCATGTTGGCCGGAGAGTGCTTCTCGGGCCGTGAACTGCAACCTTGCAGGTAGCTCCCAGGTTCCCCGCCCAAGGAAAGCCCCCAGACCCAAATGGAGAGGGGCTGCTTGGGGGCCCCCTGGGGGCCCTTCAGGCCAGCTAGCTCTTTGGGTCCTGGCTCCTTCGGTTTGGGAGCTGTTTCTGCAGTTGGGCATGTTGACCGGAGAGTGCTTCTCGGGCTGCGAACTGCAACCTTGCAGGTAACTCCCAGGTCCCCGGCCCAACGAAAGCCCCCAGACCCAAATGGAGAGGGGCTGCTTGGGGGCCCCCTGGGGGCCCTTCAGGCCAGCTAGGTCTTTGGGTCCTGGCTCCTTCGCTTTGGGAGCTGTTGCTGGACGTTTGGCATGTTGGCCGGAGAGTGCTTCTCGGGCCTCGAACTGTCCCTTGCAGGTAGCTCCCATGTTCCCGGCCCAACGAAAGCCCCCAGACCCAAATGGAGAGGGGCTGCTTGGGGGCCCCCTGGGGGCCCTTCAGGCCAGCTAGGTCTTTGGGTCCTGGCTCCTTCGGTTTGGGAGCTGTTGCTGCAGTTGGGCATGTTGTCCTGAGAGTGGTTCTCGGGCCGTGAACTGCAACCTTCCAGGTAGCTCCCAGGTTCCCGGCCCAACGAAAGGCCCCAGACCCAAATGGAGAGGGGCTGCTTGGGGGCCCCCTGGGGCCCCTTCAGGCCAGCTAGGTCTTTGGGTCCTGGCTCCTTCAGTTTGGGAGCTGTTGCTGCAGTTGGGCATGTTGGCCGGAGAGTGCTTCTCGGGCCGCGAACTGCAACCTTGCAGGTACCTCCCAGGTTCCCGGCCCAACGAAAGCCCCCAGACCCAAATGGAGAGGGGCTGCTTGGGGGCCCCCTGGGGGCCCTTCAGGCCAGCTAGGTCTTTGGGTCCTGGCTCCTTCGCTTTGGGAGCTGTTGCTGGACGTTGGGCATGTTGGCCGGAGAGTGCTTCTCAGGCTGCGAACTGCAACCTCGCAGGTACCTCCCAGGTTCCATGCCCAACGAAAGCCCCCAGACCCAAATTGAGAGGGGCTGTTTGGGGGCCCCCTGGGGACTCTTCAGGCCAGCTAGGTCTTTGGGTCCTGGCTCCTTCGGTTTGGGAGCTGTTGTTGGACGTTGGGCATGTTGGTCGGAGAGTGCTTTTCGGGCCGCGCACTGCAACCTTGCAGGTAGCTCCCAGGTTCCCGGCCCAACGAAAGCCCCCAGACCCAAATGGAGAGGGGCTGCTTGGGGGCCCCCTGGGGGCCCTTCAGGCCAGCTAGGTCTTTGGGTCCTGGCTCCTTCGGTTTGGGAGCTGTTGCTGGACGTTGGGCATGTTGGCCAGAGAGTGCTTCTCGGTACGTGAACTGCAACCTTGCAGGTAGCTCCCAGGTTCCCGGCCCAAGGAAAGCCCCCAGACCCAAATAGGGAGGGGCTGCTTGGGGGCCCCTTGGGGCCCCTTCAGGCCAGCTAGCTCTTTGGGTTCTGGCTCCTTCGGTTTGGGAGCTGTTTCTGCAGTTGGGCATGTTGACCGGAGAGTGCTTCTCGGGCTGCGAACTGCAACATTGCAGGAACCTCCCAGGTCAACCGGCCCAACGAAAGCCCCCAGACCCAAATGGAGAGGGGCTGCTTGGGGGCCCCCTGGGGGCACGTCAGGCCAGCTAGGTCTTTGGGTCCTGGCTCCTTCACTTTGGGAGCTGTTGCTGGACGTTGGGCATGTTGGCCGGAGAGTGCTTCTCGGGCCTCGAACTGTCCGTTGCAGGTAGCTCCCAGGTTCCCGGCCCAAGGAAAGCCCCCAGACCCAAATGGAGAGGGGCTGCTTGGGGGCATCTTGGGGCCCCTTCAGGCCAGCTAGGTCTTTGGGTCCTGGCTCCTTCGGTTTGGGAGCTGTTGCTGGACGTTGGGCATGTTGGCCGGAGAGTGGTTCTCGGGCCATGAACTGCAACCTTGCAGGTACCTCCCAGGTCCCCGGCCCAACGAAAGCCCCCAGACCCAAATGGAGAGGGGCTGCTTGGGGGCCCCCTAGGGGCCCTTCAGGCCAGCTAGGTCTTTGGGTCCTGGCTCCTTCGGTTTGGGAGCTGTTGCTGGACGTTGGGCATGTTGGCCGGAGAGTGCTTCTCGGTACGTGAACTGCAACCTTGCAGGTAGCTCCCAGGTTCCCGGCCCAAGGAAAGCCCCCAGACCCAAATAGGGAGGGGCTGCTTGGGTGCATCTTGGGGCCCCTTCAGGCCAGCTAGGTCTTTGGGTCCTGGCTCCTTCGGTTTGGGAGCTGTTTCTGCAGTTGGGCATGTTGACCGGAGAGTGCTTCTCGGGCTGCGAACTGCAACCTTGCAGCTACCTCCCAGGTCCCCGGCCCAACGAAAGCCCCCAGACCCAAATTGAGAGGGGCTGCTTGGGGGCCCCCTGGGGGCCCTTCAGGCCAGCTAGGTCTTTGGGTCCTGGCTCCTTCGGTTTGGGAGCTGTTGCTGCAGTTGGGCATGTTGGCCGGAGAGTGCTTCTCCGGCCGCGAACTGCAATCTTGCAGGTAGCTCCCAGGTTCCCGGCCCAACGAAAGCCCCCAGACCCAAATGGAGAGGGGCTGTTTGGGGGCCCCCTGGGGACTCTTCAGGCCAGCTAGGTCTTTGGGTCCTGGCTCCTTGGGTTTGGGAGCTGTTGCTGGACGTTGGGCATGATGGCCGGAGAGTGCTTCTCGGGCCGCGAACTGCAACCTTGCAGGCACCTCCCAGGTTCCCGGCCCAACGAAAGCCCCCAGACCCAAATGGAGAGGGGCTGCTTGCGGGCCCCCTGGGGACACTCCAGGCCAGCTAGGTCTTTGGGTCCTGGCTCCTTCGGTTTGGGAGCTGTTGCTGCAGTTGGGCATGTTGGCCGGAGAGTGCTTCTCGGCCCGTGAACTGCAACCTTGCAGGTAGCTCCCAGGTTCCATGCCCAACGAAAGCCCCCAGACCCAAATGGAGAGGGACTGCTTGGGGGCCCCCTGGGGGCCCTTCAGGCCAGCTAGGTCTTTGGGTCCTGGCTCCTTCGCTTTGGGAGCTGTTGCGGGACGTTGGGCATGTTGGCCGGAGAGTGGTTCTCGGGCCATGAACTGCAACCTTGCAGGTAGCTCCCAGGTCCCCGGCCCAACGAAAGCCCCCAGACCCAAATGGAGAGGGGCTGCTTGGGGGCCCCCTGGGGGCCCTTCAGGCCAGCTAGGTCTTTGGGTCCTGGCTCCTTCGGTTTGGGAGCTGTTGCTGGACGTTGGGCATGTTGGCCGGAGAGTGCTTCTCGGGCCGTGAACTGCAACCTTGCAGGTAGCTCCCAGTTTCCCGGCCCAAGGAAAGCCCCCAGACCCAAATTGAGAGGGGCTGCTTGGGGGCATCTTGGGGCCCCTTCAGGCCAGCTAGGTCTTTGGGTCCTGGCTCCTTCGGTTTGGGAGCTGTTTCTGCAGTTGGGCATGTTGACCGGAGAGTGCTTCTCGGGCTGCGAACTGCAACCTTGCAGGTACCTCCCAGGTCCACGGCCCAACGAAAGCCCCCAGACCCAAATTGAGAGGGGCTGCTTGGGGGCCCCCTGGGGGCCCTTCAGGCCAGCTAGCTCTTTGGGTCCTGGCTCCTTGGGTTTGGGAGCTGTTGCTGCAGTTGGGCATGTTGGCCGGAGAGTGCTTCTCGGGCCGCGAACTGCAACCTTGCAGGTAGCTCCCAGGTTCCCGGCCCAACGAAAGCCCCCAGACCCAAATGGAGAGGGGCTGCTTGCGGGCCCCCTGGGGACACTCCAGGCCAGCTAGGTCTTTGGGTCCTGGCTCCTTCGGTTTGGGAGCTGTTGCTGCAGTTGGGCATGTTGGCCGGAGAGTGCTTCTCGGGCCTCGAACTGCAACCTTGCAGGTACCTCCCAGGTTCCCGGCCCAACGAAAGCCCCCAGACCCAAATGGAGAGGGGCTGCTTGGGGGCCCCCTGGGGGCCCTTCAGGCCAGCTAGGTCTTTGGGTCCTGGCTCCTTCGCTTTGGGAGCTGTTGCTGCAGTTGGGCATGTTGGCCGGAGAGTGCTTCTCAGGCTGCGAACTGCAACCTCGCAGGTACCTCCCAGGTTCCATGCCCAACGAAAGCCCCCAGACCCAAATTGAGAGGGGCTGTTTGGGGGCCCCCTGGGGACTCTTCAGGCCAGCTAGGTCTTTGGGTCCTGGCTCCTTCGGTTTGGGAGCTGTTGCTGGACGTTGGGCATGTTGGCCGGAGAGTGCTTCTCGGGCCGCGTACTGCAACCTTGCAGGCACTTCCCAGGTTCCCGGCCCAACGAAAGCCCCCAGACCCAAATGGAGAGGGGCTGTTTGGGAGCCCCCAGGGGGCCCTTCAGGCTAGCTAGGTCTTTGGGTCCTGGCTCCTTCGGTTTGGGAGCTGTTGCTGGACGTTGGGCATGTTGGCCGGAGAGTGCTTCTCGGGCCGCGAACTGCAACCTTGCAGGTACCTCCCAGACTCCATGCCCAACGAAAGCCCCCAGACCCAAATTGAGAGGGGCTGTTTGGGGGCACCCTGGGGACTCTTCAGGCCAGCTAGTTCTTTGGGTCCTGGCTCCTTGGGTTTGGGAGCTGTTGCTGGACGTTGGGCATGTTGGCCGGAGAGTGCTTCTCGGGCCGCGAACTGCAACCTTGCAGGCACCTCCCAGGTCCCCGGCCCAACGAAAGCCCCCAGACCAAAATTGAGAGGGGCTGCTTGCTGGCCCCCTGGGGGCCCTTCAGGCCAGCTAGGTCTTTGGGTCCTGGCTCCTTCGGATTGGGAGCTGTTGCTGGACGTTGGGCATGTTGACCGGAGAGTGCTTCTCGGGCCGTGAACTGCAACCTTGCAGGTACCTCCCAGGTCCCCGGCCCAACGAAAGCCCCCAGACCCAAATTGAGAGGGGCTGCTTGGGGGCCCCCTGGGGGCCCTTCAGGCCAGCTAGGTCTTTGGGTCCTGGCTCCTTGGGTTTGGGAGCTGTTGCTGGACGTTGGGCATGTTGGCCGGAGAGTGCTTCTCGGGCCGTGAACTGCAACCTTGCAGGTAGCTCCCAGGTTCCCGGCCCAACGAAAGCCCCCAGACCCAAATTGAGAGGGGCTGTTTGGGGGCCCCCTGGGGACTCTTCAGGCCAGCTAGGTCTTTGGGTCCTGGCTCCTTCGGTTTGGGAGATGTTGCTGGACGTTGGGCATGATGGCCGGAGAGTGCTTCTCGGGCCGCGAACTGCAACCTTGAAGGCACCTCCCAGGTTCCCGGCCCAACGAAAGCCCCCAGACCCAAATGGAGAGGGGCTGCTTGCGGGCCCCCTGGGGACACTCCAGGCCAGCTAGGTCTTTGGGTCCTGGCTCCTTCGGTTTGGGAGCTGTTGCTGCAGATGGGCATGTTGGCCGGAGAGTGCTTCTCTGGCTGCGAACTGCAACCTCGCAGGTACCTCCCAGGTTCCATGCCCAACGAAAGCCCCCAGACCCAAATTGAGAGGGGCTGTTTGGGGGCCCCCTGGGGACTCTTCAGGCCAGCTAGGTCTTTGGGTCCTGGCTCCTTCGGTTTGGGAGCTGTTGCTGGACGTTGGGCATGTTGGCCCGAGAGTGCTTCTCGGGCCGCGCACTGCAACCTTGCAGGCACTTCCCAGGTTCCCGGCCCAACGAAAGCCCCCAGACCCAAATGGAGAGGGGCTGTTTGGGGGCCCGCAGGGGGCCCTTCAGGCCAGCTAGGTCTTTGGGTCCTGGCTCCTTCGGTTTGGGAGCTGTTGCTGGACGTTGGGCATGTTGGCCGGAGAGTGCTTCTCGGGCCTCGAACTGTCCCTTGCAGGTAGCTCCCAGGTTCCCGGCCCAACGAAAGCCCCCAGACCCAAATGGAGAGGGGCTGTTTGGGGGCCCCCTGGGGACTCTTCAGGCCAGCTAGGTCTTTGGGTCCTGGCTCCTTCGGTTTGGGAGCTGTTGCTGGATGTTGGGCATGTTGGCCGGAGAGTGCTTCTCGGGCCGCGAACTGCAACCTTGCAGGCACCTCCCAGGACCCCGGCCCAACGAAAGCCCCCAGACCAAAATTGAGAGGGGCTGCTTGCTGGCCCCCTGGGGGCCCTTCAGGCCAGCTAGGTCTTTGGGTCCTGGCTCCTTCGGTTTGGGAGCTGTTGCTGGACGTTGGGCATGTTGGCCGGAGAGTGCTTCTCGGCCCGTGAACTGCAACCTTGCAGGTACCTCCCAGGTTCCTGGCCCAACGAAAGCCCCCAGACCCAAATGGAGAGGGGCTGCTTGGGGGCCCCCTGGGGGCCCTTCAGGCCAGCTAGGTCTTTGGGTCCTGGCTCCTTCGCTTTGGGAGCTGTTGCTGGACGTTGGGCATGTTGGGCGGAGAGTGCTTCTCAGGCTGCGAACTGCAACCTCGCAGGTAACTCCCAGGTTCCATGCCCAACGAAAGCCCCCAGACCCAAATTGAGAGGGGCTGTTTGGGGGCCCCCTGGGGACTCTTCAGGCCAGCTAGGTCTTTGGGTCCTGGCTCCTTCGGTTTGGGAGCTGTTGCTGGACGTTGGGCATGTTGGCCGGAGAGTGCTTCTCGGGCCGCGAACTGCAACCTTGCAGGCACCTCCCAGGACCCCGGCCCAACGAAAGCCCCCAGACCAAAATTGAGAGGGGCTGCTTGCTGGCCCCCTGGGGGCCCTTCAGGCCAGCTAGGTCTTTGGGTCCTGGCTCCTTCGGTTTGGGAGCTGTTGCTGGATGTTGGGCATGTTGGCCGGAGAGTGCTTCTCGGGCCTCGAACTGTCCCTTGCAGGTAGCTCCCAGGTTCCCGGCCCAACGAAAGCCCCCAGACCCAAATGGAGAGGGGCTGTTTGGGGGCCCCCTGGGGACTCTTCAGGCCAGCTAGGTCTTTGGGTCCTGGCTCCTTCGGTTTGGGAGCTGTTGCTGGACGTTGGGCATGTTGGCCGGAGAGTGCTTCTCGGGCCGCGAACTGCAACCTTGCAGGCACCTCCCAGGACCCCGGCCCAACGAAAGCCCCCAGACCAAAATTGAGAGGGGCTGCTTGCTGGCCCCCTGGGGGCCCTTCAGGCCAGCTAGGTCTTTGGGTCCTGGCTCCTTCGGTTTGGGAGCTGTTGCTGGACGTTGGGCATGTTGGCCGGAGAGTGCTTCTCGGCCCGTGAACTGCAACCTTGCAGGTACCTCCCAGGTTCCTGGCCCAACGAAAGCCCCCAGACCCAAATGGAGAGGGGCTGCTTGGGGGCCCCCTGGGGGCCCTTCAGGCCAGCTAGGTCTTTGGGTCCTGGCTCCTTCGCTTTGGGAGCTGTTGCTGGACGTTGGGCATGTTGGGCGGAGAGTGCTTCTCAGGCTGCGAACTGCAACCTCGCAGGTAACTCCCAGGTTCCATGCCCAACGAAAGCCCCCAGACCCAAATTGAGAGGGGCTGTTTGGGGGCCCCCTGGGGACTCTTCAGGCCAGCTAGGTCTTTGGGTCCTGGCTCCTTCGGTTTGGGAGCTGTTGCTGGACGTTGGGCATGTTGGCCGGAGAGTGCTTCTCGGGCCGCGAACTGCAACCTTGCAGGCACCTCCCAGGTCCCCGGCCCAACGAAAGCCCCCAGACCAAAATTGAGAGGGGCTGCTTGCTGGCCCCCTGGGGGCCCTTCAGGCCAGCTAGGTCTTTGGGTCCTGGCTCCTTCGGATTGGGAGCTGTTGCTGGACGTTGGGCATGTTGGCCGGAGAGTGCTTCTCGGCCCGTGAACTGCAACATTGCAGGTAGCTCCCAGGTTCCCGGCCCAACGAAAGCCCCCAGACCCAAATGGAGAGGGGCTGCTTGGGGGCCCCCTGGGGGCCCTTCAGGCCAGCTAGGTCTTTGGGTCCTGGCTCCTTCGGTTTGGGAGCTGTTGCTGGACGTTGGGCATGTTGGCCGGAGAGTGCTTCTCAGGCTGCGAACTGCAACCTTGCAGGTACCTCCCAGGTTCCCGGCCCAACGAAAGCCCCCAGACCAAAATGGAGAGGGGCTGCTTGGGGGCCCCCTGGGGGCCCTTCAGGCCAGCTAGGTCTTTGGGTCCTGGCTCCTTCGGTTTGGGAGCTGTTGCTGCAGTTGGGCATGTTGGCCGGAGAGTGCTTCTCAGGCCGCGAACTGCAACCTTGCAGGTAGCTCACAGGTCCCCAGCCCAACGAAAGCCCCCAGACCCAAATGGAGAGGGGCTGTTTGGTGTCCCCTGGGGCCCCTTCAGGCAAGCTAGGTCTTTGGGTCCTGGCTCCTTCGGTTTGGGAGCTGTTGCTGCAGTTGGGCATGTTGGCCGGAGAGTGGTTCTCGGGCCGTGAACTGCAACCTTGCAGGTAGCTCCCAGGTTCCCGGCCCAACGAAAGCCCCCAGACCCAAATGGAGAGGGGCTGCTTGGGGGCCCCCTGGGGGCCCTTCAGGCCAGCTAGGTCTTTGGGTCCTGGCTCCTTCGCTTTGGGAGCTGTTGCTGGACGTTGGGCATGTTGGCCGGAGAGTGCTTCTCAGGCTGCGAACTGCAACCTCGCAGGTAGCTCCCAGGTTCCATGCCCAACGAAAGCCCCCAGACCCAAATTGAGAGGGGCTGTTTGGGGGCCCCCTGGGGACTCTTCAGGCCAGCTAGGTCTTTGGGTCCTGGCTCCTTCGGTTTGGGAGCTGTTGCTGGACGTTGGGCATGTTGGCCGGAGAGTGCTTCTCGGGCCGCGCACTGCAACCTTGCAGGTAGCTCCCAGGTTCCCGGCCCAACGAAAGCCCCCAGACCCAAATGGAGAGGGGCTGCTTGGGGGCCCCCTGGGGACCCTTCAGGCCAGCTAGGTTTTTGGGTCCTGGCTCCTTCGGTTTGGGAGCTGTTGCTGGACGTTGGGCATGTTGGCCGGAGAGTGCTTCTCGGGCTGCGAACTGCAACCTTGCAGGTAGCTCCCAGGTTCCCGGCCCAAGGAAAGCCCCCAGACCCAAATAGGGAGGGGCTGCTTGGGGGCCCCTTGGGGCCCCTTCAGGCCAGCTAGCTCTTTGGGTTCTGGCTCCTTCGGTTTGGGAGCTGTTTCTGCAGTTGGGCATGTTGACCGGAGAGTGCTTCTCGGGCTGCGAACTGCAACCTTGCAGGTACCTCCCAGGTCAACCGGCCCAACGAAAGCCCCCAGACCCAAATGGAGAGGGGCTGCTTGGGGGCCCCCTGGGGGCACGTCAGGCCAGCTAGGTCTTTGGGTCCTGGCTCCTTCGCTTTGGGAGCTGTTGCTGGACGTTGGGCATGTTGGCCGGAGAGTGCTTCTCGGGCCTCGAACTGTCCCTTGCAGGTAGCTCCCAGGTTCCCGGCCCAACGAAAGCCCCCAGACCCAAATGGAGAGGGGCTGCTTGGGGGCCCCCTGGGGGCCCTTCAGGCCAGCTAGGTCTTTGGGTCCTGGCTCCTTCGGTTTGGGAGCTGTTGCTGGATGTTGGGCATGTTGGCCAGAGAGTGCTTCTCGGGCCGCGAACTGCAACCTTGCAGGTAGCTCCCAGGTTCCCGGCCCAAGGAAAGCCCCCAGACCCAAATAGGGAGGGGCTGCTTGGGGGCATCTTGGGGCCCCTTCAGGCCAGCTAGGTCTTTGGGTCCTGGCTCCTTCTGTTTGGGAGCTGTTGCTGCAGTTGGGCATGTTGGCCGGAGAGTGCTTCTCCGGCCGCGCACTGCAACCTTGCAGGCACTTCCCACGTTCCCGGCCCAACGAAAGCCCCCAGACCCAAATGGAGAGGGGCTGTTTGGGGGCCCCCAGGGGGCCCTTCAGGCTAGCTAGGACTTTGGGTCCTCGCTCCTTCGGTTTGGGAGCTGTTGCTGGACGTTGGGCATGTTGGGCGGAGAGTGCTTCTCGGGCCGCGAACTGCAACCTGGCAGGTACCTCCCAGAATCCATGCCCAACGAAAGCCCTCAGACCCAAATTGAGAGGGGCTGTTTGGGGGCACCATGGGGACTCTTCAGGCCAGCTAGTTCTTTGGGTCCTGGCTCCTTGGGTTTGGGAGCTGTTGCTGGACGTTGGGCATGTTGGCCGGAGAGTGCTTCTCGGGCCGCGAACTGCAACCTTGCAGGCACCTCCCAGGTCCCCGGCCCAACGAAAGCCCCCAGACCCAAATGGAGAGGGGCTGCTTGCTGGCCCCCTGGGGGCCCTTCAGGCCAGCTAGGTCTTTGGGTCCTGGCTCCTTGGGTTTGGGAGCTGTTGCTGGACGTTGGGCATGTTGGCCGGAGAGTGGTTCTCGGGCCATGAACTGCAACCTTGCAGGTACCTCCCAGGTCCCCGGCCCAACGAAAGCCCCCAGACCCAAATGGAGAGGGGCTGCTTGGGGGCCCCCTGGGGGCCCTTCAGGCCAGCTAGGTCTTTGGGTCCTGGCTCCTTCGGTTTGGGAGCTGTTGCTGGACGTTGGGCATGTTGGCCAGAGAGTGCTTCTCGGTACGTGAACTGCAACCTTGCAGGTAGCTCCCAGTTCCCCGGCCCAAGGAAAGCCCCCAGACCCAAATAGGGAGGGGCTGCTTGGGGGCATCTTGGGGCCCCTTCAGGCCAGCTAGGTCTTTGGGTCCTGGCTCCTTCGGTTTGGGAGCTGTTGCTGGACGTTGGGCATGTTGGCCGGAGAGTGCTTCTTGGGCCGCGAACTGCAACCTTGCAGGTACCTCCCAGACTCCATGCCCAACGAAAGCCCCCAGACCCAAATTGAGAGGGGCTGCTTGGGGGCCCCCTGGGGGCCCTTCAGGCCAGCTAGGTCTTTGGGTCCTGGCTCCTTCGGTTTGGGAGCTGTTGCTGCAGTTGGGCATGTTGGCCGGAGAGTGCTTCTTGGGCCGCGAACTGCAACCTTGCAGGCACCTCCCAGGTTCCCGGCCCAACGAAAGCCCCCAGACCCAAATGGAGAGGGGCTGCTTGGGGGCCCCCTGGGGCCCCTTCAGGCCAGCTAGGTCTTTGGGTCCTGGCTCCTTCGGTTTGGGAGCTGTTGCTGGACGTTGGGCATGTTGACCGGAGAGTGCTTCTCGGGCCGCGAACTGCAACCTTGCAGGTAGCTCCCAGGTCCCCGGCCCAACGAAAGCCCCCAGACCCAAATGGAGAGGGGCTGTTTGGGGTCCCCTGGGGCCCCTTCAGGCCAGCTAGGTCTTTGGGTCCTGGCTCCTTGGGTTTGGGAGCTGTTGCTGGACGTTGGGCATGTTGGCCGGAGAGTGCTTCTCGGGCCGTGAACTGCAACATTGCAGGTAGCTCCCAGGTTCCCGGCCCAACGAAAGCCCCCAGACCCAAATTGAGAGGGGCTGCTTGGGGGCCCCCTGGGGACTCTTCAGGCCAGCTAGGTCTTTGGGTCCTGGCTCCTTGGGTTTGGTAGCTGTTGCTGGACGTTGGGCATGTTGGCCGGAGAGTGCTTCTCGGGCCGCGAACTGCAACCTTGCAGGCACCTCCCAGGTTCCCAGCCCAACGAAAGCCCCCAGACCCAAATGGAGAGGGGCTGTTTTGTGTCCCCTGGGGCCCCTTCAGGCAAGCTAGGTCTTTGGGTCCTGGCTCCTTCGGTTTGGGAGCTGTTGCTGCAGTTGGGCATGTTGGCCGGAGAGTGGTTCTCGGGCCGTGAACTGCAACCTTGCAGGTAGCTCCCAGGTTCCATGCCCAACGAAAGCCCCCAGACCCAAATTGAGAGGGGCTGTTTGGGGGCCCCCTGGGGACTCTTCAGGCCAGCTAGGTCTTTGGGTCCTGGCTCCTTCGCTTTGGGAGCTGTTGCTGGACGTTGGGCATGTTGGCCGGAGAGTGCTTCTCAGGCTGCGAACTGCAACCTCGCAGGTAGCTCCCAGGTTCCATGCCCAACGAAAGCCCCCAGACCCAAATTGAGAGGGGCTGTTTGGGGGCCCCCTGGGGACTCTTCAGGCCAGCTAGGTCTTTGGGTCCTGGCTCCTTCGGTTTGGGAGCTGTTGCTGGACGTTGGGCATGTTGGCCGGAGAGTGCTTCTCGGGCCGCGCACTGCAACCTTGCAGGTAGCTCCCAGGTTCCCGGCCCAACGAAAGCCCCCAGACCCAAATGGAGAGGGGCTGCTTGGGGGCCCCCTGGGGACCCTTCAGGCCAGCTAGGTCTTTGGGTCCTGGCTCCTTCGGTTTGGGAGCTGTTGCTGGACGTTGGGCATGTTGGCCGGAGAGTGCTTCTCGGGCTGCGAACTGCAACCTTGCAGGTAGCTCCCAGGTTCCCGGCCCAAGGAAAGCCCCCAGACCCAAATAGGGAGGGGCTGCTTGGGGGCCCCTTGGGGCCCCTTCAGGCCAGCTAGCTCTTTGGGTTCTGGCTCCTTCGGTTTGGGAGCTGTTTCTGCAGTTGGGCATGTTGACCGGAGAGTGCTTCTCGGGCCGTGAACTGCAACCTTGCAGGTAGCTCCCAGGTTCCCGGCCCAACGAAAGGCCCCAGACCCAAATGGAGAGGGGCTGCTTGGGGGCCCCCTGGGGGCCCTTCAGGCCAGCTAGGTCTTTGGGTCCTGGCTCCTTCGCTTTGGGAGCTGTTGCTGGACGTTGGGCATGTTGGCCGGAGAGTGCTTCTCGGGCCTCGAACTGTCCCTTGCAGGTAGCTCCCAGGTTCCCGGCCCAACGAAAGCCCCCAGACCCAAATGGAGAGGGGCTGCTTGGGGGCCCCCTGGGGGCCCTTCAGGCCAGCTAGGTCTTTGGGTCCTGGCTCCTTCGGTTTGGGAGCTGTTGCTGGACGTTGGGCATGTTGGCCAGAGAGTGCTTCTCGGGCCGCGAACTGCAACCTTGCAGGTAGCTCCCAGGTTCCCGGCCCAAGGAAAGCCCCCAGACCCAAATAGGGAGGGGCTGCTTGGGGGCATCTTGGGGCCCCTTCAGGCCAGCTAGGTCTTTGGGTCCTGGCTCCTTCGGATTGGGAGCTGTTGCTGCAGTTGGGCATGTTGGCCGGAGAGTGCTTCTCCGGCCGCGCACTGCAACCTTGCAGGCACTTCCCACGTTCCCGGCCCAACGAAAGCCCCCAGACCCAAATGGAGAGAGGCTGTTTGGGGGCCCCCAGGGGGCCCTTCAGGCTAGCTAGGACTTTGGGTCCTCGCTCCTTCGGTTTGTGAGCTGTTGCTGGACGTTGGGCATGTTGGGCGGAGAGTGCTTCTCGGGCCGCGAACTGCAACCTGGCAGGTACCTCCCAGAATCCATGCCCAACGAAAGCCCCCAGACCCAAATTGAGAGGGGCTGTTTGGGGGCACCATGGGGACTCTTCAGGCCAGCTAGTTCTTTGGGTCCTGGCTCCTTGGGTTTGGGAGCTGTTGCTGGACGTTGGGCATGTTGGCCGGAGAGTGCTTCTCGGGCCGCGAACTGCAACCTTGCAGGCACCTCCCAGGTCCCCGGCCCAACGAAAGCCCCCAGACCCAAATGGAGAGGGGCTGCTTGCTGGCCCCCTGGGGGCCCTTCAGGCCAGCTAGGTCTTTGGGTCCTGGCTCCTTGGGTTTGGGAGCTGTTGCTGGACGTTGGGCATGTTGGCCGGAGAGTGGTTCTCGGGCCATGAACTGCAACCTTGCAGGTACCTCCCAGGTCCCCGGCCCAACGAAAGCCCCCAGACCCAAATGGAGAGGGGCTGCTTGGGGGCCCCCTGGGGGCCCTTCAGGCCAGCTAGGTCTTTGGGTCCTGGCTCCTTCGGTTTGGGAGCTGTTGCTGGACGTTGGGCATGTTGGCCAGAGAGTGCTTCTCGGTACGTGAACTGCAACCTTGCAGGTAGCTCCCAGTTCCCCGGCCCAAGGAAAGCCCCCAGACCCAAATAGGGAGGGGCTGCTTGGGGGCATCTTGGGGCCCCTTCAGGCCAGCTAGGTCTTTGGGTCCTGGCTCCTTCAGTTTGGGAGCTGTTGCTGGACGTTGGGCATGTTGGCCGGAGAGTGCTTCTTGGGCCGCGAACTGCAACCTTGCAGGTACCTCCCAGACTCCATGCCCAACGAAAGCCCCCAGACCCAAATTGAGAGGGGCTGCTTGGGGGCCCCCTGGGGGCCCTTCAGGCCAGCTAGGTCTTTGGGTCCTGGCTCCTTCGGTTTGGGAGCTGTTGCTGCAGTTGGGCATGTTGGCCGGAGAGTGCTTCTTGGGCCGCGAACTGCAACCTTGCAGGCACCTCCCAGGTTCCCGGCCCAACGAAAGCCCCCAGACCCAAATGGAGAGGGGCTGCTTGGGGGCCCCCTGGGGCCCCTTCAGGCCAGCTAGGTCTTTGGGTCCTGGCTCCTTCGGTTTGGGAGCTGTTGCTGGACGTTGGGCATGTTGACCGGAGAGTGCTTCTCGGGCCGCGAACTGCAACCTTGCAGGTAGCTCCCAGGTCCCCGGCCCAACGAAAGCCCCCAGACCCAAATGGAGAGGGGCTGTTTGGGGTCCCCTGGGGCCCCTTCAGGCCAGCTAGGTCTTTGGGTCCTGGCTCCTTGGGTTTGGGAGCTGTTGCTGGACGTTGGGCATGTTGGCCGGAGAGTGCTTCTCGGGCCGTGAACTGCAACATTGCAGGTAGCTCCCAGGTTCCCGGCCCAACGAAAGCCCCCAGACCCAAATTGAGAGGGGCTGCTTGGGGGCCCCCTGGGGACTCTTCAGGCCAGCTAGGTCTTTGGGTCCTGGCTCCTTGGGTTTGGGAGCTGTTGCTGGACGTTGGGCATGTTGGCCGGAGAGTGCTTCTCGGGCCGCGAACTGCAACCTTGCAGGCACCTCCCAGGTTCCCGGCCCAACGAAAGCCCCCAGACCAAAATGGAGAGGGGCTGCTTGCGGGCCCCCTGGGGACCCTCCAGGCCAGCTATTTCTTTGGGTCCTGGCTCCTTCGGTTTGGGAGCTGTTGCTGCAGTTGGGCATGTTGGTCGGAGAGTGCTTCTCGGGCTGCGAACTGCAACCTTGCAGGTACCTCCCAGGTTCCATGCCCAACGAAAGCCCCCAGACCCAAATGGAGAGGGGCTGTTTGGGGGCCCCCAGGGGGCCCTTCAGGCCAGCTAGGTCTTTGGGTCCTGGCTCCTTCGGTTTGGGAGCTGTTGCTGGACGTTGGGCATGTTGGCCGGAGAGTGCTTCTCGGGCCGCGAACTGCAACCTTGCAGGTAGCTCCCAGGTTCCCGGCCCAACGAAAGCCCCCAGACCCAAATGGAGAGGGGCTGCTTGGGGGCCCCCTGGGGGCCCTTCAGGCCAGCTAGGTCTTTGGGTCCTGGCTCCTTCGGATTGGGAGCTGTTGCTGCAGTTGGGCATGTTGGCCGGAGAGTGCTTCTCGGGCTGCGAACTGCAACCTTGCAGGTACCTCCCATGTCCCCGGCCCAACGAAAGCCCCCAGACCCAAATGGAGAGGGGCTGCTTGGGGGCCCCCTGGGGGCCCTTCAGGCCAGCTAGGTCTTTGGGTCCTGGCTCCTTCGGTTTGGGAGCTGTTGCTGCAGATGGGCATGTTCGCCGGAGAGTGCATCTCGGGCCGTGAACTGCAACCTTGCAGGTACCTCCCAGGTCCCCGGCCCAACGAAAGCCCCCAGACCCAAATGGAGAGGGGCTGTTTGGTGTCCCCTGGGGCCCCTTCAGGCCAGCTAGGTCTTTGGGTCCTGGCTCCTTGGGTTTGGGAGCTGTTGCTGGACGTTGGGCATGTTGGCCGGAGAGTGGTTCTCGGGCCATGAACTGCAACCTTGCAGGTACCTCCCAGGTCCCCGGCCCAACGAAAGCCCCCAGACCCAAATGGAGAGGGGCTGCTTGGGGGCCCCCTGGGGGCCCTTCAGGCCAGCTAGGTCTTTGGGTCCTGGCTCCTTCGGTTTGGGAGCTGTTGCTGGACGTTGGGCATGTTGGCCAGAGAGTGCTTCTCGGTACGTGAACTGCAACCTTGCAGGTAGCTCCCAGTTCCCCGGCCCAAGGAAAGCCCCCAGACCCAAATAGGGAGGGGCTGCTTGGGGGCATCTTGGGGCCCCTTCAGGCCAGCTAGGTCTTTGGGTCCTGGCTCCTTCAGTTTGGGAGCTGTTGCTGGACGTTGGGCATGTTGGCCGGAGAGTGCTTCTTGGGCCGCGAACTGCAACCTTGCAGCTACCTCCCAGACTCCATGCCCAACGAAAGCCCCCAGACCCAAATGGAGAGGGGCTGCTTGGGGGCCCCCTGGGGGCCCTTCAGGCCAGCTAGGTCTTTGGGTCCTGGCTCCTTCGGTTTGGGAGCTGTTGCTGCAGTTGGGCATGTTGGCCGGAGAGTGCTTCTCGGGCCGCGAACTGCAACCTTGCAGGCACCTCCCAGGTTCCCGGCCCAACGAAAGCCCCCAGACCAAAATGGAGAGGGGCTGCTTGCGGGCCCCCTGGGGACCCTCCAGGCCAGCTATTTCTTTGGGTCCTGGCTCCTTCGGTTTGGGAGCTGTTGCTGCAGTTGGGCATGTTGGTCGGAGAGTGCTTCTCGGGCTGCGAACTGCAACCTTGCAGGTACCTCCCAGGTTCCATGCCCAACGAAAGCCCCCAGACCCAAATGGAGAGGGGCTGTTTGGGGGCCCCCAGGGGGCCCTTCAGGCCAGCTAGGTCTTTGGGTCCTGGCTCCTTCGGTTTGGGAGCTGTTGCTGGACGTTGGGCATGTTGGCCGGAGAGTGCTTCTCGGGCCGCGAACTGCAACCTTGCAGGTAGCTCCCAGGTTCCCGGCCCAACGAAAGCCCCCAGACCCAAATGGAGAGGGGCTGCTTGGGGGCCCCCTGGGGGCCCTTCAGGCCAGCTAGGTCTTTGGGTCCTGGCTCCTTCGGATTGGGAGCTGTTGCTGCAGTTGGGCATGTTGGCCGGAGAGTGCTTCTCGGGCTGCGAACTGCAACCTTGCAGGTACCTCCCATGTCCCCGGCCCAACGAAAGCCCCCAGACCCAAATGGAGAGGGGCTGCTTGGGGGCCCCCTGGGGCCCCTTCAGGCCAGCTAGGTCTTTGGGTCCTGGCTCCTTCGGTTTGGGAGCTGTTGCTGGACGTTGGGCATGTTGGCCGGAGAGTGCTTCTCGGGCCGTGAACTGCAACCTTGCAGGTAGCTCCCAGGTTCCCGGCCCAAGGAAAGCCCCCAGACCCAAATCGGGAGGGGCTGCTTGGGGGCCCCTTGGGGCCCCTTCAGGCCAGCTAGCTCTTTGGGTTCTGGCTCCTTCGGTTTGGGAGCTGTTTCTGCAGTTGGGCATGTTGACCGGAGAGTGCTTCTCGGGCTGCGAACTGCAACATTGCAGGTACCTCCCAGGTCAACCGGCCCAACGAAAGCCCCCAGACCCAAATGGAGAGGGGCTGCTTGGGGGCCCCCTGGGGGCACGTCAGGCCAGCTAGGTCTTTGGGTCCTGGCTCCTTCACTTTGGGAGCTGTTGCTGGACGTTGGGCATGTTGGCCGGAGAGTGCTTCTCGGGCCTCGAACTGTCCCTTGCAGGTAGCTCCCAGGTTCCCGGCCCAAGGAAAGCCCCCAGACCCAAATGGAGAGGGGCTGCTTGGGGGCATCTTGGGGCCCCTTCAGGCCAGCTAGGTCTTTGGGTCCTGGCTCCTTGGGTTTGGGAGCTGTTGCTGGACGTTTGGCATGTTGGCCGGAGAGTGGTTCTCGGGCCATGAACTGCAACCTTGCAGGTACCTCCCAGGTCCCCGGCCCAACGAAAGCCCCCAGACCCAAATGGAGAGGGGCTGCTTGGGGGCCCCCTAGGGGCCCTTCAGGCCAGCTACGTCTTTGGGTCCTGGCTCCTTCGGTTTGGGAGCTGTTGCTGGACGTTTGGCATGTTGGCCGGAGAGTGCTTCTCGGTACGTGAACTGCAACCTTGCAGGTAGCTCCCAGGTTCCCGGCCCAAGGAAAGCCCCCAGACCCAAATAGGGAGGGGCTGCTTGGGGGCATCTTGGGGCCCCTTCAGGCCAGCTAGGTCTTTGGGTCCTGGCTCCTTCGGTTTGGGAGCTGTTTCTGCAGTTGGGCATGTTGACCGGAGAGTGCTTCTCGGGCTGCGAACTGCAACCTTGCAGCTACCTCCCAGGTCCCCGGCCCAACGAAAGCCCCCAGACCCAAATTGAGAGGGGCTGCTTGGGGGCCCCCTGGGGGCCCTTCAGGCCAGCTAGGTCTTTGGGTCCTGGCTCCTTCGGTTTGGGAGCTGTTGCTGCAGTTGGGCATGTTGGCCGGAGAGTGCTTCTCGGGCCGCAAACTGCAACCTTGCAGGTAGCTCCCAGGTTCCCGGCCCAACGAAAGCCCCCAGACCCAAATGGAGAGGGGCTGTTTGGGGGCACCATGGGGACTCTTCAGGCCAGCTAGGTCTTTGGGTCCTGGCTCCTTGGGTTTGGGAGCTGTTGCTGGACGTTGGGCATGTTGGCCGGAGAGTGCTTCTCGGGCCGCGAACTGCAACCTTGCAGGCACCTCCCAGGTTCCCGGCCCAACTAAAGCCCCCAGACCCAAATGGAGAGGGGCTGCTTGCGGGCCCCCTGGGGACACTCCAGGCCAGCTAGGTCTTTGGGTCCTGGCTCCTTCGCTTTGGGAGCTGTTGCTGCAGTTGGGCATGTTGGCCGGAGAGTGCTTCTCGGGTCGCGAACTGCAACCTTGCAGGTAGCTCCCAGGTTCCATGCCCAACGAAAGCCCCCAGACCCAAATGGAGAGGGGCTGCTTGGGGGCCCCCTGGGGGCCCTTCAGGCCAGCTAGGTCTTTGGGTCCTGGCTCCTTCGCTTTGGGAGCTGTTGCGGGACGTTGGGCATGTTGGCCGGAGAGTGGTTCTCGGGCCATGAACTGCAACCTTGCAGGTAGCTCCCAGGTCCCCGGCCCAACGAAAGCCCCCAGACCCAAATGGAGAGGGGCTGCTTGGGGGCCCCCTGGGGGCCCTTCAGGCCAGCTAGGTCTTTGGGTCCTGGCTCCTTCGGTTTGGGAGCTGTTGCTGGACGTTGGGCATGTTGGCCGGAGAGTGCTTCTCGGGCCGTGAACTGCAACCTTGCAGGTACCTCCCAGTTTCCCAGCCCAAGGAAAGCCCCCAGACCCAAATTGAGAGGGGCTGCTTGGGGGCATCTTGGGGCCCCTTCAGGCCAGCTAGGTCTTTGGGTCCTGGCTCCTTCGGTTTGGGAGCTGTTTCTGCAGTTGGGCATGTTGACCGGAGAGTGCTTCTCGGGCTGCGAACTGCAACCTTGCAGGTACCTCCCAGGTCCCCGGCCCAACGAAAGCCCCCAGACCCAAATTGAGAGGGGCTGCTTGGGGGCCCCCTGGGGGCCCTTCAGGCCAGCTAGGTCTTTGGGTCCTGGCTCCTTGGGTTTGGGGGCTGTTGCTGCAGTTGGGCATGTTGGCCGGAGAGTGCTTCTCGGGCCGCGAACTGCAACCTTGCAGGTAGCTCCCAGGTTCCCGGCCCAACGAAAGCCCCCAGACCCAAATGGAGAGGGGCTGCTTGCGGGCCCCCTGGGGACACTCCAGGCCAGCTAGGTCTTTGGGTCCTGGCTCCTTCGGTTTGGGAGCTGTTGCTGCAGTTGGGCATGTTGGCCGGAGAGTGCTTCTCGGGCCGCGAACTGCAACCTTGCAGGTAGCTCCCAGGTTCCATGCCCAACGAAAGCCCCCAGACCCAAATGGAGAGGGGCTGCTTGGGGGCCCCCTGGGGGCCCTTCAGGCCAGCTAGGTCTTTGGGTCCTGGCTCCTTCGCTTTGGGAGCTGTTGCTGCAGTTGGGCATGTTGGCCGGAGAGTGCTTCTCAGGCTGCGAACTGCAACCTCGCAGGTAACTCCCAGGTTCCATGCCCAACGAAAGCCCCCAGACCCAAATGGAGAGGGGCTGCTTGGGGGCCCCCTGGGGACTCTTCAGGCCAGCTAGGTCTTTGGGTCCTGGCTCCTTCGGTTTGGGAGCTGTTGCTGGACGTTGGGCATGTTGGCCGGAGAGTGCTTCTCGGGCCGCGAACTGCAACCTTGCAGGCACTTCCCAGGTTCCCGGCCCAACGAAAGCCCCCAGACCCAAATGGAGAGGGGCTGTTTGGGAGCCCCCAGGGGGCCCTTCAGGCTAGCTAGGTCTTTGGGTCCTGGCTCCTTCGGTTTGGGAGCTGTTGCTGGACGTTGGGCATGTTGGCCGGAGAGTGCTTCTCGGGCCGCGAACTGCAACCTTGCAGGTACCTCCCAGACTCCATGCCCAACGAAAGCCCCCAGACCCAAATTGAGAGGGGCTGTTTGGGGGCACCCTGGGGACTCTTCAGGCCAGCTAGTTCTTTGGGTCCTGGCTCCTTGGGTTTGGGAGCTGTTGCTGGACGTTGGGCATGTTGGCCGGAGAGTGCTTCTCGGGCCGTGAACTGCAACCTTGCAGGCACCTCCCAGGTCCCCGGCCCAACGAAAGCCCCCAGACCCAAATGGAGAGGGGCTGCTTGCTGGCCCCCTGGGGGCCCTTCAGGCCAGCTAGGTCTTTGGGTCCTGGCTCCTTCGGATTGGGAGCTGTTGCTGGACGTTGGGCATGTTGACCGGAGAGTGCTTCTCGGGCCGTGAACTGCAACCTTGCAGGTACCTCCCAGGTCCCCGGCCCAACGAAAGCCCCCAGACCAAAATTGAGAGGGGCTGCTTGGGGGCCCCCTGGGGGCCCTTCAGGCCAGCTAGGTCTTTGGGTCCTGGCTCCTTCGGTTTGGGAGCTGTTGCTGCAGTTGGGCATGTTGGCCGGAGAGTGCTTCTTGGGCCGCGAACTGCAAACTTGCAGGCACCTCCCAGGTTCCCGGCCCAACGAAAGCCCCCAGACCCAAATTGAGAGGGGCTGCTTGGGGGCCCCCTGGGGGCCCTTCAGGCCAGCTAGGTCTTTGGGTCCTGGCTCCTTCGGTTTGGGAGCTGTTGCTGCAGTTGGGCATGTTGGCCGGAGAGTGCTTCTCGGGCCGCGAACTGCAACCTTGCAGGTAGCTCCCAGGTCCCCGGCCCAACGAAAGCCCCCAGACCCAAATGGAGAGGGGCTGTTTGGGGTCCCCTGGGGCCCCTTCAGGCCAGCTAGGTCTTTGGGTCCTGGCTCCTTCGGTTTGGGAGCTGTTGCTGGACGTTGGGCATGTTGGCCGGAGAGTGCTTCTCGGGCCGTGAACTGCAACCTTGCAGGTAGCTCCCAGGTTCCCGGCCCAACGAAAGCCCCCAGACCCAAATTGAGAGGGGCTGCTTGGGGGCCCCCTGGGGACTCTTCAGGCCAGCTAGGTCTTTGGGTCCTGGCTCCTTCGGTTTGGGAGATGTTGCTGGACGTTGGGCATGATGGCCGGAGAGTGCTTCTCGGGCCGCGAACTGCAACCTTGCAGGCACCTCCCAGGTTCCCGGCCCAACGAAAGCCCCCAGACCCAAATGGAGAGGGGCTGCTTGCGGGCCCCCTGGGGACACTCCAGGCCAGCTAGGTCTTTGGGTCCTGGCTCCTTCGGTTTGGGAGCTGTTGCTGCAGATGGGTATGTTGGCCGGAGAGTGCTTCTCTGGCTGCGAACTGCAACCTCGCAGGTACCTCCCAGGTTCCATGCCCAACGAAAGCCCCCAGACCCAAATTGAGAGGGGCTGTTTGGGGGCCCCCTGGGGACTCTTCAGGCCAGCTAGGTCTTTGGGTCCTGGCTCCTTCGGTTTGGGAGCTGTTGCTGGACGTTGGGCATGTTGGCCGGAGAGTGCTTCTCGGGCCTCGCACTGCAACCTTGCAGGCACTTCCCAGGTTCCCGGCCCAACGAAAGCCCCCAGACCCAAATGGAGAGGGGCTGTTTGGGGGCCCCCAGGGGGCCCTTCAGGCCAGCTAGGTCTTTGGGTCCTGGCTCCTTCGGTTTGGGAGCTGTTGCTGGACGTTGGGCATGTTGGCCGGAGAGTGCTTCTCGGGCCTCGAACTGTCCCTTGCAGGTAGCTCCCAGGTTCCCGGCCCAACGAAAGCCCCCAGACCCAAATGGAGAGGGGCTGCTTGGGGGCCCCCTGGGGTCCCTTCAGGCCAGCTAGGTCTTTGGGTCCTGGCTCCTTGGGTTTGGGAGCTGTTGCTGGACGTTGGGCATGTTGGCCGGAGAGTGCTTCTCGGGCCGTGAACTGCAACCTTGCAGGTACTTCCCAGGTCCCCGGCCCAACGAAAGCCCCCAGACCCAAATGGAGAGGGGCTGCTTGGGGGCCCCCTGGGGGCCCTTCAGGCCAGCTAGGTCTTTGGGTCCTGGCTCCTTCGGTTTGGGAGCTGTTGCTGGACGTTGGGCATGTTGGCCGGAGAGTGCTTCTCAGGCCGCGAACTGCAACCTTGCAGGTACCTCCCAGGTTCCATGCCCAACGAAAGCCCCCAGACCCAAATTGAGAGGGGCTGTTTGGGGGCACCCTGGGGACTCTTCAGGCCAGCTAGGTCTTTGTGTCTTGGCTCCTACGGTTTGGGAGCTGTTGCTGGACGTTGGGCATGTTGACCGGAGAGTGCTTCTCGGGCTGCGAACTGCAACCTTGCAGGTAGCTCCCAGGTTCCCGGCCCAACGAAAGCCCCCAGACCCAAATGGAGAGGGGCTGCATGGGGGCCCCCTGGGGCCCCTTCAGGCCAGCTAGGTCTTTGGGTCCTGGCTCCTTGGGTTTGGGAGCTGTTGCTGGACGTTGGGCATGTTGGCCGGAGAGTGCTTCTCGGGCCGCGAACTGCAACCTTGCAGGCACTTCCCAGGTTCCCGGCCCAACGAAAGCCCCCAGACCCAAATGGAGAGGGGCTGTTTGGGAGCCCCCAGGGGGCCCTTCAGGCTAGCTAGGTCTTTGGGTCCTGGCTCCTTCGGTTTGGGAGCTGTTGCTGGACGTTGGGCATGTTGGCCGGAGAGTGCTTCTCGGGCCGCGAACTGCAACCTTGCAGGTACCTCCCAGACTCCATGCCCAACGAAAGCCCCCAGACCCAAATTGAGAGGGGCTGTTTGGGGGCACCCTGGGGACTCTTCAGGCCAGCTATTTCTTTGGGTCCTGGCTCCTTGGGTTTGGGAGCTGTTGCTGGACGTTGGGCATGTTGGCCGGAGAGTGCTTCTCGGGCCGTGAACTGCAACCTTGCAGGCACCTCCCAGGTCCCCGGCCCAACGAAAGCCCCCAGACCCAAATGGAGAGGGGCTGCTTGCTGGCCCCCTGGGGGCCCTTCAGGCCAGCTAGGTCTTTGGGTCCTGGCTCCTTCGGATTGGGAGCTGTTGCTGGACGTTGGGCATGTTGACCGGAGAGTGCTTCTCGGGCCGTGAACTGCAACCTTGCAGGTACCTCCCAGGTCCCCGGCCCAACGAAAGCCCCCAGACCAAAATTGAGAGGGGCTGCTTGGGGGCCCCCTGGGGGCCCTTCAGGCCAGCTAGGTCTTTGGGTCCTGGCTCCTTCGGTTTGGGAGCTGTTGCTGCAGTTGGGCATGTTGGCCGGAGAGTGCTTCTTGGGCCGCGAACTGCAAACTTGCAGGCACCTCCCAGGTTCCCGGCCCAACGAAAGCCCCCAGACCCAAATTGAGAGGGGCTGCTTGGGGGCCCCCTGGGGGCCCTTCAGGCCAGCTAGGTCTTTGGGTCCTGGCTCCTTCGGTTTGGGAGCTGTTGCTGCAGTTGGGCATGTTGGCCGGAGAGTGCTTCTCGGGCCGCGAACTGCAACCTTGCAGGTAGCTCCCAGGTCCCCGGCCCAACGAAAGCCCCCAGACCCAAATGGAGAGGGGCTGTTTGGGGTCCCCTGGGGCCCCTTCAGGCCAGCTAGGTCTTTGGGTCCTGGCTCCTTCGGTTTGGGAGCTGTTGCTGGACGTTGGGCATGTTGGCCGGAGAGTGCTTCTCGGGCCGTGAACTGCAACCTTGCAGGTAGCTCCCAGGTTCCCGGCCCAACGAAAGCCCCCAGACCCAAATTGAGAGGGGCTGCTTGGGGGCCCCCTGGGGACTCTTCAGGCCAGCTAGGTCTTTGGGTCCTGGCTCCTTCGGTTTGGGAGATGTTGCTGGACGTTGGGCATGATGGCCGGAGAGTGCTTCTCGGGCCGCGAACTGCAACCTTGCAGGCACCTCCCAGGTTCCCGGCCCAACGAAAGCCCCCAGACCCAAATGGAGAGGGGCTGCTTGCGGGCCCCCTGGGGACACTCCAGGCCAGCTAGGTCTTTGGGTCCTGGCTCCTTCGGTTTGGGAGCTGTTGCTGCAGATGGGTATGTTGGCCGGAGAGTGCTTCTCTGGCTGCGAACTGCAACCTCGCAGGTACCTCCCAGGTTCCATGCCCAACGAAAGCCCCCAGACCCAAATTGAGAGGGGCTGTTTGGGGGCCCCCTGGGGACTCTTCAGGCCAGCTAGGTCTTTGGGTCCTGGCTCCTTCGGTTTGGGAGCTGTTGCTGGACGTTGGGCATGTTGGCCGGAGAGTGCTTCTCGGGCCTCGCACTGCAACCTTGCAGGCACTTCCCAGGTTCCCGGCCCAACGAAAGCCCCCAGACCCAAATGGAGAGGGGCTGTTTGGGGGCCCCCAGGGGGCCCTTCAGGCCAGCTAGGTCTTTGGGTCCTGGCTCCTTCGGTTTGGGAGCTGTTGCTGGACGTTGGGCATGTTGGCCGGAGAGTGCTTCTCGGGCCTCGAACTGTCCCTTGCAGGTAGCTCCCAGGTTCCCGGCCCAACGAAAGCCCCCAGACCCAAATGGAGAGGGGCTGCTTGGGGGCCCCCTGGGGTCCCTTCAGGCCAGCTAGGTCTTTGGGTCCTGGCTCCTTGGGTTTGGGAGCTGTTGCTGGACGTTGGGCATGTTGGCCGGAGAGTGCTTCTCGGGCCGTGAACTGCAACCTTGCAGGTACTTCCCAGGTCCCCGGCCCAACGAAAGCCCCCAGACCCAAATGGAGAGGGGCTGCTTGGGGGCCCCCTGGGGGCCCTTCAGGCCAGCTAGGTCTTTGGGTCCTGGCTCCTTCGGTTTGGGAGCTGTTGCTGGACGTTGGGCATGTTGGCCGGAGAGTGCTTCTCAGGCCGCGAACTGCAACCTTGCAGGTACCTCCCAGGTTCCATGCCCAACGAAAGCCCCCAGACCCAAATTGAGAGGGGCTGTTTGGGGGCACCCTGGGGACTCTTCAGGCCAGCTAGGTCTTTGTGTCTTGGCTCCTACGGTTTGGGAGCTGTTGCTGGACGTTGGGCATGTTGACCGGAGAGTGCTTCTCGGGCTGCGAACTGCAACCTTGCAGGTAGCTCCCAGGTTCCCGGCCCAACGAAAGCCCCCAGACCCAAATGGAGAGGGGCTGCATGGGGGCCCCCTGGGGCCCCTTCAGGCCAGCTAGGTCTTTGGGTCCTGGCTCCTTGGGTTTGGGAGCTGTTGCTGGACGTTGGGCATGTTGGCCGGAGAGTGCTTCTCGGGCCGCGAACTGCAACCTTGCAGGCACCTCCCAGGTTCCCGGCCCAACGAAAGCCCCCACACCAAAATTGAGAGGGGCTGCTTGCGGGCCCCCTGGGGACCCTCCAGGCCAGCTATTTCTTTGGGTCCTGGCTCCTTCGGTTTGGGAGCTGTTGCTGGACATTGGGCATGTTGGCCGGAGAGTGGTTCTCGGGCTGCGAACTGCAACCTTGCAGATACCTCCCAGGTCCCCGGCCCAACGAAAGCCCCCAGATCCAAATTGAGAGGGGCAGCCTGGGGGTCCCCTGGGGTCCTTCAGGCCAGCTAGGTCTTTGGGTCCTGGCTCCTTCGCTTTGGGAGCTGTTGCTGCAGTTGGGCATGTTGGCCGGAGAGTGCTTCTCGGGCCGCGAACTGCAACCTTGCAGGTAGCTCCCAGGTCCCCGGCCCAACGAAAGCCCCCAGATCCAAATTGAGAGGGGCTGCTTGGTGGCCCCTGGGGCCCCTTCAGGCCTGCTAGGTCTTTGGGTCCTGGCTCCTTCGGTTTGGGAGCTGTTGCTGGACGTTGGGCATGTTGGCCGGAGAGTGCTTCTCGGGCTGCGAACTGCAACCTTGTAGGTAGCTCCCAGGTTCCCGGCCCAACGAAAGCCCCCAGACCCAAATGGAGAGGGGCTGCATGGGGGCCCCTTGGGGCCCCTTCAGGCCAGCTAGGTCTTTGGGTCCTGGCTCCTTCGGTTTGGGAGCTGTTGCTGGACGTTGGGCATGTTGGCCGGAGAGTGCTTCTCGGACCGCGAACTGCAACCTTGCAGGCACCTCCCAGGTTCCCGGCCCAACGAAAGCCCCCACACCAAAATTGAGAGGGGCTGCTTGCGGGCCCCCTGGGGACCCTCCAGGCCAGCTATTTCTTTGGGTCCTGGCTCCTTCGGTTTGGGAGCTGTTGCTGGACGTTGGGCATGTTGGCCGGAGAGTGCTTCTCGGGCCGTGAACTGCAACCTTGCAGGTACTTCCCAGGTCCCCGGCCCAACGAAAGCCCCCAGACCCAAATGGAGAGGGGCTGCTTGGGGGCCCCCTGGGGGCCCTTCAGGCCAGCTAGGTCTTTGGGTCCTGGCTCCTTCGGTTTGGGAGCTGTTGCTGGACGTTGGGCATGTTGGCCAGAGAGTGCTTCTCGGTACGTGAACTGCAACCTTGCAGGTAGCTCCCAGGTTCCATGCCCAACGAAAGCCCCCAGACCCAAATAGGGAGGGGCTGCTTGGGGGCCCCTTTGGGCCCCTTCAGGCCAGCTATCTCTTTGGGTCCTGGCTCCTTCGGTTTGGGAGCTGTTTCTGCAGTTGGGCATGTTGACCGGAGAGTGCTTCTCGGGCTGCGAACTGCAACCTTGCAGGTAGCTCCCAGGTTCCCGGCCCAACGAAAGCCCCCAGACCCAAATGGAGAGGGGCTGCATGGGGGCCCCCTGGGGCCCCTTCAGGCCAGCTAGGTCTTTGGGTCCTGGCTCCTTGGGTTTGGGAGCTGTTGCTGGACGTTGGGCATGTTGGCCGGAGAGTGCTTCTCGGGCCGCGAACTGCAACCTTGCAGGCACCTCCCAGGTTCCCGGCCCAACGAAAGCCCCCACACCAAAATTGAGAGGGGCTGCTTGCGGGCCCCCTGGGGACCCTCCAGGCCAGCTATTTCTTTGGGTCCTGGCTCCTTCGGTTTGGGAGCTGTTGCTGGACGTTGGGCATGTTGTCCGGAGAGTGGTTCTCGGGCTGCGAACTGCAACCTTGTAGATACCTCCCAGGTCCCCGGCCCAACGAAAGACCCCAGACCCAAATTGAGAGGGGCAGCCTGGGGGTCCCCTGGGGTCCTTCAGGCCAGCTAGGTCTTTGGGTCCTGGCTCCTTCGGTTTGGGAGCTGTTGCTGGACGTTGGGCATGTTGACCGGAGAGTGCTTCTCGGGCCGCGAACTGCAACCTTGCAGGTACGTCCCAGGTCCCCGGCCCAACGAAAGCCCCCAGACCCAAATGGAGAGGGGCTGCTTGGGGGCCCCCTGGGGGCCCTTCAGGCCAGCTAGGTCTTTGGGTCCTGGCTCCTTCGGTTTGGGAGCTGTTGCTGGACGTTGGGCATGTTGGCCGGAGAGTGCTTCTCAGGCCGCGAACTGCAACCTTGCAGGTACCTCCCAGGTTCCATGCCCAACGAAAGCCCCCAGACCCAAATTGAGAGGGGCTGTTTGGGGGCACCCTGGGGACTCTTCAGGCCAGCTAGGTCTTTGTGTCCTGGCTCCTTGGGTTTGGGAGCTGTTGCTGGACGTTGGGCATGATGGCCGGAGAGTGCTTCTCGGGCCGCGAACTGCAAACTTGCAGGCACTTCCCAGGTTCCATGCCCAAAGAAAGCCCCCAGACCCACATGGAGAGGGGCTGTTTGGGGGCCCCCTGGGGACTCTTCAGGCCAGCTAGGTCTTTGGGTCCTGGCTCCTTGGGTTTGGGAGCTGTTGCTGGACGTTGGGCATGATGGCCGGAGAGTGCTTCTCGGGCCGCGAACTGCAACCTTGCAGGATTCTCCCAGGTTCCCGGCCCAACGAAAGCCCCCAGACCCAAATTGAGAGGGGCTGCTTGGGGCCCCCCTGGGGGCCCTTCAGGCCTGCTAGGTCTTTGGGTCCTGGCTCCTTCGGTTTGGGAGCTGTTGCTGGACGTTGGGCATGTTGGCCGGAGAGTGCTTCTCGGGCTGCGAACTGCAACCTTGCAGGTAGCTCCCAGGTTCCCGGCCCAACGAAAGCCCCCAGACCCAAATGGAGAGGGGCTGCATGGGGGCCCCCTGGGGCCCCTTCAGGCCAGCTAGGTCTTTGGGTCCTGGCTCCTTGGGTTTGGGAGCTGTTGCTGGACGTTGGGCATGTTGGCCGGAGAGTGCTTCTCGGGCCGCGAACTGCAACCTTGCAGGCACCTCCCAGGTTCCCGGCCCAACGAAAGCCCCCACACCAAAATTGAGAGGGGCTGCTTGCGGGCCCCCTGGGGACCCTCCAGGCCAGCTATTTCTTTGGGTCCTGGCTCCTTGGGTTTGGGAGCTGTTGCTGGACGTTGGGCATGTTGGCCGGAGAGTGGTTCTCGGGCTGCGAACTGCAACCTTGCAGGTACCTCCCATGTCCCCGGCCCAACGAAAGCCCCCAGACCCAAATTGAGAGGGGCAGCCTGGGGGTCCCCTGGGGTCCTTCAGGCCAGCTAGGTCTTTGGGTCCTGGCTCCTTCGGTTTGGGAGCTGTTGCTGGACGTTGGGCATGTTGACCGGAGAGTGCTTCTCGGGCTGCGAACTGCAACCTTGCAGGTAGCTCCCAGGTTCCATGCCAAAGAAAGCCCCCAGACCCAAATGGAGAGGGGCTGTTTGGGGGCCCCCTTGGGACTCTTCAGGCCAGCTAGGTCTTTGGGTCCTGGCTCCTTGGGTTTGGGAGCTGTTGCTGGACGTTGGGCATGTTGGCCGGAGAGTGGTTCTCGGGCCGCGAACTGCAACCTTGCAGGCACCTCCCAGGTTCCCGGCCCAACGAAAGCCCCCAGACCAAAATTGAGAGGGGCTGCTTGCGGGCCCCCTGGGGACACTCCAGGCCAGCTAGGTCTTTGGGTCCTGGCTCCTTCTGTTTGGGAGCTGTTGCTGCAGTTGGGCATGTTGGCCGGAGAGTGCTTCTCGGGCCGCGAACTGCAACCTTGCTGGTACCTCCCGGACTCCATGCCCAACGAAAGCCCCCAGACCCAAATGGAGAGGGGCTGTTTGGGGGCCCCCTGGGGACCCTTCAGTCCAGCTAGGTCTTTGGGTCCTGGCTCCTTCGGTTTGGGAGCTGTTGCTGGACGTTGGGCATGTTGACCGGAGAGTGCTTCTCGGGCTGCGAACTGCAACCTTGCAGGTACGTCCCAGGTCCCCGGCCCAACGAAAGCCCCCAGACCCAAATGGAGAGGGGCTGCTTGGGGGCCCCCTGGGGGCCCTTCAGGCCAGCTAGGTCTTTGGGTCCTGGCTCCTTCGGTTTGGGAGCTGTTGCTGGACGTTGGGCATGTTGGCCGGAGAGTGCTTCTCAGGCCGCGAACTGCAACCTTGCAGGTACCTCCCAGGTTCCATGCCCAACGAAAGCCCCCAGATCCAAATTGAGAGGGGCTGTTTGGGGGCACCCTGGGGACTCTTCAGGCCAGCTAGGTCTTTGTGTCTTGGCTCCTACGGTTTGGGAGCTGTTGCTGGACGTTGGGCATGTTGACCGGAGAGTGCTTCTCGGGCTGCGAACTGCAACCTTGCAGGTAGCTCCCAGGTTCCCGGCCCAACGAAAGCCCCCAGACCCTAATGGAGAGGGGCTGCATGGGGGCCCCCTGGGGCCCCTTCAGGCCAGCTAGGTCTTTGGGTCCTGGCTCCTTGGGTTTGGGAGCTGTTGCTGGACGTTGGGCATGTTGGCCGGAGAGTGCTTCTCGGGCCGCGAACTGCAACCTTGCAGGCACCTCCCAGGTTCCCGGCCCAACGAAAGCCCCCACACCAAAATTGAGAGGGGCTGCTTGCGGGCCCCCTGGGGACCCTCCAGGCCAGCTATTTCTTTGGGTCCTGGCTCCTTCGGTTTGGGAGCTGTTGCTGGACATTGGGCATGTTGGCCGGAGAGTGGTTCTCGGGCTGCGAACTGCAACCTTGCAGGTACCTCCCAGGTCCCCGGCCCAACGAAAGCCCCCAGATCCAAATTGAGAGGGGCAGCCTGGGGGTCCCCTGGGGTCCTTCAGGCCAGCTAGGTCTTTGGGTCCTGGCTCCTTCGGTTTGGGAGCTGTTGCTGGACGTTGGGCATGTTGACCGGAGAGTGCTTCTCGGGCTGCGAACTGCAACCTTGCAGGTAGCTCCCAGGTTCCATGCCCAACGAAAGCCCCCAGACCCAAATGGAGAGGGGCTGTTTGGGGGCCCCCTTGGGACTCTTCAGGCCAGCTAGGTCTTTGGGTCCTGGCTCCTTGGGTTTGGGAGCTGTTGCTGGACGTTGGGCATGATGGCCGGAGAGTGCTTCTCGGGCTGCGAACTGCAACCTTGCAGGCACCTCCCAGGTTCCCGGCCCAACGAAAGCCCCCAGACCAAAATTGAGAGGGGCTGCTTGCGGGCCCCCTGGGGACACTCCAGGCCAGCTAGGTCTTTGGGTCCTGGCTCCTTCGGTTTGGGAGCTGTTGCTGGACGTTGGGCATGTTGACCGGAGAGTGCTTCTCGGGCCGCGAACTGCAACCTTGCAGGTACGTCCCAGGTCCCCGGCCCAACGAAAGCCCCCAGACCCAAATGGAGAGGGGCTGCTTGGGGGCCCCCTGGGGGCCCTTCAGGCCAGCTAGGTCTTTGGGTCCTGGCTCCTTCGGTTTGGGAGCTGTTGCTGGACGTTGGGCATGTTGGCCGGAGAGTGCTTCTCAGGCCGCGAACTGCAACCTTGCAGGTACCTCCCAGGTTCCATGCCCAACGAAAGCCCCCAGACCCAAATTGAGAGGGGCTGTTTGGGGGCACCCTGGGGACTCTTCAGGCCAGCTAGGTCTTTGTGTCCTGGCTCCTTCGGTTTGGGAGCTGTTGCTGGACGTTGGGCATGTTGGCCGGAGAGTGCTTCTCGGGCCGCGAACTGCAAACTTGCAGGCACTTCCCAGGTTCCATGCCCAAAGAAAGCCCCCAGACCCACATGGAGAGGGGCTGTTTGGGGGCCCCCTGGGGACTCTTCAGGCCAGCTAGGTCTTTGGGTCCTGGCTCCTTGGGTTTGGGAGCTGTTGCTGGACGTTGGGCATGATGGCCGGAGAGTGCTTCTCGGGCCGCGAACTGCAACCTTGCAGGCACCTCCCAGGTTCCCGGCCCAACGAAAGCCCCCAGACCCAAATTGAGAGGGGCTGCTTGCGGGCCCCCTGGGGACACTCCAGGCCAGCTAGGTCTTTGGGTCCTGGCTCCTTCGGTTTGGGAGCTGTTGCTGCAGTTGGGCATGTTGGCCGGAGAGTGCTTCTCGGGCCGCGAACTGAACCTTGCAGGTAGCTCCCAGGTCCCCGGCCCAACGAAAGCCCCCAGATCCAAATTGAGAGGGGCTGCTTGGTGGCCCCTGGGGCCCCTTCAGGCCTGCTAGGTCTTTGGGTCCTGGCTCCTTCGGTTTGGGAGCTGTTGCTGGACGTTGGGCATGTTGGCCGGAGAGTGCTTCTCGGGCTGCGAACTGCAACCTTGTAGGTAGCTCCCAGGTTCCCGGCCCAACGAAAGCCCCCAGACCCAAATGGAGAGGGGCTGCATGGGGGCCCCTTGGGGCCCCTTCAGGCCAGCTAGGTCTTTGGGTCCTGGCTCCTTCGGTTTGGGAGCTGTTGCTGGACGTTGGGCATGTTGGCCGGAGAGTGCTTCTCGGACCGCGAACTGCAACCTTGCAGGCACCTCCCAGGTTCCCGGCCCAACGAAAGCCCCCACACCAAAATTGAGAGGGGCTGCTTGCGGGCCCCCTGGGGACCCTCCAGGCCAGCTATTTCTTTGGGTCCTGGCTCCTTCGGTTTGGGAGCTGTTGCTGGACGTTGGGCATGTTGGCCGGAGAGTGGTTCTCGGGCTGCGAACTGCAACCTTGCAGGTACCTCCCATGTCCCCGGCCCAACGAAAGCCCCCAGACCCAAATTGAGAGGGGCAGCCTGGGGGTCCCCTGGGGTCCTTCAGGCCAGCTAGGTCTTTGGGTCCTGGCTCCTTCGGTTTGGGAGCTGTTGCTGGACGTTGGGCATGTTGACCGGAGAGTGCTTCTCGGGCTGCGAACTGCAACCTTGCAGGTAGCTCCCAGGTTCCATGCCCAACGAAAGCCCCCAGACCCAAATGGAGAGGGGCTGTTTGGGGGCCCCCTTGGGACTCTTCAGGCCAGCTAGGTCTTTGGGTCCTGGCTCCTTGGGTTTGGGAGCTGTTGCTGGACGTTGGGCATGATGGCCGGAGAGTGCTTCTCGGGCCGCGAACTGCAACCTTGCAGGCACCTCCCAGGTTCCCGGCCCAACGAAAGCCCCCAGACCAAAATTGAGAGGGGCTGCTTGCGGGCCCCCTGGGGACACTCCAGGCCAGCTAGGTCTTTGGGTCCTGGCTCCTTCGGTTTGGGAGCTGTTGCTGCAGTTGGGCATGTTGGCCGGAGAGTGCTTCTCGGGCCGCGAACTACAACCTTGCTGGTACCTCCCGGACTCCATGCCCAACGAAAGCCCCCAGACCCAAATGGAGAGGGGCTGTTTGGGGGCCCCCTGGGGACCCTTCAGTCCAGCTAGGTCTTTGGGTCCTGGCTCCTTCGGTTTGGGAGCTGTTGCTGGACGTTGGGCATGTTGACCGGAGAGTGCTTCTCGGGCTGCGAACTGCAACCTTGCAGGTACGTCCCAGGTCCCCGGCCCAACGAAAGCCCCCAGACCCAAATGGAGAGGGGCTGCTTGGGGGCCCCCTGGGGGCCCTTCAGGCCAGCTAGGTCTTTGGGTCCTGGCTCCTTCGGTTTGGGAGCTGTTGCTGGACGTTGGGCATGTTGGCCGGAGAGTGCTTCTCAGGCCGCGAACTGCAACCTTGCAGGTACCTCCCAGGTTCCATGCCCAACGAAAGCCCCCAGACCCAAATGGAGAGGGGCTGTTTGGGGGCACCCTGGGGACTCTTCAGGCCAGCTAGGTCTTTGTGTCTTGGCTCCTACGGTTTGGGAGCTGTTGCTGGACGTTGGGCATGTTGGCCGGAGAGTGCTTCTCGGGCTGCGAACTGCAACCTTGCAGGTACCTCCCAGGTCCCCGGCCCAACGAAAGCCCCCAGACCCAAATTGAGAGGGGCTGCTTGGGGGCCCCCTGGGGGCCCTTCAGGCCAGCTAGGTCTTTGGGTCCTGGCTCCTTCGGTTTGGGAGCTGTTGCTGGACGTTGGGCATGTTGACCGGAGAGTGCTTCTCGGGCCGCGAACTGCAACCTTGCAGGTACCTCCCAGGTCCCAGGCCCAACGAAAGCCCCCAGATCCAAATTGAGAGGGGCTGCTTGGGGGCCCCCTGGGGGCCCTTCAGTTCAGCTAGGTCTTTGGGTCCTGGCTCCTTCGGATTGGGAGCTGTTGCTGGACGTTGGGCATGTTGACCGGAGAGTGCTTCTCGGGCTGCGAACTGCAACCGTGCAGGTACCTCCCAGGTCCCCGGCCCAATGAAAGACCCCAGACCCAAATGGAGAGGGGCTGCTTGGGGGCCCCCTGGGGCCCCTTCAGGCCAGCTAGGTCTTTGGGTCCTGGCTCCTTCGGTTTGGGAGCTGTTGCTGCAGTTGGGCATGTTGGCCGGAGAGTGCTTCTCGGGCCGCGAACTGCAACCTTGCAGGTAGCTCCCAGGTTCCCGGCCCAACGAAAGCCCCCAGACCCAAATGGAGAGGGGCTGCTTGGGGGCCCCCTGGGGGCCCTTCAGGCCAGCTAGGTCTTTGGGTCCTGGCTCCTTCGGTTTGGGAGCTGTTGCTGGACGTTGGGCATGTTGGCCGGAGAGTGCTTCTCAGGCTGCGAACTGCAACCTTGCAGGTACCTCCCAGGTTCCATGCCCAACGAAAGCGCCCAGACCCAAATGGAGAGGGGCTGCTTGGGGGCCCCCTGGGGACTCTTCAGGCCAGCTAGGTCTTTGGGTCCTGGCTCCTTGGGTTTGGGAGCTGTTGCTGGACGTTGGGCATGTTGGCCGGAGAGTGCTTCTCGGGCCGCGCACTGCAACCTTGCAGGCGCTTCCCAGGTTCCCGGCCCAACGAAAGCCCCCAGACCCAAATGGAGAGGGGCTGCTTGGGGGCCCCCTGGGGGCCCTTCAGGCCAGCTAGGTCTTTGGGTCCTGGCTCCTTCGGTTTGGGAGCTGTTGCTGGACGTTGGGCATGTTGGCCGGAGAGTGCTTCTCGGGCCTCGAACTGCAAACTTGCAGGTATCTCCCAGGTTCCCGGCCCAACGAAAGCCCCCAGACCCAAATGGAGAGGGGCTGTTTGGGGGCCCCATGGGGCCCCTTCAGGCCAGCTAGGTCTTTGGGTCCTGGCTCCTTCGGTTTGGGAGCTGTTGCTGGACGTTGGGCATGTTGGCCGGAGAGTGCTTCTCGGGCTGCGAACTGCAACCTTGCAGGTACGTCCCAGGTCCCCGGCCCAACGAAAGCCCCCAGACCCAAATGGAGAGGGGCTGCTTGGGGGCCCCCTGGGGGCCCTTCAGGCCAGCTAGGTCTTTGGGTCCTGGCTCCTTCGGTTTGGGAGCTGTTGCTGGACGTTGGGCATGTTGGCCGGAGAGTGCTTCTCAGGCCGCGAACTGCAACCTTGCAGGTACCTCCCAGGTTCCATGCCCAACGAAAGCCCCCAGACCCAAATGGAGAGGGGCTGTTTGGGGGCACCCTGGGGACTCTTCAGGCCAGCTAGGTCTTTGTGTCTTGGCTCCTACGGTTTGGGAGCTGTTGCTGGACGTTGGGCATGTTGGCCGGAGAGTGCTTCTCGGGCTGCGAACTGCAACCTTGCAGGTACCTCCCAGGTCCCCGGCCCAACGAAAGCCCCCAGACCCAAATTGAGAGGGGCTGCTTGGGGGCCCCCTGGGGGCCCTTCAGGCCAGCTAGGTCTTTGGGTCCTGGCTCCTTCGGTTTGGGAGCTGTTGCTGGACGTTGGGCATGTTGACCGGAGAGTGCTTCTCGGGCCGCGAACTGCAACCTTGCAGGTACCTCCCAGGTCCCAGGCCCAACGAAAGCCCCCAGATCCAAATTGAGAGGGGCTGCTTGGGGGCCCCCTGGGGGCCCTTCAGGTCAGCTAGGTCTTTGGGTCCTGGCTCCTTCGGATTGGGAGCTGTTGCTGGACGTTGGGCATGTTGACCGGAGAGTGCTTCTCGGGCTGCGAACTGCAACCGTGCAGGTACCTCCCAGGTCCCCGGCCCAATGAAAGACCCCAGACCCAAATGGAGAGGGGCTGCTTGGGGGCCCCCTGGGGCCCCTTCAGGCCAGCTAGGTCTTTGGGTCCTGGCTCCTTCGGTTTGGGAGCTGTTGCTGCAGTTGGGCATGTTGGCCGGAGAGTGCTTCTCGGGCCGCGAACTGCAACCTTGCAGGTAGCTCCCAGGTTCCCGGCCCAACGAAAGCCCCCAGACCCAAATGGAGAGGGGCTGCTTGGGGGCCCCCTGGGACCCCTTCAGGCCAGCTAGGTCTTTGGGTCCTGGCTCCTTCGGTTTGGGAGCTGTTGCTGGACGTTGGGCATGTTGGCCGGAGAGTGCTTCTCAGGCTGCGAACTGCAACCTTGCAGGTACCTCCCAGGTTCCATGCCCAACGAAAGCGCCCAGACCCAAATGGAGAGGGGCTGCTTGGGGGCCCCCTGGGGACTCTTCAGGCCAGCTAGGTCTTTGGGTCCTGGCTCCTTCGGTTTGGGAGCTGTTGCTGGACGTTGGGCATGTTGGCCGGAGAGTGCTTCTCGGGCCGCGCACTGCAACCTTGCAGGCGCTTCCCAGGTTCCCGGCCCAACGAAAGCCCCCAGACCCAAATGGAGAGGGGCTGCTTGGTGGCCCCCTGGGGGCCCTTCAGGCCAGCTAGGTCTTTGGGTCCTGGCTCCTTCGGTTTGGGAGCTGTTGCTGGACGTTGGGCATGTTGGCCGGAGAGTGCTTCTCGGGCCTCGAACTGCAAACTTGCAGGTATCTCCCAGGTTCCCGGCCCAACGAAAGCCCCCAGACCCAAATGGAGAGGGGCTGTTTGGGGGCCCCATGGGGCCCCTTCAGGCCAGCTAGGTCTTTGGGTCCTGGCTCCTTCGGTTTGGGAGCTGTTGCTGGACGTTGGGCATGTTGGCCGGAGAGTGGTTCTCGGGCCGCGAACTGCAACCTTGCAGGTACCTCCCAGGTCCCCGGCCCAACGAAAGCCCCCAGACCCAAATGGAGAGGGGCTGCTTGGGGGCCCCCTGGGGGCCCTTCAGGCCAGCTAGGTCTTTGGGTCCTGGCTCCTTCGGTTTGGGAGCTGTTGCTGGACGTTGGGCATGTTGGCCGGAGAGTGCTTCTCGGGCCTCGAACTGCAAACTTGCAGGTATCTCCCAGGTTCCCGGCCCAACGAAAGCCCCCAGACCCAAATGGAGAGGGGCTGTTTGGGGGCCCCATGGGGCCCCTTCAGGCCAGCTAGGTCTTTGGGTCCTGGCTCCTTCGGTTTGGGAGCTGTTGCTGGACGTTGGGCATGTTGGCCGGAGAGTGCTTCTCGGGCTGCGAACTGCAACCTTGCAGGTACGTCCCAGGTCCCCGGCCCAACGAAAGCCCCCAGACCCAAATGGAGAGGGGCTGCTTGGGGGCCCCCTGGGGGCCCTTCAGGCCAGCTAGGTCTTTGGGTCCTGGCTCCTTCGGTTTGGGAGCTGTTGCTGGACGTTGGGCATGTTGGCCGGAGAGTGCTTCTCAGGCCGCGAACTGCAACCTTGCAGGTACCTCCCAGGTTCCATGCCCAACGAAAGCCCCCAGACCCAAATGGAGAGGGGCTGTTTGGGGGCACCCTGGGGACTCTTCAGGCCAGCTAGGTCTTTGTGTCTTGGCTCCTACGGTTTGGGAGCTGTTGCTGGACGTTGGGCATGTTGGCCGGAGAGTGCTTCTCGGGCTGCGAACTGCAACCTTGCAGGTACCTCCCAGGTCCCCGGCCCAACGAAAGCCCCCAGACCCAAATTGAGAGGGGCTGCTTGGGGGCCCCCTGGGGGCCCTTCAGGCCAGCTAGGTCTTTGGGTCCTGGCTCCTTCGGTTTGGGAGCTGTTGCTGGACGTTGGGCATGTTGACCGGAGAGTGCTTCTCGGGCCGCGAACTGCAACCTTGCAGGTACCTCCCAGGTCCCAGGCCCAACGAAAGCCCCCAGATCCAAATTGAGAGGGGCTGCTTGGGGGCCCCCTGGGGGCCCTTCAGGTCAGCTAGGTCTTTGGGTCCTGGCTCCTTCGGATTGGGAGCTGTTGCTGGACGTTGGGCATGTTGACCGGAGAGTGCTTCTCGGGCTGCGAACTGCAACCGTGCAGGTACCTCCCAGGTCCCCGGCCCAATGAAAGACCCCAGACCCAAATGGAGAGGGGCTGCTTGGGGGCCCCCTGGGGCCCCTTCAGGCCAGCTAGGTCTTTGGGTCCTGGCTCCTTCGGTTTGGGAGCTGTTGCTGCAGTTGGGCATGTTGGCCGGAGAGTGCTTCTCGGGCCGCGAACTGCAACCTTGCAGGTAGCTCCCAGGTTCCCGGCCCAACGAAAGCCCCCAGACCCAAATGGAGAGGGGCTGCTTGGGGGCCCCCTGGGACCCCTTCAGGCCAGCTAGGTCTTTGGGTCCTGGCTCCTTCGGTTTGGGAGCTGTTGCTGGACGTTGGGCATGTTGGCCGGAGAGTGCTTCTCAGGCTGCGAACTGCAACCTTGCAGGTACCTCCCAGGTTCCATGCCCAACGAAAGCGCCCAGACCCAAATGGAGAGGGGCTGCTTGGGGGCCCCCTGGGGACTCTTCAGGCCAGCTAGGTCTTTGGGTCCTGGCTCCTTCGGTTTGGGAGCTGTTGCTGGACGTTGGGCATGTTGGCCGGAGAGTGCTTCTCGGGCCGCGCACTGCAACCTTGCAGGCGCTTCCCAGGTTCCCGGCCCAACGAAAGCCCCCAGACCCAAATGGAGAGGGGCTGCTTGGTGGCCCCCTGGGGGCCCTTCAGGCCAGCTAGGTCTTTGGGTCCTGGCTCCTTCGGTTTGGGAGCTGTTGCTGGACGTTGGGCATGTTGGCCGGAGAGTGCTTCTCGGGCCTCGAACTGCAAACTTGCAGGTATCTCCCAGGTTCCCGGCCCAACGAAAGCCCCCAGACCCAAATGGAGAGGGGCTGTTTGGGGGCCCCATGGGGCCCCTTCAGGCCAGCTAGGTCTTTGGGTCCTGGCTCCTTCGGTTTGGGAGCTGTTGCTGGACGTTGGGCATGTTGGCCGGAGAGTGGTTCTCGGGCCGCGAACTGCAACCTTGCAGGTACCTCCCAGGTCCCCGGCCCAACGAAAGCCCCCAGACCCAAATGGAGAGGGGCTGCTTGGGGGCCCCCTGGGGGCACGTCAGGACAGCTAGGTCTTTGGGTCCTGGCTCCTTCGGTTTGGGAGCTGTTGCTGCAGTTGGGCATGTTGGCCGGAGAGTGCTTCTCGGGCCGCGAACTGCAACCTTGCAGGTATCTCCCAGGTTCCCGGCCCAACGAAAGCCCCCAGACCCAAATGGAGAGAGGCTGCTTGGGGGCCCCCTGGGGGCCCTTCAGGCCAGCTAGGTCTTTGGGTCCTGGCTCCTTCGGTTTGGGAGCTGTTGCTGGACGTTGGGCATGTTGGCCGGAGAGTGCTTCTCAGGCTGCGAACTGCAACCTTGCAGGTACCTCCCAGGTTCCCGGCCCAACGAAAGCCCCCAGACCCAAATGGAGAGGGGCTGCTTGCGGGCCCCCTGGGGCCCCTTCAGGCCAGCTAGGTCTTTGGGTCCTGGCTCCTTCGGTTTGGGAGCTGTTGCTGCAGTTGGGCATGTTGGCCGGAGAGTGCTTCTCGGGCCGCGAACTGCAACCTTGCAGGTACCTCCCAGGTTCCCAGCCCAACGAAAGCCCCCAGACCCAAATGGAGAGGGGCTGTTTGGGGGCCCCCTGGGGACTCTTCAGGCCAGCTAGGTCTTTGGGTCCTGGCTCCTTCGGATTGGGAGCTGTTGCTGGACGTTGGGCATGTTGACCGGAGAGTGCTTCTCGGGCTGCTAACCGCAACCTTGCAGGTACCTCCCAGGTCCCAGGCCCAACGAAAGCCCCCAGATCCAAATTGAGAGGGGCTGCTTGGGGGCCCCCTGGGGGCCCTTGAGGCCAGCTAGGTCTTTGGGTCCTGGCTCCTTCGGTTTGGGAGCTGTTGCTGGACGTTGGGCGTGTTGACCGGAGAGTGCTTCTCGGGCTGCGAACTGCAACCTTGCAGGTACCTCCCAGGTCCCAGGTCCAACGAAAGCCCCCAGATCCAAATTGAGAGGAGCTGCTTGGGGGCCCCCTGGGGGCCCTTGAGGCCAGCTAGGTCTTTGGGTCCTGGCTCCTTCGGTTTGGGAGCTGTTGCTGCAGTTGGGCATGTTGGCCAGAGAGTGGTTCTCGGGCCGTGAACTGCAACCTTGCAGGTACCTCCCATGTCCCCGGCCCAACGAAAGCCCCCAGACCAAAATTGAGAGAGGCTGCTTGCGGGCCCCCTGGGGCCCCTTCAGGCCAGCTAGGTCTTTGGGTCCTGGCTCCTTCGGTTTGGGAGCTGTTGCTGCAGTTGGGCATGTTGGCCGGAGAGTGCTTCTCGGGCCGTGAAATGCAACCTTGCAGGTATCTCCCAGGTTCCCGGCCCAACGAAAGCCCCCAGACCCAAATGGAGAGGGGCTGCTTGGGGGCCCCCTGGGGCCCCTTCAGGCCAGCTAGGTCTTTGGGTCCTGGCTCCTTCGCTTTGGGAGCTGTTGCTGCAGTTGGGCATGTTGGCCGGAGAGTGCTTCTCGGGCCGCGAACTGCAACCTTGCAGGTAGCTCCCAGGTTCCATGCCCAACGAAAGCCCCCAGACCCAAATGGAGAGGGGCTGCTTGGGGGCCCCCTGGGGGCCCTTCAGGCCAGCTAGGTCTTTGGGTCCTGGCTCCTTCGGTTTGGGAGCTGTTGCTGGACGTTGGGCATGTTGGCCGGAGAGTGCTTATCAGGCCGCGAACTGCAACCTTGCAGGTACCTCCCAGGTTCCATGCCCAACGAAAGCCCCCAGACCCAAATGGAGAGGGGCTGTTTGGGGGCCCCCTGGGGACTCTTCAGGCCAGCTAGGTCTTTGGGTCCTGGCTCCTTGGGTTTGGGAGCTGTTGCTGGACGTTGGGCATGATGGCCGGAGAGTGCTTCTCGGGCCGCGAACTGCAACCTTGCAGGCACCTCCCAGGTTCCCGGCCCAACGAAAGCCCCCAGACCCAAATTGAGAGGGGCTGCTTGCGGGCCCCCTGGGGACACTCCAGGCCAGCTAGGTCTTTGGGTCCTGGCTCCTTCGGTTTGGGAGCTGTTGCTGCAGTTGGGCATGTTGGCCGGAGAGTGCTTCTCGGGCCGCGAACTGCAACCTTGCAGGTAGCTCCCAGGTCCCCGGCCCAACGAAAGCCCCCAGACCCAAATGGAGAGGGGCTGTTTGGGGGCCCCCTGGGGGCCCTTCCGGCCAGCTAGGTCTTTGGGTTCTGGCTCCTTCGCTTTGGGAGCTGTTGCTGGACGTTGGGCATGTTGGCCGGAGAGTGCTTCTCAGGCTGCGAACTGCAACCTTGCAGGTACCTCCCAGGTTCCATGCCCAACGAAAGCCCCCAGACCCAAATGGAGAGGGGCTGTTTGGGGGCCCCCTGGGGACTCTTCAGGCCAGCTAGGTCTTTGGGTACTGGCTCCTTCGGTTTGGGAGCTGTTGCTGGACGTTGGGCATGTTGACCGGAGAGTGCTTCTCGGGCTGCGAACTGCAACCTTGCAGGTACCTCCCAGGTCCCCGGCCCAACGAAAGCCCCCAGATCCAAATTGAGAGGGGCTGCTTGGGGGCCCCCTGGGGGCCCTTCAGGCCAGCTAGGTCTTTGGGTCCTGGCTCCTTCGGTTTGGGAGCTGTTGCTGGACGTTGGGCATGTTGACCGGAGAGTTCTTCTCGGGCCGCGAACTGCAACCGTGCAGGTACCTCCCAGGTCCCCGGCCCAACGAAAGCCCCCAGATCCAAATTGAGAGGGGCTGCTTGCGGGCCCCCTGGGGGCACGTCAGGCCAGCTAGGTCTTTGGGTCCTGGCTCCTTCGGTTTGGGAGCTGTTGCTGCAGTTGGGCATGTTGGCCGGAGAGTGGTTCTCGGGCTGCGAACTGCAACCTTGCAGGTAGCTCCCAGGTTCCCGGCCCAACGAAAGCCCCCAGACCCAAATGGAGAGGGGCTGCTTGGGGGCCCCCTGGGGACTCTTCAGGCCAGCTAGGTCTTTGGGTCCTGGCTCCTTGGGTTTGGGAGCTGTTGCTGGACGTTGGGCATGTTGGCCGGAGAGTGCTTCTCAGGCCGCGAACTGCAACCTTGCAGGTACCTCCCAGGTTCCATGCCCAACGAAAGCCCCCAGACCCAAATTGAGAGGGGCTGTTTGGGGGCACCCTGGGGACTCTTCAGGCCAGCTAGGTCTTTGGGTCCTGGCTCCTTCGGTTTGGGAGCTGTTGCTGGACGTTGGGCATGTTGGCCGGAGAGTGCTTCTCGGGCCGCGAACTGCAAACTTGCAGGCACTTCCCAGGTTCCATGCCCAAAGAAAGCCCCCAGACCCACATGGAGAGGGGCTGTTTGGGGGCCCCCTGGGGACTCTTCAGGCCAGCTAGGTCTTTGGGTCCTGGCTCCTTGGGTTTGGGAGCTGTTGCTGGACGTTGGGCATGATGGCCGGAGAGTGCTTCTCGGGCCGCGAACTGCAACCTTGCAGGCACCTCCCAGGTTCCCGGCCCAACGAAAGCCCCCAGACCCAAATTGAGAGGGGCTGCTTGCGGGCCCCCTGGGGACACTCCAGGCCAGCTAGGTCTTTGGGTCCTGGCTCCTTCGGTTTGGGAGCTGTTGCTGCAGTTGGGCATGTTGGCCGGAGAGTGCTTCTCGGGCCGCGAACTGCAACCTTGCAGGTAGCTCCCAGGTCCCCGGCCCAACGAAAGCCCCCAGATCCAAATGGAGAGGGGCTGCTTGGTGGCCCCTGGGGCCCCTTCAGGCCTGCTAGGTCTTTGGGTCCTGGCTCCTTCGGTTTGGGAGCTGTTGCTGGACGTTGGGCATGTTGGCCGGAGAGTGCTTCTCGGGCTGCGAACTGCAACCTTGTAGGTAGCTCCCAGGTTCCCGGCCCAACGAAAGCCCCCAGACCCAAATGGAGAGGGGCTGCATGGGGGCCCCCTGGGGCCCCTTCAGGCCAGCTAGGTCTTTGGGTCCTGGCTCCTTCGGTTTGGGAGCTGTTGCTGGACGTTGGGCATGTTGGCCGGAGAGTGCTTCTCGGGCCGCGAACTGCAACCTTGCAGGCACCTCCCAGGTTCCCGGCCCAACGAAAGCCCCCACACCAAAATTGAGAGGGGCTGCTTGCGGGCCCCCTGGGGACCCTCCAGGCCAGCTATTTCTTTGGGTCCTGGCTCCTTCGGTTTGGGAGCTGTTGCTGGACGTTGGGCATGTTGGCCGGAGAGTGGTTCTCGGGCTGCGAACTGCAACCTTGCAGGTACCTCCCATGTCCCCGGCCCAACGAAAGCCCCCAGACCCAAATTGAGAGGGGCAGCCTGGGGGTCCCCTGGGGTCCTTCAGGCCAGCTAGGTCTTTGGGTCCTGGCTCCTTCGGTTTGGGAGCTGTTGCTGGACGTTGGGCATGTTGGCCGGAGAGTGCTTCTCGGGCTGCGAACTGCAACCTTGCAGGTACCTCCCAGGTCCCCGGCCCAACGAAAGCCCCCAGACCCAAATTGAGAGGGGCTGCTTGGGGGCCCCCTGGGGGCCCTTCAGGCCAGCTAGGTCTTTGGGTCCTGGCTCCTTCGGTTTGGGAGCTGTTGCTGGACGTTGGGCATGTTGACCGGAGAGTGCTTCTCGGGCCGCGAACTGCAACCTTGCAGGTACCTCCCAGGTCCCAGGCCCAACGAAAGCCCCCAGATCCAAATTGAGAGGGGCTGCTTGGGGGCCCCCTGGGGGCCCTTCAGGTCAGCTAGGTCTTTGGGTCCTGGCTCCTTCGGATTGGGAGCTGTTGCTGGACGTTGGGCATGTTGACCGGAGAGTGCTTCTCGGGCTGCGAACTGCAACCGTGCAGGTACCTCCCAGGTCCCCGGCCCAACGAAAGACCCCAGACCCAAATGGAGAGGGGCTGCTTGGGGGCCCCCTGGGGCCCCTTCAGGCCAGCTAGGTCTTTGGGTCCTGGCTCCTTCGGTTTGGGAGCTGTTGCTGCAGTTGGGCATGTTGGCCGGAGAGTGCTTCTCGGGCCGCGAACTGCAACCTTGCAGGTAGCTCCCAGGTTCCCGGCCCAACGAAAGCCCCCAGACCCAAATGGAGAGGGGCTGCTTGGGGGCCCCCTGGGGGCCCTTCAGGCCAGCTAGGTCTTTGGGTCCTGGCTCCTTCGCTTTGGGAGCTGTTGCTGGACGTTGGGCATGTTGGCCGGAGAGTGCTTCTCGGGCCGCGAACTGCAACCTTGCAGGTACCTCCCAGGTTCCATGCCCAACGAAAGCGCCCAGACCCAAATGGAGAGGGGCTGCTTGGGGGCCCCCTGGGGACTCTTCAGGCCAGCTAGGTCTTTGGGTCCTGGCTCCTTGGGTTTGGGAGCTGTTGCTGGACGTTGGGCATGTTGGCCGGAGAGTGCTTCTCGGGCCGCGCACTGCAACCTTGCAGGCGCTTCCCAGGTTCCCGGCCCAACGAAAGCCCCCAGACCCAAATGGAGAGGGGCTGCTTGGGGGCCCCCTGGGGGCCCTTCAGGCCAGCTAGGTCTTTGGGTCCTGGCTCCTTCGGTTTGGGAGCTGTTGCTGGACGTTGGGCATGTTGGCCGGAGAGTGGTTCTCGGGCCGCGAACTGCAACCTTGCAGGTACCTCCCAGGTCCCCGGCCCAACGAAAGCCCCCAGACCCAAATGGAGAGGGGCTGCTTGGGGGCCCCCTGGGGGCACGTCAGGACAGCTAGGTCTTTGGGTCCTGGCTCCTTCGGTTTGGGAGCTGTTGCTGCAGTTGGGCATGTTGGCCGGAGAGTGCTTCTCGGGCCGCGAACTGCAACCTTGCAGGTAGCTCCCAGGTTCCCGGCCCAACGAAAGCCCCCAGACCCAAATGGAGAGAGGCTGCTTGGGGGCCCCCTGGGGGCCCTTCAGGCCAGCTAGGTCTTTGGGTCCTGGCTCCTTCGGTTTGGGAGCTGTTGCTGGACGTTGGGCATGTTGGCCGGAGAGTGCTTCTCAGGCTGCGAACTGCAACCTTGCAGGTACCTCCCAGGTTCCCGGCCCAACGAAAGCCCCCAGACCCAAATGGAGAGGGGCTGCTTGCGGGCCCCCTGGGGCCCCTTCAGGCCAGCTAGGTCTTTGGGTCCTGGCTCCTTCGGTTTGGGAGCTGTTGCTGCAGTTGGGCATGTTGGCCGGAGAGTGCTTCTCGGGCCGCGAACTGCAACCTTGCAGGTACCTCCCAGGTTCCCAGCCCAACGAAAGCCCCCAGATCCAAATTGAGAGGGGCTGCTTGGGGGCCCCCTGGGGGCCCTTGAGGCCAGCTAGGTCTTTGGGTCCTGGCTCCTTCGCTTTGGGAGCTGTTGCTGGACGTTGGGCGTGTTGACCGGAGAGTGCTTCTCGGGCTGCGAACTGCAACCTTGCAGGTACCTCCCAGGTCCCAGGTCCAACGAAAGCCCCCAGATCCAAATTGAGAGGAGCTGCTTGGGGGCCCCCTGGGGGCCCTTGAGGCCAGCTAGGTCTTTGGGTCCTGGCTCCTTCGCTTTGGGAGCTGTTGCTGCAGTTGGGCATGTTGGCCAGAGAGTGGTTCTCGGGCCGTGAACTGCAACCTTGCAGGTACCTCCCATGTCCCCGGCCCAACGAAAGCCCCCAGACCAAAATGGAGAGGGGCTGCTTGGGGGCCCCCTGGGGGCCCTTCAGGCCAGCTAGGTCTTTGGGTCCTGGCTCCTTCGGTTTGGGAGCTGTTGCTGCAGTTGGGCATGTTGGCCGGAGAGTGCTTCTCGAGCCGCGAACTGCAACCTTGCAGGTAGCTCCCAGGTTCCCGGCCCAACGAAAGCCCCCAGACCCAAATTGAGAGGGGCTGCTTGGGGGCCCCCTGGGGCCCCTTCAGGCCAGCTAGGTCTTTGGGTCCTGGCTCCTTCGCTTTGGGAGCTGTTGCTGGACGTTGGGCATGTTGGCCAGAGAGTGCTTCTAGGGCTGCGAACTGCAACCTTGCAGGTAGCTCCCAGGTTCCCGGCCCAACAAAAGCCCCCAAACCCAAATGGAGAGGGGCTGTTTGGGGGCCCCCTGGGGGCCCTTCCGGCCAGCTAGGTCTTTGGGTCCTCGCTCCTTCGGTTTGGGAGCTGTTGCTGGACGTTGGGCATGTTGGCCGGAGAGTGCTTCTCGGGCCGCGAACTGCAACCTTGCAGGTACCTCCCATGTCCCCGGCCCAATGAAAGCCCCCAGACCCAAATGGAGAGGGGCTGCTTGGGGGCCCCCTGGGGGCCCTTCAGGCCAGCTAGGTCTTTGGTTCCTGGCTCCTTCGGTTTGGGAGCTGTTGCTGGACGTTGGGCATGTTGGCCGGAGAGTGGTTCTCGGGCCGTGAACTGCAACCTTGCAGGTACCTCCCAGGTCCCCGGCCCAACGAAAGCCCCCAGACCCAAATGGAGAGGGGCTGTTTGGGGGCCCCCTGGGGACTCTTCAGGCCAGCTAGGTCTTTGGGTCCTGGCTCCTTGGGTTTGGGAGCTGTTGCTGGACGTTGGGCATGATGGCCGGAGAGTGCTTCTCGGGCCGCGAACTGCAACCTTGTAGAAACCTCCCAGGTTCCCGGCCCAACGAAAGCCCCCAGACCAAAATTGAGAGAGGCTGCTTGCGGGCCCCCTGGGGCCCCTTCAGGCCAGCTAGGTCTTTGGGTCCTGGCTCCTTCGCTTTGGGAGCTGTTGCTGCAGTTGGGCATGTTGGCCGGAGAGTGCTTCTCGGGCCGTGAACTGCAACCTTGCAGGTATCTCCCAGGTTCCCGGCCCAACGAAAGCCCCCAGACCCAAATGGAGAGGGGCTGCTTGGGGGCCCCCTGGGGCCCCTTCAGGCCAGCTAGGTCTTTGGGTCCTGGCTCCTTCGCTTTGGGAGCTGTTGCTGCAGTTGGGCATGTTGGCCGGAGAGTGCTTCTCGGGCCGCGAACTGCAACCTTGCAGGTAGCTCCCAGGTTCCATGCCCAACGAAAGCCCCCAGACCCAAATGGAGAGGGGCTGCTTGGGGGCCCCCTGGGGGCCCTTCAGGCCAGCTAGGTCTTTGGGTCCTGGCTCCTTCGGTTTGGGAGCTGTTGCTGGACGTTGGGCATGTTGGCCGGAGAGTGCTTCCCAGGCCGCGAACTGCAACCTTGCAGGTACCTCCCAGGTTCCATGCCCAAAGAAAGCCCCCAGACCCAAATGGAGAGGGGCTGTTTGGGGGCCCCCTGGGGACTCTTCAGGCCAGCTAGGTCTTTGGGTACTGGCTCCTTCGGTTTGGGAGCTGTTGCTGGACGTTGGGCATGTTGGCCGGAGAGTGCTTCTCGGGCCGCGAACTGCAAACTTGCAGGCACTTCCCAGGTTCCATGCCCAAAGAAAGCCCCCAGACCCACATGGAGAGGGGCTGTTTGGGGGCCCCCTGGGGACTCTTCAGGCCAGCTAGGTCTTTGGGTCCTGGCTCCTTGGGTTTGGGAGCTGTTGCTGGACTTTGGGCATGATGGCCGGAGAGTGCTTCTCGGGCCGCGAACTGCAACCTTGCAGGCACCTCCCAGGTTCCCGGCCCAACGAAAGCCCCCAGACCCAAATTGAGAGGGGCTGCTTGCAGGCCCCCTGGGGACACTCCAGGCCAGCTAGGTCTTTGGGTCCTGGCTCCTTCGGTTTGGGAGCTGTTGCTGCAGTTGGGCATGTTGGCCGGAGAGTGCTTCTCGGGCCGCGAACTGCAACCTTGCAGGTAGCTCCCAGGTCCCCGGCCCAACGAAAGCCCCCAGATCCAAATTGAGAGGGGCTGCTTGGGGGCCCCTGGGGCCCCTTCAGGCCTGCTAGGTCTTTGGGTCCTGGCTCCTTCGGTTTGGGAGCTGTTGCTGGACGTTGGGCATGTTGGCCGGAGAGTGCTTCTCGGGCTGCGAACTGCAACCTTGCAGGTAGCTCCCAGGTTCCCGGCCCAACGAAAGCCCCCAGACCCAAATGGAGAGGGGCTGCATGGGTGCCCCCTGGGGCCCCTTCAGGCCAGCTAGGTCTTTGGGTCCTGGCTCCTTGGGTTTGGGAGCTGTTGCTGGACGTTGGGCATGATGGCCGGAGAGTGCTTCTCGGGCCGCGAACTGCAACCTTGCAGGCACCTCCCAGGTTCCCGGCCCAACGAAAGCCCCCACACCAAAATTGAGAGGGGCTGCTTGCGGGCCCCCTGGGGACCCTCCAGGCCAGCTATTTCTTTGTGTCCTGGCTCCTTCGGTTTGGGAGCTGTTGCTGGACGTTGGGCATGTTGGCCGGAGAGTGCTTCTCGGGCCGCGAACTGCAACCTTGCTGGTACCTCCCGGACTCCATGCCCAACGAAAGCCCCCAGACCCAAATTGAGAGGGGCTGCTTGGGGGCCCCCTGGGGTCCCTTGAGGCCAGCTAGGTCTTTGGGTCCTGGCTCCTTCGGTTTGGGAGCTGTTGCTGCAGTTGGGCATGTTGGCCAGAGAGTGGTTCTCGGGCCGTGAACTGCAACCTTGCAGGTACCTCCCATGTCCCCGGCCCAACGAAAGCCCCCAGACCCAAATGGAGAGGGGCTGCTTGGGGGCCCCCAGGGGGCCCTTCAGGCCAGCTAGGTCTTTGGGTCCTGGCTCCTTCGGTTTGGGATCTGTTGCTGCAGTTGGGCATGTTGGCCGGAGAGTGCTTCTCGAGCCGCGAACTGCAACCTTGCAGGTAGCTCCCAGGTTCCCGGCCCAACGAAAGCCCCCAGACCCAAATGGAGAGGGGCTGTTTGGGGGCCCCCTGGGGGCCCTTCCGGCCAGCTAGGTCTTTGGGTTCTGGCTCCTTCGCTTTGGGAGCTGTTGCTGGACGTTGGGCATGTTGGCCGGAGAGTGCTTCTCAGGCTGCGAACTGCAACCTTGCAGGTACCTCCCAGGTTCCATGCCCAACGAAAGCCCCCAGACCCAAATGGAGAGGGGCTGTTTGGGGGCCCCCTGGGTACTCTTCAGGCCAGCTAGGTCTTTGGGTACTGGCTCCTTCGGTTTGGGAGCTGTTGCTGGACGTTGGGCATGTTGACCGGAGAGTGCTTCTCGGGCTGCGAACTGCAACCTTGCAGGTACCTCCCAGGTCCCCGGCCCAACGAAAGCCCCCAGATCCAAATTGAGAGGGGCTGCTTGGGGGCCCCCTGGGGGCCCTTCAGGCCAGCTAGGTCTTTGGGTCCTGGCTCCTTCGGTTTGGGAGCTGTTGCTGGACGTTGGGCATGTTGACCGGAGAGTTCTTCTCGGGCCGCGAACTGCAACCTTGCAGGTACCTCCCAGGTCCCCGGCCCAACGAAAGCCCCCAGATCCAAATTGAGAGGGGCTGCTTGCGGGCCCCCTGGGGGCACGTCAGGACAGCTAGGTCTTTGGGTCCTGGCTCCTTCGGTTTGGGAGCTGTTGCTGCAGTTGTGCATGTTGGCCGGAGAGTTGTTCTCGGGCTGCGAACTGCAACCTTGCAGGTAGCTCCCAGGTTCCCGGCCCAACGAAAGCCCCCAGACCCAAATGGAGAGGGGCTGCTTGGGGGCCCCCTGGGGACTCTTCAGGCCAGCTAGGTCTTTGGGTCCTGGCTCCTTGGGTTTGGGAGCTGTTGCTGGACGTTGGGCATGATGGCCGGAGAGTGCTTCTCGGGCCGCGAACTGCAACCTTGCAGACACCTCCCAGGTTCCCGGCCCAACGAAAGCCCCCAGACCAAAATTGAGAGGGGCTGCTTGGGGCCCCCCTGGGGATACTCCAGGCCAGCTAGGTCTTTGGGTCCTGGCTCCTTCGGTTTGGGAGCTGTTGCTGCAGTTGTGCATGTTGGCCGGAGAGTGCTTCTCGGGCCGTGAACTGCAACCTTGCAGGTAGCTCCCAGGTTCCCGGCCCAACGAAAGCCCCCAGACCCAAATGGAGAGGGGCTGCTTGGGGGCCCCCTGGGGCCCCTTCAGGCCAGCTAGGTCTTTGGGTCCTGGCTCCTTCGCTTTGGGAGCTGTTGCTGCAGTTGGTCATGTTGACCGGAGAGTGCTTCTCGGGCCGCGAACTGCAACCTTGCAGGTAGCTCCCAGGTTCCATGCCCAACGAAAGCCCCCAGACCCAAATGGAGAGGGGCTGCTTGGGGGCCCCCTGGGGGCCCTTCAGGCCAGCTAGGTCTTTGGGTCCTGGCTCCTTGGGTTTGGGAGCTGTTGCTGTACGTTGGGCATGTTGGCCGGAGAGTGCTTCTCAGGCTGCGAACTGCAACCTTGCAGGTACCTCCCAGGTTACATGCCCAACGAAAGCCCCCAGACCCAAATTGAGAGGGGCTGTTTGGGGGCCCCCTGGGGACTCTTCAAACCAGCTAGGTCTTTGGGTCCTGGCTCCTTCGGATTGGGAGCTGTTGCTGGACGTTGGGCATGTTGACCGGAGAGTGCTTCTCGGGCTGCGAACTGCAACCTTGCAGGTACCTCCCAGGTCCCAGGCCCAACGAAAGCCCCCAGATCCAAATTGAGAGGGGCTGCTTGGGGGCCCCCTGGGGGCCCTTCAGGCCAGCTAGGTCTTTGGGTCCTGGCTCCTTCGGTTTGGGAGCTGTTGCTGCAGTTGGGCATGTTGGCCGGAGAGTGCTTCTCGAGCCGCGAACTGCAACCTTGCAGGTAGCTCCCAGGTTCCCGGCCCAACGAAAGCCCCCAGACCCAAATTGAGAGGGGCTGCTTGGGGGCCCCCTGGGGCCCCTTCAGGCCAGCTAGGTCTTTGGGTCCTGGCTCCTTCGGTTTGGGAGCTGTTGCTGCAGTTGGGCATGTTGGCCAGAGAGTGCTTCTCGGGCTCCGAACTGCAACCTTGCAGGTAGCTCCCAGGTTCCCGGCCCAACGAAAGCCCCCAGACCCAAATGGAGAGGGGCTGTTTGGGGGCCCCCTGGGGGCCCTTCCGGCCAGCTAGGTCTTTGGGTCCTGGCTCCTTCGGTTTGGGAGCTGTTGCTGGACGTTGGGCATGTTGGCCGGAGAGTGCTTCTCGGGCCGCGAACTGCAACCTTGCAGGTACCTCCCATGTACCCGGCCCAATGAAAGCCCCCAGACCCAAATGGAGAGGGGCTGCTTGGGGGCCCCCTGGGGGCCCTTCAGGCCAGCTAGGTCTTTGGGTCCTGGCTCCTTCGCTTTGGGAGCTGTTGCTGCAGTTGGGCATGTTGACCGGAGAATGCTTCTCGGGCCGTGAACTGCAACCTTGCAGGTATCTCCCAGGTTCCCGGCCCAACGAAAGCCCCCAGACCCAAATGGAGAGGGGCTGCTTGGGGGCCCCCTGGGGGCCCTTCAGGCCAGCTAGGTCTTTGGTTCCTGGCTCCTTCGGTTTGGGAGCTGTTGCTGGACGTTGGGCATGTTGGCCGGAGAGTGGTTCTCGGGCCGTGAACTGCAACCTTGCAGGTACCTCCCAGGTCCCCGGCCCAACGAAAGCCCCCAGACCCAAATGGAGAGGGGCTGTTTGGGGGCCCCCTGGGGACTCTTCAGGCCAGGTAGGTCTTTGGGTCCTGGCTCCTTGGGTTTGGGAGCTGTTGCTGGACGTTGGGCATGATGGCCGGAGAGTGCTTCTCGGGCCGCGAACTGCAACCTTGTAGACACCTCCCAGGTTCCCGGCCCAACGAAAGCCCCCAGACCAAAATTGAGAGAGGCTGCTTGCGGGCCCCCTGGGGCCCCTTCAGGCCAGCTAGGTCTTTGGGTCCTGGCTCCTTCGGTTTGGGAGCTGTTGCTGGACGTTGGGCATGTTGGCCGGAGAGTGCTTCTCGGGCCGTGAACTGCAACCTTGCAGGTATCTCCCAGGTTCCCGGCCCAACGAAAGCCCCCAGACCCAAATGGAGAGGGGCTGCTTGGGGGCCCCCTGGGGCCCCTTCAGGCCAGCTAGGTCTTTGGGTCCTGGCTCCTTCGCTTTGGGAGCTGTTGCTGCAGTTGGGCATGTTGGCCGGAGAGTGCTTCTCGGGCCGCGAACTGCAACCTTGCAGGTAGCTCCCAGGTTCCATGCCCAACGAAAGCCCCCAGACCCAAATGGAGAGGGGCTGCTTGGGGGCCCCCTGGGGGCCCTTCAGGCCAGCTAGGTCTTTGGGTCCTGGCTCCTTCGGTTTGGGAGCTGTTGCTGGACGTTGGGCATGTTGGCCGGAGAGTGCTTCCCAGGCCGCGAACTGCAACCTTGCAGGTACCTCCCAGGTTCCATGCCCAACGAAAGCCCCCAGACCCAAATGGAGAGGGGCTGTTTGGGGGCCCCCTGGGGACTCTTCAGGCCAGCTAGGTCTTTGGGTACTGGCTCCTTCGGTTTGGGAGCTGTTGCTGGACGTTGGGCATGTTGGCCGGAGAGTGCTTCTCGGGCCGCGAACTGCAAACTTGCAGGCACTTCCCAGGTTCCATGCCCAAAGAAAGCCCCCAGACCCACATGGAGAGGGGCTGTTTGGGGGCCCCCTGGGGACTCTTCAGGCCAGCTAGGTCTTTGGGTCCTGGCTCCTTGGGTTTGGGAGCTGTTGCTGGACGTTGGGCATGATGGCCGGAGAGTGCTTCTCGGGCCGCGAACTGCAACCTTGCAGGCACCTCCCAGGTTCCCGGCCCAACGAAAGCCCCCAGACCCAAATTGAGAGGGGCTGCTTGCGGGCCCCCTGGGGACACTCCAGGCCAGCTAGGTCTTTGGGTCCTGGCTCCTTCGGTTTGGGAGCTGTTGCTGCAGTTGGGCATGTTGGCCGGAGAGTGCTTCTCGGGCCGCGAACTGCAACCTTGCAGGTAGCTCCCAGGTCCCCGGCCCAACGAAAGCCCCCAGATCCAAATTGAGAGGGGCTGCTTGGGGGCCCCTGGGGCCCCTTCAGGCCTGCTAGGTCTTTGGGTCCTGGCTCCTTCGGTTTGGGAGCTGTTGCTGGACGTTGCGCATGTTGGCCGGAGAGTGCTTCTCGGGCCGCGAACTGCAACCTTGCAGGCACCTCCCAGGTTCCCGGCCCAACGAAAGCCCCCACACCAAAATTGAGAGGGGCTGCTTGCGGGCCCCCTGGGGACCCTCCAGGCCAGCTATTTCTTTGGGTCCTGGCTCCTTCGGTTTGGGAGCTGTTGCTGGACGTTGGGCATGTTGGCCGGAGAGTGGTTCTCGGGCTGCGAACTGCAACCTTGCAGATACCTCCCAGGTCCCCGGCCCAACGAAAGCCCCCAGACCCAAATTGAGAGGGGCAGCCTGGGGGTCCCCTGGGGTCCTTCAGGCCAGCTAGGTCTTTGGGTCCTGGCTCCTTCGGTTTGGGAGCTGTTGCTGGACGTTGGGCATGTTGACCGGAGAGTGCTTCTCGGGCTACGAACTGCAACCTTGCAGGTAGCTCCCAGGTTCCATGCCCAACGAAAGCCCCCAGACCCAAATGGAGAGGGGCTGTTTGGGGGCCCCCTTGGGACTCTTCAGGCCAGCTAGGTCTTTGGGTCCTGGCTCCTTGGGTTTGGGAGCTGTTGCTGGACGTTGGGCATGATGGCCGGAGAGTGCTTCTCGGGCCGCGAACTGCAACCTTGCAGGCACCTCCCAGGTTCCCGGCCCAATGAAAGCCCCCAGACCAAAATTGAGAGGGGCTGCTTGCGGGCCCCCTGGGGACACTCCAGGCCAGCTAGGTCTTTGGGTCCTGGCTCCTTCGGTTTGGGAGCTGTTGCTGCAGTTGGGCATGTTGGCCGGAGAGTGCTTCTCGGGCCGCGAACTGCAACCTTGCTGGTACCTCCCGGACTCCATGCCCAACGAAAGCCCCCAGACCCAAATGGAGAGGGGCTGTTTGGGGGCCCCCTGGGGACCCTTCAGTCCAGCTAGGTCTTTGGGTCCTGGCTCCTTCGGTTTGGGAGCTGTTGCTGGACGTTGGGCATGTTGACCGGAGAGTGCTTCTCGGGCTGCGAACTGCAACCTTGCAGGTACGTCCCAGGTCCCCGGCCCAACGAAAGCCCCCAGACCCAAATGGAGAGGGGCTGCTTGGGGGCCCCCTGAGGACCCTTCAGGCCAGCTAGGTCTTTGGGTCCTGGCTCCTTCGGTTTGGGAGCTGTTGCTGGACGTTGGGCATGTTGGCCGGAGAGTGCTTCTCAGGCCGCGAACTGCAACCTTGCAGGTAGCTCCCAGGTTCCATGCCCAACGAAAGCCCCCAGACCCAAATTGAGAGGGGCTGTTTGGGGGCACCCTGGGGACTCTTCAGGCCAGCTAGGTCTTTGTGTCCTGGCTCCTACGGTTTGGGAGCTGTTGCTGGACGTTGGGCATGTTGGCCGGAGAGTGCTTCTCGGGCTGCGAACTGCAACCTTGCAGGTACCTCCCAGGTCCCCGGCCCAACGAAAGCCCCCAGACCCAAATTGAGAGGGGCTGCTTGGGGGCCCCCTGGGGGCCCTTCAGGCCAGCTAGGTCTTTGGGTCCTGGCTCCTTCGGTTTGGGAGCTGTTGCTGGACGTTGGGCATGTTGACCGGAGAGTGCTTCTCGGGCCGCGCACTGCAACCTTGCAGGTACCTCCCAGGTCCCAGGCCCAACGAAAGCCCCCAGATCCAAATTGAGAGGGGCTGCTTGGGGGCCCCCAGGGGGCCCTTCAGGCCAGCTAGGTCTTTGGGTCCTGGCTCCTTCGGTTTGGGAGCTGTTGCTGCAGTTGGGCATGTTGGCCAGAGAGTGGTTCTCGGGCCGTGAACTGCAACCTTGCAGGTACCTCCCATGTCCCCGGCCCAACGAAAGCCCCCAGACCCAAATGGAGAGGGGCTGCTTGGGGGCCCCCAGGGGGCCCTTCAGGCCAGCTAGGTCTTTGGGTCCTGGCTCCTTCGGTTTGGGATCTGTTGCTGCAGTTGGGCATGTTGGCCGGAGAGTGCTTCTCGAGCCGCGAACTGCAACCTTGCAGGTAGCTCCCAGGTTCCCGGCCCAACGAAAGCCCCCAGACCCAAATGGAGAGGGGCTGTTTGGGGGCCCCCTGGGGGCCCTTCCGGCCAGCTAGGTCTTTGGGTTCTGGCTCCTTCGCTTTGGGAGCTGTTGCTGGACGTTGGGCATGTTGGCCGGAGAGTGCTTCTCAGGCTGCGAACTGCAACCATGCAGGTACCTCCCAGGTTCCATGCCCAACGAAAGCCCCCAGACCCAAATGGAGAGGGGCTGTTTGGGGGCCCCCTGGGGACTCTTCAGGCCAGCTAGGTCTTTGGGTACTGGCTCCTTCGGTTTGGGAGCTGTTGCTGGACGTTGGGCATGTTGACCGGAGAGTGCTTCTCGGGCTGCGAACTGCAACCTTGCAGGTACCTCCCAGGTCCCCGGCCCAACGAAAGCCCCCAGATCCAAATTGAGAGGGGCTGCTTGGGGGCCCCCTGGGGGCCCTTCAGGCCAGCTAGGTCTTTGGGTCCTGGCTCCTTCGGTTTGGGAGCTGTTGCTGGACGTTGGGCATGTTGACCGGAGAGTTCTTCTCGGGCCGCGAACTGCAACCTTGCAGGTACCTCCCAGGTCCCCGGCCCAACGAAAGCCCCCAGATCCAAATTGAGAGGGGCTGCTTGCGGGCCCCCTGGGGGCACGTCAGGACAGCTAGGTCTTTGGGTCCTGGCTCCTTCGGTTTGGGAGCTGTTGCTGCAGTTGGGCATGTTGGCCGGAGAGTGGTTCTCGGGCTGCGAACTGCAACCTCGCAGGTACCTCCCAGGTTCCCGGCCCAACGAAAGCCCCCAGACCCAAATGGAGAGGGGCTGCTTGGGGGCCCCCTGGGGACTCTTCAGGCCAGCTAGGTCTTTGGGTCCTGGCTCCTTGGGTTTGGGAGCTGTTGCTGGACGTTGGGCATGATGGCCGGAGAGTGCTTCTCGGGCCGCGAACTGCAACCTTGCAGACACCTCCCAGGTTCCCGGCCCAACGAAAGCCCCCAGACCAAAATTGAGAGGGGCTGCTTGGGGCCCCCCTGGGGATACTCCAGGCCAGCTAGGTCTTTGGGTCCTGGCTCCTTCGGTTTGGGAGCTGTTGCTGCAGTTGGGCATGTTGGCCGGAGAGTGCTTCTCGGGCCGTGAACTGCAACCTTGCAGGTAGCTCCCAGGTTCCCGGCCCAACGAAAGCCCCCAGACCCAAATGGAGAGGGGCTGCTTGGGGGCCCCCTGGGGCCCCTTCAGGCCAGCTAGGTCTTTGGGTCCTGGCTCCTTCGCTTTGGGAGCTGTTGCTGCAGTTGGTCATGTTGACCGGAGAGTGCTTCTCGGGCCGCGAGCTGCAACCTTGCAGGTAGCTCCCAGGTTCCATGCCCAACGAAAGCCCCCAGACCCAAATGGAGAGGGGCTGCTTGGGGGCCCCCTGGGGGCCCTTCAGGCCAGCTAGGTCTTTGGGTCCTGGCTCCTTCGGTTTGGGAGCTGTTGCTGTACGTTGGGCATGTTGGCCGGAGAGTGCTTCTCAGGCTGCGAACTGCAACCTTGCAGGTACCTCCCAGGTTCCATGCCCAACGAAAGCCCCCAGACCCAAATTGAGAGGGGCTGTTTGGGGGCCCCCTGGGGACTCTTCAGACCAGCTAGGTCTTTGGGTCCTGGCTCCTTCGGATTGGGAGCTGTTGCTGGACGTTGGCCATGTTGACCGGAGAGTGCTTCTCGGGCTGCGAACTGCAACCTTGCAGGTACCTCCCAGGTCCCAGGCCCAACGAAAGCCCCCAGATCCAAATTGAGAGGGGCTGCTTGGGGGCCCCCTGGGGGCCCTTCAGGCCAGCTAGGTCTTTGGGTCCTGGCTCCTTGGGTTTGGGAGCTGTTGCTGGACGTTGGGCATGTTGACCGGAGAGTGCTTCTCGGGCTGCGAACTGCAACCTTGCAGGTACCTCCCAGGTCCCAGGCCCAACGAAAGCCCCCAGATCCAAATTGAGAGGGGCTGCTTGGGGGCCCCCTGGGGGCCCTTCAGGCCAGCTAGGTCTTTGGGTCCTGGCTCCTTCGGTTTGGGAGCTGTTGCTGCAGTTGGGCATGTTGGCCGGAGAGTGCTTCTCGGGCTGCGAACTGCAACCTTGCAGGTAGCTCCCAGGTTCCCCGCCCAAAAAAAGCCCCCAGACCCAAATGGAGAGGGGCTGCTTGGGGGCCCCCAGGGGGCCCTTCAGGCCAGCTAGGTCTTTGGGTCCTGGCTCCTTCGGTTTGGGAGCTGTTGCTGGACGTTGGGCATGTTGGCCGGAGAGTGGTTCTCGGGCCGTGAACTGCAAACTTGCAGGTACCTCCCAGGTTCCCGGCCCAACGAAAGCCCCCAGACCCAAATGGAGAGGGGCTGCTTGGGGGCCCCCTGGGGACCCTTCAGGCCAGCTAGGTCTTTGGGTCCTGGCTCCTTCGGTTTGGGAGCTGTTGCTGGACGTTGGGCATGTTGGCCGGAGAGTGCTTCTCGGGCCGTGAACTGCAACCTTCCAGGTAGCTCCCAGGTTCCCGGCCCAACGAAAGCCCCCAGACCCAAATGGAGAGGGGCTGCATGGGGGACCCCTGGGGCCCCTTCAGGCCAGCTAGGTCTTTGGGTCCTGGCTCCTTGGGTTTGGGAGCTGTTGCTGGACGTTGGGCATGTTGGCCGGAGAGTGCTTCTCGGGCCGCGAACTGCAACCTTGCAGGCACCTCCCAGGTTCCCGGCCCAACGAAAGCCCCCACACCAAAATTGAGAGGGGCTGCTTGGGGGCCCCCTGGGCACCCTCCAGGCCAGCTATTTCTTTGGGTCCTGGCTCCTTCGGTTTGGGAGCTGTTGCTGGACGTTGGGCATGTTGGCAGGAGAGTGGTTCTCGGGCTGCGAACTGCAACCTTGCAGGTACCTCCCATGTCCCCGGCCCAACGAAAGCCCCCAGACCCAAATTGAGAGGGGCAGCCCTGGGGTCCCCTGGGGCCCCTTCAGGCCAGCTAGGTCTTTGGGTCCTGGCTCCTTCGGTTTGGGAGCTGTTGCTGGACGTTGGGCATGTTGACCGGAGAGTGCTTCTCGGGCTGCGAACTGCAACCTTGCAGGTAGCTCCCAGGTTCCATGCCCAACGAAAGCCCCCAGACCCAAATGGAGAGGGGCTGTTTGGGGGCCCCCTTGGGACTCTTCAGGCCAGCTAGGTCTTTGGGTCCTGGCTCCTTGGGTTTGGGAGCTGTTGCTGGACGTTGGGCATGATGGCCGGAGAGTGCTTCTCGGGCCTCGAACTGCAACCTTGCAGGCACCTCCCAGGTTCCCGGCCCAACGAAAGCCCCCAGACCAAAATTGAGAGGGGCTGCTTGCGGGCCCCCTGGGGACACTCCAGGCCAGCTAGGTCTTTGGGTCCTGGCTCCTTCGGTTTGGGAGCTGTTGCTGCAGTTGGGCATGTTGGCCAGAGAGTGCTTCTCGGGCCGCGAACTGCAACCTTGCAGGTACCTCCCGGACTCCATGCCCAACGAAAGCCCCCAGACCCAAATGGAGAGGGGCTGTTTGGGGGCCCCCTGGGGACCCTTCAGTCCAGCTAGGTCTTTGGGTCCTGGCTCCTTCGGTTTGGGAGCTGTTGCTGGACGTTGGGCATGTTGACCGGAGAGTGCTTCTCGGGCCGTGAACTGCAAACTTGCAGGTACGTCCCAGGTCCCCGGCCCAACGAAAGCCCCCAGACCCAAATGGAGAGGGGCTGCTTGGGGGCCCCCTGGGGGCCCTTCAGGCCAGCTAGGTCTTTGGGTCCTGGCTCCTTCGGTTTGGGAGCTGTTGCTGGACGTTGGGCATGTTGGCCGGAGAGTGCTTCTCAGGCTGCGAACTGCAACCTTGCAGGTACCTCCCAGGTTCCATGCCCAACGAAAGCCCCCAGACCCAAATTGAGAGGGGCTGTTTGGGGGCACCCTGGGGACTCTTCAGGCCAGCTAGGTCTTTGTGTCCTGGCTCCTTTGGTTTGGGAGCTGTTGCTGGACGTTGGGCATGTTGTCCGGAGAGTGCTTCTCGGGCTGCGAACTGCAACCTTGCAGGTACCTCCCATGTCCCCGGCACAACGAAAGCCCCCAGACCCAAATGGAGAGGGGCTGTTTGGGGGCCCCCTGGGGGCCCTTCAGGCCAGCTAGGTCTTTGGGTCCTGGCTCCTTCGGTTTGGGAGCTGTTGCTGGACGTTGGGCATGTTGGCCGGAGAGTGCTTCTCGGGCTGCGAACTGCAACCTTGCAGGTAGCTCCCAGGTTCCCGGCCCAACGAAAGCCCCCAGACCCAAATGGAGAGGGGCTGCTTGGGGGCCCCCTGGGGGCCCTTCAGGCCAGCTAGGTCTTTGGGTCCTGGCTCCTTCGCTTTGGGAGCTGTTGCTGGACGTTGGGCATGTTGGCCGGAGAGTGCTTCTCAGGCTGCGAACTGCAACCTTGAAGGTACCTCCCAGGTTCCATGCCCAACGAAAGCGCCCAGACCCAAATGGAGAGGGGCTGTTTGGGGGCCCCCTGGGGACTCTTCAGGCCAGCTAGGTCTTTGGGTCCTGGCTCCTTCGGTTTGGGAGCTGTTGCTGGACGTTGGGCATGTTGGCCGGAGAGTGCTTCTCGGGCCGCGCACTGCAACCTTGCAGGCACTTCCCAGGTTCCCGGCCCAACGAAAGCCCCCAGACCCAAATGGAGAGGGGCTGTTTGGGGGCCCCCTGGGGGCCCTTCAGGCCAGCTAGGTCTTTGGGTCCTGGCTCCTTCGGTTTGGGATCTGTTGCTGGACGTTGGGCATGTTGGCCGGAGAGTGCTTCTCGGGCCTCGAACTGCAAACTTGCAGGTAGCTCCCAGGTTCCCGGCCCAACGAAAGCCCCCAGACCCAAATGGAGAGGGGCTGTTTGGGGGCCCCCTGGGGGCCCTTCAGGCCAGCTAGGTCTTTGGGTCCTGGCTCCTTCGGTTTGGGAGCTGTTGCTGGACGTTGGGCATGTTGGCCGGAGAGTGCTTCTCGGGCTGCGAACTGCAACCTTGCAGGTACCTCCCATGTCCCAGGCCCAACGAAAGCCCCCAGACCCAAATGGAGAGGGGCTGCTTGGTGGCCCCCTGGGGGCCCTTCAGGCCAGCTAGGTCTTTGGGTCCTGGCTCCTTCGGTTTGGGAGCTGTTGCTGGACTTTGGGCATGTTGGCCGGAGAGTGGTTCTCGGGCCGTGAACTGCAACCTTGCAGGTAGCTCCCAGGTTCCCGGCCCAACGAAAGCCCCCAGACCCAAATGGAGAGGGGCTGCTTGGGGGCCCCCTGGGGCCCCTTCAGACCAGCTAGGTCTTTGGGTCCTGGCTCCTTCGGTTTGGGAGCTGTTGCTGCAGTTGGGCATGTTGGCCGGAGAGTGCTTCTCGGGCCGCGCACTGCAACCTTGCAGGTAGCTCCCAGGATCCATGCCCAACGAAAGCCCCCAGACCCAAATGGAGAGGGGCTGCTTGGGGGCCCCCTGGGGGCCCTTCAGGCCAGCTAGGTCTTTGGGTCCTGGCTCCTTCGGTTTGGGAGCTGTTACTGTACGTTGGGCATGTTGGCCGGAGAGTGGTTCTCGGGCCGCGAACTGCAACCTTGCAGGTAGCTCCCAGGTTCCCGGCCCAACGAAAGCCCCCAGACCCAAATGGAGAGGGGCTGCTTGGTGGCCCCCTGGGGGCCCTTCAGGCCAGCTAGGTCTTTGGGTCCTGGCTCCTTCGGTTTGGGAGCTGTTGCTGGACGTTGGGCATGTTGGCCGGAGAGTGCTTCTCGGGCCGCGAAATGCAACCTTGCAGGTACCTCCCAGGTTCCATGCCCAACGAAAGCCCCCAGACCCAAATTGAGAGGGGCTGTTTGGGGCCCCCCTGGGGACTCTTCAGGCCAGCTAGGTCTTTGGGTCCTGGCTCCTTCGGTTTGGGAGCTGTTGCTGGACGTTGGGCATGTTGGCCGGAGAGTGGTTCTCGGGCTGCGAACTGCAACCTTGCAGGTACCTCCCATGTCACAGGCCCAACGAAAGCCCCCAGACCCAAATTGAGAGGGGCTGCTTGGGGGCCCCCTGGGGCCCCTTCAGGCCAGCTAGGTCTTTGGGTCCTGGCTCCTTCGGTTTGGGAGCTGTTGCTGCAGTTGGGCATGTTGGCCGGAGAGTGCTTCTCGGGCTGCGAACTGCAACCTTGCAGGTAGCTCCCAGGTTCCCGGCCCAACGAAAGCCCCCAGACCCAAATGGAGAGGGGCTGCTTGGGGGCCCCCTGGGGGCCCTTCAGGCCAGCTAGGTCTTTGGGTCCTGGCTCCTTCGGTTTGGGAGCTGTTGCTGCAGTTGGGCATGTTGGCCGGAGAGTGCTTCTCCGGCCGCGAAGTGCAACCTTGCAGGATTCTCCCAGGTTCCCGGCCCAACGAAAGCCCCCAGACCCAAATTGAGAGGGGCTGCTTGGGGCCCCCCTGGGGGCCCTTCAGGCCAGCTAGGTCTTTGGGTCCTGGCTCCTTCGCTTTGGGAGCTGTTGCTGCAGTTGGGCATGTTGGCCGGAGAGTGCTTCTCGGGCCGCGAACGGCAACCTTGCACGAATCTCCCAGGTTCCCGGCCCAACGAAAGCCCCCAGACCCAAATGGAGAGGTGCTGCTTGGGGGCCCCCTGGGGGCCCTTCAGGCCAGCTAGGTCTTTGGGTCCTGGCTCCTTCGGTTTGGGAGCTGTTGCTGCAGTTGGGCATGTTGGCCGGAGAGTGCTTCTCCGGCCGCGAACTGCAACCTTGCAGGAATCTCCCAGGTTCCCGGCCCAACGAAAGCCCACAGACCCAAATTGAGAGGGGCTGCTTGGGGGCCCCCTGGGGGCCCTTCAGGCCAGCTAGGTCTTTGGGTCCTGGCTCCTTCGGTTTGGGAGCTGTTGCTGCAGTTGGGCATGTTGGCCGGAGAGTGCTTCTCGGGCCGCGAACTGCAACCTTGCATGAATCTCCCAGGTTCCCGGCCCAACGAAAGCCCCCAGACCCAAATGGAGAGGGGCTGCTTGGGGGCCCCCTGGGGGCACTTCAGGCCAGCTAGGTCTTTGGGTCCTGGCTCCTTCGGTTTGGGAGCTGTTGCTGCAGTTGGGCATGTTGGCCGGAGAGTGCTTCTCGGGCCGCGAACTGCAACCTTGCAGGATTCTCCCAGGTTCCCGGCCCAACGAAAGCCCCCAGACCCAAATGGAGAGGGGCTGCTTGGGGCCCCCCTGGGGGCCCTTCAGGCCAGCTAGGTCTTTGGGTCCTGGCTCCTTCGGTTTGGGAGCTGTTGCTGGACGTTGGGCATGTTGGCCGGAGAGTGCTTCTCGGGCCGCGAACTGCAACCTTGCACGAATCTCCCAAGTTCCCAGCCCAACGAAAGCCCCCAGACCCAAATTGAGAGGGGCTGCTTGGGGGCCCCCTGGGGGCCCTTCAGGCCAGCTAGGTCTTTGGGTCCTGGCTCCTTCGCTTTGGGAGCTGTTGCTGCAGTTGGGCATGTTGGCCGGAGAGTGCTTCTCGGGCCGCGAACTGCAACCTTGCAGGAATCTCCCAGGTTCCCGGCCCAACGAAAGCCCCCAGACCCAAATTGAGAGGGGCTGCTTGCGGGCCCCCTGGGGACACTCCAGGCCAGCTAGGTCTTTGGGTCCTGGCTCCTTCGGTTTGGGAGCTGTTGCTGCAGTTGGGCATGTTGGCCGGAGAGTGCTTCTCGGGCCGCGAACTGCAACCTTGCTGGTACCTCCCGGACTCCATGCCCAACGAAAGCCCCCAGACCCAAATGGAGAGGGGCTGTTTGGGGGCCCCCTGGGGACCCTTCAGTCCAGCTAGGTCTTTGGGTCCTGGCTCCTTCGGTTTGGGAGCTGTTGCTGGACGTTGGGCATGTTGACCGGAGAGTGCTTCTCGGGCTGCGAACTGCAACCTTGCAGGTACGTCCCAGGTCCCCGGCCCAACGAAAGCCCCCAGACCCAAATGGAGAGGGGCTGCTTGGGGGCCCCCTGAGGACCCTTCAGGCCAGCTAGGTCTTTGGGTCCTGGCTCCTTCGGTTTGGGAGCTGTTGCTGGACGTTGGGCATGTTGGCCGGAGAGTGCTTCTCAGGCCGCGAACTGCAACCTTGCAGGTAGCTCCCAGGTTCCATGCCCAACGAAAGCCCCCAGACCCAAATTGAGAGGGGCTGTTTGGGGGCACCCTGGGGACTCTTCAGGCCAGCTAGGTCTTTGTGTCCTGGCTCCTACGGTTTGGGAGCTGTTGCTGGACGTTGGGCATGTTGGCCGGAGAGTGCTTCTCGGGCCGCGAACTGCAACCTTGCAGGTACCTCCCAGGTCCCCGGCCCAACGAAAGCCCCCAGACCCAAATTGAGAGGGGCTGCTTGGGGGCCCCCTGGGGGCCCTTCAGGCCAGCTAGGTCTTTGGGTCCTGGCTCCTTCGGTTTGGGAGCTGTTGCTGGACGTTGGGCATGTTGACCGGAGAGTGCTTCTCGGGCCGCGCACTGCAACCTTGCAGGTACCTCCCAGGTCCCAGGCCCAACGAAAGCCCCCAGATCCAAATTGAGAGGGGCTGCTTGGGGGCCCCCAGGGGGCCCTTCAGGCCAGCTAGGTCTTTGGGTCCTGGCTCCTTCGGTTTGGGAGCTGTTGCTGCAGTTGGGCATGTTGGCCAGAGAGTGGTTCTCGGGCCGTGAACTGCAACCTTGCAGGTACCTCCCATGTCCCCGGCCCAACGAAAGCCCCCAGACCCAAATGGAGAGGGGCTGCTTGGGGGCCCCCAGGGGGCCCTTCAGGCCAGCTAGGTCTTTGGGTCCTGGCTCCTTCGGTTTGGGATCTGTTGCTGCAGTTGGGCATGTTGGCCGGAGAGTGCTTCTCGAGCCGCGAACTGCAACCTTGCAGGTAGCTCCCAGGTTCCCGGCCCAACGAAAGCCCCCAGACCCAAATGGAGAGGGGCTGTTTGGGGGCCCCCTGGGGGCCCTTCCGGCCAGCTAGGTCTTTGGGTTCTGGCTCCTTCGCTTTGGGAGCTGTTGCTGGACGTTGGGCATGTTGGCCGGAGAGTGCTTCTCAGGCTGCGAACTGCAACCATGCAGGTACCTCCCAGGTTCCATGCCCAACGAAAGCCCCCAGACCCAAATGGAGAGGGGCTGTTTGGGGGCCCCCTGGGGACTCTTCAGGCCAGCTAGGTCTTTGGGTACTGGCTCCTTCGGTTTGGGAGCTGTTGCTGGACGTTGGGCATGTTGACCGGAGAGTGCTTCTCGGGCTGCGAACTGCAACCTTGCAGGTACCTCCCAGGTCCCCGGCCCAACGAAAGCCCCCAGATCCAAATTGAGAGGGGCTGCTTGGGGGCCCCCTGGGGGCCCTTCAGGCCAGCTAGGTCTTTGGGTCCTGGCTCCTTCGGTTTGGGAGCTGTTGCTGGACGTTGGGCATGTTGACCGGAGAGTTCTTCTCGGGCCGCGAACTGCAACCTTGCAGGTACCTCCCAGGTCCCCGGCCCAACGAAAGCCCCCAGATCCAAATTGAGAGGGGCTGCTTGCGGGCCCCCTGGGGGCACGTCAGGACAGCTAGGTCTTTGGGTCCTGGCTCCTTCGGTTTGGGAGCTGTTGCTGCAGTTGGGCATGTTGGCCGGAGAGTGGTTCTCGGGCTGCGAACTGCAACCTCGCAGGTACCTCCCAGGTTCCCGGCCCAACGAAAGCCCCCAGACCCAAATGGAGAGGGGCTGCTTGGGGGCCCCCTGGGGACTCTTCAGGCCAGCTAGGTCTTTGGGTCCTGGCTCCTTGGGTTTGGGAGCTGTTGCTGGACGTTGGGCATGATGGCCGGAGAGTGCTTCTCGGGCCGCGAACTGCAACCTTGCAGACACCTCCCAGGTTCCCGGCCCAACGAAAGCCCCCAGACCAAAATTGAGAGGGGCTGCTTGGGGCCCCCCTGGGGATACTCCAGGCCAGCTAGGTCTTTGGGTCCTGGCTCCTTCGGTTTGGGAGCTGTTGCTGCAGTTGGGCATGTTGGCCGGAGAGTGCTTCTCGGGCCGAGAACTGCAACCTTGCAGGTAGCTCCCAGGTTCCCGGCCCAACGAAAGCCCCCAGACCCAAATGGAGAGGGGCTGCTTGGGGGCCCCCTGGGGCCCCTTCAGGCCAGCTAGGTCTTTGGGTCCTGGCTCCTTCGCTTTGGGAGCTGTTGCTGCAGTTGGTCATGTTGACCGGAGAGTGCTTCTCGGGCCGCGAGCTGCAACCTTGCAGGTAGCTCCCAGGTTCCATGCCCAACGAAAGCCCCCAGACCCAAATGGAGAGGGGCTGCTTGGGGGCCCCCTGGGGGCCCTTCAGGCCAGCTAGGTCTTTGGGTCCTGGCTCCTTCGGTTTGGGAGCTGTTGCTGTACGTTGGGCATGTTGGCCGGAGAGTGCTTCTCAGGCTGCGAACTGCAACCTTGCAGGTACCTCCCAGGTTCCATGCCCAACGAAAGCCCCCAGACCCAAATTGAGAGGGGCTGTTTGGGGGCCCCCTGGGGACTCTTCAGACCAGCTAGGTCTTTGGGTCCTGGCTCCTTCGGATTGGGAGCTGTTGCTGGACGTTGGCCATGTTGACCGGAGAGTGCTTCTCGGGCTGCGAACTGCAACCTTGCAGGTACCTCCCAGGTCCCAGGCCCAACGAAAGCCCCCAGATCCAAATTGAGAGGGGCTGCTTGGGGGCCCCCTGGGGGCCCTTCAGGCCAGCTAGGTCTTTGGGTCCTGGCTCCTTGGGTTTGGGAGCTGTTGCTGGACGTTGGGCATGTTGACCGGAGAGTGCTTCTCGGGCTGCGAACTGCAACCTTGCAGGTACCTCCCAGGTCCCAGGCCCAACGAAAGCCCCCAGATCCAAATTGAGAGGGGCTGCTTGGGGGCCCCCTGGGGGCCCTTCAGGCCAGCTAGGTCTTTGGGTCCTGGCTCCTTCGGTTTGGGAGCTGTTGCTGCAGTTGGGCATGTTGGCCGGAGAGTGCTTCTCGGGCTGCGAACTGCAACCTTGCAGGTAGCTCCCAGGTTCCCCGCCCAAAAAAAGCCCCCAGACCCAAATGGAGAGGGGCTGCTTGGGGGCCCCCAGGGGGCCCTTCAGGCCAGCTAGGTCTTTGGGTCCTGGCTCCTTCGGTTTGGGAGCTGTTGCTGGACGTTGGGCATGTTGGCCGGAGAGTGGTTCTCGGGCCGTGAACTGCAAACTTGCAGGTACCTCCCAGGTTCCCGGCCCAACGAAAGCCCCCAGACCCAAATGGAGAGGGGCTGCTTGGGGGCCCCCTGGGGACCCTTCAGGCCAGCTAGGTCTTTGGGTCCTGGCTCCTTCGGTTTGGGAGCTGTTGCTGGACGTTGGGCATGTTGGCCGGAGAGTGCTTCTCGGGCCGTGAACTGCAACCTTCCAGGTAGCTCCCAGGTTCCCGGCCCAACGAAAGCCCCCAGACCCAAATGGAGAGGGGCTGCATGGGGGACCCCTGGGGCCCCTTCAGGCCAGCTAGGTCTTTGGGTCCTGGCTCCTTGGGTTTGGGAGCTGTTGCTGGACGTTGGGCATGTTGGCCGGAGAGTGCTTCTCGGGCCGCGAACTGCAACCTTGCAGGCACCTCCCAGGTTCCCGGCCCAACGAAAGCCCCCACACCAAAATTGAGAGGGGCTGCTTGGGGGCCCCCTGGGCACCCTCCAGGCCAGCTATTTCTTTGGGTCCTGGCTCCTTCGGTTTGGGAGCTGTTGCTGGACGTTGGGCATGTTGGCAGGAGAGTGGTTCTCGGGCTGCGAACTGCAACCTTGCAGGTACCTCCCATGTCCCCGGCCCAACGAAAGCCCCCAGACCCAAATTGAGAGGGGCAGCCCTGGGGTCCCCTGGGGCCCCTTCAGGCCAGCTAGGTCTTTGGGTCCTGGCTCCTTCGGTTTGGGAGCTGTTGCTGGACGTTGGGCATGTTGACCGGAGAGTGCTTCTCGGGCTGCGAACTGCAACCTTGCAGGTAGCTCCCAGGTTCCATGCCCAACGAAAGCCCCCAGACCCAAATGGAGAGGGGCTGTTTGGGGGCCCCCTTGGGACTCTTCAGGCCAGCTAGGTCTTTGGGTCCTGGCTCCTTGGGTTTGGGAGCTGTTGCTGGACGTTGGGCATGATGGCCGGAGAGTGCTTCTCGGGCCTCGAACTGCAACCTTGCAGGCACCTCCCAGGTTCCCGGCCCAACGAAAGCCCCCAGACCAAAATTGAGAGGGGCTGCTTGCGGGCCCCCTGGGGACACTCCAGGCCAGCTAGGTCTTTGGGTCCTGGCTCCTTCGGTTTGGGAGCTGTTGCTGCAGTTGGGCATGTTGGCCAGAGAGTGCTTCTCGGGCCGCGAACTGCAACCTTGCAGGTACCTCCCGGACTCCATGCCCAACGAAAGCCCCCAGACCCAAATGGAGAGGGGCTGTTTGGGGGCCCCCTGGGGACCCTTCAGTCCAGCTAGGTCTTTGGGTCCTGGCTCCTTCGGTTTGGGAGCTGTTGCTGGACGTTGGGCATGTTGACCGGAGAGTGCTTCTCGGGCCGTGAACTGCAAACTTGCAGGTACGTCCCAGGTCCCCGGCCCAACGAAAGCCCCCAGACCCAAATGGAGAGGGGCTGCTTGGGGGCCCCCTGGGGGCCCTTCAGGCCAGCTAGGTCTTTGGGTCCTGGCTCCTTCGGTTTGGGAGCTGTTGCTGGACGTTGGGCATGTTGGCCGGAGAGTGCTTCTCAGGCTGCGAACTGCAACCTTGCAGGTACCTCCCAGGTTCCATGCCCAACGAAAGCCCCCAGACCCAAATTGAGAGGGGCTGTTTGGGGGCACCCTGGGGACTCTTCAGGCCAGCTAGGTCTTTGTGTCCTGGCTCCTTTGGTTTGGGAGCTGTTGCTGGACGTTGGGCATGTTGTCCGGAGAGTGCTTCTCGGGCTGCGAACTGCAACCTTGCAGGTACCTCCCATGTCCCCGGCACAACGAAAGCCCCCAGACCCAAATGGAGAGGGGCTGTTTGGGGGCCCCCTGGGGGCCCTTCAGGCCAGCTAGGTCTTTGGGTCCTGGCTCCTTCGGTTTGGGAGCTGTTGCTGGACGTTGGGCATGTTGGCCGGAGAGTGCTTCTCGGGCTGCGAACTGCAACCTTGCAGGTAGCTCCCAGGTTCCCGGCCCAACGAAAGCCCCCAGACCCAAATGGAGAGGGGCTGCTTGGGGGCCCCCTGGGGGCCCTTCAGGCCAGCTAGGTCTTTGGGTCCTGGCTCCTTCGCTTTGGGAGCTGTTGCTGGACGTTGGGCATGTTGGCCGGAGAGTGCTTCTCAGGCTGCGAACTGCAACCTTGAAGGTACCTCCCAGGTTCCATGCCCAACGAAAGCGCCCAGACCCAAATGGAGAGGGGCTGTTTGGGGGCCCCCTGGGGACTCTTCAGGCCAGCTAGGTCTTTGGGTCCTGGCTCCTTCGGTTTGGGAGCTGTTGCTGGACGTTGGGCATGTTGGCCGGAGAGTGCTTCTCGGGCCGCGCACTGCAACCTTGCAGGCACTTCCCAGGTTCCCGGCCCAACGAAAGCCCCCAGACCCAAATGGAGAGGGGCTGTTTGGGGGCCCCCTGGGGGCCCTTCAGGCCAGCTAGGTCTTTGGGTCCTGGCTCCTTCGGTTTGGGATCTGTTGCTGGACGTTGGGCATGTTGGCCGGAGAGTGCTTCTCGGGCCTCGAACTGCAAACTTGCAGGTAGCTCCCAGGTTCCCGGCCCAACGAAAGCCCCCAGACCCAAATGGAGAGGGGCTGTTTGGGGGCCCCCTGGGGGCCCTTCAGGCCAGCTAGGTCTTTGGGTCCTGGCTCCTTCGGTTTGGGAGCTGTTGCTGGACGTTGGGCATGTTGGCCGGAGAGTGCTTCTCGGGCTGCGAACTGCAACCTTGCAGGTACCTCCCATGTCCCAGGCCCAACGAAAGCCCCCAGACCCAAATGGAGAGGGGCTGCTTGGTGGCCCCCTGGGGGCCCTTCAGGCCAGCTAGGTCTTTGGGTCCTGGCTCCTTCGGTTTGGGAGCTGTTTCTGGACTTTGGGCATGTTGGCCGGAGAGTGGTTCTCGGGCCGTGAACTGCAACCTTGCAGGTAGCTCCCAGGTTCCCGGCCCAACGAAAGCCCCCAGACCCAAATGGAGAGGGGCTGCTTGGGGGCCCCCTGGGGCCCCTTCAGACCAGCTAGGTCTTTGGGTCCTGGCTCCTTCGGTTTGGGAGCTGTTGCTGCAGTTGGGCATGTTGGCCGGAGAGTGCTTCTCGGGCCGCGCACTGCAACCTTGCAGGTAGCTCCCAGGATCCATGCCCAACGAAAGCCCCCAGACCCAAATGGAGAGGGGCTGCTTGGGGGCCCCCTGGGGGCCCTTCAGGCCAGCTAGGTCTTTGGGTCCTGGCTCCTTCGGTTTGGGAGCTGTTACTGTACGTTGGGCATGTTGGCCGGAGAGTGGTTCTCGGGCCGCGAACTGCAACCTTGCAGGTAGCTCCCAGGTTCCCGGCCCAACGAAAGCCCCCAGACCCAAATGGAGAGGGGCTGCTTGGTGGCCCCCTGGGGGCCCTTCAGGCCAGCTAGGTCTTTGGGTCCTGGCTCCTTCGGTTTGGGAGCTGTTGCTGGACGTTGGGCATGTTGGCCGGAGAGTGCTTCTCGGGCCGCGAAATGCAACCTTGCAGGTACCTCCCAGGTTCCATGCCCAACGAAAGCCCCCAGACCCAAATTGAGAGGGGCTGTTTGGGGCCCCCCTGGGGACTCTTCAGGCCAGCTAGGTCTTTGGGTCCTGGCTCCTTCGGTTTGGGAGCTGTTGCTGGACGTTGGGCATGTTGGCCGGAGAGTGGTTCTCGGGCTGCGAACTGCAACCTTGCAGGTACCTCCCATGTCACAGGCCCAACGAAAGCCCCCAGACCCAAATTGAGAGGGGCTGCTTGGGGGCCCCCTGGGGCCCCTTCAGGCCAGCTAGGTCTTTGGGTCCTGGCTCCTTCGGTTTGGGAGCTGTTGCTGCAGTTGGGCATGTTGGCCGGAGAGTGCTTCTCGGGCTGCGAACTGCAACCTTGCAGGTAGCTCCCAGGTTCCCGGCCCAACGAAAGCCCCCAGACCCAAATGGAGAGGGGCTGCTTGGGGGCCCCCTGGGGGCCCTTCAGGCCAGCTAGGTCTTTGGGTCCTGGCTCCTTCGGTTTGGGAGCTGTTGCTGCAGTTGGGCATGTTGGCCGGAGAGTGCTTCTCCGGCCGCGAAGTGCAACCTTGCAGGATTCTCCCAGGTTCCCGGCCCAACGAAAGCCCCCAGACCCAAATTGAGAGGGGCTGCTTGGGGCCCCCCTGGGGGCCCTTCAGGCCAGCTAGGTCTTTGGGTCCTGGCTCCTTCGCTTTGGGAGCTGTTGCTGCAGTTGGGCATGTTGGCCGGAGAGTGCTTCTCGGGCCGCGAACGGCAACCTTGCACGAATCTCCCAGGTTCCCGGCCCAACGAAAGCCCCCAGACCCAAATGGAGAGGTGCTGCTTGGGGGCCCCCTGGGGGCCCTTCAGGCCAGCTAGGTCTTTGGGTCCTGGCTCCTTCGGTTTGGGAGCTGTTGCTGCAGTTGGGCATGTTGGCCGGAGAGTGCTTCTCCGGCCGCGAACTGCAACCTTGCAGGAATCTCCCAGGTTCCCGGCCCAACGAAAGCCCACAGACCCAAATTGAGAGGGGCTGCTTGGGGGCCCCCTGGGGGCCCTTCAGGCCAGCTAGGTCTTTGGGTCCTGGCTCCTTCGGTTTGGGAGCTGTTGCTGCAGTTGGGCATGTTGGCCGGAGAGTGCTTCTCGGGCCGCGAACTGCAACCTTGCATGAATCTCCCAGGTTCCCGGCCCAACGAAAGCCCCCAGACCCAAATGGAGAGGGGCTGCTTGGGGGCCCCCTGGGGGCACTTCAGGCCAGCTAGGTCTTTGGGTCCTGGCTCCTTCGGTTTGGGAGCTGTTGCTGCAGTTGGGCATGTTGGCCGGAGAGTGCTTCTCGGGCCGCGAACTGCAACCTTGCAGGATTCTCCCAGGTTCCCGGCCCAACGAAAGCCCCCAGACCCAAATGGAGAGGGGCTGCTTGGGGCCCCCCTGGGGGCCCTTCAGGCCAGCTAGGTCTTTGGGTCCTGGCTCCTTCGGTTTGGGAGCTGTTGCTGGACGTTGGGCATGTTGGCCGGAGAGTGCTTCTCGGGCCGCGAACTGCAACCTTGCACGAATCTCCCAAGTTCCCAGCCCAACGAAAGCCCCCAGACCCAAATTGAGAGGGGCTGCTTGGGGGCCCCCTGGGGGCCCTTCAGGCCAGCTAGGTCTTTGGGTCCTGGCTCCTTCGCTTTGGGAGCTGTTGCTGCAGTTGGGCATGTTGGCCGGAGAGTGCTTCTCGGGCCGCGAACTGCAACCTTGCAGGAATCTCCCAGGTTCCCGGCCCAACGAAAGCCCCCAGACCCAAATGGAGAGGGGCTGCTTGGGGGCCCCCTGGGGGCCCTTCAGGCCACCTAGCTCTTTGGGTCCTGGCTCCTTCGCTTTGGGAGCTGTTGCTGCAGTTGGGCATGTTGGCCGGAGAGTGCTTCTCGGGCCGCGAACTGCAACCTTGCAGGAATCTCCCAGGTTCCATGCCCAACGAAAGCCCCCAGACCCAAATGGAGAGGGGCTGCTTGGGGGCCCCCTGGGGGCCCTTCAGGCCAGCTAGGTCTTTGGGTCCTGGCTCCTTCGGTTTGGGAGCTGTTGCTGCAGTTGGGCATGTTGGCCGGAGAGTGCTTCTCGGGCCGCGAACTGCAACCTTGCAGGAATCTCCCAGGTTCCCGGCCCAACAGAAGCCCCCAGACCCAAATGGAGAGGGGCTGCTTGGGGGCCCCCTTGGGGCCCTTCAGGCCAGCTAGGTCTTTGGGTCCTGGCTCCTTCGGTTTGGGAGCTGTTGCTGCAGTTGGGCATGTTGGCCGGAGAGTGCTTCTCGGGCCTCGAACTGCAACCTTGCAGGATTCTCCAAGGTTCCCGGCCCAACGAAAGCCCCCAGACCCAAATGGAGAGGGGCTGCTTGGTGGCATTCTGGGGGCCCTTCAGGCCAGCTAGGTCTTTGGGTCCTGGCTCCTTCGGTTTGGGAGCTGTTGCTGCAGTTGGGCATGTTGGCCGGAGAGTGCTTCTCGGGCCGCGAACTGCAACCTTGCAGGATTCTCCCAGGTTCCCGGCCCAACGAAAGCCCCCAGACCCAAATTGAGAGGTGCTGCTTGGGGGCCCCCTGGGGGCCCTTCAGGCCAGCTAGGTCTTTGGGTCCTGGCTCCTTCGGTTTGGGAGCTGTTGCTGCAGTTGGGCATGTTGGCCGGAGAGTGCTTCTCGGGCCGCGAACTGCAACCTTGCAGGTACCTCTCAGGTATCCAAGCCCAACGAAAGCCCCCAGACCCAAATGGAGAGGGGCTGCTTGGGGGCCCCCTGGGGGCCCTTCAGGCCACCTAGCTCTTTGGGTCCTGGCTCCTTCGGTTTGGGAGCTGTTGCTGCAGTTGGGCATGTTGGCCGGAGAGTGCTTCTCGGGCCGCGAACTGCAACCTTGCAGGTACCTCTCAGGTTCCCGGCCCAACGAAAGCCCCCAGACCCAAATGGAGAGGGGCTGCTTGGGGCCCCCCTGGGGGCCCTTCAGGCCAGCTAGGTCTTTGGGTCCTGGCTCCTTCGGTTTGGGAGCTGTTGCTGCAGTTGGGCATGTTGGCGGGAGAGTGCTTCTCCGGCCGCGAACTGCAACCTTGCATGAATCTCCCAGGTTCCCCGCCCAACGAAAGCCCCCAGGCCCAAATTGAGAGGGGCTGCTTGGCGGCCCCCTGGGGGCCCTTCAGGCCAGCTAGGTCTTTAGGTCCTGGCTCCTTCGGTTTGGGAGCTGTTGCTGCAGTTGGGCATGTTGGCCGGAGAGTGCTTCTCGGGCCGCGAACTGCAACCTTGCAGGATTCTCCCAGGTTCCCGGCCCAACGAAAGCCCCCAGACCCAAATGGAGAGGGGCTGCTTGGGGCCCCCCTGGGGGCCCTTCAGGCCAGCTAGGTCTTTGGGTCCTGGCTCCTTCGGTTTGGGAGCTGTTGCTGCAGTTGGGCATGTTGGCCGGAGAGTGCTTCTCGGGCCGCGAACTGCAACCTTGCACGAATCTCCCACGTTCCCGGCCCAACGAAAGCCCCCAGACCCAAATTGAGAGGGGCTGCTTGGGGGCCCCCTGGGGGCCCTTCAGGCCAGCTAGGTCTTTGGGTCCTGGCTCCTTCGCTTTGGGAGCTGTTGCTGCAGTTGGGCATGTTGGCCGGAGAGTGCTTCTCGGGCCGCGAACTGCAACCTTGCAGGAATCTCCCAGGTTCCCGGCCCAACGAAAGCCCCCAGACCCAAATGGAGAGGGGCTGCTTGGGGGCCCCCTGGGGGCCCTTCAGGCCAGCTAGGTCTTTGGGTCCTGGCTCCTTCGCTTTGGGAGCTGTTGCTGCAGTTGGGCATGTTGGCCGGAGAGTGCTTCTCGGGCCGCGAACTGCAACCTTGCAGGAATCTCCCAGGTTCCCGGCCCAACGAAAGCCCCCAGACCCAAATGGAGAGGGGCTGCTTGGGGGCCCCCTGGGGGCCCTTCAGGCCAGCTAGGTCTTTGGGTCCTGGCTCCTTCGCTTTGGGAGCTGTTGCTGGATATTGGGCATGTTGGCCGGAGAGTGCTTCTCCGACCGCGAACTGCAACCTTGCAGGAATCTCCCAGGTTCCCGGCCCAACGAAAGCCCACAGACCCAAATTGAGAGGGGCTGCTTGGGGGCCCCCTGGGGGCCCTTCAGGCCAGCTAGGTCTTTGGGTCCTGGCTCCTTCGCTTTGGGAGCTGTTGCTGCAGTTGGGCATGTTGGCCGGAGAGTGCTTCTCGGGCCGCGAACTGCAACCTTGCATGAATCTCCCAGGTTCCCGGCCCAACGAAAGCCCCCAGACCCAAATGGAGAGGGGCTGCTTGGGGGCCCCCTGGGGGCCCTTCAGGCCAGCTAGGTCTTTGGGTCCTGGCTCCTTCGGTTTGGGAGCTGTTGCTGCAGTTGGGCATGTTGGCCGGAGAGTGCTTCTCGGGCCGCGAACTGCAACCTTGCAGGATTCTCCCAGGTTCCCGGCCCAACGAAAGCCCCCAGACCCAAATGGAGAGGGGCTACTTGGGGGCCCCCTGGGGGCCCTTCAGGCCAGCTAGGTCTTTGGGTCCTGGCTCCTTCGGTTTGGGAGCTGTTGCTGCAGTTGGGCATGTTGGCCGGAGAGTGCTTCTCGGGCCGCGAACTGCAACCTTGCAGGATTCTCCCAGGTTCCCGGCCCAACGAAAGCCCCCAGACCCAAATTGAGAGGGGCTGCTTGGGGGCCCCCTGGGGGCCCTTCAGGCCAGCTAGGTCTTTGTGTCCTGGATCATTCGGTTTGGGAGCTGTTGCTGCAGTTGGGCATGTTGGCCGGAGAGTGCTTCTCGGGCCGCGAACTGCAACCTTGCAGGTACCTCCCAGGTTCCCGGCCCAACGAAAGCCCCCAGACCCAAATGGAGAGGGGCTACTTGGGTGCCCCCTGGGGGCCCTTCAGGCCAGCTAGGTCTTTGGGTCCTGGCTCCTTCGGTTTGGGAGCTGTTGCTGCAGTTGGGCATGTTGGCCGGAGAGTGCTTCTCGGGCCGCGAACTGCAACCTTGCAGGTACCTCCCAGGTTCCCGGCCCAACGAAAGCCCCCAGACCCAAATGGAGAGGGGCTGCTTGGGGACCCCCTGGGGGCACTTCAGGCCAGCTAGGTCTTTGGGTCCTGGCTCCTTCGGTTTGGGAGCTGTTGCTGCAGTTGGGCATGTTGGCCGGAGAGTGCTTCTCGGGCCGCGAACTGCAACCTTGCAGGATTCTCCCAGGTTCCCGGCCCAACGAAAGCCCCCAGACCCAAATGGAGAGGGGCTGCTTGGGGGCCCCCTGGGGGCCCTTCAGGCCAGCTAGGTCTTTGGGTCCTGGCTCCTTCGGTTTGGGAGCTGTTGCTGCAGTTGGGCATGTTGGCCGGAGAGTGCTTCTCGGGCCGCGAACTGCAACCTTGCAGGTACCTCCCAGGTTCCCGGCCCAACGAAAGCCCCCAGACCCAAATGGAGAGGGGCTACTTGGGTGCCCCCTGGGGGCCCTTCAGGCCAGCTAGGTCTTTGGGTCCTGGCTCCTTCGGTTTGGGAGCTGTTGCTGCAGTTGGGCATGTTGGCCGGAGAGTGCTTCTCGGGCCGCGAACTGCAACCTTGCAGGTACCTCCCAGGTTCCCGGCCCAACGAAAGCCCCCAGACCCAAATGGAGAGGGGCTGCTTGGGGACCCCCTGGGGGCACTTCAGGCCAGCTAGGTCTTTGGGTCCTGGCTCCTTCGGTTTGGGAGCTGTTGCTGCAGTTGGGCATGTTGGCCGGAGAGTGCTTCTCGGGCCGCGAACTGCAACCTTGCAGGATTCTCCCAGGTTCCCGGCCCAACGAAAGCCCCCAGACCCAAATGGAGAGGGGCTGCTTGGGGGCCCCCTGGGGGCCCTTCAGGCCAGCTAGGTCTTTGGGTCCTGGCTCCTTCGGTTTGGGAGCTGTTGCTGCAGTTGGGCATGTTGGCCGGAGAGTGCTTCTCGGGCCGCGAACTGCAACCTTGCATGAATCTCCCAAGTTCCCGGCCCAACGAAAGCCCCCAGACCCAAATTGAGAGGGGCTGCTTGGGGGCCCCCTGGGGGCCCTTCAGGCCAGCTAGGTCTTTGGGTCCTGGCTCCTTCGCTTTGGGAGCTGTTGCTGCAGTTGGGCATGTTGGCCGGAGAGTGCTTCTCGGGCCGCGAACTGCAACCTTGCAGGAATCTCCCAGGTTCCCGGCCCAACGAAAGCCCCCAGACCCAAATGGAGAGGGGCTGCTTGGGGGCCCCCTGGGGGCCCTTCAGGCCAGCTAGGTCTTTGGGTCCTGGCTCCTTCGCTTTGGGAGCTGTTGCTGCAGTTGGGCATGTTGGCCGGAGAGTGCTTCTCGGGCCGCGAACTGCAACCTTGCAGGATTCTCCCAGGTTCCCGGCCCAACGAAAGCCCCCAGACCCAAATGGAGAGGGGCTGCTTGGGGGCCCCCTGGGGGCCCTTCAGGCCAGCTAGGTCTTTGGGTCCTGGCTCCTTCGCTTTGGGAGCTGTTGCTGGATATTCGTCATGTTGGACCCAGAGTGCTTCTCGGGCCGCGAACTGCAACCTTGCAGGAATCTCCCAGGTATACATGCCCAACGAAAGCCCCCAGACCCAAATGGAGAGGGGCTACTTGGGGGCCCCCTGGGGGCCCTTCAGGCCAGCTAGGTCTTTGTGTCCTGGCTCATTCGGTTTGGGAGCTGTTGCTGCAGTTGGGCATGTTGGCCGGAGAGTGCTTCTCGGGCCGCGAACTGCAACCTTGCATGAATCTCCCAGGTTCCCCGCCCAACGAAAGCCCCCAGACCCAAATGGAGAGGGGCTGCTTGGGGACCCCCTGGGGGCACTTCAGGCCAGCTAGGTCTTTAGGTCCTGGCTCCTTCGGTTTGGGAGCTGTTGCTGCAGTTGGGCATGTTGGCCGGAGAGTGCTTCTCGGGCCGCGAACTGCAACCTTGCAGGATTCTCCCAGGTTCCCGGCCCAACGAAAGCCCCCAGACCCAAATGGAGAGGGGCTGCTTGGGGGCCCCCTGAGGGCCCTTCAGGCCAGCTAGGTCTTTGGGTCCTGGCTCCTTCGGTTTGGGAGCTGTTGCTGCAGTTGGGCATGTTGGCCGGAGAGTGCTTCTCGGGCCGCGAACTGCAACCTTGCACGAATCTCCCAAGTTCCCGGCCCAACGAAAGCCCCCAGACCCAAATTGAGAGGGGCTGCTTGGGGGCCCCCTGGGGGCCCTTCAGGCCAGCTAGGTCTTTGGGTCCTGGCTCCTTCGCTTTGGGAGCTGTTGCTGCAGTTGGGCATGTTGGCCGGAGAGTGCTTCTCGGGCCGCGAACTGCAACCTTGCAGGATTCTCCCAGGTTCCCGGCCCAACGAAAGCCCACAGACCCAAATTGAGAGGGGCTGCTTGGGGGCCCCCTGGGGGCCCTTCAGGCCAGCTAGGTCTTTGGGTCCTGGCTCCTTCGGTTTGGGAGCTGTTGCTGCAGTTGGGCATGTTGGCCGGAGAGTGCTTCTCGGGCCGCGAACTGCAACCTTGCATGAATCTCCCAGGTTCCCGGCCCAACAGAAGCCCCCAGACCCAAATGGAGAGGGGCTGCTTGGGGGCCCCCTGGGGGCCCTTCAGGCCAGCTAGGTCTTTGGGTCCTGGCTCCTTCGCTTTGGGAGCTGTTGCTGCAGTTGGGCATGTTGGCCGGAGAGTGCTTCTCGGGCCGCGAACTGCAACCTTGCAGGATTCTCCCAGGTTCCCGGCCCAACGAAAGCCCCCAGACCCAAATGGAGAGGGGCTACTTGGGGGCCCCCTGGGGGCCCTTCAGGCCAGCTAGGTCTTTGGGTCCTGGCTCCTTCGCTTTGGGAGCTGTTGCTGCAGTTGGGCATGTTGGCCGGAGAGTGCTTCTCGGGCCGCGAACTGCAACCTTGCAGGATTCTCCCAGGTTCCCGGCCCAACGAAAGCCCCCAGACCCAAATTGAGAGGTGCTGCTTGGGGGCCCCCTGGGGGCCCTTCAGGCCAGCTAGGTCTTTGGGTCCTGGCTCCTTCGGTTTGGGAGCTGTTGCTGCAGTTGGGCATGTTGGCCGGAGAGTGCTTCTCGGGCCGCCAACTGCAACCTTGCAGGATTCTCCCAGGTTCCCGGCCCAACGAAAGCCCCCAGACCCAAATGGAGAGGGGCTGCTTGGGGCCCCCCTGGGGGCCCTTCAGGCCAGCTAGGTCTTTGGGTCCTGGCTCCTTCGGTTTGGGAGCTGTTGCTGCAGTTGGGCATGTTGGCCGGAGAGTGCTTCTCGGGCCGCCAACTGCAACCTTGCAGGTACCTCTCAGGTTCCCGGCCCAAAGAAAACCCCCAGACCCAAATGGAGAGGGGCTGCTTGGGGGCCCCCTGGGGGCCCTTCAGGCCAGCTAGGTCTTTGGGTCCTGGCTCCTTCGCTTTGGGAGCTGTTGCTGCAGTTGGGCATGTTGGCCGGAGTGTGCTTCTCGGGCCGCGAACTGCAACCTTGCAGGAATCTCCCAAGTTCCCGGCCCAACGAAAGCCCCCAGACCCAAATTGAGAGGGGCTGCTTGGGGGCCCCCTGGGGGCCCTTCAGGCCAGCTAGGTCTTTGGGTCCTGGCTCCTTCGCTTTGGGAGCTGTTGCTGCAGTTGGGCATGTTGGCCGGAGAGTGCTTCTCGGGCCGCGAACTGCAACCTTGCAGGTACCTCTCAGGTTCCCGGCCCAACGAAAACCCCCAGACCCAAATGGAGAGGGGCTGCTTGGGGGCCCCCTGGGGGCCCTTCAGGCCAGCTAGGTCTTTGGGTCCTGGCTCCTTCGCTTTGGGAGCTGTTGCTGGATATTGGGCATGTTGGCCGGAGAGTGCTTCTCCGGCCGCGAACTGCAACCTTGCAGGAATCTCCCAGGTTCCCGGCCCAACAAAAGCCCCCAGACCCAAATTGAGAGGGGCTGCTTGGGGGCCCCCTGGGGGCCCTTCAGGCCAGCTAGGTCTTTGGGTCCTGGCTCCTTCGCTTTGGGAGCTGTTGCTGCAGTTGGGCATGTTGGCCGGAGAGTGCTTCTCGGGCCGCGAACTGCAACCTTGCATGAATCTCCCAGGTTCCCGGCCCAACGAAAGCCCCCAGACCCAAATGGAGAGGGGCTGCTTGGGGCCCCCCTGGGGGCCCTTCAGGCCAGCTAGGTCTTTGGGTCCTGGCTCCTTCGGTTTGGGAGCTGTTGCTGCAGTTGGGCATGTTGGCCGGAGAGTGCTTCTCGGGCCGCGAACTGCAACCTTGCAGGTACCTCCCAGGTTCCCGGCCCAACGAAAGCCCCCAGACCCAAATTGAGAGGGGCTGCTTGGGGCCCCCCTGGGGGCCCTTCAGGCCAGCTAGGTCTTTGGGTCCTGGCTCCTTCGGTTTGGGAGCTGTTGCTGCAGTTGGGCATGTTGGCCGGAGAGTGCTTCTCGGGCCACGAGCTGCAACCTTGCAGGATTCTCCCAGGTTCCCGGCCCAACGAAAGCCCCCAGACCCAAATGGAGAGGTGCTGCTTGGGGGCCCCCTGGGGGCCCTTCAGGCCAGCTAGGTCTTTGGGTCCTGGCTCCTTCGGTTTGGGAGCTGTTGCTGCAGTTGGGCATGTTGGCCGGAGAGTGCTTCTCGGGCCGCGAACTGCAACCTTGCAGGAATCTCCCAGGTTCCCGGCCCAACGAAAGCCCCCAGACCCAAATTGAGAGGGGCTGCTTGGGGCCCCCCTGGGGGCCCTTCAGGCCAGCTAGGTCTTTGGGTCCTGGCTCCTTCGGTTTGGGAGCTGTTGCTGCAGTTGGGCATGTTGGCCGGAGAGTGCTTCTCGGGACACGAACTGCAACCTTGCAGGATTCTCCCAGGTTCCCGGCCCAACGAAAGCCCCCAGACCCAAATGGAGAGGTGCTGCTTGGGGGCCCCCTGGGGGCCCTTCAGGCCAGCTAGGTCTTTGGGTCCTGGCTCCTTCGGTTTGGGAGCTGTTGCTGCAGTTGGGCATGTTGGCCGGAGAGTGCTTCTCGGGCCGCCAACTGCAACCTTGCAGGATTCTCCCAGGTTCCCGGCCCAACGAAAGCCCCCAGACCCAAATGGAGAGGGGCTGCTTGGGGCCCCCCTGGGGGCCCTTCAGGCCAGCTAGGTCTTTGGGTCCTGGCTCCTTCGGTTTGGGAGCTGTTGCTGCAGTTGGGCATGTTGGCCGGAGAGTGCTTCTCGGGCCGCCAACTGCAACCTTGCAGGTACCTCTCAGGTTCCCGGCCCAAAGAAAACCCCCAGACCCAAATGGAGAGGGGCTGCTTGGGGGCCCCCTGGGGGCCCTTCAGGCCAGCTAGGTCTTTGGGTCCTGGCTCCTTCGCTTTGGGAGCTGTTGCTGCAGTTGGGCATGTTGGCCGGAGTGTGCTTCTCGGGCCGCGAACTGCAACCTTGCAGGAATCTCCCAAGTTCCCGGCCCAACGAAAGCCCCCAGACCCAAATTGAGAGGGGCTGCTTGGGGGCCCCCTGGGGGCCCTTCAGGCCAGCTAGGTCTTTGGGTCCTGGCTCCTTCGCTTTGGGAGCTGTTGCTGCAGTTGGGCATGTTGGCCGGAGAGTGCTTCTCGGGCCGCGAACTGCAACCTTGCAGGTACCTCTCAGGTTCCCGGCCCAACGAAAACCCCCAGACCCAAATTGAGAGGGGCTGCTTGGGGGCCCCCTGGGGGCCCTTCAGGCCAGCTAGGTCTTTGGGTCCTGGCTCCTTCGCTTTGGGAGCTGTTGCTGGATATTGGGCATGTTGGCCGGAGAGTGCTTCTCCGGCCGCGAACTGCAACCTTGCAGGAATCTCCCAGGTTCCCGGCCCAACAAAAGCCCCCAGACCCAAATTGAGAGGGGCTGCTTGGGGGCCCCCTGGGGGCCCTTCAGGCCAGCTAGGTCTTTGGGTCCTGGCTCCTTCGCTTTGGGAGCTGTTGCTGCAGTTGGGCATGTTGGCCGGAGAGTGCTTCTCGGGCCGCGAACTGCAACCTTGCATGAATCTCCCAGGTTCCCGGCCCAACGAAAGCCCCCAGACCCAAATGGAGAGGGGCTGCTTGGGGCCCCCCTGGGGGCCCTTCAGGCCAGCTAGGTCTTTGGGTCCTGGCTCCTTCGGTTTGGGAGCTGTTGCTGCAGTTGGGCATGTTGGCCGGAGAGTGCTTCTCGGGCCGCGAACTGCAACCTTGCAGGTACCTCCCAGGTTCCCGGCCCAACGAAAGCCCCCAGACCCAAATTGAGAGGGGCTGCTTGGGGCCCCCCTGGGGGCCCTTCAGGCCAGCTAGGTCTTTGGGTCCTGGCTCCTTCGGTTTGGGAGCTGTTGCTGCAGTTGGGCATGTTGGCCGGAGAGTGCTTCTCGGGCCACGAGCTGCAACCTTGCAGGATTCTCCCAGGTTCCCGGCCCAACGAAAGCCCCCAGACCCAAATGGAGAGGTGCTGCTTGGGGGCCCCCTGGGGGCCCTTCAGGCCAGCTAGGTCTTTGGGTCCTGGCTCCTTCGGTTTGGGAGCTGTTGCTGCAGTTGGGCATGTTGGCCGGAGAGTGCTTCTCGGGCCGCGAACTGCAACCTTGCAGGAATCTCCCAGGTTCCCGGCCCAACGAAAGCCCCCAGACCCAAATTGAGAGGGGCTGCTTGGGGCCCCCCTGGGGGCCCTTCAGGCCAGCTAGGTCTTTGGGTCCTGGCTCCTTCGGTTTGGGAGCTGTTGCTGCAGTTGGGCATGTTGGCCGGAGAGTGCTTCTCGGGACACGAACTGCAACCTTGCAGGATTCTCCCAGGTTCCCGGCCCAACGAAAGCCCCCAGACCCAAATGGAGAGGTGCTGCTTGGGGGCCCCCTGGGTGCCCTTCAGGCCAGCTAGGTCTTTGGGTCCTGGCTCCTTCGCTTTGGGAGCTGTTGCTGCAGTTGGGCATGTTGGCCGGAGAGTGCTTCTCGGGCCGCGAACTGCAACCTTGAAGGATTCTCCCAGGTTCCCGGCCCAACGAAAGACCCCAGACCCAAATTGAGAGGGGCTGCTTGGGGCCCCCCTGGGGGCCCTTCAGGCCAGCTAGGTCTTTGGGTTTTGGCTCCTTCGCTTTGGGAGCTGTTGCTGCAGTTGGGCATGTTGGCCGGAGAGTGCTTCTCGGGCCGCCAACTGCAACCTTGCAGGTATCTCCCAGGTTCCCGGCCCAACGAAAGCCCCCAGACCCAAATGGAGAGGGGCTGCTTGGGGACCCCCTGGGGGCCCTTCAGGCCAGCTAGGTCTTTGGGTCCTGGCTCCTTCGCTTTGGGAGCTGTTGCTGCAGTTGGGCATGTTGGCCGGAGAGTGCTTCTCGGGCCGCGAACTGTAACCTTGCAGGTACCTCTCAGGTATACATGCCCAACGAAAGCCCCCAGACCCAAATTGAGAGGGGCTACTTGGGGGCCCCCTGGGGGCCCTTCAGGCCAGCTAGGTCTTTGGGTCCTGGCTCCTTCGGTTTGGGAGCTGTTGCTGCAGTTGGGCATGTTGGCCGGAGAGTGCTTCTCGGGCCGCGAACTGCAACCTTGCAGGTACCTCTCAGGTATCCATGCCCAACGAAAGCCCCCAGACCCAAATTGAGAGGGGCTGCTTGGGGGCCCCCTGGGGGCCCTTCAGGCCAGCTAGGTCTTTGGGTCCTGGCTCCTTCGGTTTGGGAGCTGTTGCTGCAGTTGGGCATGTTGGCCGGAGAGTGCTTCTCGGGCCGCGAACTGCAACCTTGCAGGTACCTCTCAGGTTCCCGGCCCAACGAAAACCCCCAGACCCAAATGGAGAGGGGCTGCTTGGGGGCCCCCTGGGGGCCCTTCAGGCCAGCTAGGTCTTTGGGTCCTGGCTCCTTCGCTTTGGGAGCTGTTGCTGGATATTGGGCATGTTGGCTGGAGAGTGCTTCTCCGGCCGCGAACTGCAACCTTGCAGGAATCTCCCAGGTTCCCCGCCCAACGAAAGCCCCCAGACCCAAATTGAGAGGGGCTGCTTGGGGGCCCCCTGGGGGCCCTTCAGGCCAGCTAGGTCTTTGGGTCCTGGCTCCTTCGCTTTGGGAGCTGTTGCTGCAGTTGTGCATGTTGGCCGGAGAGTGCTTCTCGGGCCGCGAACTGCAACCTTGCAGGATTCTCCCAGGTTCCCGGCCCAACGAAAGCCCCCAGACCCAAATGGAGAGGGGCTGCTTGGGGCCCCCCTGGGGGCCCTTCAGGCCAGCTAGGTCTTTGGGTCCTGGCTCCTTCGGTTTGGGAGCTGTTGCTGGATATTGGGCATGTTGGCCGGAGAGTGCTTCTCGGGCCGCGAACTGCAACCTTGCAGGAATCTCCCAGGTTCCATGCCCAACGAAAGCCCCCAGACCCAAATGGAGAGTGGCTGCTTGGGGCCCCCCTGGGGGCCCTTCAGGCCAGCTAGGTCTTTGGGTCCTGGCTCCTTCGGTTTGGGAGCTGTTGCTGCAGTTGGGCATGTTGGCCGGAGAGTGCTTCTCGGGCCGCGAACTGCAACCTTGCAGGTACCTCCCAGGTTCCCGGCCCAACGAAAGCCCCCAGACCCAAATGGAGAGGGGCTGCTTGGGGCCCCCCTGGGGGCCCTTCAGGCCAGCTAGGTCTTTGGGTCCTGGCTCCTTCGCTTTGGGAGCTGTTGCTGCAGTTGGGCATGTTGGCCGGAGAGTGCTTCTCGGGCCACGAGCTGCAACCTTGCAGGATTCTCCCAGGTTCCCGGCCCAACGAAAGCCCCCAGACCCAAATGGAGAGGTGCTGCTTGGGGGCCCCCTGGGGGCCCTTCAGGCCAGCTAGGTCTTTGGGTCCTGGCTCCTTCGCTTTGGGAGCTGTTGCTGCAGTTGGGCATGTTGGCCGGAGAGTGCTTCTCGGGCCGCCAACTGCAACCTTGCATGAATCTCCCAGGTTCCCGGCCCAACGAAAGCCCCCAGACCCAAATTGAGAGGGGCTGCTTGGGGCCCCCCTGGGGGCCCTTCAGGCCAGCTAGGTCTTTGGGTCCTGGCTCCTTCGGTTTGGGAGCTGTTGCTGCAGTTGGGCATGTTGGCCGGAGAGTGCTTCTCGGGCCACGAACTTCAACCTTGCAGGATTCTCCCAGGTTCCCGGCCCAACGAAAGCCCCCAGACCCAAATGGAGAGGTGCTGCTTGGGGGCCCCCTGGGGGCACTTCAGGCCAGCTAGGTCTTTGGGTCCTGGCTCCTTCGGTTTGGGAGCTGTTGCTGCAGTTGGGCATGTTGGCCGGAGAGTGCTTCTCGGGCCGCGAACTGCAACCTTGCAGGATTCTCCCAGGTTCCCGGCCCAACGAAAGACCCCAGACCCAAATTGAGAGGGGCTGCTTGGGGCCCACCTGGGGGCCCTTCAGGCCAGCTAGGTCTTTGGGTCCTGGCTCCTTCGCTTTGGGAGCTGTTGCTGCAGTTGGGCATGTTGGCCGGAGAGTGCTTCTCGGGCCGCCAACTGCAACCTTGCAGGTACCTCCCAGGTTCCCGGCCCAACGAAAGCCCCCAGACCCAAATGGAGAGGGGCTGCTTGGGGACCCCCTGGGGGCACTTCAGGCCAGCTAGGTCTTTGGGTCCTGGCTCCTTCGCTTTGGGAGCTGTTGCTGCAGTTGGGCATGTTGGCCGGAGAGTGCTTCTCGGGCCGCGAACTGTAACCTTGCAGGTACCTCTCAGGTATACATGCCCAACGAAAGCCCCCAGACCCAAATTGAGAGGGGCTACTTGGGGGCCCCCTGGGGGCCCTTCAGGCCAGCTAGGTCTTTGTGTCCTGGCTCCTTCGCTTTGGGAGCTGTTGCTGCAGTTGGGCATGTTGGCCGGAGAGTGCTTCTCGGGCCGCGAACTGCAACCTTGCAGGAATCTCCCAGGTTCCCGGCCCAACAGAAGCCCCCAGACCCAAATGGAGAGGGGCTGCTTGGGGGCCCCCTGGGGGCCCTTCAGGCCAGCTAGTTCTTTGGGTCCTGGCTCCTTTGCTTTGGGAGCTGTTGCTGCAGTTGGGCATGTTGGCCGAAGAGTGCTTCTCGGGCCGCGAACTGCAACCTTGCAGGTACCTCCCAGGTTCCCGGCCCATATAAAGCCCCCAGACCCAAATGGAGAGGAGATCCTTGGGGGCCCCCTGGGGGCCCTTCAGGCCAGCTAGGTCTTTGGGTCCTGGCTCCTTCGCTTTGGGAGCTGTTGCTGCAGTTGGGCATGTTGGCCGAAGAGTGCTTCTCGGGCCGCGAACTGCAACCTTGCAGGAATCTCCCAGGTTCCATGCCCAACGAAAGCCCCCAGACCCAAATTGAGAGGGGCTGCTTGGGGCCCCCTGGGGGCCCTTCAGGCCAGCTAGGTCTTTGGGTCCTGGCTCCTTCGGTTTGGGAGCTGTTGCTGCAGTTGGGCATGTTGGCCGGAGAGTGCTTCTCGGGCCGCGAACTGCAACCTTTCAGGTACCTCTCAGGTTCCCGGCCCAACGAAAGCCCCCAGACCCAAATTGAGAGGGGCTGCTTGGGGACCCCCTGGGGGCCCTTCAGGCCAGCTAGGTCTTTGGGTCCTGGCTCCTTCGCTTTGGGAGCTGTTGCTGCAGTTGGGCATGTTGGCCGGAGAGTGCTTCTCGGGCCACGAACTGCAACCTTGCAGGTACCTCCCAGGTTCCCGGCCCAACGAAAGCCCCCAGACCCAAACTGAGAGGTGCCTCTTGGGGGCCCCCTGGGGGCCCTTCAGGCCAGCTAGGTCTTTGGGTCCTGGCTCCTTCGGTTTGGGAGTTGTTGCTGCAGTTGGGCATGTTGGCCAGAGAGTGCTTCTCGGGCCGCCAACTGCATCCTTGCAGGTACCTCCCAGGTTCTCGGCCCAACGAAAACCCCCAGACCCAAATGGAGAGGGGCTGCTTGGGGGCCCCCTGGGGGCCCTTCAGGCCAGCTAGGTCTTTGGGTCCTGGCTCCTTCGCTTTGGGAGCTGTTGCTGCAGTTGGGCATGTTGGCCGGAGAGTGCTTCTCGGGCCGCGAACTGTAACTTCCAGGTACCTCTCAGGTATACATGCCCAACGAAAGCCCCCAGACCCAAATGGAGAGGGGCTGCTTAGGGGCCTTCTGGGGGCCCTTCAGGCCAGCTAGGTCTTTGGGTCCTGGCTCCTTCGGTTTGGGAGCTGTTGCTGCAGTTGGGCATGTTGGCCGGAGAGTGCTTCTCGGGCCACGAGCTGCAACCTTGCAGGATTCTCCCAGGTTCCCGGCCCAACGAAAGCCCCCAGACCCAAATGGAGAGGTGCTGCTTGGGGGCCCCCTGGGGGCCCTTCAGGCCAGCTAGGTCTTTGGGTCCTGGCTCCTTCGCTTTGGGAGCTGTTGCTGCAGTTGGGCATGTTGGCCGGAGAGTGCTTCTCGGGCCGCCAACTGCAACCTTGCATGAATCTCCCAGGTTCCCGGCCCAACGAAAGCCCCCAGACCCAAATTGAGAGGGGCTGCCTGGGGCTCCCCTGGGGGCCCTTCAGGCCAGCTAGGTCTTTGGGTCCTGGCTCCTTCGGTTTGGGAGCTGTTGCTGCAGTTGGGCATGTTGGCCGGAGAGTGCTTCTCGGGCCACGAACTTCAACCTTGCAGGATTCTCCCAGGTTCCCGGCCCAACGAAAGCCCCCAGACCCAAATGGAGAGGGGCTGCTTGGGGGCCCCCTGGGGGCCCTTCAGGCCAGCTAGGTCTTTGGGTCCTGGCTCCTTCGCTTTGGGAGCTGTTGCTGCAGTTGGGCATGTTGGCCGGAGAGTGCTTCTCGGGCCGCGAACTGCAACCTTGCAGGATTCTCCCAGGTTCCCGGCCCAACGAAAGCCCCCAGACCCAAATGGAGAGGGGCTGCTTGGGGCCCCCCTGGGGGCCCTTCAGGCCAGCTAGGTCTTTGGGTCCTGGCTCCTTCGCTTTGGGAGCTGTTGCTGCAGTTGGGCATGTTGGCCGGAGAGTGCTTCTCGGGCCGCCAACTGCAACCTTGCAGGTACCTCCCAGGTTCCCGGCCCAACGAAAGCCCCCAGACCCAAATGGAGAGGGGCTGCTTGGGGACCCCCTGGGGGCACTTCAGGCCAGCTAGGTCTTTGGGTCCTGGCTCCTTCGGTTTGGGAGCTGTTGCTGCAGTTGGGCATGTTGGCCGGAGAGTGCTTCTCGGGCCGCGAACTGTAACCTTGCAGGTACCTCTCAGGTATACATGCCCAACGAAAGCCCCCAGACCCAAATTGAGAGGGGCTACTTGGGGGCCCCCTGGGGGCCCTTCAGGCCAGCTAGGTCTTTGTGTCCTGGCTCCTTCGGTTTGGGAGCTGTTGCTGCAGTTGGGCATGTTGGCCGGAGAGTGCTTCTCGGGCCGCGAACTGCAACCTTGCAGGAATCTCCCAGGTTCCCGGCCCAACAGAAGCCCCCAGACCCAAATGGAGAGGGGCTGCTTGGGGGCCCCCTGGGGGCCCTTCAGGCCAGCTAGGTCTTTGGGTCCTGGCTCCTTTGCTTTGGGAGCTGTTGCTGCAGTTGGGCATGTTGGCCGGAGAGTGCTTCTCGGGCCGCGAACTGTAACTTCCAGGTACATCTCAGGTATACATGCCCAACGAAAGCCCCCAGACCCAAATGGAGAGGGGCTGCTTGGGGGCCCCCTGGGGGCCCTTCAGGCCAGCTAGGTCTTTGGGTCCTGGCTCCTTCGCTTTGGGAGCTGTTGCTGGATATTGGGCATGTTGGCCGGAGAGTGCTTCTCGGGCTGCGAACTGCAACCTTGCTGGTATCTCCCAGGTTCTCAGCCTAAAGAAAGCCCCCAGACCCAAATGGAGAGGGGCTGCTTGGGGGCCCCCTGGGGGCCCTTCAGGCCAGCTAGGTCTTTGGGTCCTGGCTCCTTCGGTTTGGGAGCTGTTGCTGCAGTTGGGCATGTTGGCCGGAGAGTGCTTCTCCGGCCGCGAACTGCAACCTTGCAGGAATCTCCCAGGTTCCCGGCCCAACGAAAGACCCCAGACCCAAATTAAGAGGGGCTGCTTGGGGGCCCCCTGGGGGCCCTTCAGGCCAGCTAGGTCTTTGGGTCCTGGCTCCTTCGCTTTGGGAGCTGTTGCTGCAGTTGGGCATGTTGGCCGGAGAGTGCTTCTCGGGCCGCGAACTGCAACCTTGCAGGATTCTCCCAGGTTCCCGGCCCAACGAAAACCCCTAGACCCAAATGGAGAGGGGCTGCTTGGGGGCCCCCTGGGGGCACTTCAGGCCAGCTAGGTCTTTGGGTCCTGGCTCCTTCGCTTTGGGAGCTGTTGCTGCAGTTGGGCATGTTGGCCGGAGAGTGCTTCTCGGGCCGCGAACTGTAACTTCCAGGTACCTCTCAGGTATACATGCCCAACGAAAGCCCCCAGACCCAAATGGAGAGGGGCTGCTTGGTGGCCTTCTGGGGGCCCTTCAGGCCAGCTAGGTCTTTGGGTCCTAGCTCCTTCGCTTTGGGAGCTGTTGCTGGATATTGGGCATGTTGGCCGGAGAGTGCTTCTCGGGCCGCGAACTGCAACCTTGCTGGTATCTCCCAGGTTCTCAGCCTAAAGAAAGCCCCCAGACCCAAATGGAGAGGGGCTGCTTGGGGGCCCCCTGGGGGCCCTTCAGGCCAGCTAGGTCTTTGGGTCCTGGCTCCTTCGGTTTGGGAGCTGTTGCTGCAGTTGGGCATGTTGGCCAGAGAGTGCTTCTCGGGCCGCCAACTGCAACCTTGCAGGAATCTCCCAGGTTCCCGGACCAACGAAAACCCCCAGACCCAAATGGAGAGGGGCTGCTTGGGGGCCCCCTGGGGGCCCTTCAGGCCAGCTAGGTCTTTGGGTCCTGGCTCCTTCGCTTTGGGAGCTGTTGCTGCAGTTGGGCATGTTGGCCGGAGAGTGCTTCTCGGGCCGCGAACTGCAACCTTGCAGGATTCTCCCAGGTTCCCGGCCCAACGAAAACCCCTAGACCCAAATGGAGAGGGGCTGCTTGGGGGCCCCCTGGGGGCCCTTCAGGCCAGCTAGGTCTTTGGGTCCTGGCTCCTTCGCTTTGGGAGCTGTTGCTGCAGTTGGGCATGTTGGCCGGAGAGTGCTTCTCGGGCCGCGAACTGTAACTTCCAGGTACCTCTCAGGTATACATGCCCAACGAAAGCCCCCAGACCCAAATGGAGAGGGGCTGCTTGGTGGCCTTCTGAGGGCCCTTCAGGCCAGCTAGGTCTTTGGGTCCTGGCTCCTTCGCTTTGGGAGCTGTTGCTGGATATTGGGCATGTTGGCCGGAGAGTGCTTCTCGGGCCGCGAACTGCAACCTTGCATGAATCTCCCAGGTTCTCAGCCTAAAGAAAGCCCCCAGACCCAAATGGAGAGGGGCTGCTTGGGGGCCCCCTGGGGGCCCTTCAGGCCAGCTAGGTCTTTGGGTCCTGGCTCCTTCGCTTTGGGAGCTGTTGCTGCAGTTGGGCATGTTGGCCGGAGAGTGCTTCTCGGGCCGCGAACTGCAACCTTGCAGGATTCTCCCAGGTTCCCGGCCCAACGAAAGCCCCCAGACCCAAATGGAGAGGGGCTGCTTGGGGGCCCCCTGGGGGCCCTTCAGGCCAGCTAGGTCTTTGGGTCCTGGCTCCTTCGGTTTGGGAGCTGTTGCTGCAGTTGGGCATGTTGGCCGGAGAGTGCTTCTCGGGCCGCGAACTGCAACCTTGCAGGATTCTCCCAGGTTCCCGGCCCAACGAAAGCCCCCAGACCCAAATGGAGAGGGGCTGCTTGGGGCCCCCCTGGGGGCCCTTCAGGCCAGCTAGGTCTTTGGGTCCTGGCTCCTTCGGTTTGGGAGCTGTTTCTGGATATTGGGCATGTTGGCCGGAGAGTGCTTCTCGGGCCGCGAACTGCAACCTTGCAGGAATCTCCCAGGTTCCCGGCCCAACGAAAGCCCCCAGACCCAAATTAAGAGGGGCTGCTTGGGGGCCCCCTGGGGGCCCTTCAGGCCAGCTAGGTCTTTGGGTCCTGGCTCCTTCGGTTTGGGAGCTGTTGCTGCAGTTGGGCATGTTGGCCGGAGAGTGCTTCTCGGGCCGCGAACTGCAACCTTGCATGAATCTCCCAGGTTCCCCGCCCAACGAAAGCCCCCAGACCCAAATGGAGAGGGGATGCTTGGGGACCCCCTGGGGGCACTTCAGGCCAGCTAGGTCTTTGGGTCCTGGCTCCTTCGCTTTGGGAGCTGTTGCTGCAGTTGGGCATGTTGGCCGGAGAGTGCTTCTCGGGCCGCGAACTGCAACCTTGCAGGATTCTCCCAGGTTCCCGGCCCAACGAAAGCCCCCAGACCCAAATGGAGAGGGGCTGCTTGGGGCCCCCTGGGGGCCCTTCAGGCCAGCTAGGTCTTTGGGTCCTGGCTCCTTCGGTTTGGGAGCTGTTGCTGTATATTGGGCATGTTGGCAGGAGAGTGCTTCTCGGGCCGCGAACTGCAACCTTGCAGGAATCTCCCAGGTTCCCGGCCCAACGAAAGCCCCCAGACCCAAATGGAGAGGGGCTGCTTGGGGGCCCCCTGGGGGCCCTTCAGGCCAGCTAGGTCTTTGGGTCCTGGCTCCTTCGCTTTGGGAGATGTTGCTGCAGTTGGGCATGTTGGCCGGAGAGTGCTTCTCGGGCCGCGAACTGCAACCTTTCAGGTACCTCTCAGGTTCCCGGCCCAACGAAAACCCCCAGACCCAAATGGAGAGGGGCTGCTTGGGGAACCCCTGGGGGCACTTCAGGCCAGCTAGGTCTTTGGGTCCTGGCTCCTTCGCTTTGGGAGCTGTTGCTGCAGTTGGGCATGTTGGCCGGATAGTGCTTCTCGGGCCGCGAACTGTAACCTTGCAGGTACCTCTCAGGTATACATGCCCAACGAAAGCCCCCAGACCCAAATTGAGAGGGGCTACTTGGGGGCCCCCTGGGGGCCCTTCAGGCCAGCTAGGTCTTTGTGTCCTGGCTCCTTCGGTTTGGGAGCTGTTGCTGCAGTTGGGCATGTTGGCCGGATAGTGCTTCTCGGGCCGCGAACTGCAACCTTGCAGGAATCTCCCAGGTTCCCGGCCCAACAGAAGCCCCCAGACCCAAATGGAGAGGGGCTGCTTGGGGGCCCCCTGGGGGCCCTTCAGGCCAGCTAGTTCTTTGGGTCCTGGCTCCTTTGCTTTGGGAGCTGTTGCTGCAGTTGGGCATGTTGGCCGGAGAGTGCTTCTCGGGCCGCGAACTGCAACCTTGCAGGTACCTCCCAGGTTCCCGGCCCATATAAAGCCCCCAGACCCATATGGAGAGGAGATCCTTGGGGGCCCCCTGGGGGCCCTTCAGGCCAGCTAGGTCTTTGGGTCCTGGCTCCTTCGGTTTGGGAGCTGTTGCTGCAGTTGGGCATGTTGGCCGGAGAGTGCTTCTCGGGCCACGAACTGCAACCTTGCAGGTACCTCCCAGGTTCCCGGCCCAACGAAAGCCCCCAGACCCAAACTGAGAGGTGCCTCTTGGGGGCCCCCTGGGGGCCCTTCAGGCCAGCTAGGTCTTTGGGTCCTGGCTCCTTCGGTTTGGGAGTTGTTGCTGCAGTTGGGCATGTTGGCCAGAGAGTGCTTCTCGGGCCGCCAACTGCAACCTTGCAGGTACCTCCCAGGTTCTCGGCCCAACGAAAACCCCCAGACCCAAATGGAGAGGGGCTGCTTGGGGGCCCCCTGGGGGCCCTTCAGGCCAGCTAGGTCTTTGGGTCCTGGCTCCTTCGCTTTGGGAGCTGTTGCTGCAGTTGGGCATGTTGGCCGGAGAGTGCTTCTCGGGCCGCGAACTGTAACTTCCAGGTACCTCTCAGGTATACATGCCCAACGAAAGCCCCCAGACCCAAATGGAGAGGGGCTGCTTGGGGCCTTCTAGGGGCCCTTCAGGCCAGCTAGGTCTTTGGGTCCTGGCTCCTTCGCTTTGGGAGCTGTTGCTGGATATTGGGCATGTTGGCCGGAGAGTGCTTCTCAGGCTGCGAACTGCAACCTTGCTGGTATCTCCCAGGTTCTCAGCCTAAAGAAAGCCCCCAGACCCAAATGGAGAGGGGCTGCTTGGGGGCCCCCTGGGGGCCCTTCAGGCCAGCTAGGTCTTTGGGTCCTGGCTCCTTCGGTTTGGGAGCTGTTGCTGCAGTTGGGCATGTTGGCCGGAGAGTGCTTCTCCGGCCGCGAACTGCAACCTTGCAGGAATCTCCCAGGTTCCCGGCCCAACGAAAACCCCCAGACCCAAATTAAGAGGGGCTGCTTGGGGGCCCCCTGGGGGCCCTTCAGGCCAGCTAGGTCTTTGGGTCCTGGCTCCTTCGCTTTGGGAGCTGTTGCTGCAGTTGGGCATGTTGGCCGGAGAGTGCTTCTCGGGCCGCGAACTGCAACCTTGCAGGATTCTCCCAGGTTCCCGGCCCAACGAAAACCCCTAGACCCAAATGGAGAGGGGCTGCTTGGGGGCCCCCTGGGGGCACTTCAGGCCAGCTAGGTCTTTGGGTCCTGGCTCCTTCGCTTTGGGAGCTGTTGCTGCAGTTGGGCATGTTGGCCGGAGAGTGCTTCTCGGGCCGCGAACTGTAACTTCCAGGTACCTCTCAGGTATACATGCCCAACGAAAGCCCCCAGACCCAAATGGAGAGGGGCTGCTTGGTGGCCTTCTGGGGGCCCTTCAGGCCAGCTAGGTCTTTGTGTCCTGGCTCCTTCGCTTTGGGAGCTGTTGCTGGATATTGGGCATGTTGGCCGGAGAGTGCTTCTCGGGCCGCGAACTGCAACCTTGCTGGTATCTCCCAGGTTCTCAGCCTAAAGAAAGCCCCCAGACCCAAATGGAGAGGGGCTGCTTGGGGGCCCCCTGGGGGCCCTTCAGGCCAGCTAGGTCTTTGGGTCCTGGCTCCTTCGGTTTGGGAGCTGTTGCTGCAGTTGGGCATGTTGGCCGGAGAGTGCTTCTCGGGCTGCGAACTGAAACCTTGCAGGATTCTCCCAGGTTCCCGGCCCAACGAAAGCCCCCAGACCCAAATTGAGAGGGGCTGCTTGGGGGGCCCCTGGGGGCCCTTCAGGCCAGCTAGGTCTTTGGGTCCTGGCTCCTTCGCTTTGGGAGCTGTTGCTGCAGTTGGGCATGTTGGCCGGAGAGTGCTTCTCGGGCCGCGAACTGCAACCTTGCAGGAATCTCCCAGGTTCCCGGCCCAACGAAAGCCCCCAGACCCAAATTAAGAGGGGCTGCTTGGGGGCCCCCTGGGGGCCCTTCAGGCCAGCTAGGTCTTTGGGTCCTGGCTCCTTCGCTTTGGGAGCTGTTGCTGCAGTTGGGCATGTTGGCCGGAGAGTGCTTCTCGGGCCGCGAACTGCAACCTTGCAGGATTCTCCCAGGTTCCCGGCCCAACGAAAGCCCCCAGACCCAAATGGAGAGGGGCTGCTTGGGGCCCCCCTGGGGGCCCTTCAGGCCAGCTAGGTCTTTGGGTCCTGGCTCCTTCGCTTTGGGAGCTGTTGCTGTATATTGGGCATGTTGGCCGGAGAGTGCTTCTCGGGCCGCGAACTGCAACCTTGCAGGAATCTCCCAGGTTCCCGGCCCAACGAAAGCCCCCAGACCCAAATGGAGAGGGGCTGCTTGGGGGCCCCCTGGGGGCCCTTCAGGCCAGCTAGGTCTTTGGGTCCAGGCTCCTTCGCTTTGGGAGCTGTTGCTGCAGTTGGGCATGTTGGCCGGAGAGTGCTTCTCGGGCCGCGAACTGCAACCTTTCAGGTACCTCTCAGGTTCCCGGCCCAACGAAAACCCCAAGACCCAAATGGAGAGGGGCTGCTTGGGGACCCCCTGGGGGCACTTCAGGCCAGCTAGGTCTTTGGGTCCTGGCTCCTTCGCTTTGGGAGCTGTTGCTGCAGTTGGGCATGTTGGCCGGAGAGTGCTTCTCGGGCCGCGAACTGTAACCTTGCAGGTACCTCTCAGGTATACATGCCCAACGAAAGCCCCCAGACCCAAATTGAGAGGGGCTGCTTGGGGGCCCCCTGGGGGCCCTTCAGGCCAGCTAGGTCTTTGTGTCCTGGCTCATTCGCTTTGGGAGCTGTTGCTGGATATTGGGCATGTTGGCCGGAGAGTGCTTCTCGGGCTGCGAACTGAAACCTTGCAGGATTCTCCCAGGTTCCCGGCCCAACGAAAGCCCCCAGACCCAAATGGAGAGGGGCTGCTTGGGGGCCCCCTGGGGGCCCTTCAGGCCAGCTAGGTCTTTGGGTCCTGGCTCCTTCGCTTTGGGAGCTGTTGCTGCAGTTGGGCATGTTGGCCGGAGAGTGCTTCTCGGGCCGCGAACTGCAACCTTGCAGGAATCTCCCAGGTTCCCGGCCCAACGAAAGCCCCCAGACCCAAATTAAGAGGGGCTGCTTGGGGGCCCCCTGGGGGCCCTTCAGGCCAGCTAGGTCTTTGGGTCCTGGCTCCTTCGCTTTGGGAGCTGTTGCTGGACGTTGGGCATGTTGGCCGGAGAGTGCTTCTCGGGCCGCGAACTGCAACCTTGCATGAATCTCCCAGGTTCCCCGCCCAACGAAAGCCCCCAGACCCAAATGGAGATGGGATGCTTGGGGACCCCCTGGGGGCACTTCAGGCCAGCTAGGTCTTTGGGTCCTGGCTCCTTCGCTTTGGGAGCTGTTGCTGCAGTTGGGCATGTTGGCCGGAGAGTGCTTCTCGGGCCGCGAACTGCAACCTTGCAGGAATCTCCCAGGTTCCCGGCCCAACGAAAGCCCCCAGACCCAAATGGAGAGGGGCTGCTTGGGGGCCCCCTGGGGGCCCTTCAGGCCAGCTAGGTCTTTGGGTCCTGGCTCCTTCGCTTTGGGAGCTGTTGCTGCAGTTGGGCATGTTGGCCGGAGAGTGCTTCTCGGGCCGCGAACTGCAACCTTTCAGGTACCTCTCAGGTTCCCGGCCCAACGAAAACCCCAAGACCCAAATGGAGAGGGGCTGCTTGGGGACCCCCTGGGGGCACTTCAGGCCAGCTAGGTCTTTGGGTCCTGGCTCCTTCGCTTTGGGAGCTGTTGCTGCAGTTGGGCATGTTGGCCGGAGAGTGCTTCTCGGGCCGCGAACTGTAACCTTGCAGGTACCTCTCAGGTATACATGCCCAACGAAAGCCCCCAGACCCAAATTGAGAGGGGCTGCTTGGGGGCCCCCTGGGGGCCCTTCAGGCCAGCTAGGTCTTTGTGTCCTGGCTCATTCGCTTTGGGAGCTGTTGCTGGATATTGGGCATGTTGGCCGGAGAGTGCTTCTCCGGCCGCGAACTGCAACCTGGCAGGAATCTCCCAGATTCCCGGCCCAACGAAAGCCCCCAGACCCAAATTGAGAGAGGCTGCTTGGGGGCCCCCTGGGGGCCCTTCAGGCCAGCTAGGTCTTTGGGTCCTGGCTCCTTCGCTTTGGGAGCTGTTGCTGCAGTTGGGCATGTTGGCCGGAGAGTGCTTCTCGGGCCGCGAACTGCAACCTTGCAGGATTCTCCCAGGTTCCCCGCCCAATGAAAGCCCCCAGACCCAAATGGAGAGGGGCTGCTTGGGGGCCCCCTGGGGGCACTTCAGGCCAGCTAGGTCTTTGGGTCCTGGCTCCTTCGCTTTGGGAGCTGTTGCTGCAGTTGGGCATGTTGGCCGGAGAGTGCTTCTCGGGCCGCGAACTGCAACCTTGCAGGTACCTCTCAGGTATACATGCCCAACGAAAGCCCCCAGACCCAAATTGAGAGGGGCTACTTGGGGGCCCCCTGGGGGCCCTTCAGGCCAGCTAGGTCTTTGGGTCCTGGCTCATTCGGTTTGGGAGCTGTTGCTGCAGTTGGGCATGTTGGCCGGAGAGTGCTTCTCGGGCCGCCAACTGCAACCTTGCAGGAATCTCCCAGGATCCCGGCCCAACAGAAGCCCCCAGACCCAAATGGAGAGGGGCTGCTTGGGGCCCCCCTGGGGGCCCTTCAGGCCAGCTAGGTCTTTGGGTCCTGGCTCCTTCGGTTTGGGAGCTGTTGCTGCAGTTGGGCATGTTGGCCGGAGAGTGCTTCTCGGGCCGCGAACTGCAACCTTGCAGGAATCTCCCAGGTTCCATGCCCAACGAAAGCCCCCAGACCCAAATTGAGAGGGGCTGCTTGGGGACCCCCTGGGGGCACTTCAGGCCAGCTAGGTCTTTGGGTCCTGGCTCCTTCGGTTTGGGAGCTGTTGCTGCAGTTGGGCATGTTGGCCGGAGAGTGCTTCTCGGGCCGCGAACTGCAACCTTGCAGGATTCTCCCAGGTTCCCGGCCCAACGAAAGCCCCCAGACCCAAATTGAGAGGGGCTGCTTGGGGGCCCCCTGGGGGCCCTTCAGGCCAGCTAGGTCTTTGGGTCCTGGCTCCTTCGCTTTGGGAGCTGTTGCTGCAGTTGGGCATGTTGGCCGGAGAGTGCTTCTCGGGCCGCGAACTGTAACCTTGCAGGTACCTCTCAGGCATACATGCCCAACGAAAGCCCCCAGACCCAAATGGAGAGGGGCTACTTGGGGGCCCCCTGGGGGCCCTTCAGGCCAGCTAGGTCTTTGTGTCCTGGCTCATTCGGTTTGGGAGCTGTTGCTGCAGTTGGGCATGTTGGCCGGAGAGTGCTTCTCGGGCCGCGAACTGCAACCTTGCAGGAATCTCCCAGGTTCCCGGCCCAACAAAAGCCCCCAGACCCAAATGGAGAGGGGCTGCTTGGGGGCCCCCTGGGGGCCCTTCAGGCCAGCTAGGTCTTTGGGTCCTGGCTCCTTCGGTTTGGGAGCTGTTGCTGCAGTTGAGCATGTTGGCCGGAGAGTGCTTCTCGGGCCGCCAACTGCAACCTTGCAGGTACCTCCCAGGTTCCCGGCCCAACGAAAACCCCCAGACCCAAATGGAGAGGGGCTGCTTGGGGGCCCCCTGGGGGCCCTTCAGGCCAGCTAGGTCTTTGGGTCCTGGCTCCTTCGCTTTGGGAGCTGTTGCTGCAGTTGGGCATGTTGGCCGGAGAGTGCTTCTCGGGCCGCGAACTGTAACTTCCAGGTACCTCTCAGGTATACATGCCCAACGAAAGCCCCCAGACCCAAATGGAGAGGGGCTGCTTGGGGGCCTTCTGGGGGCCCTTCAGGCCAGCTAGGTCTTTGGGTCCTGGCTCCTTCACTTTGGGAGCTGTTGCTGGATATTGGGCATGTTGGCCGGAGAGTGCTTCTCGGGCCGCGAACTGCAACCTTGCTGGTATCTCCCAGGTTCTCAGCCTAAAGAAAGCCCCCAGACCCAAATGGAGAGGGGCTGCTTGGGGGCCCCCTGGGGGCCCTTCAGGCCAGCTAGGTCTTTGGGTCCTGGCTCCTTCGGTTTGGGAGCTGTTGCTGCAGTTGGGCATGTTGGCCGGAGAGTGCTTCTCCGGCCGCGAACTGCAACCTTGCAGGAATCTCCCAGGTTCCCGGCCCAACGAAAGACCCCAGACCCAAATTAAGAGGGGCTGCTTGGGGGCCCCCTGGGGGCCCTTCAGGCCAGCTAGGTCTTTGGGTCCTGGCTCCTTCGCTTTGGGAGCTGTTGCTGCAGTTGGGCATGTTGGCCGGAGAGTGCTTCTCGGGCCGCGAACTGCAACCTTGCAGGAATCTCCCAGGTTCCATGCCCAACGAAAGCCCCCAGACCCAAATTGAGAGGGGCGGCTTGGGGCCCCCCTGGGGGCCCTTCAGGCCAGCTAGGTCTTTGGGTCCTGGCTCCTTCGGTTTGGGAGCTGTTGCTGCAGTTGGGCATGTTGGCCGGAGAGTGCTTCTCGGGCCGCGAACTGCAACCTTGCAGGATTCTCCCAGGGTCCCGGCACAACGAAAGCCCCCAGACCCAAATGGAGAGGGGCTGCTTGGGGGCCCCCTGGGGGCCCTTCAGGCCAGCTAGGTCTTTGGGTCCTGGCTCCTTCGCTTTGGGAGCTGTTGCTGCAGTTGGGCATGTTGGCCGGAGAGTGCTTCTCGGGCCGCGAACTGTAACCTTGCAGGTACCTCTCAGGTATACATGCCCAACGAAAGCCCCCAGACCCAAATGGAGAGGGGCTACTTGGGGGCCCCCTGGGGGCCCTTCAGGCCAGCTAGGTCTTTGTGTCCTGGCTCCTTCGCTTTGGGAGCTGTTGCTGGATATTGGGCATGTTGGCCGGAGAGTGCTTCTCGGGCTGCGAACTGCAACCTTGCTGGTATCTCCCAGGTTCTCAGCCTAAAGAAAGCCCCCAGACCCAAATGGAGAGGGGCTGCTTGGGGGCCCCCTGGGGGCCCTTCAGGCCAGCTAGGTCTTTGGGTCCTGGCTCCTTCGGTTTGGGAGCTGTTGCTGCAGTTGGGCATGTTGGCCGGAGAGTGCTTCTCCAGCAGCGAACTGCAACCTTGCAGGAATCTCCCAGGTTCCCGGCCCAACGAAAGACCCCAGACCCAAATTAAGAGGGGCTGCTTGGGGGCCCCCTGGGGGCCCTTCAGGCCAGCTAGGTCTTTGGGTCCTGGCTCCTTCGCTTTGGGAGCTGTTGCTGCAGTTGGGCATGTTGGCCGGAGAGTGCTTCTCGGGCCGCGAACTGCAACCTTGCAGGATTCTCCCAGGTTCCCGGCCCAACGAAAACCCCTAGACCCAAATGGAGAGGGGCTGCTTGGGGGCCCCCTGGGGGCACTTCAGGCCAGCTAGGTCTTTGGGTCCTGGCTCCTTCGCTTTGGGAGCTGTTGCTGCAGTTGGGCATGTTGGCCGGAGAGTGCTTCTCGGGCCGCGAACTGTAACTTCCAGGTACCTCTCAGGTATACATGCCCAACGAAAGCCCCCAGACCCAAATGGAGAGGGGCTGCTTGGTGGCCTTCTGGGGGCCCTTCAGGCCAGCTAGGTCTTTGGGTCCTGGCTCCTTCGCTTTGGGAGCTGTTGCTGGATATTGGGCATGTTGGCCGGAGAGTGCTTCTCGGGCCGCGAACTGCAACCTTGCTGGTATCTCCCAGGTTCTCAGCCTAAAGAAAGCCCCCAGACCCAAATGGAGAGGGGCTGCTTGGGGGCCCCCTGGGGGCCCTTCAGGCCAGCTAGGTCTTTGGGTCCTGGCTCCTTCGGTTTGGGAGCTGTTGCTGCAGTTGGGCATGTTGGCCAGAGAGTGCTTCTCGGGCTGCCAACTGCAACCTTGCAGGTACCTCCCAGGTTCCCGGCCCAACGAAAACCCCCAGACCCAAATGGAGAGGGGCTGCTTGGGGGCCCCCTGGGGGCCCTTCAGGCCAGCTAGGTCTTTGGGTCCTGGCTCCTTCGCTTTGGGAGCTGTTGCTGCAGTTGGGCATGTTGGCCGGAGAGTGCTTCTCGGGACGCGAACTGCAACCTTGCAGGATTCTCCCAGGTTCCCGGCCCAACGAAAACCCCTAGACCCAAATGGAGAGGGGCTGCTTGGGGGCCCCCTGGGGGCCCTTCAGGCCAGCTAGGTCTTTGGGTCCTGGCTCCTTCGCTTTGGGAGCTGTTGCTGCAGTTGGGCATGTTGGCCGGAGAGTGCTTCTCGGGCCGCGAACTGTAAGTTCCAGGTACCTCTCAGGTATACATGCCCAACGAAAGCCCCCAGACCCAAATGGAGAGGGGCTGCTTGGTGGCCTTCTGACGGCCCTTCAGGCCAGCTAGGTCTTTGGGTCCTGGCTCCTTCGCTTTGGGAGCTGTTGCTGGATATTGGGCATGTTGGCCGGAGAGTGCTTCTCGGGCCGCGAACTGCAACCTTGCTGGTATCTCCCAGGTTCTCAGCCTAAAGAAAGCCCCCAGACCCAAATGGAGAGGGGCTGCTTGGGGGCCCCCTGGGGGCCCTTCAGGCCAGCTAGGTCTTTGGGTCCTGGCTCCTTCGGTTTGGGAGCTGTTGCTGCAGTTGGGCATGTTGGCCGGAGAGTGCTTCTCGGGCCGCGAACTGCAACCTTGCAGGAATCTCCCAGGTTCCCGGCCCAACGAAAGCCCCAGACCCAAAATAAGAGGGGCTGCTTGGGGGCCCCCTGGGGGCCCTTCAGGCCAGCTAGGTCTTTGGGTCCTGGCTCCTTCGCTTTGGGAGCTGTTGCTGCAGTTGGGCATGTTGGCCGGAGAGTGCTTCTCGGGCCGCGAACTGCAACCTTGCATGAATCTCCCAGGTTCCCCGCCCAACGAAAGCCCCCAGACCCAAATGGAGAGGGGATGCTTGGGGACCCCCTGGGGGCACTTCAGGCCAGCTAGGTCTTTGGGTCCTGGCTCCTTCGCTTTGGGAGCTGTTGCTGCAGTTGGGCATGTTGGCCGAAGAGTGCTTCTCGGGCCGCGAACTGCAACCTTGCAGGATTCTCCCAGGTTCCCGGCCCAACGAAAGCCCCCAGACCCAAATGGAGAGGGGCTGCTTGGGGCCCCCTGGGGGCCCTTCAGGCCAGCTAGGTCTTTTGGTCCTGGCTCCTTCGGTTTGGGAGCTGTTGCTGTATATTGGCCATGTTGGCCGGAGAGTGCTTCTCGGGCCGCGAACTGCAACCTTGCAGGAATCTCCCAGGTTCCCGGCCCAACGAAAGCCCCCAGACCCAAATGGAGAGGGGCTGCTTGGGGGCCCCCTGGGGGCCCTTCAGGCCAGCTAGGTCTTTGGGTCCTGGCTCCTTCGCTTTGGGAGCTGTTGCTGCAGTTGGGCATGTTGGCCGGAGAGTGCTTCTCGGGCCGCGAACTGCAACCTTTCAGGTACCTCTCAGGTTCCCGGCCCAACGAAAACCCCCAGACCCAAATGGAGAGGGGCTGCTTGGGGAACCCCTGGGGGCACTTCAGGCCAGCTAGGTCTTTGGGTCCTGGCTCCTTCGCTTTGGGAGCTGTTGCTGCAGTTGGGCATGTTGGCCGGAAAGTGCTTCTCGGGCCGCGAAATGTAACCTTGCAGGTACCTCTCAGGTATACATGCCCAACGAAAGCCCCCAGACCCAAATGGAGAGGGGCTACTTGGGGGCCCCCTGGGGGCCCTTCAGGCCAGCTAGGTCTTTGTGTCCTGGCTCCTTCAGTTTGGGAGCTGTTGCTGCAGTTGGGCATGTTGGCCGGAGAGTGCTTCTCGGGCCGCGAACTGCAACCTTGCAGGAATCTCCCAGGTTCCCGGCCCAACAGAAGCCCCCAGACCCAAATGGAGAGGGGCTGCTTGGGGGCCCCCTGGGGGCCCTTCAGGCCAGCTAGTTCTTTGGGTCCTGGCTCCTTTGCTTTGGGAGCTGTTGCTGCAGTTGGGCATGTTGGCCGGAGAGTGCTTCTCGGGCCGCGAACTGCAACCTTGCAGGTACCTCCCAGGTTCCCGGCCCATATAAAGCCCCCAGACCCAAATGGAGAGGAGATCCTTGGGGGCCCCCTGGGGGCCCTTCAGGCCAGCTAGGTCTTTGGGTCCTGGCTCCTTCGGTTTGGGAGCTGTTGCTGCAGTTGGGCATGTTGGCCGAAGAGTGCTTCTCGGGCCGCGAACTGCAACCTTGCAGGAATCTCCCAGGTTCCATGCCCAACGAAAGCCCCCAGACCCAAATTGAGAGGGGCTGCTTGGGGCCCCCTGGGGGCCCTTCAGGCCAGCTAGGTCTTTGGGTCCTGGCTCCTTCGGTTTGGGAGCTGTTGCTGCAGTTGGGCATGTTGGCCGGAGAGTGCTTCTCGGGCCGCGAACTGCAACCTTGCAGGTACCTCCCAGGTTCCCGGCCCAACGAAAGCCCCCAGACCCAAATTGAGAGGGGCTGCTTGGGGACCCCCTGGGGGCCCTTCAGGCCAGCTAGGTCTTTGGGTCCTGGCTCCTTCGCTTTGGGAGCTGTTGCTGCAGTTGGGCATGTTGGCCGGAGAGTGCTTCTCGGGCCACGAACTGCAACCTTGCAGGTACCTCCCAGGTTCCCGGCCCAACGAAAGCCCCCAGACCCAAACTGAGAGGTGCCTCTTGGGGGCCCCCTGGGGGCCCTTCAGGCCAGCTAGGTCTTTGGGTCCTGGCTCCTTCGGTTTGGGAGTTGTTGCTGCAGTTGGGCATGTTGGCCAGAGAGTGCTTCTCGGGCCGCCAACTGCAACCTTGCAGGTACCTCCCAGGTTCTCGGCCCAACGAAAACCCCCAGACCCAAATGGAGAGGGGCTGCTTGGGGGCCCCCTGGGGGCCCTTCAGGCCAGCTAGGTCTTTGGGTCCTGGCTCCTTCGCTTTGGGAGCTGTTGCTGCAGTTGGGCATGTTGGCCGGAGAGTGCTTCTCGGGCCGCGAACTGTAACTTCCAGGTACCTCTCAGGTATACATGCCCAACGAAAGCCCCCAGACCCAAATGGAGAGGGTCTGCTTGGGGGCCTTCTAGGGGCCCTTCAGGCCAGCTAGGTCTTTGGGTCCTGGCTCCTTCGCTTTGGGAGCTGTTGCTGGATATTGGGCATGTTGGCCGGAGAGTGCTTCTCGGGCTGCGAACTGCAACCTTGCTGGTATCTCCCAGGTTCCATGCCCAACGAAAGCCCCCAGACCCAAATGGAGAGGGGCTGCTTGGGGGCCCCCTGGGGGCCCTTCAGGCCAGCTAGGTCTTTGGGTCCTGGCTCCTTCGGTTTGGGAGCTGTTGCTGCAGTTGGGCATGTTGGCCGGAGAGTGCTTCTCCGGCCGCGAACTGCAACCTTGCAGGAATCTCCCAGGTTCCCGGCCCAACGAAAGCCCCCAGACCCAAATTAAGAGGGGCTGCTCGGGGGCCCCCTGGGGGCACTTCAGGCCAGCTAGGTCTTTGGGTCCTGGCTCCTTCGGTTTGGGAGCTGTTGCTGCAGTTGGGCATGTTGGCCGGAGAGTGCTTCTCGGGCCGCGAACTGTAACTTCCAGGTACCTCTCAGGTATACATGCCCAACGAAAGCCCCCAGACCCAAATGGAGAGGGGCTGCTTGGTGGCCTTCTGGGGGCCCTTCAGGCCAGCTAGGTCTTTGGGTCCTGGCTCCTTCGCTTTGGGAGCTGTTGCTGGATATTGGGCATGTTGGCCGGAGAGTGCTTCTCGGGCCGCGAACTGCAACCTTGCTGGTATCTCCCAGGTTCTCAGCCTAAAGAAAGCCCCCAGACCCAAATGGAGAGGGGCTGCTTGGGGGCCCCCTGGGGGCCCTTCAGGCCAGCTAGGTCTTTGGGTCCTGGCTCCTTCGGTTTGGGAGCTGTTGCTGCAGTTGGGCATGTTGGCCGGAGAGTGCTTCTCGGGCTGCGAACTGCAACCTTGCAGGATTCTCCCAGGTTCCCGGCCCAACGAAAGACCCCAGACCCAAATTGAGAGGGGCTGCTTGGGGGCCCCCTGGGGGCCCTTCAGGCCAGCTAGGTCTTTGGGTCCTGGCTCCTTCGGTTTGGGAGCTGTTGCTGCAGTTGGGCATGTTGGCCGGAGAGTGCTTCTCGGGCCGCGAACTGCAACCTTGCAGGATTCTCCCAGGTTCCCGGCCCAACGAAAGCCCCCAGACCCAAATTGAGAGGGGCTGCTTGGGGGCCCCCTGGGGGCCCTTCAGGCCAGCTAGGTCTTTGGGTCCTGGCTCCTTCGGTTTGGGAGCTGTTTCTGGATATTGGGCATGTTGGCCGGAGAGTGCTTCTCGGGCCGCGAACTGCAACCTTGCAGGAATCTCCCAGGTTCCCGGCCCAACGAAAGCCCCCAGACCCAAATTAAGAGGGGCTGCTTGGGGACCCCCTGGGGGCCCTTCAGGCCAGCTAGGTCTTTGGGTCCTGGCTCCTTCGCTTTGGGAGCTGTTGCTGCAGTTGGGCATGTTGGCCGGAGAGTGCTTCTCGGGCCGCGAACTGCAACCTTGCATGAATCTCCCAGGTTCCCCGCCCAACGAAAGCCCCCAGACCCAAATGGAGAGGGGCTGCTTGGGGACCCCCTGGGGGCACTTCAGGCCAGCTAGGTCTTTGGGTCCTGGCTCCTTCGCTTTGGGAGCTGTTGCTGCAGTTGGGCATGTTGGCCGGAGAGTGCTTCTCGGGCCGCGAACTGCAACCTTGCAGGATTCTCCCAGGTTCCCGGCCCAACGAAAGCCCCCAGACCCAAATGGAGAGGGGCTGCTTGGGGCCCCCCTGGGGGCCCTTCAGGCCAGCTAGGTCTTTGGGTCCTGGCTCCTTCGGTTTGGGAGCTGTTGCTGTATATTGGGCATGTTGGCCGGAGAGTGCTTCTCGGGCCGCGAACTGCAACCTTGCAGGAATCTCCCAGGTTCCCGGCCCAACGAAAGCCCCCAGACCCAAATGGAGAGGGGCTGCTTGGGGGCCCCCTGGGGGCCCTTCAGGCCAGCTAGGTCTTTGGGTCCTGGCTCCTTCGGTTTGGGAGCTGTTGCTGCAGTTGGGCATGTTGGCCGGAGAGTGCTTCTCGGGCCGCGAACTGCAACCTTGCAGGTACCTCTCAGGTTCCCGGCCCAACGAAAACCCCCAGACCCAAATGGAGAGGGGCTGCTTGGGGACCCCCTGGGGGCACTTCAGGCCAGCTAGGTCTTTGGGTCCTGGCTCCTTCGCTTTGGGAGCTGTTGCTGCAGTTGGGCATGTTGGCCGGAGAGTGCTTCTCGGGCCGCGAACTGTAACCTTGCAGGTACCTCTCAGGTATACATGCCCAACGAAAGCCCCCAGACCCAAATGGAGAGGGGCTACTTGGGGGCCCCCTGGGGGCACTTCAGGCCAGCTAGGTCTTTGGGTCCTGGCTCCTTCGCTTTGGGAGCTGTTGCTGGATATTGGGCATGTTGGCCGGAGAGTGCTTCTCCGGCCGCGAACTGCAACCTGGCAGGAATCTCCCAGATTCCCGGCCCAACGAAAGCCCCCAGACCCAAATGGAGAGGGGCTGCTTGGGGGCCCCCTGGGGGCCCTTCAGGCCAGCTAGGTCTTTGGGTCCTGGCTCCTTCGCTTTGGGAGCTGTTGCTGCAGTTGTGCATGTTGGCCGGAGAGTGCTTCTCGGGCCGCGAACTGCAACCTTGCAGGATTCTCCCAGGTTCCCCGCCCAATGAAAGCCCCCAGACCCAAATGGAGAGGGGCTGCTTGGGGGCCCCCTGGGGGCACTTCAGGCCAGCTAGGTCTTTGTGTCCTGGCTCCTTCGGTTTGGGAGCTGTTGCTGCAGTTGGGCATGTTGGCCGGAGAGTGCTTCTCGGGCCGCGAACTGCAACCTTGCAGGTACCTCTCAGGTATACATGCCCAACGAAAGCCCCCAGACCCAAATTGAGAGGGGCTACCTGGGGGCCCCCTGGGGGCCCTTCAGGCCAGCTAGGTCTTTGTGTCCTGGCTCATTCGGTTTGGGAGCTGTTGCTGCAGTTGGGCATGTTGGCCGGAGAGTGCTTCTCCGGCCGCCAACTGCAACCTTGCAGGAATCTCCCAGGATCCCGGCCCAACAGAAGCCCCCAGACCCAAATGGAGAGGGGCTGCTTGGGGCCCCCCTGGGGGCCCTTCAGGCCAGCTAGGTCTTTGGGTCCTGGCTCCTTCGCTTTGGGAGCTGTTGCTGCAGTTGGGCATGTTGGCCGAAGAGTGCTTCTCGGGCCGCGAACTGCAACCTTGCAGGAATCTCCCAGGTTCCATGCCCAACGAAAGCCCCCAGACCCAAATTGAGAGGGGCTGCTTGGGGACCCCCTGGGGGCACTTCAGGCCAGCTAGGTCTTTGGGTCCTGGCTCCTTCGGTTTGGGAGCTGTTGCTGCAGTTGGGCATGTTGGCCGGAGAGTGCTTCTCGGGCCGCGAACTGCAACCTTGCAGGATTCTCCCAGGTTCCCGGCCCAACGAAAGCCCCCAGACCCAAATGGAGAGGGGCTGCTTGGGGGCCCCCTGGGGGCCCTTCAGGCCAGCTAGGTCTTTGGGTCCTGGCTCCTTCGCTTTGGGAGCTGTTGCTGCAGTTGGGCATGTTGGCCGGAGAGTGCTTCTCGGGCCGCGAACTGTAACTTCCAGGTACCTCTCAGGTATACATGCCCAACGAAAGCCCCCAGACGCAAATGGAGAGGGGCTGCTTGGGGGCCTTCTGGGGGCCCTTCAGGCCAGCTAGGTCTTTGGGTCCTGGCTCCTTCACTTTGGGAGCTGTTGCTGGATATTGGGCATGTTGGCCGGAGAGTGCTTCTCGGGCCGCGAACTGCAACCTTGCTGTTATCTCCCAGGTTCTCAGCCTAAAGAAAGCCCCCAGACCCAAATGGAGAGGGGCTGCTTGGGGGCCCCCTGGGGGCCCTTCAGGCCAGCTAGGTCTTTGGGTCCTGGCTCCTTCGGTTTGGGAGCTGTTGCTGCAGTTGTGCATGTTGGCCGGAGAGTGCTTCTCCGGCCGCGAACTGCAACCTTGCAGGAATCTCCCAGGTTCCCGGCCCAACGAAAGACCCCAGACCCAAATTAAGAGGGGCTGCTTGGGGGCCCCCTGGGGGCCCTTCAGGCCAGCTAGGTCTTTGGGTCCTGGCTCCTTCGCTTTGGGAGCTGTTGCTGCAGTTGGGCATGTTGGCCGGAGAGTGCTTCTCCGGCCGCGAACTGCAACCTTGCAGGAATCTCCCAGGTTCCATGCCCAACGAAAGCCCCCAGACCCAAATTGAGAGGGGCTGCTTGGGGCCCCCCTGGGGGCCCTTCAGGCCAGCTAGGTCTTTGGGTCCTGGCTCCTTCGCTTTGGGAGCTGTTGCTGCAGTTGGGCATGTTGGCCGGAGAGTGCTTCTCGGGCCGCGAACTGCAACCTTGCAGGATTCTCCCAGGTTCCCGGCACAACGAAAGCCCCCAGACCCAAATTGAGAGGGGCTGCTTGGGGGCCCCCTGGGGGCCCTTCAGGCCAGCTAGGTCTTTGGGTCCTGGCTCCTTCGGTTTGGGAGCTGTTGCTGCAGTTGGGCATGTTGGCCGGAGAGTGCTTCTCGGGCCGCGAACTTTAACCTTGCAGGTACCTCTCAGGTATACATGCCCAACGAAAGCCCCCAGACCCAAATTGAGAGGGGCTACTTGGGGGCCCCCTGGGGGCCCTTCAGGCCAGCTAGGTCTTTGTGTCCTGGCTCCTTCGGTTTGGGAGCTGTTGCTGCAGTTGGGCATGTTGGCCGGAGAGTGCTTCTCGGGCCTCGAACTGCAACCTTGCAGGAATCTCCCAGGTTCCCGGCCCAACAAAAGCCCCCAGACCCAAATGGAGAGGGGCTGCTTGGGGGCCCCCTGGGGGCCCTTCAGGCCAGCTAGTTCTTTGGGTCCTGGCTCATTCGGTTTGGGAGCTGTTGCTGCAGTTGGGCATGTTGGCCGGAGAGTGCTTCTCGGGCCGCCAACTGCAACCTTGCAGGAATCTCCCAGGTTCCCGGCCCAACGAAAGCCCCCAGACCCAAATTAAGAGGGGCTGCTTGGGGGCCCCCTGGGGGCCCTTCAGGCCAGCTAGGTCTTTGGGTCCTGGCTCCTTCGCTTTGGGAGCTGTTGCTGCAGTTGGGCATGTTGGCCGGAGAGTGCTTCTCGGGCCGCGAACTGCAACCTTGCAGGATTCTCCCAGGTTCCCGGCCCAACGAAAACCCCCAGACCCAAATGGAGAGGGGCTGCTTGGGGGCCCCCTGGGGGCCCTTCAGGCCAGCTAGGTCTTTGGGTCCTGGCTCCTTCGCTTTGGGAGCTGTTGCTGCAGTTGGGCATGTTGGCCGGAGAGTGCTTCTCGGGCCGCGAACTGTAACTTCCAGGTACCTCTCAGGTATACATGCCCAACGAAAGCCCCCAGACCCAAATGGAGAGGGGCTGCTTGGTGGCCTTCTGGGGGCCCTTCAGGCCAGCTAGGTCTTTGGGTCCTGGCTCCTTCGCTTTGGGAGCTGTTGCTGGATATTGGGCATGTTGGCCGGAGAGTGCTTCTCGGGCCGCGAACTGCAACCTTGCTGGTATCTCCCAGGTTCTCAGCCTAAAGAAAGCCCCCAGACCCAAATGGAGAGGGGCTGCTTGGGGGCCCCCTGGGGGCCCTTCAGGCCAGCTAGGTCTTTGGGTCCTGGCTCCTTCGCTTTGGGAGCTGTTGCTGCAGTTGGGCATGTTGGCCGGAGAGTGCTTCTCGGGCCGCGAACTGCAACCTTGCAGGAATCTCCCAGGTTCCCGGCCCAACGAAAGCCCCCAGACCCAAATTGAGAGGGGCTGCTTGGGGCCCCCCTGGGGGCCCTTCAGGCCAGCTAGGTCTTTGGGTCCTGGCTCCTTCGGTTTGGGAGCTGTTGCTGCAGTTGGGCATGTTGGCCGGAGAGTGCTTCTCGGGCCGCGAACTGTAACCTTGCAGGTACCTCTCAGGTATACATGCCCAACGAAAGCCCCCAGACCCAAATTGAGAGGGGCTGCTTGGGGGCCCCCTGGGGGCCCTTCAGGCCAGCTAGGTCTTTGGGTCCTGGCTCCTTCGGTTTGGGAGCTGTTGCTGCAGTTGGGCATGTTGGCCGGAGAGTGCTTCTCGGGCCTCGAACTGCAACCTTGCAGGAATCTCCCAGGTTCCCGGCCCAACAAAAGCCCCCAGACCCAAATGGAGAGGGGCTGCTTGGGGGCCCCCTGGGGGCCCTTCAGGCCAGCTAGGTCTTTGGGTCCTGGCTCCTTCGGTTTGGGAGCTGTTGCTGCAGTTGGGCATGTTGGCCGGAGAGTGCTTCTCGGGCCGCCAACTGCAACCTTGCAGGTACCTCTCAGGTATACATGCCCAACGAAAGCCCCCAGACCCAAATGGAGAGGGGCTGCTTGGTGGCCTTCTGGGGGCACTTCAGGCCAGCTAGGTCTTTGGGTCCTGGCTCCTTCGGTTTGGGAGCTGTTGCTGGATATTGGGCATGTTGGCGGGAGAGTGCTTCTCGGGCCACGAACTGCAACCTTGCTGGTATCTCCCAGGTTCTCAGCCTAAAGAAAGCCCCCAGACCCAAATGGAGAGGGGCTGCTTGGGGGCCCCCTGGGGGCCCTTCAGGCCAGCTAGGTCTTTGGGTCCTGGCTCCTTCGGTTTGGGAGCTGTTGCTGCAGTTGGGCATGTTGGCCGGAGAGTGCTTCTCGGGCCGCGGACTGCAACCTTGCAGGTACCTCCCAGGTTCCCGGCCCAACTAAAGCCCCCAGACCCAAATGGAGAGGGGCTGCTTGGGGCCCCCCTGGGGGCCCTTCAGGCCAGCTAGGTCTTTGGGTCCTGGCTCCTTCGGTTTGGGAGCTGTTGCTGCAGTTGGGCATGTTGGCCGGAGAGTGCTTCTCGGGCCTCGAACTGCAACCTTGCAGGAATCTCCCAGGTTCCCGGCCCAACAAAAGCCCCCAGACCCAAATGGAGAGGGGCTGCTTGGGGGCCCCCTGGGGGCCCTTCAGGCCAGCTAGGTCTTTGGGTCCTGGCTCCTTCGCTTTGGGAGCTGTTGCTGCAGTTGGGCATGTTGGCCGGAGAGTGCTTCTCGGGCCGCGAACTGCAACCTTGCATGAATCTCCCAGGTTCCCGGCCCAACGAAAGCCCCCAGACCCAAATTGAGAGAGGCTGCTTGGGGGCCCCCTGGGGGCACTTCAGGCCAGCTAGGTCTTTGGGTCCTGGCTCCTTCGGTTTGGGAGCTGTTGCTGCAGTTGGGCATGTTGGCCGGAGAGTGCTTCTCGGGCCGCGAACTGCAACCTTGCATAAATCTCCCAGGTTCCCGGCCCAACGAAAGCCCCCAGACCCAAATTGAGAGGGGCTGCTTGGGGCCCCCCTGGGGGCCCTTCAGGCCAGCTAGGTCTTTGGGTCCTGGCTCCTTCGGTTTGGGAGCTGTTGCTGCAGTTGGGCATGTTGGCCGGAGAGTGCTTCTCGGGCCGCGAACTGCAACCTTGCAGGAATCTCCCAGGTTCCATGCCCAACGAAAGCCCCCAGACCCAAATTGAGAGGGGCTGCTTGGGGGCCCCCTGGGGGCCCTTCAGGCCAGCTAGGTCTTTGGGTCCTGGCTCCTTCGCTTTGGGAGCTGTTGCTGCAGTTGGGCATGCTGGCCGGAGAGTGCTTCTCGGGCCGCGAACTGCAACCTTGCAGGATTCTCCCAGTTTCCCGGCCCAACGAAAGCCCCCAGACCCAAATTGAGAGGGGCTGCTTGGGGCACCCCTGGGGGCCCTTCAGGCCAGCTAGGTCTTTGGGTCCTGGCTCCTTCGGTTTGGGAGCTGTTGCTGCAGTTGGGCATGTTGGCCGGAGAGTGCTTCTCGGGCCGCGAACTGCAACCTTGCAGGAATCTCCCAGGTTCCCGGCCCAACGAAAGCCCCCAGACCCAAATGGAGAGGGGCTGCTTGGGGGCCCCCTGGGGGCCCTTCAGGCCAGCTAGTTCTTTGGGTCCTGGCTCCTTCGCTTTGGGAGCTGTTGCTGCAGTTGGGCATGTTGGCCGGAGAGTGCTTCTCGGGCCGCGAACTGCAACCTTGCAGGAATCTCCCAGGTTCCCAGCCCAACGAAAGCCCCCAGACCCAAATGGAGAGGGGCTGCTTGGGGGCCCCCTGGGGGCCCTTCAGGCCACCTAGCCCTTTGGGTCCTGGCTCCTTCGCTTTGGGAGCTGTTGCTGCAGTTGGGCATGTTGGCCGGAGAGTGCTTCTCGGGCCGCGAACTGCAACCTTGCAGGAATCTCCCAGGTTCCCAGCCCAACGAAAGCCCCCAGACCCAAATGGAGAGGGGCTGCTTGGGGGCCCCCTGGGGGCCCTTCAGGCCACCTAGCCCTTTGGGTCCTGGCTCCTTCGCTTTGGGAGCTGTTGCTGCAGTTGGGCATGTTGGCCGGAGAGTGCTTCTCCGGCCGCGAACTGCAACCTTGCAGGAATCTCCCAGGTTCCCGGCCCAACAAAAGCCCCCAGACCCAAATGGAGAGGGGCTAATTGGGGGCCTTCTGGGGGCCCTTCAGGCCAGCTAGGTCTTTGGGTCCTGGCTCCTTCGCTTTGGGAGCTGTTGCTGCAGTTGGGCATGTTGGCCGGAGAGTGCTTCTCGGGCCGCGAACTGCAACCTTGCAGGATTCTCCCAGGTTCCCGGCCCAACGAAAGCCCCCAGACCCAAATGGAGAGGGGCTGCTTGGGGGCCCCCTGGCGGCCCTTCAGGCCACCTAGCTCTTTGGGTCCTGGCTCCTTCGGTTTGGGAGCTGTTGCTGCAGTTGGGCATGTTGGCCGGAGAGTGCTTCTCGGGCCGCGAACTGCAACCTTGCAGGATTCTCCCAGGTTCCCGGCCCAACGAAAGCCCCCAGACCCAAATTGAGAGGGGCTGCTTGGGGGCCCCCTGGGGGCCCTTCAGGCCAGCTAGGTCTTTGGGTCCTGGCTCCTTCGGTTTGGGAGCTGTTGCTGCAGTTGAGCATGTTGGCCGGAGAGTGCTTCTCGGGCCGCGAACTGTAACCTTGCAGGTACCTCTCAGGTATCCATGCCCAACGAAAGCCCCCAGACCCAAATTGAGAGGGGCTGCTTGGTGGCCCCCTGGGGGCCCTTCAGGCCAGCTAGGTCTTTGGGTCCTGGCTCCTTCGCTTTGGGAGCTGTTGCTGCAGTTGGGCATGTTGGCCGGAGAGTGCTTCTCGGGCCGCGAACTGCAACCTTGCAGGTACCTCTCAGGTATCCATGCCCAACGAAAGCCCCCAGACCCAAATGGAGAGGGGCTGCTTGGGGGCCCCCTGGGGGCCCTTCAGGCCAGCTAGGTCTTTGGGTCCTGGCTCCTTCGCTTTGGGAGCTGTTGCTGCAGTTGGGCATGTTGGCCGGAGAGTGCTTCTCGGGCCGCGAACTGCAACCTTGCAGGATTCTCCCAGGTTCCCGGCCCAACGAAAGCCCCCAGACCCAAATGGAGAAGGGCTGCTTGGGGGCCCCCTGGGGGCCCTTCAGGCCAGCTAGGTCTTTGGGTCCTGGCTCCTTCGCTTTGGGAGCTGTTGCTGCAGTTGGGCATGTTGGCCGGAGAGTGCTTCTCGGGCAGCGAACTGCAACCTTGCAGGATTCTCCCAGTTTCCCGGCCCAACGAAAGCCCCCAGACCCAAATGGAGAGGGGCTGCTTGGGGCCCCCCTGGGGCCCCCTTCAGGCCAGCTAGGTCTTTGGGTCCTGGCTCCTACGGTTTGGGAGCTGTTGCTGCAGTTGGGCATGTTGGCCGGAGAGTGCTTCTCGGGCCGCGAACTGCAACCTTGCAGGTACCTCTCAGGTTCCCGGCCCAACGAAAACCCCCAGACCCAAATGGAGAGGGGCTGCTTGGGGGCCCCCTGGGGGCCCTTCAGGCCAGCTAGGTCTTTGGGTCCTGGCTCCTTCGCTTTGGGAGCTGTTGCTGCAGTTGGGCATGTTGGGCGGAGAGTGCTTCTCGGGCCGCAAACTGCAACCTTGCAGGAATCTCCCAGGTTCCCGGCCCAACGAAAGCCCCCAGACCCAAATGGAGAGGGGCTGCTTGGGGGCCCCCTGGGGGCCCTTCAGGCCAGCTAGGTCTTTGGGTCCTGGCTCCTTCGGTTTGGGAGCTGTTGCTGCAGTTGGGCATGTTGGCCGGAGAGTGCTTCTCGGGCCGCGAACTGCAACCTTGCATGAATCTCCCAGGTTCCCGGCCCAACGAAAGCCCCCAGACCCAAATGGAGAGGGGCTGCTTGGGGGCCCCCTGGGGGCCCTTCAGGCCAGCTAGGTCTTTGGGTCCTGGCTCCTTCGGTTTGGGAGCTGTTGCTGCAGTTGAGCATGTTGGCCGGAGAGTGCGTCTCGGGCCGCGAACTGTAACCTTGCAGGTACCTCCCAGGTTCCCGGCCCAACGAAAGCCCCCAGACCCAAATGGAGAGGAGCTCCTTGGGGGCCCCCCTGGGGGCCCTTCAGGCCAGCTAGGTCTTTGGGTCCTGGCTCCTTCGGTTTGGGAGCTGTTGCTGCAGTTGGGCATGTTGGCCGGAGAGTGCTTCTCGGGCCGCGAACTGCAACCTTGCAGGAATCTCCCAGGTTCCATGCCCAACGAAAGCCCCCAGACCCAAATGGAGAGGGGCTGCTTGGGTGCCCCCTGGGGGCCCTTCAGGCCAGCTAGGTCTTTGGGTCCTGGCTCCTTCGCTTTGGGAGCTGTTGCTGCAGTTGGGCATGTTGGCCGGAGAGTGCTTCTCGGGCCGCGAACTGCAACCTTGCAGGTACCTCTCAGGTTCCCGGCCCAACGAAAGCCCCCAGACCCAAATTGAGAGGGGCTGCTTGGGGCCCCCCTGGGGGCCCTTCAGGCCAGCTAGGTCTTTGGGTCCTGGCTCCTTCGCTTTGGGAGCTGTTGCTGCAGTTGGGCATGTTGGCCGGAGAGTGCTTCTCGGGCCGCGAACTGCAACCTTGCAGGATTCTCCCAGGTTCCCGGCCCAACGAAAGCCCCCAGACCCAAATTGAGAGGGGCTGCTTGGGGCCCCCCTGGGGGCCCTTCAGGACAGCTAGGTCTTTGGGTCCTGGCTCCTTTGGTTTGGGAGCTGTTGCTGCAGTTGGGCATGTTGGCCGGAGAGTGCTTCTCGGGCCGCGAACTGCAACCTTGCAGGTACCTCCCAGGTTCCCGGCCCAACGAAAGCCCCCAGACCCAAATGGAGAGGGGCTGCTTGGGGGCCCCCTGGGGGCCCTTCAGGCCAGCTAGGTCTTTGGGTCCTGGCTCCTTCGCTTTGGGAGCTGTTGCTGCAGTTGGGCATGTTGGCCGGAGAGTGCTTCTCGGGCCGCGAACTGCAACCTTGCAGGATTCTCCCAGTTTCCCGGCCCAACGAAAGCCCCCAGACCCAAATTGAGAGGGGCTGCTTGGGGGCCCCCCTGGGGGCCCTTCAGGCCAGCTAGGTCTTTGGGTCCTGGCTCCTTCGCTTTGGGAGCTGTTGCTGCAGTTGGGCATGTTGGCCGGAGAGTGCTTCTCGGGCCGCGAACTGCAACCTTGCAGGATTCTCCCAGGTTCCCGGCCCAACGAAAGACCCCAGACCCAAATGGAGAGGGGCTGCTTGGGGGCCCCCTGGGGGCCCTTCAGGCCAGCTAGGTCTTTGGGTCCTGGCTCCTTCGCTTTGGGAGCTGTTGCTGCAGTTGGGCATGTTGGCCGGAGAGTGCTTCTCGGGCCGCGAACTGCAACCTTAGAGGAACCTCTCAGGTATCCATGCCCAACGAAAGCCCCCAGACCCAAATTGAGAGGGGCTGCTTGGGGGCCCCCTGGGGGCCCTTCAGGCCACCTAGGTCTTTGGGTCCTGGCTCCTTCGCTTTGGGAGCTGTTGCTGCAGTTGGGCATGTTGGCCGGAGAGTGCTTCTCGGGCCGCGAACTGCAACCTTGCAGGATTCTCCCAGGTTCCCGGCCCAACGAAAGCCCCCAGACCCAAATGGAGAGGGGCTGCTTGGGGGCCCCCTGGGGGCCCTTCAGGCCAGCTAGGTCTTTGGGTCCTGGCTCCTTCGCTTTGGGAGCTGTTGCTGCAGTTGGGCATGTTGGCCGGAGAGTGCTTCTCGGGCCGCGAACTGCAACCTTGCAGGAATCTCCCAGGTTCCCGGCCCAACGAAAGCCCCCAGACCCAAATGGAGAGGGGCTGCTTGGGGCCCCCCTGGGGCCCCCTTCAGGCCAGCTAGGTCTTTGGGTCCTGGCTCCTACGGTTTGGGAGCTGTTGCTGCAGTTGGGCATGTTGGCCGGAGAGTGCTTCTCGGGCCGCGAACTGCAAACTTGCAGGTACCTCTCAGGTTCCCGGCCCAACGAAAACCCCCAGACCCAAATGGAGAGGGGCTGCTTGGGGGCCCCCTGGGGGCCCTTCAGGCCAGCTAGGTCTTTGGGTCCTGGCTCCTTCGCTTTGGGAGCTGTTGCTGCAGTTGGGCATGTTGGCCGGAGAGTGCTTCTCGGGCCGCGAACTGCAACCTTGCAGGAATCTCCCAGGTTCCCGGCCCAACGAAAGCCCCCAGACCCAAATGGAGAGGGGCTGCTTGGGGGCCCCCTGGGGGCCCTTCAGGCCAGCTAGGTCTTTGGGTCCTGGCTCCTTCGGTTTGGGAGCTGTTGCTGCAGTTGGGCATGTTGGCCGGAGAGTGCTTCTCGGGCCGCGAACTGCAACCTTGCATGAATCTCCCAGGTTCCCCGCCCAACGAAAGCCCCCAGACCCAAATGGAGAGGGGCTGCTTGGGGGCCCCCTGGGGGCCCTTCAGGCCAGCTAGGTCTTTGGGTCCTGGCTCCTTCGCTTTGGGAGCTGTTGCTGCAGTTGGGCATGTTGGCCGGAGAGTGCTTCTCGGGCCGCGAACTGCAACCTTGCAGGTACCTCTCAGGTATACATGCCCAACGAAAGCCCCCAGACCCAAATTGAGAGGGGCTGCTTGGGGGCCCCCTGGGGGCCCTTCAGGCCAGCTAGGTCTTTGTGTCCTGGCTCATTCGGTTTGGGAGCTGTTGCTGCAGTTGGGCATGTTGGCCGGAGAGTGCTTCTCGGGCCGCGAACTGCAACCTTGCAGGTACCTCTCAGGTTCCCGGCCCAACGAAAACCCCCAGACCCAAATGGAGAGGGGCTGCTTGGGGGCCCCCTGGGGGCCCTTCAGGCCAGCTAGGTCTTTGGGTCCTGGCTCCTTCGCTTTGGGAGCTGTTGCTGCAGTTGGGCATGTTGGCCGGAGAGTGCTTCTCGGGCCGCGAACTGCAACCTTGCAGGAATCTCCCAGGTTCCCGGCCCAACGAAAGCCCCCAGACCCAAATGGAGAGGGGCTGCTTGGGGGACCCCTGGGGGCCCTTCAGGCCAGCTAGGTCTTTGGGTCCTGGCTCCTTCGGTTTGGGAGCTGTTGCTGCAGTTGGGCATGTTGGCCGGAGAGTGCATCTCGGGCCGCGAACTGCAACCTTGCAGGATTCTCCCAGGTTCCCCGCCCAACGAAAGCCCCCAGACCCAAATGGAGAGGGGCTGCTTGGGGGCCCCCTGGGGGCCCTTCAGGCCAGCTAGGTCTTTGGGTCCTGGCTCCTTCGCTTTGGGAGCTGTTGCTGCAGTTGGGCATGTTGGCCGGAGAGTGCTTCTCGGGCCGCGAACTGCAACCTTGCAGGTACCTCTCAGGTATACATGCCCAACGAAAGCCCCCAGACCCAAATTGAGAGGGGCTGCTTGGGGGCCCCCTGGGGGCCCTTCAGGCCAGCTAGGTCTATGTGTCCTGGCTCATTCGGTTTGGGAGCTGTTGCTGCAGTTGGGCATGTTGGCCGGAGAGTGCTTCTCGGGCCTCGAACTGCAACCTTGCAGGAATCTCCCAGGTTCCATGCCCAACGAAAGCCCCCAGACCCAAATGGAGAGGGGCTGCTTGGGGCCCCCTGGGGGCCCTTCAGGCCAGCTAGGTCTTTGGGTCCTGGCTCCTTCGCTTTGGGAGCTGTTGCTGCAGTTGGGCATGTTGGCCGGAGAGTGCTTCTCGGGCCGCGAACTGCAACCTTGCAGGATTCTCCCAGGTTCCTGGCCCAACGAAAGCCCCCAGACCCAAATTGAGAGGGGCTGCTTGGGGCCCCCCTGGGGGCCCTTCAGGCCAGCTAGGTCTTTGGGTCCTGGCTCCTTCGCTTTGGGAGCTGTTGCTGCAGTTGGGCATGTTGGCCGGAGAGTGCTTCTCGGGCCGCGAACTGCAACCTTGCAGGATTCTCCCAGGTTCCCGGCCCAACGAAAGCCCCCAGACCCAAATGGAGAGGGGCTGCTTGGGGCCCCCCTGGGGGCCCTTCAGGCCAGCTAGGTCTTTGGGTCCTGGCTCCTTCGCTTTGGGAGCTGTTGCTGCAGTTGGGCATGTTGGCCGGAGAGTGCTTCTCGGGCCGCGAACTGCAACCTTGCAGGATTCTCCCAGGTTCCCGGCCCAACGAAAGCCCCCAGACCCAAATTGAGAGGGGCTGCTTGCGGGCCCCCTGGAGGCCCTTCAGGCCAGCTAGGTCTTTGGGTCCTGGCTCCTTCGCTTTGGGAGCTGTTGCTGCAGTTGGGCATGTTGGCCGGAGAGTGCTTCTCGGGCCGCGAACTGCAACCTTGCAGGAATCTCCCAGGTTCCCCGCCCAATGAAAGCCCCCAGACCCAAATGGAGAGGGGCTGCTTGGGGGCCCCCTGGGGGCCCTTCAGGCCAGCTAGGTCTTTGGGTCCTGGCTCCTTCGCTTTGGGAGCTGTTGCTGCAGTTGGGCATGTTGGCCGGAGAGTGCTTCTCGGGCCGCGAACTGCAACCTTGCAGGTACCTCTCAGGTATACATGCCCAACGAAAGCCCCCAGACCCAAATTGAGAGGGGCTGCTTGGGGGCCCCCTGGGGGCCCTTCAGGCCAGCTAGGTCTTTGGGTCCTGGCTCCTTCGCTTTGGGAGCTGTTGCTGCAGTTGGGCATGTTGGCCGGAGAGTGCTTCTCGGGCCTCGAACTGCAACCTTGCAGGAATCTCCCAGGTTCCCGGCCCAACGAAAGCCCCCAGACCCAAATTGAGAGGGGCTGCTTGGGGGCCCCCTGGGGGCCCTTCAGGCCAGCTAGGTCTTTGGGTCCTGGCTCCTTCGCTTTGGGAGCTGTTGCTGCAGTTGGGCATGTTGGCCGGAGAGTGCTTCTCGGGCCGCGAACTGCAACCTTGCAGGATTCTCCCAGGTTCCCGGCCCAACGAAAGCCCCCAGACCCAAATGGAGAGGGGCTGCTTGGGGGCCCCCTGGGGGCCCTTCAGGCCAGCTAGGTCTTTGGGTCCTGGCTCCTTCGCTTTGGGAGCTGTTGCTGCAGTTGGGCATGTTGGCCGGAGAGTGCTTCTCGGGCCGCGAACTGCAACCTTGCAGGATTCTCCCAGTTTCCCGGCCCAACGAAAGCCCCCAGACCCAAATGGAGAGGGGCTGCTTGGGGGCCCCCTGGGGGCCCTTCAGGCCAGCTAGGTCTTTGGGTCCTGGCTCCTTCGCTTTGGGAGCTGTTGCTGCAGTTGGGCATGTTGGCCGGAGAGTGCTTCTCGGGCCGCGAACTGCAACCTTGCAGGATTCTCCCAGTTTCCCGGCCCAACGAAAGCCCCCAGACCCAAATGGAGAGGGGCTGCTTGGGGCCCCCCTGGGGCCCCCTTCAGGCCAGCTAGGTCTTTGGGTCCTGGCTCCTTCGGTTTGGGAGCTGTTGCTGCAGTTGGGCATGTTGGCCGGAGAGTGCTTCTCGGGCCGCGAACTGCAACCTTGCAGGTACCTGTCAGGTTCCCGGCCCAACGAAAACCCCCAGACCCAAATTGAGAGGGGCTGCTTGGGGGCCCCCTGGGGGCCCTTCAGGCCAGCTAGGTCTTTGGGTCCTGGCTCCTTCGCTTTGGGAGCTGTTGCTGCAGTTGGGCATGTTGGCCGGAGAGTGCTTCTCGGGCCGCGAACTGCAACCTTGCAGGAATCTCCCAGGTTCCCGGCCCAACGAAAGCCCCCAGACCCAAATGGAGAGGGGCTGCTTGGGGGCCCCCTGGGGGCCCTTCAGGCCAGCTAGGTCTTTGGGTCCTGGCTCCTTCGGTTTGGGAGCTGTTGCTGCAGTTGGGCATGTTGGCCGGAGAGTGCTTCTCGGGCCGCGAACTGCAACCTTGCAGGAATCTCCCAGGTTCCCGGCCCAACGAAAGCCCCCAGACCCAAATTGAGAGGGGCTGCTTGGGGGCCCCCTGGGGGCCCTTCAGGCCAGCTAGGTCTTTGGGTCCTGGCTCCTTCGCTTTGGGAGCTGTTGCTGCAGTTGGGCATGTTGGCCGGAGAGTGCTTCTCGGGCCGCGAACTGCAACCTTGCATGAATCTCCCAGGTTCCCCGCCCAACGAAAGCCCCCAGACCCAAATGGAGAGGGGCTGCTTGGGGCCCCCCTGGGGGCCCTTCAGGCCAGCTAGGTCTTTGGGTCCTGGCTCCTTCGGTTTGGGAGCTGTTGCTGCAGTTGGGCATGTTGGCCGGAGAGTGCTTCTCGGGCCGCGAACTGCAACCTTGCAGGTACCTCTCAGGTATACATGCCCAACGAAAGCCCCCAGACCCAAATTGAGAGGGGCTGCTTGGGGGCCCCCTGGGGGCCCTTCAGGCCAGCTAGGTCTTTGTGTCCTGGCTCATTCGGTTTGGGAGCTGTTGCTGCAGTTGGGCATGTTGGCCGGAGAGTGCTTCTCGGGCCTCGAACTGCAACCTTGCAGGAATCTCCCAGGTTCCATGCCCAACGAAAGCCCCCAGACCCAAATGGAGAGGGGCTGCTTGGGGGCCCCCTGGGGGCCCTTCAGGCCAGCTAGGTCTTTGGGTCCTGGCTCCTTCGCTTTGGGAGCTGTTGCTGCAGTTGGGCATGTTGGCCGGAGAGTGCTTCTCGGGCCGCGAACTGCAACCTTGCAGGATTCTCCCAGGTTCCCGGCCCAACGAAAGCCCCCAGACCCAAATTGAGAGGGGCTGCTTGGGGCCCCCCTGGGGGCCCTTCAGGCCAGCTAGGTCTTTGGGTCCTGGCTCCTTCGGTTTGGGAGCTGTTGCTGCAGTTGGGCATGTTGGCCGGAGAGTGCTTCTCGGGCCGCGAACTGCAACCTTGCAGGATTCTCCCAGGTTCCCGGCCCAACGAAAGACCCCAGACCCAAATTGAGAGGGGCTGCTTGGGGCCCCCCTGGGGGCCCTTCAGGCCAGCTAGGTCTTTGGGTCCTGGCTCCTTCGGTTTGGGAGCTGTTGCTGCAGTTGGGCATGTTGGCCGGAGAGTGCTTCTCGGGCCGCGAACTGCAACCTTGCAGGATTCTCCCAGGTTCCCCGCCCAACGAAAGCCCCCAGACCCAAATTGAGAGGGGCTGCTTGGTGGCCTTCTGGGGGCCCTTCAGGCCAGCTAGGTCTTTGGGTCCTGGCTCCTTCGCTTTGGGAGCTGTTGCTGCAGTTGGGCATGTTGGCCGGAGAGTGCTTCTCGGGCCGCGAACTGCAACCTTGCAGGAATCTCCCAGGTTACCCGCCCAACGAAAGCCCCCAGACCCAAATGGAGAGGGGCTGCTTGGGGGCCCCCTGGGGGCCCTTCAGGCCAGCTAGGTCTTTGTGTCCTGGCTCATTCGGTTTGGGAGCTGTTGCTGCAGTTGGGCATGTTGGCCGGAGAGTGCTTCTCGGGCCGCGAACTGCAACCTTGCAGGAATCTCCCATGTTCCCGGCCCAACGAAAGCCCCCAGACCCAAATTGAGAGGGGCTGCTTGGGGGCCCCCTGGGGGCCCTTCAGGCCAGCTAGGTCTTTGGGTCCTGGCTCCTTCGGTTTGGGAGCTGTTGCTGCAGTTGAGCATGTTGGCCGGAGAGTGCGTCTCGGGCCGCGAACTGTAACCTTGCAGGTACCTCCCAGGTTCCCGGCCCAACGAAAGCCCCCAGACCCAAATGGAGAGGAGCTCCTTGGGGGCCCCCTGGGGGCCCTTCAGGCCAGCTAGGTCTTTGGGTCCTGGCTCCTTCGCTTTGGGAGCTGTTGCTGCAGTTGGGCATGTTGGCCGGAGAGTGCTTCTCGGGCCGCGAACTGCAACCTTGCAGGAATCTCCCAGGTTCCATGCCCAACGAAAGCCCCCAGACCCAAATGGAGAGGGGCTGCTTGGGGGCCCCCTGGGGGCCCTTCAGGCCAGCTAGGTCTTTGAGTCCTGGCTCCTTCGCTTTGGGAGCTGTTGCTGCAGTTGGGCATGTTGGCCGGAGAGTGCTTCTCGGGTCGCGAACTGCAACCTTGCAGGAATCTCCCAGGTTCCATGCCCAACGAAAGCCCCCAGACCCAAATGGAGAGGGGCTGCTTGGGGGCCCCCTGGGGGCCCTTCAGGCCAGCTAGGTCTTTGGGTCCTGGCTCCTTCGGTTTGGGAGCTGTTGCTGCAGTTGGGCATGTTGGCCGGAGAGTGCTTCTCGGGCCGCGAACTGCAACCTTGCAGGATTCTCCCAGGTTCCCGGCCCAACGAAAGCCCCCAGACCCAAATTGAGAGGGGCTGCTTGGGGCCCCCCTGGGGGCCCTTCAGGCCAGCTAGGTCTTTGGGTCCTGGCTCCTTCGCTTTGGGAGCTGTTGCTGCAGTTGGGCATGTTGGCCGGAGAGTGCTTCTCGGGCCGCGAACTGCAACCTTGCAGGATTCTCCCAGGTTCCCGGCCCAACGAAAGCCCCCAGACCCAAATTGAGAGGGGCTGCTTGGGGCCCCCCTGGGGGCCCTTCAGGACAGCTAGGTCTTTGGGTCCTGGCTCCTTTGGTTTGGGAGCTGTTGCTGCAGTTGGGCATGTTGGCCGGAGAGTGCTTCTCGGGCCGCGAAATGCAACCTTGCAGGTACCTCCCAGGTTCCCGGCCCAACGAAAGCCCCCAGACCCAAATGGAGAGGGGCTGCTTGGGGGCCCCCTGGGGGCCCTTCAGGCCAGCTAGGTCTTTGGGTCCTGGCTCCTTCGCTTTGGGAGCTGTTGCTGCAGTTGGGCATGTTGGCCGGAGAGTGCTTCTCGGGCCGCGAACTGCAACCTTGCAGGTACCTCCCAGGTTCCCGGCCCAACGAAAGCCCCCAGACCCAAATTGAGAGGGGCTGCTTGGGGGCCCCCCTGGGGGCCCTTCAGGCCAGCTAGGTCTTTGTGTCCTGGCTCCTTCGGTTTGGGAGCTGTTGCTGCAGTTGGGCATGTTGGGCGGAGAGTGCTTCTCGGGCCGCGAACTGCAACCTTGCAGGATTCTCCCAGGTTCCCGGCCCAACGAAAGCCCCCAGACCCAAATGGAGAGGGGCTGCTTGGGGGCCCCCTGGGGGCCCTTCAGGCCAGCTAGGTCTTTGGGTCCTGGCTCCTTCGCTTTGGGAGCTGTTGCTGCAGTTGGGCATGTTGGCCGGAGAGTGCTTCTCGGGCCGCGAACTGCAACCTTGCAGGATTCTCCCAGGTTCCCGGCCCAACGAAAGCCCCCAGACCCAAATGGAGAGGGGCTGCTTGGGGGCCCCCTGGGGGCCCTTCAGGCCAGCTAGGTCTTTGGGTCCTGGCTCCTTCGCTTTGGGAGCTGTTGCTGCAGTTGGGCATGTTGGCCGGAGAGTGCTTCTCGGGCCGCGAACTGCAACCTTGCATGAATCTCCCAGGTTCCCGGCCCAACGAAAGCCCCCAGACCCAAATTGAGAGGGGCTGCTTGGGGGACCCCTGGGGGCCCTTCAGGCCAGCTAGGTCTTTGGGTCCTGGCTCCTTCGCTTTGGGAGCTGTTGCTGCAGTTGGGCATGTTGGCCGGAGAGTGCTTCTCGGGCCGCCAACTGCAACCTTGCAGGAATCTCCCAGGTTCCCCGCCCAACGAAAGCCCCCAGACCCAAATGGAGAGGGGCTGCTTGGGGCCCCCCTGGGGGCCCTTCAGGCCAGCTAGGTCTTTGGGTCCTGGCTCCTTCGGTTTGGGAGCTGTTGCTGCAGTTGGGAATGTTGGCCGGAGAGTGCTTCTCGGGCCGCGAACTGCAACCTTGCAGGTACCTCTCAGGTATACATGCCCAACGAAAGCCCCCAGACCCAAATTGAGAGGGGCTGCTTGGGGGCCCCCTGGGGTCCTTCAGGCCAGCTAGGTCTTTGTGTCCTGGCTCCTTCGCTTTGGGAGCTGTTGCTGCAGTTGGGCATGTTGGGCGGAGAGTGCTTCTCGGGCCTCGAACTGCAACATTGCAGGAATCTCCCAGGTTCCATGCCCAACGAAAGCCCCCAGACCCAAATGGAGAGGGGCTGCTTGGGGGCCCCCTGGGGGCCCTTCAGGCCAGCTAGGTCTTTGGGTCCTGGCTCCTTCGGTTTGGGAGCTGTTGCTGCAGTTGGGCATGTTGGCCGGAGAGTGCTTCTCGGGCCGCGAACTGCAACCTTGCAGGATTCTCCCAGGTTCCCGGCCCAACGAAAGCCCCCAGACCCAAATTGAGAGGGGCTGCTTGGGGCCCCCCTGGGGGCCCTTCAGGCCAGCTAGGTCTTTGGGTCCTGGCTCCTTCGCTTTGGGAGCTGTTGCTGCAGTTGGGCATGTTGGCCGGAGAGTGCTTCTCGGGCCGCGAACTGCAACCTTGCAGGATTCTCCCAGGTTCCCGGCCCAACGAAAGCCCCCAGACCCAAATTGAGAGGGGCTGCTTGGGGCCCCCCTGGGGGCCCTTCAGGCCAGCTAGGTCTTTGGGTCCTGGCTCCTTCGCTTTGGGAGCTGTTGCTGTAGTTGGGCATGTTGGCCGGAGAGTGCTTCTCGGGCCGCGAACTGCAACCTTGCAGGATTCTCCCAGGTTCCCGGCCCAACGAAAGCCCCCAGACCCAAATTGAGAGGGGCTGCTTGGGGGCCCCCTGGGGGCCCTTCAGGCCAGCTAGGTCTTTGGGTCCTGGCTCCTTCGCTTTGGGAGCTGTTGCTGCAGTTGGGCATGTTGGCCGGAGAGTGCTTCTCGGGCCGCGAACTGCAACCTTGCAGGAATCTCCCAGGTTCCCGGCCCAACGAAAGCCCCCAGACCCAAATGGAGAGGGGCTGCTTGGGGGCCCCCTGGGGGCCCTTCAGGCCAGCTAGGTCTTTGGGTCCTGGCTCCTTCGCTTTGGGAGCTGTTGCTGCAGTTGGGCATGTTGGCCGGAGAGTGCTTCTCGGGCCGCGAACTGCAACCTTGCAGGATTCACCCAGGTTCCCGGCCCAACGAAAGCCCCCAGACCCAAATTGAGAGGGGCTGCTTGGGGGCCCCCTGGGGGCCCTTCAGGCCAGCTAGGTCTTTGGGTCCTGGCTCCTTCGCTTTGGGAGCTGTTGCTGCAGTTGGGCATGTTGGCCGGAGAGTGCTTCTCGGGCCGCGAACTGCAACCTTGCAGGAATCTCCCAGGTTCCCGGCCCAACGAAAGCCCCCAGACCCAAATTGAGAGGGGCTGCTTGGGGGAACCCTGGGGGCCCTTCAGGCCAGCTAGGTCTTTGGGTCCTGGCTCCTTCGCTTTGGGAGCTGTTGCTGCAGTTGGGCATGTTGGCCGGAGAGTGCTTCTCGGGCCGCGAACTGCAACCTTGCATGAATCTCCCAGGTTCCCCGCCCAACGAAAGCCCCCAGACCCAAATGGAGAGGGGCTGCTTGGGGCCCCCCTGGGGGCCCTTCAGGCCAGCTAGGTCTTTGGGTCCTGGCTCCTTCGGTTTGGGAGCTGTTGCTGCAGTTGGGCATGTTGGCCGGAGAGTGCTTCTCGGGCCGCGAACTGCAACCTTGCAGGTACCTCTCAGGTATACATGCCCAACGAAAGCCCCCAGACCCAAATTGAGAGGGGCTGCTTGGGGGCCCCCTGGGGTCCTTCAGGCCAGCTAGGTCTTTGTGTCCTGGCTCATTCGGTTTGGGAGCTGTTGCTGCAGTTGGACATGTTGGCCGGAGAGTGCTTCTCGGGCCTCGAACTGCAACATTGCAGGAATCTCCCAGGTTCCATGCCCAACGAAAGCCCCCAGACCCAAATGGAGAGGGGCTGCTTGGGGGCCCCCTGGGGGCCCTTCAGGCCAGCTAGGTCTTTGGGTCCTGGCTCCTTCGCTTTGGGAGCTGTTGCTGCAGTTGGGCATGTTGGCCGGAGAGTGCTTCTCGGGCCGCGAACTGCAACCTTGCAGGATTCTCCCAGGTTCCCGGCCCAACGAAAGCCCCCAGACCCAAATTGAGAGGGGCTGCTTGGGGCCCCCCTGGGGGCCCTTCAGGCCAGCTAGGTCTTTGGGTCCTGGCTCCTTCGCTTTGGGAGCTGTTGCTGCAGTTGGGCATGTTGGCCGGAGAGTGCTTCTCGGGCCGCGAACTGCAACCTTGCAGGTACCTCTCAGGTATACATGCCCAACGAAAGCCCCCAGACCCAAATTGAGAGGGGCTGCTTGGGGGCCCCCTGGGGTCCTTCAGGCCAGCTAGGTCTTTGTGTCCTGGCTCATTCGGTTTGGGAGCTGTTGCTGCAGTTGGGCATGTTGGCCGGAGAGTGCTTCTCGGGCCTCGAACTGCAACATTGCAGGAATCTCCCAGGTTCCATGCCCAACGAAAGCCCCCAGACCCAAATGGAGAGGGGCTGCTTGGGGGCCCCCTGGGGGCCCTTCAGGCCAGCTAGGTCTTTGGGTCCTGGCTCCTTCGCTTTGGGAGCTGTTGCTGCAGTTGGGCATGTTGGCCGGAGAGTGCTTCTCGGGCCGCGAACTGCAACCTTGCAGGATTCTCCCAGGTTCCCGGCCCAACGAAAGCCCCCAGACCCAAATTGAGAGGGGCTGCTTGGGGCCCCCCTGGGGGCCCTTCAGGCCAGCTAGGTCTTTGGGTCCTGGCTCCTTCGCTTTGGGAGCTGTTGCTGCAGTTGGGCATGTTGGCCGGAGAGTGCTTCTCGGGCCGCGAACTGCAACCTTGCAGGATTCTCCCAGGTTCCCGGCCCAACGAAAGCCCCCAGACCCAAATTGAGAGGGGCTGCTTGGGGCCCCCCTGGGGGCCCTTCAGGCCAGCTAGGTCTTTGGGTCCTGGCTCCTTCGCTTTGGGAGCTGTTGCTGTAGTTGGGCATGTTGGCCGGAGAGTGCTTCTCGGGCCGCGAACTGCAACCTTGCAGGATTCTCCCAGGTTCCCGGCCCAACGAAAGCCCCCAGACCCAAATTGAGAGGGGCTGCTTGGGGGCCCCCTGGGGGCCCTTCAGGCCAGCTAGGTCTTTGGGTCCTGGCTCCTTCGCTTTGGGAGCTGTTGCTGCAGTTGGGCATGTTGGCCGGAGAGTGCTTCTCGGGCCGCGAACTGCAACCTTGCAGGAATCTCCCAGGTTCCCGGCCCAACGAAAGCCCCCAGACCCAAATGGAGAGGGGCTGCTTGGGGGCCCCCTGGGGGCCCTTCAGGCCAGCTAGGTCTTTGGGTCCTGGCTCCTTCGCTTTGGGAGCTGTTGCTGCAGTTGGGCATGTTGGCCGGAGAGTGCTTCTCGGGCCGCGAACTGCAACCTTGCAGGTACCTCCCAGGTTCCCGGCCCAACGAAAGCCCCCAGACCCAAATGGAGAGGGGATGCTTGGGGGCCCCCTGGGGGCCCTTCAGGCCAGCTAGGTCTTTGGGTCCTGGCTCCTTCGCTTTGGGAGCTGTTGCTGCAGTTGGGCATGTTGGCCGGAGAGTGCTTCTCGGGCCGCGAACTGCAACCTTGCAGGTACCTCCCAGGTTCCCGGCCCAACGAAAGCCCCCAGACCCAAATGGAGAGGGGCTGCTTGGGGGCCCCCTGGGGGCCCTTCAGGCCAGCTAGGTCTTTGGGTCCTGGCTCCTTCGGTTTGGGAGCTGTTGCTGCAGTTGGGAATGTTGGCCGGAGAGTGCTTCTCGGGCCGCGAACTGCAACCTTGCAGGTACCTCTCAGGTATACATGCCCAACGAAAGCCCCCAGACCCAAATTGAGAGGGGCTGCTTGGGGGCCCCCTGGGGTCCTTCAGGCCAGCTAGGTCTTTGTGTCCTGGCTCATTCGGTTTGGGAGCTGTTGCTGCAGTTGGGCATGTTGGGCGGAGAGTGCTTCTCGGGCCTCGAACTGCAACATTGCAGGAATCTCCCAGGTTCCATGCCCAACGAAAGCCCCCAGACCCAAATGGAGAGGGGCTGCTTGGGGGCCCCCTGGGGGCCCTTCAGGCCAGCTAGGTCTTTGGGTCCTGGCTCCTTCGCTTTGGGAGCTGTTGCTGCAGTTGGGCATGTTGGCCGGAGAGTGCTTCTCGGGCCTCGAACTGCAACATTGCAGGAATCTCCCAGGTTCCATGCCCAACGAAAGCCCCCAGACCCAAATGGAGAGGGGCTGCTTGGGGGCCCCCTGGGGGCCCTTCAGGCCAGCTAGGTCTTTGGGTCCTGGCTCCTTCGCTTTGGGAGCTGTTGCTGCAGTTGGGCATGTTGGCCGGAGAGTGCTTCTCGGGCCGCGAACTGCAACCTTGCAGGATTCTCCCAGGTTCCCGGCCCAACGAAAGCCCCCAGACCCAAATTGAGAGGGGCTGCTTGGGGCCCCCCTGGGGGCCCTTCAGGCCAGCTAGGTCTTTGGGTCCTGGCTCCTTCGCTTTGGGAGCTGTTGCTGCAGTTGGGCATGTTGGCCGGAGAGTGCTTCTCGGGCCGCGAACTGCAACCTTGCAGGATTCTCCCAGGTTCCCGGCCCAACGAAAGCCCCCAGACCCAAATTGAGAGGGGCTGCTTGGGGCCCCCCTGGGGGCCCTTCAGGCCAGCTAGGTCTTTGGGTCCTGGCTCCTTCTGTTTGGGAGCTGTTGCTGCAGTTGGGCATGTTGGCCGGAGAGTGCTTCTCGGGCCGCGAACTGCAACCTTGCAGGAATCTCCCAGGTTCCCGGCCCAACGAAAGCCCCCAGACCCAAATTGAGAGGGGCTGCTTGGGGGACCCCTGGGGGCCCTTCAGGCCAGCTAGGTCTTTGGGTCCTGGCTCCTTCGCTTTGGGAGCTGTTGCTGCAGTTGGGCATGTTGGCCGGAGAGTGCTTCTCGGGCCGCGAACTGCAACCTTGCAGGAATCTCCCAGGTTCCCGGCCCAACGAAAGCCCCCAGACCCAAATGGAGAGGGGCTGCTTGGGGGCCCCCTGGGGGCCCTTCAGGCCAGCTAGGTCTTTGGGTCCTGGCTCCTTCGCTTTGGGAGCTGTTGCTGCAGTTGGGCATGTTGGCCGGAGAGTGCTTCTCGGGCCGCGAACTGCAACCTTGCAGGATTCACCCAGGTTCCCGGCCCAACGAAAGCCCCCAGACCCAAATTGAGAGGGGCTGCTTGGGGGCCCCCTGGGGGCCCTTCAGGCCAGCTAGGTCTTTGGGTCCTGGCTCCTTCGCTTTGGGAGCTGTTGCTGCAGTTGGGCATGTTGGCCGGAGAGTGCTTCTCGGGCCGCGAACTGCAACCTTGCATGAATCTCCCAGGTTCCCGGCCCAACGAAAGCCCCCAGACCCAAATGGAGAGGGGCTGCTTGGGGCCCCCCTGGGGGCCCTTCAGGCCAGCTAGGTCTTTGGGTCCTGGCTCCTTCGCTTTGGGAGCTGTTGCTGCAGTTGGGCATGTTGGCCGGAGAGTGCTTCTCGGGCCGCGAACTGCAACCTTGCAGGTACCTCTCAGGTATACATTCCCAACGAAAGCCCCCAGACCCAAATGGAGAGGGGCTGCTTGGGGGCCCCCTGGGGGCCCTTCAGGCCAGCTAGGTCTTTGGGTCCTGGCTCCTTCGGTTTGGGAGCTGTTGCTGCAGTTGGGCATGTTGGCCGGAGAGTGCTTCTCGGGCCGCGAACTGCAACCTTGCAGGAATCTCCCAGGTTCCCGGCCCAACGAAAGCCCCCAGACCCAAATTGAGAGGGGCTGCTTGGGGGCCCCCTGGGGGCCCTTCAGGCCAGCTAGGTCTTTGGGTCCTGGCTCCTTCGCTTTGGGAGCTGTTGCTGCAGTTGGGCATGTTGGCCGGAGAGTGCTTCTCGGGCCGCGAACTGCAACCTTGCATGAATCTCCCAGGTTCCCCGCCCAACGAAAGCCCCCAGACCCAAATGGAGAGGGGCTGCTTGGGGCCCCCCTGGGGGCCCTTCAGGCCAGCTAGGTCTTTGGGTCCTGGCTCCTTCTGTTTGGGAGCTGTTGCTGCAGTTGGGAATGTCGGCCGGAGAGTGCTTCTCGGGCCGCGAACTGCAACCTTGCAGGTACCTCTCAGGTATACATGCCCAACGAAAGCCCCCAGACCCAAATTGAGAGGGGCTGCTTGGGGGCCCCCTGGGGTCCTTCAGGCCAGCAAGGCCTTTGTGTCCTGGCTCATTCGGTTTGGGAGCTGTTGCTGCAGTTGGGCATGTTGGGCGGAGAGTGCTTCTCGGGCCTCGAACTGCAACATTGCAGGAATCTCCCAGGTTCCATGCCCAACGAAAGCCCCCAGACCCAAATGGAGAGGGGCTGCTTGGGGGCCCCCTGGGGGCCCTTCAGGCCAGCTAGGTCTTTGGGTCCTGGCTCCTTCGGTTTGGGAGCTGTTGCTGCAGTTGGGCATGTTGGCCGGAGAGTGCTTCTCGGGCCGCGAACTGCAACCTTGCAGGATTCTCCCAGGTTCCCGGCCCAACGAAAGCCCCCAGACCCAAATTGAGAGGGGCTGCTTGGGGCCCCCCTGGGGGCCCTTCAGGCCAGCTAGGTCTTTGGGTCCTGGCTCCTTCGCTTTGGGAGCTGTTGCTGTAGTTGGGCATGTTGGCCGGAGAGTGCTTCTCGGGCCGCGAACTGCAACCTTGCAGGATTCTCCCAGGTTCCCGGCCCAACGAAAGCCCCCAGACCCAAATTGAGAGGGGCTGCTTGGGGGCCCCCTGGGGGCCCTTCAGGCCAGCTAGGTCTTTGGGTCCTGGCTCCTTCGCTTTGGGAGCTGTTGCTGCAGTTGGGCATGTTGGCCGGAGAGTGCTTCTCGGGCCGCGAACTGCAACCTTGCAGGAATCTCCCAGGTTCCCGGCCCAACGAAAGCCCCCAGACCCAAATGGAGAGGGGCTGCTTGGGGGCCCCCTGGGGGCCATTCAGGCCAGCTAGGTCTTTGGGTCCTGGCTCCTTCGCTTTGGGAGCTGTTGCTGCAGTTGGGCATGTTGGCCGGAGAGTGCTTCTCGGGCCGCGAACTGCAACCTTGCATGAATCTCCCAGGTTCCCCGCCCAACGAAAGCCCCCAGACCCAAATGGAGAGGGGCTGCTTGGGGCCCCCCTGGGGGCCCTTCAGGCCAGCTAGGTCTTTGGGTCCTGGCTCCTTCGGTTTGGGAGCTGTTGCTGCAGTTGTGCATGTTGGCTGGAGAGTGCTTCTCGGGCCGCGAACTGCAACCTTGCAGGTACCTCTCAGGTATACATGCCCAACGAAAGCCCCCAGACCCAAATTGAGAGGGGCTGCTTGGGGGCCCCCTGGGGGCCCTTCAGGCCAGCTAGGTCATTGTGTCCTGGCTCATTCGGTTTGGGAGCTGTTGCTGCAGTTGGGCATGTTGGCCGGAGAGTGCTTCTCGGGCCTCGAACTGCAACCTTGCAGGAATCTCCCAGGTTCCCGGCCCAACGAAAGCCCCCAGACCCAAATGGAGAGGGGCTGCTTGGGGGCCCCCTGGGGGCCCTTCAGGCCAGCTAGGTCTTTGGGTCCTGGCTCCTTCGCTTTGGGAGCTGTTGCTGCAGTTGGGCATGTTGGCCGGAGAGTGCTTCTCGGGCCGCGAACTGCAACCTTGCAGGATTCTCCCAGGTTCCCGGCCCAACGAAAGCCCCCAGACCCAAATGGAGAGGGGCTGCTTGGGGCCCCCCTGGGGGCCCTTCAGGCCAGCTAGGTCTTTGGGTCCTGGCTCCTTCGCTTTGGGAGCTGTTGCTGCAGTTGGGCATGTTGGCCGGAGAGTGCTTCTCGGGCCGCGAACTGCAACCTTGCAGGATTCTCCCAGGGTCCCGGCCCAACGAAAGCCCCCAGACCCAAATTGAGAGGGGCTGCTTGGGGCCCCCCTGGGGGCCCTTCAGGCCAGCTAGGTCTTTGGGTCCTGGCTCCTTCGCTTTGGGAGCTGTTGCTGCAGTTGGGCATGTTGGCCGGAGAGTGCTTCTCAGGCCGCCAACTGCAACCTTGCAGGATTCTCCCAGGTTCCCGGCCCAACGAAAGCCCCCAGACCCAAATTGAGAGGGGCTGCTTGGGGGCCCCCTGGGGGCCCTTCAGGCCAGCTAGGTCTTTGGGTCCTGGCTCATTCGGTTTGGGAGCTGTTGCTGCAGTTGGGCATGTTGGCCGGAGAGTGCTTCTCGGGCCTCGAACTTCAACCTTGCAGGAATCTCCCAGGTTCCATGCCCAACGAGAGCCCCCAGACCCAAATGGAGAGGGGCTGCTTGGGGGCCCCCTGGGGGCCCTTCAGGCCAGCTAGGTCTTTGGGTCCTGGCTCCTTCGCTTTGGGAGCTGTTGCTGCAGTTGGGCATGTTGGCCGGAGAGTGCTTCTCGGGCCGCGAACTGCAACCTTGCAGGATTCTCCCAGGTTCCCGGCCCAACGAAAGCCCACAGACCCAAATGGAGAGGGGCTGCTTGGTGGCCCCCTGGGGGCCCTTCAGGCCAGCTAGGTCTTTGGGTCCTGGCTCCTTCGGTTTGGGAGCTGTTGCTGCAGTTGGGCATGTTGGCCGGAGAGTGCTTCTCGGGCCGCGAACTGCAACCTTGCAGGTACCTCCCAGGTTCCCGGCCCAACGAAAGCCCCCAGACCCAAATGGAGAGGGGCTGCTTGGGGCCCCCCTGGGGGCCCTTCAGGCTAGCTAGGTCTTTGGGTCCTGGCTCCTTCGGTTTGGGAGCTGTTGCTGCAGTTGGGCATGTTGGCCGGAGAGTGCTTCTCGGGCCGCGAACTGCAACCTTGCAGGTACCTCTCAGGTTCCCGGCCCAACGAAAACCCCCAGACCCAAATGGAGAGGGGCTGCTTGGGGGCCCCCTGGGGGCCCTTCAGGCCAGCTAGGTCTTTGGGTCCTGTCTCCTTCGCTTTGGGAGCTGTTGCTGCAGTTGGGCATGTTGGCCGGAGAGTGCTTCTCGGGCCTCGAACTGCAACCTTGCAGGAATCTCCCAGGTTCCCGGCCCAACGAAAGCCCCCAGACCCAAATGGAGAGGGGCTGCTTGGGGGCCCCCTGGGGTCCCTTCAGGCCAGCTAGGTCTTTGGGTCCTGGCTCCTTCGCTTTGGGAGCTGTTGCTGCAGTTGGGCATGCTGGCCGGAGAGTGCTTCTCGGGCCGCGAACTGCAACCTTGCAGGAATCTCCCAGGTTCCCGGCCCAACGAAAGCCCCCAGACCCAAATTGAGAGGGGCTGCTTGGGGGCCCCCTGGGGGCCCTTCAGACCAGCTAGGTCTTTGGGTCCTGGCTCCTTCGGTTTGGGAGCTGTTGCTGCAGTTGGGCATGTTGGCCGGAGAGTGCTTCTCGGGCCGCGAACTGCAACCTTGCATGAATCTCCCAGGTTCCCCGCCCAACGAAAGCCCCCAGACCCAAATGGAGAGGGGCTGCTTGGGGCCCCCCTGGGGGCCCTTCAGGCCAGCTAGGTCTTTGGGTCCTGGCTCCTTCGGTTTGGGAGCTGTTGCTGCAGTTGGGCATGTTGGCCGGAGAGTGCTTCTCGGGCCGCGAACTGCAACCTTGCAGGTACCTCTCAGGTATACATTCCCAACGAAAGCCCCCAGACCCAAATTGAGAGGGGCTGCTTGGGGGCCCCCTGGGGGCCCTTCAGGCCAGCTAGGTCTTTCTGTCCTGGCTCATTCGGTTTGGGAGCTGTTGCTGCAGTTGGGCATGTTGGCCGGAGAGTGCTTCTCGGGCCGCGAACTGCAACCTTGCATGAATCTCCCAGGTTCCCCGCCCAAAGAAAGCCCCCAGACCCAAATGGAGAGGGGCTGCTTGGGGGCCCCCTGGGGGCCCTTCAGGCCAGCTAGGTCTTTGGGTCCTGGCTCCTTCGCTTTGGGAGCTGTTGCTGCAGTTGGGCATGTTGTGCGGAGAGTGCTTCTCGGGCCGCGAACTGCAACCTTGCAGGAATCTCCCAGGTTCCCGGCCCAACGAAAGCCCCCAGACCCAAATTGAGAGGGGCTGCTTGGGGGCCCCCTGGGGGCCCTTCAGGCCAGCTAGGTCTTTGGGTCCTGGCTCCTTCGCTTTGGGAGCTGTTGCTGCAGTTGGGCATGTTGGCCGGAGAGTGCTTCTCGGGCCGCGAACTGCAACCTTGCAGGATTCTCCCAGGTTCCCGGTCCAACGAAAGCCCCCAGACCTAAATTGAGAGGGGCTGCTTGGGGGCCCCCTGGGGGCCCTTCAGGCCAGCTAGGTCTTTGGGTCCTGGCTCCTTCGGTTTGGGAGCTGTTGCTGCAGTTGTGCATGTTGGACGGAGAGTGCTTCTCCGGCCGCGAACTGCAACCTTGCATGAATCTCCCAGGTTCCCCGCCCAACGAAAGCCCCCAGACCCAAATGGAGAGGGGATGCTTGGGGCCCCCCTGGGGGCCCTTCAGGCCAGCTAGGTCTTTGGGTCCTGGCCCCTTCGGTTTGGGAGCTGTTGCTGCATTTGGGCATGTTGGCCGGAGAGTGCTTCTCGGGCCGCGAACTGCAACCTTGCAGGTACCTCTCAGGTATACATTCCCAACGAAAGCCCCCAGACCCAAATGGAGAGGGGCTGCTTGGGGGCCCCCTGGGGGCCCTTCAGGCCAGCTAGGTCTTTGTGTCCTGGCTCCTTCGGTTTGGGAGCTGTTGCTGCAGTTGGGCATGTTGGCCGGAGAGTGCTTCTCGGGCCTCGAACTGCAACCTTGCAGGAATCTCCCAGGTTCCCGGCCCAACGAAAGCCCCACAGACCCAAATGGAGAGGGGCTGCTTGGGGGCCCCCTGGGGGCCCTTCAGGCCAGCTAGGTCTTTGGGTCCTGGCTCTTCGCATTGGGAGCTGTTGCTGCAGTTGGGCATGTTGGCCGGAGAGTGCTTCTCGGGCCGCGAACTGCAACCTTGCAGGATTCTCCCAGGTTCCCGGCCCAACGAAAGCCCCCAGACCCAAATTGAGAGGGGCTGCTTGGGGGCCCCCTGGGGGCCCTTCAGGCCAGCTAGGTCTTTGGGTCCTGGCTCCTTCGCTTTGGGAGCTGTTGCTGCAGTTGGGCATGTTGGCCGGAGAGTGCTTCTCGGGCCGCGAACTGCAACCTTGCAGGATTCTCCCAGGTTCCCGGCCCAACGAAAGCCCCCAGACCCAAATTGAGAGGGGCTGCTTGGGGCCCCCCTGGGGGCCCTTCAGGCCAGCTAGGTCTTTGGGTCCTGGCTCCTTCGCTTTGGGAGCTGTTGCTGCAGTTGGGCATGTTGGCCGGAGAGTGCTTCTCGGGCCGCGAACTGCAACCTTGCAGGATTCTCCCAGGGTCCCGGCCCAACGAAAGCCCCCAGACCCAAATTGAGAGGGGCTGCTTGGGGGCCCCCTGGGGGCCCTTCAGGCCAGCTAGGTCTTTGGGTCCTGGCTCCTTCGCTTTGGGAGCTGTTGCTGCAGTTGGGCATGTTGGCCGGAGAGTGCTTCTCGGGCCGCGAACTGCAACCTTGCAGGAATCTCCCAGGTTCCCGGCCCAACGAAAGCCCCCAGACCCAAATTGAGAGGGGCTGCTTGGGGGCCCCCTGGGGGCCCTTCAGGCCAGCTAGGTCTTTGGGTCCTGGCTCCTTCGCTTTGGGAGCTGTTGCTGCAGTTGGGCATGTTGGCCGGAGAGTGCTTCTCGGGCCGCGAACTGCAACCTTGCAGGATTCTCCCAGGTTCCCGGCACAACGAAAGCCCCCAGACCTAAATTGAGAGGGGCTGCTTGGGGGCCCCCTGGGGGCCCTTCAGGCCAGCTAGGTCTTTGGGTCCTGGCTCCTTCGGTTTGGGAGCTGTTGCTGCAGTTGGGCATGTTGGCCGGAGAGTGCTTCTCGGGCCGCGAACTGCAACCTTGCATGAATCTCCCAGGTTCCCCGCCCAACGAAAGCCCCCAGACCCAAATGGAGAGGGGCTGCTTGGGGCCCCCCTGGGGGCCCTTCAGGCCAGCTAGGTCTTTGGGTCCTGGCTCCTTCGTTTTGGGAGCTGTTGCTGCAGTTGGGCATGTTGGCCGGAGAGTGCTTCTCGGGCCGCGAACTGCAACCTTGCAGGTACCTCTCAGGTATACATTCCCAACGAAAGCCCCCAAACCCAAATTGAGAGGGGCTGCTTGGGGGCCCCCCTGGGGGCCCTTCAGGCCAGCTAGGTCTTTGTGTCCTGGCTCATTCGGTTTGGGAGCTGTTGCTGCAGTTGGGCATGTTGGCCGGAGAGTGCTTCTCGGGCCTCGAACTTCAACCTTGCAGGAATCTCCCAGGTTCCCGGCCCAACGAAAGCCCCCAGACCCAAATTGAGAGGGGCTGCTTGGGGCCCCCCTGGGGGCCCTTCAGGCCAGCTAGGTCTTTGGGTCCTGGCTCCTTCGCTTTGGGAGCTGTTGCTGCAGTTGGGCATGTTGGCCGGAGAGTGCTTCTCGGGCCGCGAACTGCAACCTTGCAGGAATCTCCCAGGTTCCCGGCCCAACGAAAGCCCCCAGACCCAAATTGAGAGGGGCTGCTTGGGGGCCCCCTGGGGGCCCTTCAGGCCAGCTAGGTCTTTGGGTCCTGGCTCCTTCGCTTTGGGAGCTGTTGCTGCAGTTGGGCATGTTGGCCGGAGAGTGCTTCTCGGGCCGCGAACTGCAACCTTGCAGGATTCTCCCAGGTTCCCGGCCCAACGAAAGCCCCCAGACCCAAATTGAGAGGGGCTGCTTGGGGGCCCCCCTGGGGGCCCTTCAGGCCAGCTAGGTCTTTGGGTCCTGGCTCCTTCGGTTTGGGAGCTGTTGCTGCAGTTGGGCATGTTGGCCGGAGAGTGCTTCTCGGGCCGCGAACTGCAACCTTGCAGGATTCTCCCAGGTTCCCGGCCCAACGAAAGCCCCCAGACCCAAATGGAGAGGGGCTGCTTGGGGGCCCCCTGGGGGCCCTTCAGGCCAGCTAGGTCTTTGTGTCCTGGCTCCTTCGCTTTGGGAGCTGTTGCTGCAGTTGGGCATGTTGGCCGGAGAGTGCTTCTCGGGCCGCGAACTGCAACCTTGCAGGTACCTCTCAGGTACCCATGCCCAACGAAAGCCCCCAGACCCAAATGGAGAGGGGCTGCTTGGGGGCCCCCTGGGGGCCCTTCAGGCCAGCTAGGTCTTTGGGTCCTGGCTCCTTCGGTTTGGGAGCTGTTGCTGCAGTTGGGCATGTTGGCCGGAGAGTGCTTCTCGGGCCGCGAACTGCAACCTTGCAGGATTCTCCCAGGTTCCCGGCCCAACGAAAGCCCCCAGACCCAAATGGAGAGGGGCTGCTTGGGGGCCCCCTGGGGGCCCTTCAGGCCAGCTAGGTCTTTGGGTCCTGGCTCCTTCGCTTTGGGAGCTGTTGCTGCAGTTGGGCATGTTGGCCGGAGAGTGCTTCTCGGGCCGCGAACTGCAACCTTGCAGGATTCTCCCAGTTTCCCGGCCCAACGAAAGCCCCCAGACCCAAATGGAGAGGGGCTGCTTGGGGCCCCCCTGGGGCCCCCTTCAGGCCAGCTAGGTCTTTGGGTCCTGGCTCCTTCGGTTTGGGAGCTGTTGCTGCAGTTGGGCATGTTGGCCGGAGAGTGCTTCTCGGGCCGCGAACTGCAACCTTGCAGGTACCTCTCAGGTTCCCGGCCCAACGAAAACCCCCAGACCCAAATGGAGAGGGGCTGCTTGGGGGCCCCCTGGGGGCCCTTCAGGCCAGCTAGGTCTTTGGGTCCTGGCTCCTTCGCTTTGGGAGCTGTTGCTGCAGTTGGGCATGTTGGCCGGAGAGTGCTTCTCGGGCCGCGAACTGCAACCTTGCAGGATTCTCCCAGTTTCCCGGCCCAACGAAAGCCCCCAGACCCAAATGGAGAGGGGCTGCTTGGGGGCCCCCTGGGGGCCCTTCAGGCCAGCTAGGTCTTTGGGTCCTGGCTCCTTCGCTTTGGGAGCTGTTGCTGCAGTTGGGCATGTTGGCCGGAGAGTGCTTCTCGGGCCGCGAACTGCAACCTTGCAGGATTCACCCAGGTTCCCGGCCCAACGAAAGCCCCCAGACCTAAATTGAGAGGGGCTGCTTGGGGGCCCCCTGGGGGCCCTTCAGGCCAGCTAGGTCTTTGGGTCCTGGCTCCTTCGGTTTGGGAGCTGTTGCTGCAGTTGGGCATGTTGGCCGGAGAGTGCTTCTCGGGCCGCGAACTGCAACCTTGCAGGAATCTCCCAGGTTCCCGGCCCAACGAAAGCCCCCAGACCCAAATGGAGAGGGGCTGCTTGGGGCCCCCCTGGGGGCCCTTCAGGCCAGCTAGGTCTTTGGGTCCTGGCTCCTTCGGTTTGGGAGCTGTTGCTGCAGTTGGGCATGTTGGCCGGAGAGTGCTTCTCGGGCCGCGAACTGCAACCTTGCAGGTACCTCTCAGGTATACATTCCCAACGAAAGCCCCCAGACCCAAATTGAGAGTGGCTGCTTGGGGGCCCCCTGGGGGCCCTTCAGGCCAGCTAGGTCTTTGGGTCCTGGCTCCTTCGCTTTGGGAGCTGTTGCTGCAGTTGGGCATGTTGGCCGGAGAGTGCTTCTCGGGCCGCGAACTGCAACCTTGCAGGAATCTCCCAGGTTCCCGGCCCAACGAAAGCCCCCAGACCCAAATGGAGAGGGGCTGCTTGGGGGCCCCCTGGGGGCCCTTCAGGCCAGCTAGGTCTTTGGGTCCTGGCTCCTTCGGTTTGGGAGCTGTTGCTGCAGTTGGGCATGTTGGCCGGAGAGTGCTTCTCGGGCCGCGAACTGCAACCTTGCAGGATTCTCCCAGGTTCCCGGCCCAACGAAAGCCCCCAGACCCAAATTGAGAGGGGCTGCTTGGGGCCCCCCTGGGGGCACTTCAGGCCAGCTAGGTCTTTGGGTCCTGGCTCCTTCGCTTTGGGAGCTGTTGCTGCAGTTGGGCATGTTGGCCGGAGAGTGCTTCTCGGGCCTCGAACTTCAACCTTGCAGGAATCTCCCAGGTTCCATGCCCAACGAGAGCCCCCAGACCCAAATGGAGAGGGGCTGCTTGGGGGCCCCCTGGGGGCCCTTCAGGCCAGCTAGGTCTTTGGGTCCTGGCTCCTTCGCTTTGGGAGCTGTTGCTGCAGTTGGGCATGTTGGCCGGAGAGTGCTTCTCGGGCCGCGAACTGCAACCTTGCAGGATTCTCCCAGGTTCCCGGCCCAACGAAAGCCCCCAGACCCAAATTGAGAGGGGCTGCTTGGGGGCCCCCCTGGGGGCCCTTCAGGCCAGCTAGGTCTTTGGGTCCTGGCTCCTTCGGTTTGGGAGCTGTTGCTGCAGTTGGGCATGTTGGCCGGAGAGTGCTTCTCGGGCCGCGAACTGCAACCTTGCAGGATTCTCCCAGGTTCCCGGCCCAACGAAAGCCCCCAGACCCAAATGGAGAGGGGCTGCTTGGGGGCCCCCTGGGGGCCCTTCAGGCCAGCTAGGTCTTTGTGTCCTGGCTCCTTCGCTTTGGGAGCTGTTGCTGCAGTTGGGCATGTTGGCCGGAGAGTGCTTCTCGGGCCGCGAACTGCAACCTTGCAGGTACCTCTCAGGTACCCATGCCCAACGAAAGCCCCCAGACCCAAATGGAGAGGGGCTGCTTGGGGGCCCCCTGGGGGCCCTTCAGGCCAGCTAGGTTTTTGGGTCCTGGCTCCTTCGGTTTGGGAGCTGTTGCTGCAGTTGGGCATGTTGGCCGGAGAGTGCTTCTCGGGCCGCGAACTGCAACCTTGCAGGATTCTCCCAGGTTCCCGGCCCAACGAAAGCCCCCAGACCCAAATGGAGAGGGGCTGCTTGGGGGCCCCCTGGGGGCCCTTCAGGCCAGCTAGGTCTTTGGGTCCTGGCTCCTTCGCTTTGGGAGCTGTTGCTGCAGTTGGGCATGTTGGCCGGAGAGTGCTTCTCGGGCCGCGAACTGCAACCTTGCAGGATTCTCCCAGTTTCCCGGCCCAACGAAAGCCCCCAGACCCAAATGGAGAGGGGCTGCTTGGGGCCCCCCTGGGGCCCCCTTCAGGCCAGCTAGGTCTTTGGGTCCTGGCTCCTTCGGTTTGGGAGCTGTTGCTGCAGTTGGGCATGTTGGCCGGAGAGTGCTTCTCGGGCCGCGAACTGCAACCTTGCAGGTACCTCTCAGGTTCCCGGCCCAACGAAAACCCCCAGACCCAAATGGAGAGGGGCTGCTTGGGGGCCCCCTGGGGGCCCTTCAGGCCAGCTAGGTCTTTGGGTCCTGGCTCCTTCGCTTTGGGAGCTGTTGCTGCAGTTGGGCATGTTGGCCGGAGAGTGCTTCTCGGGCCGCGAACTGCAACCTTGCAGGATTCTCCCAGTTTCCCGGCCCAACGAAAGCCCCCAGACCCAAATGGAGAGGGGCTGCTTGGGGCCCCCCTGGGGCCCCCTTCAGGCCAGCTAGGTCTTTGGGTCCTGGCTCCTTCGGTTTGGGAGCTGTTGCTGCAGTTGGGCATGTTGGCCGGAGAGTGCTTCTCGGGCCGCGAACTGCAACCTTGCAGGTACCTCTCAGGTTCCCGGCCCAACGAAAACCCCCAGACCCAAATGGAGAGGGGCTGCTTGGGGGCCCCCTGGGGGCCCTTCAGGCCAGCTAGGTCTTTGGGTCCTGGCTCCTTCGGTTTGGGAGCTGTTGCTGCAGTTGGGCATGTTGGCCGGAGAGTGCTTCTCGGGCCGCGAACTGCAACCTTGCAGGAATCTCCCAGGTTCCCGGCCCAACGAAAGCCCCCAGACCCAAATGGAGAGGGGCTGCTTGGGGGCCCCCTGGGGGCCCTTCAGGCCAGCTAGGTCTTTGGGTCCTGGCTCCTTCGCTTTGGGAGCTGTTGCTGCAGTTGGGCATGTTGGCCGGAGAGTGCTTCTCGGGCCGCGAACTGCAACCTTGCAGGAATCTCCCAGGTTCCCGGCCCAACGAAAGCCCCCAGACCCAAATTGAGAGGGGCTGCTTGGGGGACCCCTGGGGGCCCTTCAGGCCAGCTAGGTCTTTGGGTCCTGGCTCCTTCGCTTTGGGAGCTGTTGCTGCAGTTGGGCATGTTGGCCGGAGAGTGCTTCTCGGGCCGCGAACTGCAACCTTGCATGAATCTCCCAGGTTCCCCGCCCAACGAAAGCCCCCAGACCCAAATGGAGAGGGGCTGCTTGGGGCCCCCCTGGGGGCCCTTCAGGCCAGCTAGATCTTTGGGTCCTGGCTCCTTCGGTTTGGGAGCTGTTGCTGCAGTTGGGCATGTTGGCCGGAGAGTGCTTCTCGGGCCGCGAACTGCAACCTTGCAGGTACCTCTCAGGTATACATGCCCAACGAAAGCCCCCAGACCCAAATTGAGAGGGGCTGCTTGGGGGCCCCCTGGGGTCCTTCAGGCCAGCTAGGTCTTTGTGTCCTGGCTCATTCGGTTTGGGAGCTGTTGCTGCAGTTGGGCATGTTGGCCGGAGAGTGCTTCTCGGGCCTCGAACTGCAACCTTGCAGGAATCTCCCAGGTTCCATGCCCAACGAAAGCCCCCAGACCCAAATGGAGAGGGGCTGCTTGGGGGCCCCCTGGGGGCCCTTCAGGCCAGCTAGGTCTTTGGGTCCTGGCTCCTTCGCTTTGGGAGCTGTTGCTGCAGTTGGGCATGTTGTGCGGAGAGTGCTTCTCGGGCCGCGAACTGCAACCTTGCAGGATTCTCCCAGGTTCCCGGCCCAACGAAAGCCCCCAGACCCAAATTGAGAGGGGCTGCTTGGGGCCCCCCTGGGGGCCCTTCAGGCCAGCTAGGTCTTTGGGTCCTGGCTCCTTCGCTTTGGGAGCTGTTGCTGCAGTTGGGCATGTTGGCCGGAGAGTGCTTCTCGGGCCGCGAACTGCAACCTTGCAGGATTCTCCCAGGTTCCCGGCCCAACGAAAGCCCCCAGACCCAAATTGAGAGGGGCTGCTTGGGGCCCCCCTGGGGGCCCTTCAGGCCAGCTAGGTCTTTGGGTCCTGGCTCCTTCGCTTTGGGAGCTGTTGCTGCAGTTGGGCATGTTGGCCGGAGAGTGCTTCTCGGGCCGCGAACTGCAACCTTGCATGAATCTCCCAGGTTCCCCGCCCAACGAAAGCCCCCAGACCCAAATGGAGAGGGGCTGCTTGGGGCCCCCCTGGGGGCCCTTCAGGCCAGCTAGATCTTTGGGTCCTGGCTCCTTCGGTTTGGGAGCTGTTGCTGCAGTTGGGCATGTTGGCCGGAGAGTGCTTCTCGGGCCGCGAACTGCAACCTTGCAGGTACCTCTCAGGTATACATGCCCAACGAAAGCCCCCAGACCCAAATTGAGAGGGGCTGCTTGGGGGCCCCCTGGGGTCCTTCAGGCCAGCTAGGTCTTTGTGTCCTGGCTCATTCGGTTTGGGAGCTGTTGCTGCAGTTGGGCATGTTGGCCGGAGAGTGCTTCTCGGGCCTCGAACTGCAACCTTGCAGGAATCTCCCAGGTTCCATGCCCAACGAAAGCCCCCAGACCCAAATGGAGAGGGGCTGCTTGGGGGCCCCCTGGGGGCCCTTCAGGCCAGCTAGGTCTTTGGGTCCTGGCTCCTTCGCTTTGGGAGCTGTTGCTGCAGTTGGGCATGTTGTGCGGAGAGTGCTTCTCGGGCCGCGAACTGCAACCTTGCAGGATTCTCCCAGGTTCCCGGCCCAACGAAAGCCCCCAGACCCAAATTGAGAGGGGCTGCTTGGGGCCCCCCTGGGGGCCCTTCAGGCCAGCTAGGTCTTTGGGTCCTGGCTCCTTCGCTTTGGGAGCTGTTGCTGCAGTTGGGCATGTTGGCCGGAGAGTGCTTCTCGGGCCGCGAACTGCAACCTTGCAGGATTCTCCCAGTTTCCCGGCCCAACGAAAGCCCCCAGACCCAAATTGAGAGGGGCTGCTTGGGGCCCCCCTGGGGGCCCTTCAGGCCAGCTAGGTCTTTGGGTCCTGGCTCCTTCGCTTTGGGAGCTGTTGCTGTAGTTGGGCATGTTGGCCGGAGAGTGCTTCTCGGGCCGCGAACTGCAACCTTGCAGGATTCTCCCAGGTTCACGGCCCAACGAAAGCCCCCAGACCCAAATTGAGAGGGGCTGCTTGGGGGCCCCCTGGGGGCCCTTCAGGCCAGCTAGGTCTTTGGGTCCTGGCTCCTTCGCTTTGGGAGCTGTTGCTGCAGTTGGGCATGTTGTGCGGAGAGTGCTTCTCGGGCCGCGAACTGCAACCTTGCAGGATTCTCCCAGGTTCCCGGCCCAACGAAAGCCCCCAGACCCAAATGGAGAGGGGCTGCTTGGGGGCCCCCTGGGGGCCCTTCAGGCCAGCTAGGTCTTTGGGTCCTGGCTCCTTCGCTTTGGGAGCTGTTGCTGCAGTTGGGCATGTTGGCCGGAGAGTGCTTCTCGGGCCGCGAACTGCAACCTTGCAGGATTCTCCCAGGTTCCCGGCCCAACGAAAGCCCCCAGACCCAAATTGAGAGGGGCTGCTTGGGGACCCCCTGGGGGCCCTTCAGGCCAGCTAGGTCTTTGGGTCCTGGCTCCTTCGCTTTGGGAGCTGTTGCTGTAGTTGGGCATGTTGGCCGGAGAGTGCTTCTCGGGCCGCGAACTGCAACCTTGCAGGATTCTCCCAGGTTCCCGGCCCAACGAAAGCCCCCAGACCCAAATTGAGAGGGGCTGCTTGGGGGCCCCCTGGGGGCCCTTCAGGCCAGCTAGGTCTTTGGGTCCTGGCTCCTTCGCTTTGGGAGCTGTTGCTGCAGTTGGGCATGTTGGCCGGAGAGTGCTTCTCGGGCCGCGAACTGCAACCTTGCATGAATCTCCCAGGTTCCCCGCCCAACGAAAGCCCCCAGACCCAAATGGAGAGGGGCTGCTTGGGGGCCCCCTGGGGGCCCTTCAGGCCAGCTAGGTCTTTGGGTCCTGGCTCCTTCGCTTTGGGAGCTGTTGCTGCAGTTGGGCATGTTGGCCGGAGAGTGCTTCTCGGGCCGCGAACTGCAACCTTGCAGGATTCACCCAGGTTCCCGGCCCAACGAAAGCCCCCAGACCTAAATTGAGAGGGGCTGCTTGGGGGCCCCCTGGGGGCCCTTCAGGCCAGCTAGGTCTTTGGGTCCTGGCTCCTTCGGTTTGGGAGCTGTTGCTGCAGTTGGGCATGTTGGCCGGAGAGTGCTTCTCGGGCCGCGAACTGCAACCTTGCATGAATCTCCCAGGTTCCCGGCCCAACGAAAGCCCCCAGACCCAAATGGAGAGGGGCTGCTTGGGGCCCCCCTGGGGGCCCTTCAGGCCAGCTAGGTCTTTGGGTCCTGGCTCCTTCGGTTTGGGAGCTGTTGCTGCAGTTGGGCATGTTGGCCGGAGAGTGCTTCTCGGGCCGCGAACTGCAACCTTGCAGGTACCTCTCAGGTATACATTCCCAACGAAAGCCCCCAGACCCAAATTGAGAGGGGCTGCTTGGGGGCCCCCTGGGGGCCCTTCAGGCCAGCTAGGTCTTTGGGTCCTGGCTCCTTCGCTTTGGGAGCTGTTGCTGCAGTTGGGCATGTTGGCCGGAGAGTGCTTCTCGGGCCGCGAACTGCAACCTTGCAGGAATCTCCCAGGTTCCCGGCCCAACGAAAGCCCCCAGACCCAAATGGAGAGGGGCTGCTTGGGGGCCCCCTGGGGGCCCTTCAGGCCAGCTAGGTCTTTGGGTCCTGGCTCCTTCGCTTTGGGAGCTGTTGCTGCAGTTGGGCATGTTGGCCGGAGAGTGCTTCTCGGGCCGCGAACTGCAACCTTGCAGGATTCTCCCAGGTTCCCGGCCCAACGAAAGCCCCCAGACCCAAATTGAGAGGGGCTGCTTGGGGCCCCCCTGGGGGCCCTTCAGGCCAGCTAGGTCTTTGGGTCCTGGCTCCTTCGCTTTGGGAGCTGTTGCTGCAGTTGGGCATGTTGGCCGGAGAGTGCTTCTCGGGCCGCGAACTGCAACCTTGCAGGATTCTCCCAGGTTCCCGGCCCAACGAAAGCCCCCAGACCCAAATTGAGAGGGGCTGCTTGGGGCCCCCCTGGGGGCCCTTCAGGCCAGCTAGGTCTTTGGGTCCTGGCTCCTTCGGTTTGGGAGCTGTTGCTGCAGTTGGGCATGTTGGCCGGAGAGTGCTTCTCGGGCCGCGAACTGCAACCTTGCAGGATTCTCCCAGGTTCCCGGCCCAACGAAAGCCCCCAGACCCAAATTGAGAGGGGCTGCTTGGGGGCCCCCTGGGGGCCCTTCAGGCCAGCTAGGTCTTTGGGTCCTGGCTCCTTCGCTTTGGGAGCTGTTGCTGCAGTTGGGCATGTTGGCCGGAGAGTTCTTCTCGGGCCGCGAACTGCAACCTTGCAGGAATCTCCCAGGTTCCCGGCCCAACGAAAGCCCCCAGACCCAAATGGAGAGGGGCTGTTTGGGGGCCCCCTGGGGGCCCTTCAGGCCAGCTAGGTCTTTGGGTCCTGGCTCCTTCGCTTTGGGAGCTGTTGCTGCAGTTGGGCATGTTGGCCGGAGAGTGCTTCTCGGGCCGCGAACTGCAACCTTGCAGGATTCTCCCAGGTTCCCGGCCCAACGAAAGCCCCCAGACCCAAATTGAGAGGGGCTGCTTGGGGGCCCCCTGGGGGCCCTTCAGGCCAGCTAGGTCTTTGGGTCCTGGCTCCTTCGCTTTGGGAGCTGTTGCTGCAGTTGGGCATGTTGGCCGGAGAGTGCTTCTCGGGCCGCGAACTGCAACCTTGCAGGTACCTCTCAGGTATACATTCCCAACGAAAGCCCCCAGACCCAAATTGAGAGGGGCTGCTTGGGGGCCCCCTGGGGGCCCTTCAGGCCAGCTAGGTCTTTGTGTCCTGGCTCATTCGGTTTGGGAGCTGTTGCTGCAGTTGGGCATGTTGGCCGGAGAGTGCTTCTCGGGCCTCGAACTTCAACCTTGCAGGAATCTCCCAGATTCCATGCCCAACGAGAGCCCCCAGACCCAAATGGAGAGGGGCTGCTTGGGGGCCCCCTGGGGGCCCTTCAGGCCAGCTAGGTCTTTGGGTCCTGGCTCCTTCGCTTTGGGAGCTGTTGCTGCAGTTGGGCATGTTGGCCGGAGAGTGCTTCTCGGGCCGCGAACTGCAACCTTGCAGGATTCTCCCAGGTTCCCGGCCCAACGAAAGCCCCCAGACCCAAATTGAGAGGGGCTGCTTGGGGCCCCCCTGGGGGCCCTTCAGGCCAGCTAGGTCTTTGGGTCCTGGCTCCTTCGCTTTGGGAGCTGTTGCTGCAGTTGGGCATGTTGGCCGGAGAGTGCTTCTCGGGCCGCGAACTGCAACCTTGCAGGATTCTCCCAGGTTCCCGGCCCAGCGAAAGCCCCCAGACCCAAATTGAGAGGGGCTGCTTGGGGACCCCCTGGGGGCCCTTCAGGCCAGCTAGGTCTTTGGGTCCTGGCTCCTTCGCTTTGGGAGCTGTTGCTGTAGTTGGGCATGTTGGCCGGAGAGTGCTTCTCGGGCCGCGAACTGCAACCTTGCAGGATTCTCCCAGGTTCCCGGCCCAACGAAAGCCCCCAGACCCAAATTGAGAGGGGCTGCTTGGGGGCCCCCTGGGGGCCCTTCAGGCCAGCTAGGTCTTTGGGTCCTGGCTCCTTCGCTTTGGGAGCTGTTGCTGCAGTTGGGCATGTTGGCCGGAGAGTGCTTCTCGGGCCGCGAACTGCAACCTTGCAGGATTCTCCCAGGTTCCCGGCCCAACGAAAGCCCCCAGACCTAAATTGAGAGGGGCTGCTTGGGGGCCCCCTGGGGGCCCTTCAGGCCAGCTAGGTCTTTGGGTCCTGGCTCCTTCGGTTTGGGAGCTGTTGCTGCAGTTGGGCATGTTGGCCGGAGAGTGCTTCTCGGGCCGCGAACTGCAACCTTGCATGAATCTCCCAGGTTCCCCGCCCAACGAAAGCCCCCAGACCCAAATGGAGAGGGGCTGCTTGGGGCCCCCCTGGGGGCCCTTCAGGCCAGCTAGGTCTTTGGGTCCTGGCTCCTTCGGTTTGGGAGCTGTTGCTGCAGTTGGGCATGTTGGCCGGAGAGTGCTTCTCGGGCCGCGAACTGCAACCTTGCAGGTACCTCTCAGGTATACATTCCCAACGAAAGCCCCCAGACCCAAATTGAGAGGGGCTGCTTGGGGGCCCCCTGGGGGCCCTTCAGGCCAGCTAGGTCTTTGTGTCCTGGCTCATTCGGTTTGGGAGCTGTTGCTGCAGTTGGGCATGTTGGCCGGAGAGTGCTTCTCGGGCCTCGAACTGCAACCTTGCAGGAATCTCCCAGGTTCCATGCCCAACGAAAGCCCCCAGACCCAAATGGAGAGGGGCTGCTTGGGGGCCCCCTGGGGGCCCTTCAGGCCAGCTAGGTCTTTGGGTCCTGGCTCCTTCGGTTTGGGAGCTGTTGCTGCAGTTGGGCATGTTGGCCGGAGAGTGCTTCTCGGGCCGCGAACTGCAACCTTGCAGGATTCTCCCAGGTTCCCGGCCCAACGAAAGCCCCCAGACCCAAATTGAGAGGGGCTGCTTGGGGGCCCCCTGGGGGCCCTTCAGGCCAGCTAGGTCTTTGGGTCCTGGCTCCTTCGCTTTGGGAGCTGTTGCTGCAGTTGGGCATGTTGGCCGGAGAGTGCTTCTCGGGCCGCGAACTGCAACCTTGCAGGAATCTCCCAGGTTCCCGGCCCAACGAAAGCCCCCAGACCCAAATGGAGAGGGGCTGCTTGGGGGCCCCCTGGGGGCCCTTCAGGCCAGCTAGGTCTTTGGGTCCTGGCTCCTTCGCTTTGGGAGCTGTTGCTGCAGTTGGGCATGTTGGCCGGAGAGTGCTTCTCGGGCCGCGAACTGCAACCTTGCAGGATTCTCCCAGGTTCCCGGCCCAACTAAAGCCCCCAGACCTAAATTGAGAGGGGCTGCTTGGGGGCCCCCTGGGGGCCCTTCAGGCCAGCTAGGTCTTTGGGTCCTGGCTCCTTCGCTTTGGGAGCTGTTGCTGCAGTTGGGCATGTTGGCCGGAGAGTGCTTCTCGGGCCGCGAACTGCAACCTTGCAGGATTCTCCCAGGTTCCCGGCCCAACGAAAGCCCCCAGACCCAAATTGAGAGGGGCTGCTTGGGGCCCCCCTGGGGGCCCTTCAGGCCAGCTAGGTCTTTGTGTCCTGTCTCCTTCGCTTTGGGAGCTGTTGCTGCAGTTGGGCATGTTGGCCGGAGAGTGCTTCTCGGGCCGCGAACTGCAACCTTGCAGGATTCTCCCAGGTTCCCGGCCCAACGAAAGCCCCCAGACCCAAATTGAGAGGGGCTGCTTGGGGGCCCCCTGGGGGCCCTTCAGGCCAGCTAGGTCTTTGGGTCCTGGCTCCTTCGCTTTGGGAGCTGTTGCTGCAGTTGGGCATGTTGGCCGGAGAGTGCTTCTCGGGCCGCGAACTGCAACCTTGCAGGATTCTCCCAGGTTCCCGGCCCAACGAAAGCCCCCAGACCCAAATTGAGAGGGGCTGCTTGGGGGCCCCCTGGGGGCCCTTCAGGCCAGCTAGGTCTTTGGGTCCTGGCTCCTTCGCTTTGGGAGCTGTTGCTGCAGTTGGGCATGTTGGCCGGAGAGTGCTTCTCGGGCCGCGAACTGCAACCTTGCAGGAATCTCCCAGGTTCCCGGCCCAACGAAAGCCCCCAGACCCAAATTGAGAGGGGCTGCTTGGGGGCCCCCTGGGGGCCCTTCAGGCCAGCTAGGTCTTTGTGTCCTGTCTCCTTCGCTTTGGGAGCTGTTGCTGCAGTTGGGCATGTTGGCCGGAGAGTGCTTCTCGGGCCGCGAACTGCAACCTTGCAGGATTCTCCCAGGTTCCCGGCCCAACGAAAGCCCCCAGACCTAAATTGAGAGGGGCTGCTTGGGGGCCCCCTGGGGGCCCTTCAGGCCAGCTAGGTCTTTGGGTCCTGGCTCCTTCGGTTTGGGAGCTGTTGCTGCAGTTGTGCATGTTGGCCGGAGAGTGCTTCTCCGGCCGCGAACTGCAACCTTGCATGAATCTCCCAGGTTCCCCGCCCAACGAAAGCCCCCAGACCCAAATTGAGAGGGGGTGCTTGGGGCCCCCCTGGGGGCCCTTCAGGCCAGCTAGGTCTTTGGGTCCTGGCTCCTTCGCTTTGGGAGCTGTTGCTGCAGTTGGGCATGTTGGCCGGAGAGTGCTTCTCGGGCCTCGAACTGCAACCTTGCAGGTACCTCTCAGGTATACATTCCCAACGAAAGCCCCCAGACCCAAATTGAGAGGGGCTGCTTGGGGGCCCCCTGGGGGCCCTTCAGGCCAGCTAGGTCTTTGGGTCCTGGCTCATTCGGTTTGGGAGCTGTTGCTGCAGTTGGGCATGTTGGCCGGAGAGTGCTTCTCGGGCCTCGAACTTCAACCTTGCAGGAATCTCCCAGATTCCATGCCCAACGAGAGCCCCCAGACCCAAATGGAGAGGGGCTGCTTGGGGGCCCCCTGGGGGCCCTTCAGGCCAGCTAGGTCTTTGGGTCCTGGCTCCTTCGCTTTGGGAGCTGTTGCTGCAGTTGGGCATGTTGGCCGGAGAGTGCTTCTCGGGCCGCGAACTGCAACCTTGCAGGATTCTCCCAGGTTCCCGGCCCAACGAAAGCCCCCAGACCCAAATTGAGAGGGGCTGCTTGGGGCCCCCCTGGGGGCCCTTCAGGCCAGCTAGGTCTTTGGGTCCTGGCTCCTTCGGTTTGGGAGCTGTTGCTGCAGTTGGGCATGTTGGCCGGAGAGTGCTTCTCGGGCCGCGAACTGCAACCTTGCAGGATTCTCCCAGGTTCCCGGCCCAACGAAAGCCCCCAGACCCAAATTGAGAGGGGCTGCTTGGGGACCCCCTGGGGGCCCTTCAGGCCAGCTAGGTCTTTGGGTCCTGGCTCCTTCGCTTTGGGAGCTGTTGCTGCAGTTGGGCATGTTGGCCGGAGAGTGCTTCTCGGGCCGCGAACTGCAACCTTGCAGGATTCTCCCAGGTTCCCGGCCCAACGAAAGCCCCCAGACCCAAATTGAGAGGGGCTGCTTGGGGGCCCCCTGGGGGCCCTTCAGGCCAGCTAGGTCTTTGGGTCCTGGCTCCTTCGCTTTGGGAGCTGTTGCTGCAGTTGGGCATGTTGGCCGGAGAGTGCTTCTCGGGCCGCGAACTGCAACCTTGCAGGATTCTCCCAGGTTCCCGGCCCAACGAAAGCCCCCAGACCCAAATGGAGAGGGGCTGCTTGGGGGCCCCCTGGGGGCCCTTCAGGCCAGCTAGGTCTTTGGGTCCTGGCTCCTTCGGTTTGGGAGCTGTTGCTGCAGTTGGGCATGTTGGCCGGAGAGTGCTTCTCGGGCCGCGAACTGCAACCTTGCATGAATCTCCCAGGTTCCCCGCCCAACGAAAGCCCCCAGACCCAAATGGAGAGGGGCTGCTTGGGGGCCCCCTGGGGGCCCTTCAGGCCAGCTAGGTCTTTGTGTCCTGGCTCATTCGGTTTGGGAGCTGTTGCTGCAGTTGGGCATGTTGGCCGGAGAGTGCTTCTCGGGCCTCGAACTGCAACCTTGCAGGAATCTCCCAGGTTCCCGGCCCAACGAAAGCCCCCAGACCCAAATTGAGAGGGGCTGCTTGGGGCCCCCCTGGGGGCCCTTCAGGCCAGCTAGGTCTTTGGGTCCTGGCTCCTTCGCTTTGGGAGCTGTTGCTGCAGTTGGGCATGTTGGCCGGAGAGTGCTTCTCGGGCCGCGAACTGCAACCTTGCAGGATTCTCCCAGGTTCCCGGCCCAACGAAAGCCCCCAGACCCAAATTGAGAGGGGCTGCTTGGGGCCCCCCTGGGGGCCCTTCAGGCCAGCTAGGTCTTTGGGTCCTGGCTCCTTCGCTTTGGGAGCTGTTGCTGCAGTTGGGCATGTTGGCCGGAGAGTGCTTCTCGGGCCGCGAACTGCAACCTTGCAGGATTCTCCCAGGTTCCCGGCCCAACGAAAGCCCCCAGACCCAAATGGAGAGGGGCTGCTTGGGGGCCCCCTGGGGGCCCTTCAGGCCAGCTAGGTCTTTGGGTCCTGGCTCCTTCGCTTTGGGAGCTGTTGCTGCAGTTGGGCATGTTGGCCGGAGAGTGCTTCTCGGGCCGCGAACTGCAACCTTGCAGGAATCTCCCAGGTTCCCGGCCCAACGAAAGCCCCCAGACCCAAATTGAGAGGGGCTGCTTGGGGGCCCCCTGGGGGCCCTTCAGGCCAGCTAGGTCTTTGTGTCCTGTCTCCTTCGCTTTGGGAGCTGTTGCTGCAGTTGGGCATGTTGGCCGGAGAGTGCTTCTCGGGCCGCGAACTGCAACCTTGCAGGATTCTCCCAGGTTCCCGGCCCAACGAAAGCCCCCAGACCTAAATTGAGAGGGGCTGCTTGGGGGCCCCCTGGGGGCCCTTCAGGCCAGCTAGGTCTTTGGGTCCTGGCTCCTTCGCTTTGGGAGCTGTTGCTGCAGTTGTGCATGTTGGCCGGAGAGTGCTTCTCCGGCCGCGAACTGCAACCTTGCATGAATCTCCCAGGTTCCCCGCCCAACGAAAGCCCCCAGACCCAAATTGAGAGGGGCTGCTTGGTGGCCTTCTGGGGGCCCTTCAGGCCAGCTAGGTCTTTGGGTCCTGGCTCCTTCGGTTTGGGAGCTGTTGCTGCAGTTGGGCATGTTGGCCGGAGAGTGCTTCTCGGGCCGCGAACTGCAACCTTGCAGGTACCTCTCAGGTATACATTCCCAACGAAAGCCCCCAGACCCAAATTGAGAGGGGCTGCTTGGGGGCCCCCTGGGGGCCCTTCAGGCCAGCTAGGTCTTTGTGTCCTGGCTCATTCGGTTTGGGAGCTGTTGCTGCAGTTGGGCATGTTGGCCGGAGAGTGCTTCTCGGGCCTCGAACTTCAACCTTGCAGGAATCTCCAAGATTCCATGCCCAACGAGAGCCCCCAGACCCAAATGGAGAGGGGCTGCTTGGGGGCCCCCTGGGGGCCCTTCAGGCCAGCTAGGTCTTTGGGTCCTGGCTCCTTCGCTTTGGGAGCTGTTGCTGCAGTTGGGCATGTTGGCCGGAGAGTGCTTCTCGGGCCGCGAACTGCAACCTTGCAGGATTCTCCCAGGTTCCCGGCCCAACGAAAGCCCCCAGACCCAAATTGAGAGGGGCTGCTTGGGGCCCCCCTGGGGGCCCTTCAGGCCAGCTAGGTCTTTGGGTCCTGGCTCCTTCGCTTTGGGAGCTGTTGCTGCAGTTGGGCATGTTGGCCGGAGAGTGCTTCTCGGGCCGCGAACTGCAACCTTGCAGGATTCACCCAGGTTCCCGGCCCAACGAAAGCCCCCAGACCCAAATTGAGAGGGTCTGCTTGGGGCCCCCCTGGGGGCCCTTCAGGCCAGCTAGGTCTTTGGGTCCTGGCTCCTTCGCTTTGGGAGCTGTTGCTGCAGTTGGGCATGTTGGCCGGAGAGTGCTTCTCGGGCCGCGAACTGCAACCTTGCAGGATTCTCCCAGGTTCCCGGCCCAACGAAAGCCCCCAGACCCAAATTGAGAGGGGCTGCTTGGGGCCCCCCTGGGGGCCCTTCAGGCCAGCTAGGTCTTTGGGTCCTGGCTCCTTCGCTTTGGGAGCTGTTGCTGCAGTTGGGCATGTTGGCCGGAGAGTGCTTCTCGGGCCGCGAACTGCAACCTTGCAGGTACCTCCCAGGTTCCCGGCCCAACAAAAGCCCCCAGACCCAAATGGAGAGGGGCTGCCCTGGGGCCCCCTGGGGGCCCTTCAGGCCAGCTAGGTCTTTGGGTCCTGGCTCCTTCGGTTTGGGAGCTGTTGCTGCAGTTGGGCATGTTGGCTGGAGAGTGCTTCTCGGGCCGCGAACTGCAACCTTGCAGGATTCTCCCAGGTTGCCGGCCCAACGAAAGCCCCCAGACCCAAATTGAGAGGGGCTGCTTGGAGGCCCCCTGGGGGCCCTTCAGGCCAGCTAGGTCTTTGGGTCCTGGCTCCTTCGGTTTGGGAGCTGTTGCTGCAGTTGGGCATGTTGGCCGGAGAGTGCTTCTCGGGCCGCGAACTGCAACCTTGCAGGATTCTCCCAGGTTCCCGGCCCAACGAAAGCCCCCAGACCCAAATTGAGAGGGGCTGCTTGGGGGCCCCCTGGGGGCCCTTCAGGCCAGCTAGGTCTTTGGGTCCTGGCTCCTTCGGTTTGGGAGCTGTTGCTGCAGTTGGGCATGTTGGCCGGAGAGTGCTTCTCGGGCCGCGAACTGCAACCTTGCAGGTACCTCTCAGGTATACATGCCCAACGAAAGCCCCCAGACCCAAATGGAGAGGGGCTGCTTGGGGGCCCCCTGGGGGCCCTTCAGGCCAGCTAGGTCTTTGGGTCCTGGCTCCTTCGCTTTGGGAGCTGTTGCTGCAGTTGGGCATGTTGGCCGGAGAGTGCTTCTCGGGCCGCCAACTGCAACCTTGCAGGATTCTCCCAGGTTCCCGGCCCAACGAAAGCCCCCAGACCCAAATTGAGAGGGGCAGCTTGGGGACCCCTGGGGGCCCTTCAGGCCAGCTAGGTCTTTGGGTCCTGGCTCCTTCGATTTGGGAGCTGTTGCTGCAGTTGGTCATGTTGGCCGGAGAGTGCTTCTCCGGCCGCGAACTGCAACCTTGCAGGTACCTCCCAGGTTCCCGGCCCAACGAAAGCCCCCAGACCCAAATTGAGAGGGGCTGCTTGGGGGCCCCCTGGGGGCCCTTCAGGCCAGCTAGGTCTTTGGGTCCTGGCTCCTTCGGTTAGGGAGCTGTTGCTGCAGTTGGGCATGTTGGCCGGAGAGTGCTTCTCGGGCCGCAAAATGCAACCTTGCAGGATTCTCCCAGGTTCCCGGCCCAACGAAAGCCCCCAGACCCAAATGGAGAGGGGCTGCTTTGGGCCCCCCAGGGGGCCCTTCAGGCCAGCTAGGTCTTTGGGTCCTGGCTCCTTCGCTTTGGGAGCTGTTGCTGCAGTTGGGCATGTTGGCCGGAGAGTGCTTCTCGGGCCGCGAACTGCAACCTTGCAGGTACCTCCCAGGTTCCCGGCCCAACGAAAGCCCCCAGACCCAAATGGAGAGGGGCTGCTTGGGGGCCCCCTGGGGGCCCTTCAGGCCAGCTAGGTCTTTGTGTCCTGGCTCCTTCGCTTTGGGAGCTGTTGCTGCAGTTGGGCATGTTGGCCGGAGAGTGCTTCTCCGGCCGCGAACTGCAACCTTGCAGGTACCTCCCAGGTTCCCGGCCCAACGAAAGCCCCCAGACCCAAATGGAGAGGAGCTCCTTGGGGGCCCCCTGGGGGCCCTTCAGGCCAGCTAAGTCTTTGGGTCCTGGCTCCTTCGCTTTGGGAGCTGTTGCTGGATATTGGGCATGTTGGCCGGAGAGTGCTTCTCCGGCCGCGAACTGCAACCTTGCTGGTATCTCCCAGGTTCTCAGCCTAAAGAAAGCCCCCAGACCCAAATGGAGAGGGGCTGCTTGGGGGCCCCCTGGGGCCCTTCAGGCCAGCTAGGTCTTTGGGTCCTGGCTCCTTCGGTTTGGGAGCTGTTGCTGCAGTTGGGCATGTTGGCCGGAGAGTGCTTCTCGGGCCGCGAACTGCAACCTTGCAGGAATCTCCCAGGTTCCCCGCCCAACGAAAGCCCCCAGACCCAAATGGAGAGGGGCTGCTTGGGGGCCCCCTGGGGCCCTTCAGGCCAGCTAGGTCTTTGGGTCCTGGCTCCTTCGCTTTGGGAGCTGTTGCTGCACTTGGGCATGTTGGCCGGAGAGTGCTTCTCGGGCCGCGAACTGTAACCTTGCAGGTACCTCTCAGGTATACATGCCCAACGAAAGCCCCCAGACCCAAATGGAGAGGGGCTGCTTGGGGGCCCCCTGGGGGCCCTTCAGGCCAGCTAGGTCTTTGGGTCCTGGCTCCTTCGCTTTGGGAGCTGTTGCTGCAGTTGGGCATGTTGGCCGGAGAGTGCTTCTCGGGCCTCGAACTGCAACCTTGCAGGATTCTCCCAGGTTCCCGGCCCAACAAAAGCCCCCAGACCCAAATGGAGAGGGGCTGCTTGGGGGCCCCCTGGGGGCCCTTCAGGCCAGCTAGGTCTTTGGGTCCTGGCTCCTTCGGTTTGGGAGCTGTTGCTGCAGTTGGGCACGTTGGCCGGAGAGTGCTTCTCGGGCCGCGAACTGTAACCTTGCAGGTACCTCTCAGGTATACATGCCCAACGAAAGCCCCCAGACCCAAATTGAGAGGGGCTGCTTGGGGGCCCCCTGGGGGCCCTTCAGGCCAGCTAGGTCTTTGGGTCCTGGCTCCTTCGGTTTGGGAGCTGTTGCTGCAGTTGGGCATGTTGGCCGGAGAGTGCTTCTCGGGCCGCGAACTGCAACCTTGCAGGATTCTCCCAGGTTCCCGGCCCAACGAAAGCCCCCAGACCCAAATTGAGAGGGGCTGCTTGGGGGCCCACTGGGGGCCCTTCAGGCCAGCTAGGTCTTTGGGTCCTGGCTCCTTCGGTTTGGGAGCTGTTGCTGCAGTTGGGCATGTTGGCCGGAGAGTGCTTCTCGGGCCGCGAACTGCAACCTTGCAGGTACCTCTCAGGTATACATGCCCAACGAAAGCCCCCAGACCCAAATGGAGAGGGGCTGCTTGGGGGCCCCCTGGGGGCCCTTCAGGCCAGCTAGGTCTTTGGGTCCTGGCTCCTTCGCTTTGGGAGCTGTTGCTGCAGTTGGGCATGTTGGCCGGAGAGTGCTTCTCGGGCCGCCAACTGCAACCTTGCAGGATTCTCCCAGGTTCCCGGCCCAACGAAAGCCCCCAGACCCAAATTGAGAGGGGCAGCTTGGGGACCCCTGGGGGCCCTTCAGGCCAGCTAGGTCTTTGGGTCCTGGCTCCTTCGATTTGGGAGCTGTTGCTGCAGTTGGGCATGTTGGCCGGAGAGTGCTTCTCGGGCCGCGAAGTGCAACCTTGCAGGTACCTCCCAGGTTCCCGGCCCAACGAAAGCCCCCAGACCCAAATGGAGAGGGGCTGCTTGGGGGCCCCCTGGGGGCCCTTCAGGCCAGCTAGGTCTTTGTGTCCTGGCTCCTTCGCTTTGGGAGCTGTTGCTGCAGTTGGGCATGTTGGCCGGAGAGTGCTTCTCCGGCCGCGAACTGCAACCTTGCAGGTACCTCCCAGGTTCCCGGCCCAACGAAAGCCCCCAGACCCAAATGGAGAGGAGCTCCTTGGGGGCCCCCTGGGGGCCCTTCAGGCCAGCTAAGTCTTTGGGTCCTGGCTCCTTCGCTTTGGGAGCTGTTGCTGGATATTGGGCATGTTGGCCGGAGAGTGCTTCTCGGTCCGCGAACTGCAACCTTGCTGGTATCTCCCAGGTTCTCAGCCTAAAGAAAGCCCCCAGACCCAAATGGAGAGGGGCTGCTTGGGGGCCCCCTGGGGCCCTTCAGGCCAGCTAGGTCTTTGGGTCCTGGCTCCTTCGGTTTGGGAGCTGTTGCTGCAGTTGGGCATGTTGGCCGGAGAGTGCTTCTCGGGCCGCGAACTGCAACCTTGCAGGAATCTCCCAGGTTCCCCGCCCAACGAAAGCCCCTGACCCAAATGGAGAGGGACTGCTTGGGGACCGCCTGGGGGCCCTTCAGGCCAGCTAGGTCTTTGGGTCCTGGCTCCTTCGCTTTGGGAGCTGTTGCTGCAGTTGGGCATGTTGGCCGGAGAGTGCTTCTCGGGCCGCGAACTGTAACCTTGCAGGTACCTCTCAGGTATACATGCCCAACGAAAGCCCCCAGACCCAAATGGAGAGGGGCTGCTTGGGGGCCCCCTGGGGGCCCTTCAGGCCAGCTAGGTCTTTGGGTCCTGGCTCCTTCGCTTTGGGAGCTGTTGCTGCAGTTGGGTATGTTGGCCGGAGAGTGCTTCTCGGGCCTCGAACTGCAACCTTGCAGGATTCTCCCAGGTTCCCGGCCCAACAAAAGCCCCCAGACCCAAATGGAGAGGGGCTGCTTGGGGGCCCCCTGGGGGCCCTTCAGGCCAGCTAGGTCTTTGGGTCCTGGCTCCTTCGGTTTGGGAGCTGTTGCTGCAGTTGGGCACGTTGGCCGGAGAGTGCTTCTCGGGCCGCGAACTGTAACCTTGCAGGTACCTCTCAGGTATACATGCCCAACGAAAGCCCCCAGACCCAAATTGAGAGGGGCTGCTTGGGGGCCCCCTGGGGGCCCTTCAGGCCAGCTAGGTCTTTGTGTCCTGCCTCATTCGGTTTGGGAGCTGTTGCTGCAGTTGGGCATGTTGGCCGGAGAGTGCTTCTCGGGCCGCGAACTGCAACCTTGCAGGAATCTCCCAGGTTCCCGGCCCAACAAAAGCCCCCAGACCCAAATGGAGAGGGGCTGCTTGGGGGCCCCCTGGGGGCCCTTCAGGCCAGCTAGGTCTTTGGGTCCTGGCTCCTTCGCTTTGGGAGCTGTTGCTGCAGTTGGGCATGTTGGCCGGAGAATGCTTCTCCGGCCGCGAACTGCAACCTTGCAGGTACCTCCCAGGTTCCCGGCCCAACGAAAGCCCCCAGACCCAAATTGAGAGGGGCTGCTTGGGGGCCCCCTGGGGGCCCTTCAGGCCAGCTAGGTCTTTGTGTCCTGGCTCCTTCGGTTTGGGAGCTGTTGCTGCAGTTGGGCATGTTGGCCGGAGAGTGCTTCTCGGGCCTCGAACTGCAACCTTGCAGGATTCTCCCAGGTTCCCGGCCCAACAAAAGCCCCCAGACCCAAATGGAGAGGGGCTGCTTGGGGGCCCCCTGGGGGCCCTTCAGGCCAGCTAGGTCTTTGGGTCCTGGCTCCTTCGGTTTGGGAGCTGTTGCTGCAGTTGGGCACGTTGGCCGGAGAGTGCTTCTCGGGCCGCGAACTGTAACCTTGCAGGTACCTCTCAGGTATACATGCCCAACGAAAGCCCCCAGACCCAAATTGAGAGGGGCTGCTTGGGGGCCCCCTGGGGGCCCTTCAGGCCAGCTAGGTCTTTGTGTCCTGGCTCATTCGGTTTGGGAGCTGTTGCTGCAGTTGGGCATGTTGACCGGAGAGTGCTTCTCGGGCCTCGAACTGCAACCTTGCAGGAATCTCCCAGGTTCCCGGCCCAACAAAAGCCCCCAGACCCAAATGGAGAGGGGCTGCTTGGGGGCCCCCTGGGGGCCCTTCAGGCCAGCTAGGTCTTTGGGTCCTGGCTCCTTCGCTTTGGGAGCTGTTGCTGCAGTTGTGCATGTTGGCCGGAGAGTGCTTCTCGGGACGCGAACTGCAACCTTGCAGGATTCTCCCAGGTTCCCGGCCCAACGAAAGCCCCCAGACCCAAATGGAGAGGGGCTGCTTGGGGACCCCCTGGGGGCCCTTCAGGCCAGCTAGGTCTTTGTGTCCTGGCTCATTCGGTTTGGGAGCTGTTGCTGCAGTTGGGCATGTTGGCCGGAGAGTGCTTCTCGGGCCTCGAACTGCAACCTTGCAGGAATCTCCCAGGTTCCCGGCCCAACAAAAGCCCCCAGACCCAAATGGAGAGGGGCTGCTTGGGGGCCCCCTGGGGGCCCTTCAGGCCAGCTAGGTCTTTGGGTCCTGGCTCCTTCGCTTTGGGAGCTGTTGCTGCAGTTGGGCATGTTGGCCGGAGAGTGCTTCTCGGGCCGCGAACTGTAACCTTGCAGGAATCTCCCAGGTTCCCGGCCCAACAAAAGCCCCCAGACCCAAATGGAGAGGGGCTGCTTGGGGGCCCCCTGGGGGCCCTTCAGGCCAGCTAGGTCTTTGGGTCCTGGCTCCTTCGGTTTGGGAGCTGTTGCTGCAGTTGGGCATGTTGGCCGGAGAGTGCTTCTCGGGCCGCGAACTGCAACCTTGCAGGTACCTCCCAGGTTCCCGGCCCAACTAAAGCCCCCAGACCCAAATGGAGAGGAGCTCCTTGGGGGCCCCCTGGGGGCCCTTCAGGCCAGCTAGGTCTTTGGGTCCTGGCTCCTTCGGTTTGGGAGCTGTTGCTGCAGTTGGGCATGTTGGCCGGAGAGTGCTTCTCGGGCCGCGAACTGCAACCTTGCAGGAATCTCCCAGGTTCCATGCCCAACGAAAGCCCCCAGACCCAAATGGAGAGGGGCTGCTTGGGGGCACCCTGGGGGCCCTTCAGGCCAGCTAGGTCTTTGGGTCCTGGCTCCTTCGCTTTGGGAGCTGTTGCTGCAGTTGGGCATGTTGGCCGGAGAGTGCTTCTCGGGCCGCGAAATGCAACCTTGCAGGTACCTCCCAGGTTCCCTACCCAACGAAAGCCCCCAGACCCAAATTGAGAGGGGCTGCTTGGGGGCCCCCTGGGGGCCCTTCAGGCCAGCTAGGTCTTTGGGTCCTGGCTCCTTCGCTTTGGGAGCTGTTGCTGCAGTTGGGCATGTTGGCCGGAGAGTGCTTCTCGGGCCGCGAACTGCAACCTTGCAGGAATCTCCCAGGTTCCCGGCCCAACGAAAGCCCCCAGACCCAAATGGAGAGGGGCTGCTTGGGGCCCCCCTGGGGGCCCTTCAGGCCAGCTAGGTCTTTGGGTCCTGGCTCCTTCGGTTTGGGAGCTGTTGCTGCAGTTGGGCATGTTGGCCGGAGAGTGCTTCTCGGGCCGCGAACTGCAACCTTGCAGGATTCTCCCAGGTTCCCGGCCCAACGAAAGCCCCCAGACCCAAATGGAGAGGGGCTGCTTGGGGCCCCCCTGGGGGCCCTTCAGGCCAGCTAGGTCTTTGTGTCCTGGCTCATTCGGTTTGGGAGCTGTTGCTGCAGTTGGGCATGTTGGCCGGAGAGTGCTTCTCGGGCCGCGAACTGTAACCTTGCAGGTACCTCTCAGATATACATGCCCAACGAAAGCCCCCAGACCCAAATGGAGAGGGGCTGCTTGGGGGCCCCCTGGGGGCCCTTCAGGCCAGCTAGGTCTTTGTGTCCTGGCTCCTTCGGTTTGGGAGCTGTTGCTGCAGTTGGGCATGTTGGCCGGAGAGTGCTTCTCGGGCCTCGAACTGCAACCTTGCAGGATTCTCCCAGGTTCCCGTCCCAACAAAAGCCCCCAGACCCAAATTGAGAGGGGCTGCTTGGGGGCCCCCTGGGGGCCCTTCAGGCCAGCTAGGTCTTTGGGTCCTGGCTCCTTCGGTTTGGGAGCTGTTGCTGCAGTTGGGCACGTTGGCCGGAGAGTGCTTCTCCGGCCGTGAACTGCAACCTTACAGGTACCTCTCAGGTATACATGCCCAACGAAAGCCCCCAGACCCAAATTGAGAGGGGCTGCTTGGGGGCCCCCTGGGGGCCCTTCAGGCCAGCTAGGTCTTTGTGTCCTGGCTCATTCGGTTTGGGAGCTGTTGCTGCAGTTGGGCATGTTGGCCGGAGAGTGCTTCTCGGGCCTCGAACTGCAACCTTGCAGGAATCTCCCAGGTTCCCGGCCCAACAAAAGCCCCCAGACCCAAATGGAGAGGGGCTACTTGGGGGCCCCCTGGGGGCCCTTCAGGCCAGCTAGGTCTTTGGGTCCTGGCTCCTTCGCTTTGGGAGCTGTTGCTGCAGTTGGGCATGTTGGCCGGAGAATGCTTCTCCGGCCGCGAACTGCAACGTTGCAGGATTCTCCCAGGTTCCCGACCCAACGAAAGCCCCCAGACCCAAATGGAGAGGAGCACTTTGGGGCCCCCCTGGGGGCCCTTCAGGCCAGCTAGGTCTTTGGGTCCTGGCTCCTTCGGTTTGGGAGCTGTTGCTGCAGTTGGGCATGTTGGCCGGAGAGTGCTTCTCGGGCCGCGAACTGCAACCTTGCAGGTACCTCCCAGGTTCCCGGCCCAACGAAAGCCCCCAGACCCAAATTGAGAGGGGCTGCTTGGGGGCCCCCTGGGGGCACTTCAGGCCAGCTAGGTCTTTGGGTCCTGGCTCCTTCGCTTTGGGAGCTGTTGCTGCAGTTGGGCATGTTGGCCGGAGAGTGCTTCTCGGGCCTCGAACTGCAACCTTGCAGGATTCTCCCAGGTTCCCGGCCCAACAAAAGCCCCCAGACCCAAATGGAGAGGGGCTGCTTGGGGGCCCCCTGGGGGCCCTTCAGGCCAGCTAGGTCTTTGGGTCCTGGCTCCTTCGCTTTGGGAGCTGTTGCTGCAGTTGGGCACGTTGGCCGGAGAGTGCTTCTCGGGCCGCGAACTGTAACCTTGCAGGTACCTCTCAGGTATACATGCCCAACGAAAGCCCCCAGACCCAAATTGAGAGGGGCTGCTTGGGGGCCCCCTGGGGGCCCTTCAGGCCAGCTAGGTCTTTGTGTCCTGCCTCATTCGGTTTGGGAGCTGTTGCTGCAGTTGGGCATGTTGGCCGGAGAGTGCTTCTCGGGCCTCGAACTGCAACCTTGCAGGAATCTCCCAGGTTCCCGGCCCAACAAAAGCCCCCAGACCCAAATGGAGAGGGGCTGCTTGGGGGCCCCCTGGGGGCCCTTCAGGCCAGCTAGGTCTTTGGGTCCTGGCTCCTTCGCTTTGGGAGCTGTTGCTGCAGTTGGGCATGTTGGCCGGAGAGTGCTTCTCCGGCCGCGAACTGCAACCTTGCTGGTACCTCCCAGGTTCCCGGCCCAACTAAAGCCCCCAGACCCAAATGGAGAGGAGCTCCTTGGGGGCCCCCTGGGGGCCCTTCAGGCCAGCTAGGTCTTTGGGTCCTGGCTCCTTCGGTTTGGGAGCTGTTGCTGCAGTTGGGCATGTTGGCCGGAGAGTGCTTCTCGGGCCGCGAACTGCAACCTTGCAGGAATCTCCCAGGTTCCATGCCCAACGAAAGCCCCCAGACCCAAATTGAGAGGGGCTGCTTGGGGGCCCCCTGGGGGCCCTTCAGGCCAGCTAGGTCTTTGGGTCCTGGCTCCTTCGGTTTGGGAGCTGTTGCTGCAGTTGGGCATGTTGGCCGGAGAGTGCTTCTCGGGCCGCGAACTGCAACCTTGCAGGAATCTCCCAGGTTCCCCGCCCAACGAAAGCCCCCAGACCCAAATGGAGAGGGACTGCTTGGGGACCCCCTGGGGGCCCTTCAGGCCAGCTAGGTCTTTGGGTCCTGGCTCCTTCGGTTTGGGAGCTGTTGCTGCAGTTGGGCATGTTGGCCGGAGAGTGCTTCTCGGGCCGCGAACTGTAACTTGCAGGTACCTCTCAGGTATACAAGCCCAACGAAAGCCCCCAGACTCAAATGGAGAGGGGCTGCTTGGTGGCCTTCTGGGGGCCCTTCAGGCCAGCTAGGTCTTTGGGTCCTGGCTCCTTCGGTTTGGGAGCTGTTGCTGGATATTGGGCATGTTGGCCGGAGAGTGCTTCTCGGGCCGCGAACTGCAACCTTGCTGGTATCTCCCAGGTACTCAGCCTAAAGAAAGCCCCCAGACCCAAATGGAGAGGGGCTGCTTGGGGGCCCCCTGGGGGCCCTTCAGGCCAGCTAGGTCTTTGGGTCCTGGCTCCTTCGCTTTGGGAGCTGTTGCTGCAGTTGGGCATGTTGGCCGGAGAGTGCTTCTCGGGCCGCGAACTGCAACCTTGCAGGAATCTCCCAGGTTCCCGGCCCAACGAAAGCCCCCAGACCCAAATTGAGAGGGGCTGCTTGGGGGCCCCCTGGGGGCCCTTCAGGCCAGCTAGGTCTTTGGGTCCTGGCTCCTTCGCTTTGGGAGCTGTTGCTGCAGTTGGGCATGTTGGCCGGAGAGTGCTTCTCGGGCCGCGAACTGCAACCTTGCAGGAATCTCCCAGGTTCCCCGCCCAACGAAAGCCCCCAGACCAAAATGGAGAGGGGCTGCTTGGGGACCCCCTGGGGGCCCTTCAGGCCAGCTAGGTCTTTGGGTCCTGGCTCCTTCGCTTTGGGAGCTGTTGCTGCAGTTGGGCATGTTGGCCGGAGAGTGCTTCTCGGGCCGCGAACTGTAACCTTGCAGGTACCTCTCAGGTATACATGCCCAACGAAAGCCCCCAGACCCAAATGGAGAGGGGCTGCTTGGGGGCCCCCTGGGGGCCCTTCAGGCCAGCTAGGTCTTTGGGTCCTGGCTCCTTCGCTTTGGGAGCTGTTGCTGCAGTTGGGCATGTTGGCCGGAGAGTGCTTCTCGGGCCGCGAACTGCAACCTTGCAGGATTCTCCCATGTTCCCGGCCCAACGAAAGCCCCCAGACCCAAATTGAGAGGGGCTGCTTGGGGGCCCCCTGGGGGCCCTTCAGGCCAGCTAGGTCTTTGGGTCCTGGCTCCTTCGGTTTGGGAGCTGTTGCTGCAGTTGGGCATGTTGGCCGGAGAGTGCTTCTCGGGCCGCGAACTGCAACCTTGCAGGATTCTCCCAGGTTCCCGGCCCAACGAAAGCCCCCAGACCCAAATGGAGAGGGACTGCTTGGGGGCCCCCTGGGGGCCCTTCAGGCCATCTAGGTCTTTGGGTCCTGGCTCCTTCGGTTTGGGAGCTGTTGCTGCAGTTGGGCATGTTGGCCGGAGAGTGCTTCTCGGGCCGCGAACTGCAACCTTGCAGGAATCTCCCAGGTTCCCGGCCCAACGAAAGCCCCCAGACCCAAATGGAGAGGGGCTGCTTGGGGCCCCCCTGGGGGCCCTTCAGGCCAGCTAGGTCTTTGGGTCCTGGCTCCTTCGGTTTGGGAGCTGTTGCTGCAGTTGGGCATGTTGGCCGGAGAGTGCTTCTCGGGCCGCGAACTGCAACCTTGCAGGAATCTCCCAGGTTCCCGGCCCAACGAAAGCCCCCAGACCCAAATTGAGAGGGGCTGCTTGGGGCCCCCCTGGGGGCCCTTCAGGCCAGCTAGGTCTTTGTGTCCTGGCTCATTCGGTTTGGGAGCTGTTGCTGCAGTTGGGCATGTTGGCCGGAGAGTGCTTCTCGGGCCGCGAACTGTAACCTTGCAGGTACCTCTCAGATATACATGCCCAACGAAAGCCCCCAGACCCAAATGGAGAGGGGCTGCTTGGGGGCCCCCTGGGGGCCCTTCAGGCCAGCTAGGTCTTTGTGTCCTGGCTCATTCGGTTTGGGAGCTGTTGCTGCAGTTGGGCATGTTGGCCGGAGAGTGCTTCTCGGGCCTCGAACTGCAACCTTGCAGGATTCTCCCAGGTTCCCGGCCCAACAAAAGCCCCCAGACCCAAATGGAGAGGGGCTGCTTGGGGGCCCCCTGGGGGCCCTTCAGGCCAGCTAGGTCTTTGGGTCCTGGCTCCTTCGGTTTGGGAGCTGTTGCTGCAGTTGGGCACGTTGGCCGGAGAGTGCTTCTCCGGCCGCGAACTGCAACCTTGCAGGTACCTCTCAGGTATACATGCCCAACGAAAGCCCCCAGACCCAAATTGAGAGGGGCTGCTTGGGGGCCCCCTGGGGGCCCTTCAGGCCAGCTAGGTCTTTGTGTCCTGGCTCATTCGGTTTGGGAGCTGTTGCTGCAGTTGGGCATGTTGGCCGGAGAGTGCTTCTCCGGCCTCGAACTGCAACCTTGCAGGAATCTCCCAGGTTCCCGGCCCAACAAAAGCCCCCAGACCCAAATGGAGAGGGGCTACTTGGGGGCCCCCTGGGGGCCCTTCAGGCCAGCTAGGTCTTTGGGTCCAGGCTCCTTCGCTTTGGGAGCTGTTGCTGCAGTTGGGCATGTTGGCCGGAGAGTGCTTCTCGGGCCGCGAACTGTAACCTTGCAGGAACCTCTCAGGTATACATGCCCAACGAAAGCCCCCAGACCCAAATTGAGAGGGGCTGCTTGGGGGCCCCCTGGGGGCCCTTCAGGCCAGCTAGGTCTTTGTGTCCTGGCTCATTCGGTTTGGGAGCTGTTGCTGCAGTTGGGCATGTTGGCCGGAGAGTGCTTCTCGGGCCTCGAACTGCAACCTTGCAGGAATCTCCCAGGTTCCCGGCCCAACAAAAGCCCCCAGACCCAAATGGAGAGGGGCTACTTGGGTGCCCCCTGGGGGCCCTTCAGGCCAGCTAGGTCTTTGGGTCCTGGCTCCTTCGCTTTGGGAGCTGTTGCTGCAGTTGGGCATGTTGGCCGGAGAATGCTTCTCCGGCCGCGAACTGCAACCTTGCATGATTCTCCCAGGTTCCCGGCCCAACGAAAGCCCCCAGACCCAAATGGAGAGGAGCTCTTTGGGGCCCCCCTGGGGGCCCTTCAGGCCAGCTAGGTCTTTGGGTCCTGGCTCCTTCGGTTTGGGAGCTGTTGCTGCAGTTGGGCATGTTGGCCGGAGAGTGCTTCTCGGGCCGCGAACTGCAACCTTGCAGGTACCTCCCAGGTTCCCGGCCCAACGAAAGCCCCCAGACCCAAATTGAGAGGGGCTGCTTGGGGGCCCCCTGGGGGCCCTTCAGGCCAGCTAGGTCTTTGGGTCCTGGCTCCTTCGCTTTGGGAGCTGTTGCTGCAGTTGGGCATGTTGGCCGGAGAGTGCTTCTCGGGCCGCCAACTGCAACCTTGCAGGATTCTCCCAGGTTCCCGGCCCAACGAAAGCCCCCAGACCCAAATTGAGAGGGGCTGCTTGGGGGCACCCTGGGGGCCCTTCAGGCCAGCTAGGTCTTTGGGTCCTGGCTCCTTCGGTTTGGGAGCTGTTGCTGCAGTTGGGCATGTTGGCCGGAGAGTGCTTCTCGGGCCGCGAACTGCAACCTTGCAGGATTCTCCCATGTTCCCGGCCCAACGAAAGCCCCCAGACCCAAATGGAGAGGGGCTGCTTGGGGGCCCCCTGGGGGCACTTCAGGCCAGCTAGGTCTTTGGGTCCTGGCTCCTTCGCTTTGGGAGCTGTTGCTGCAGTTGGGCATGTTGGCCGGAGAGTGCTTCTCGGGCCTCGAACTGCAACCTTGCAGGATTCTCCCAGGTTCCCGGCCCAACAAAAGCCCCCAGACCCAAATGGAGAGGGGCTGCTTGGGGGCCCCCTGGGGGCCCTTCAGGCCAGCTAGGTCTTTGGGTCCTGGCTCCTTCGCTTTGGGAGCTGTTGCTGCAGTTGGGCATGTTGGCCGGAGAGTGCTTCTCGGGCCTCGAACTGCAACCTTGCAGGAATCTCCCAGGTTCCCGGCCCAACAAAAGCCCCCAGACCCAAATGGAGAGGGGCTACTTGGGTGCCCCCTGGGGGCCCTTCAGGCCAGCTAGGTCTTTGGGTCCTGGCTCCTTCGCTTTGGGAGCTGTTGCTGCAGTTGGGCATGTTGGCCGGAGAATGCTTCTCCGGCCGCGAACTGCAACCTTGCTGGTACCTCCCAGGTTCCGGCCCAACTAAAGCCCCCAGACCCAAATGGAGAGGAGCTCCTTGGGGGCCCCCTGGGGGCCCTTCAGGCCAGCTAGGTCTTTGGGTCCTGGCTCCTTCGGTTTGGGAGCTGTTGCTGCAGTTGGGCATGTTGGCCGGAGAGTGCTTCTCGGGCCGCGAACTGCAACCTTGCAGGAATCTCCCAGGTTCCATGCCCAACGAAAGCCCCCAGACCCAAATTGAGAGGGGCTGCTTGGGGGCCCCCTGGGGGCCCTTCAGGCCAGCTAGGTCTTTGGGTCCTGGCTCCTTCGGTTTGGGAGCTGTTGCTGCAGTTGGGCATGTTGGCCGGAGAGTGCTTCTCGGGCCGCGAACTGCAACCTTGCAGGAATCTCCCAGGTTCCCCGCCCAACGAAAGCCCCCAGACCCAAATGGAGAGGGGCTGCTTGGGGCCCCCCTGGGGGCCCTTCAGGCCAGCTAGGTCTTTGGGTCCTGGCTCCTTCGGTTTGGGAGCTGTTGCTGCAGTTGGGCATGTTGGCCGGAGAGTGCTTCTCGGGCCGCGAACTGTAACTTGCAGGTACGTCTCAGGTATACAAGCCCAACGAAAGCCCCCAGACTCAAATGGAGAGGGGCTGCTTGGTGGCCTTCTGGGGGCCCTTCAGGCCAGCTAGGTCTTTGGGTCCTGGCTCCTTCGCTTTGGGAGCTGTTGCTGGATATTGGGCATGTTGGCCGGAGAGTGCTTCTCGGGCCGCGAACTGCAACCTTGCTGGTATCTCCCAGGTTCTCAGCCTAAAGAAAGCCCCCAGACCCAAATGGAGAGGGGCTGCTTGGGGGCCCCCTGGGGGCCCTTCAGGCCAGCTAGGTCTTTGGGTCCTGGCTCCTTCGCTTTGGGAGCTGTTGCTGCAGTTGGGCATGTTGGCCGGAGAGTGCTTCTCCGGCCGCGAACTGCAACCTTGCAGGAATCTCCCAGGTTCCCGGCCCAACGAAAGCCCCCAGACCCAAATTGAGAGGGGCTGCTTGGGGGCCCCCTGGGGGCCCTTCAGGCCAGCTAGGTCTTTGGGTCCTGGCTCCTTCGGTTTGGGAGCTGTTGCTGCAGTTGGGCATGTTGGCCTGAGAGTGCTTCTCGGGCCGCGAACTGCAACCTTGCATGAATCTCCCTGGTTCCCCGCCCAACGAAAGCCCCCAGACCAAAATGGAGAGGGGCTGCTTGGGGACCCCCTGGGGGCACTTCAGGCCAGCTAGGTCTTTGGGTCCTGGCTCCTTCGCTTTGGGAGCTGTTGCTGCAGTTGGGCATGTTGGCCGGAGAGTGCTTCTCGGGCCGCGAACTGTAACCTTGCAGGTACCTCTCAGGTATACATGCCCAACGAAAGCCCCCAGACCCAAATGGAGAGGGGCTGCTTGGGGGACCCCTGGGGGCCCTTCAGGCCAGCTAGGTCTTTGGGTCCTGGCTCCTTCGGTTTGGGAGCTGTTGCCGCAGTTGGGCATGTTGGCCAGAGAGTGCTTCTCCGGCCGCGAACTGCAACCTTGCAGGTACCTCCCAGGTTCCCGGCCCAACGAAAGCCCCCAGACCCAAATTGAGAGGGGCTGCTTGGTGGCCTTCTGGGGGCCCTTCAGGCCAGCTAGGTCTTTGGGTCCTGGCTCCTTCGCTTTGGGAGCTGTTGCTGCAGTTGGGCATGTTGGCCGGAGAGTGCTTCTCGGGCCGCGAACTGCAACCTTGCAGGATTCTCCCAGGTTCCCGGCCCAACGAAAGCCCCCAGACCCAAATTGAGAGGGGCTGCTTGGGGGCCCCCTGGGGGCCCTTCAGGCCAGCTAGGTCTTTGGGTCCTGGCTCCTTCGCTTTGGGAGCTGTTGCTGCAGTTGGGCATGTTGGCCGGAGAGTGCTTCTCGGGCCGCGAACTGCAACCTTGCATGAATCTCCCAGGTTCCCCGCCCAACGAAAGCCCCCAGACCAAAATGGAGAGGGGCTGCTTGGGGACCCCCTGGGGGCACTTCAGGCCAGCTAGGTCTTTGGGTCCTGGCTCCTTCGGTTTGGGAGCTGTTGCTGCAGTTGGGCGTGTTGGCCGGAGAGTGCTTCTCGGGCCGCAAACTGCAACCTTGCAGGAATCTCCCAGGTTCCATGCCCAACGAAAGCCCCCAGACCCAAATTGAGAGGGGCTGCTTGGGGGCCCCCTGGGGGCCCTTCAGGCCAGCTAGGTCTTTGGGTTCTGGCTCCTTCGCTTTGGGAGCTGTTGCTGCAGTTGGGCATGTTGGCCGGAGAGTGCTTCTCGGGTCGCGAACTGCAACCTTGCAGGTACCTCCCAGGTTCCCGGCCCAACGAAAGCCCCCAGACCCAAATTGAGAGGGGCTGCTTGGGGGCCCCATGGGGGCCCTTCAGGCCAGCTAGGTCTTTGGGTCCTGGCTCCTTCGCTTTGGGAGCTGTTGCTGCAGTTGGGCATGTTGGCCGGAGAGTGCTTCTCGGGCCGCGAACTGTAACTTGCAGGTACCTCTCAGGTATACATGCCCAACGAAAGCCCCCAGACCCAAATGGAGAGGGGCTGCTTGGTGGCCTTCTGGGGGCCCTTCAGGCCAGCTAGGTCTTTGGGTCCTGGCTCCTTCGCTTTGGGAGCTGTTGCTGGATATTGGGCATGTTGGCCGGAGAGTGCTTCTCGGGCCGCGAACTGCAACCTTGCTGGTATCTCCCAGGTTCTCAGCCTAAAGAAAGCCCCCAGAACCAAATGGAGAGGGGCTGCTTGGGGGCCCCCTGGGGGCCCTTCAGGCCAGCTAGGTCTTTGGGTCCTGGCTCCTTCGCTTTGGGAGCTGTTGCTGCAGTTGGGCATGTTGGCCGGAGAGTGCTTCTCGGGCCGCGAACTGCAACCTTGCATGAATCTCCCAGGTTCCCGGCCCAACGAAAGCCCCCAGACCCAAATGGAGAGGGGCTGCTTGGGGACCCCCTGGGGGCCCTTCAGGCCAGCTAGGTCTTTGGGTCCTGGCTCCTACGCTTTGGGAGCTGTTGCTGCAGTTGGGCATGTTGGCCGGAGAGTGCTTCTCGGGCCGCGAACTGTAACCTTGCAGGTACCTCTCAGGTATACATGCCCAACGAAAGCCCCCAGACCCAAATGGAGAGGGGCTGCTTGGGGGCCCCCTGGGGGCCCTTCAGGCCAGCTAGGTCTTTGTGTCCTGGCTCATTCGGTTTGGGAGCTGTTGCTGCAGTTGGGCATGTTGGCCGGAGAGTGCTTCTCGGGCCTCGAACTGCAACCTTGCAGGATTCTCCCAGGTTCCCGGCCCAACGAAAGCCCCCAGACCCAAATGGAGAGGGACTGCTTGGGGACCCCCTGGGGGCCCTTCAGGCCAGCTAGGTCTTTGGGTCCTGGCTCCTTCGGTTTGGGAGCTGTTGCTGCAGTTGGGCATGTTGGCCGGAGAGTGCTTCTCGGGTCGCGAACTGCAACCTTGCAGGTACCTCCCAGGTTCCCGGCCCAACGAAAGCCCCCAGACCCAAATTGAGAGGGGCTGCTTGGGGGCCCCATGGGGGCCCTTCAGGCCAGCTAGGTCTTTGGGTCCTGGCTCCTTCGCTTTGGGAGCTGTTGCTGCAGTTGGGCATGTTGGCCGGAGAGTGCTTCTCGGGCCGCGAACTGTAACTTGCAGGTACCTCTCAGGTATACATGCCCAACGAAAGCCCCCAGACCGAAATGGAGAGGGGCTGCTTGGTGGCCTTCTGGGGGCCCTTCAGGCCAGCTAGGTCTTTGGGTCCTGGCTCCTTCGCTTTGGGAGCTGTTGCTGGATATTGGGCATGTTGGCCGGAGAGTGCTTCTCGGGCCGCGAACTGCAACCTTGCTGGTATCTCCCAGGATCTCAGCCTAAAGAAAGCCCCCAGACCCAAATGGAGAGGGGCTGCTTGGGGGCCCCCTGGGGGCCCTTCAGGCCAGCTAGGTCTTTGGGTCCTGGCTCCTTCGCTTTGGGAGCTGTTGCTGCAGTTGGGCATGTTGGCCGGAGAGTGCTTCTCGGGCCGCGAACTGCAACCTTGCAGGTACCTCTCAGGTATACATGCCCAACGAAAGCCCCCAGACCCAAATGGAGACGAGCTCCTTGGGGGCCCCATGGGGGCCCTTCAGGCCAGCTAGGTCTTTGTGTCCTGGCTCATTCGGTTTGGGAGCTGTTGCTGCAGTTGGGCATGTTGGCCGGAGAGTGCTTCTCGGGCCTCGAACTGCAACCTTGCATGAATCTCCCAGGTTCCCGGCCCAACAAAAGCCCCCAGACCCAAATGGAGAGGGGCTGCTTGGGGGCCCCCTGGGGGCCCTTCAGGCCAGCTAGGTCTTTGGGTCCTGGCTCCTTCGGTTTGGGAGCTGTTGCTGCAGTTGGGCATGTTGGCCGGAGAGTGCTTCTCGGGCCGCGAACTGCAACCTTGCATGAATCTCCCAGGTTCCCCGCGCAACGAAAGCCCCCAGACCCAAAAGGAGAGGGGCTGCTTGGGGGCCCCCTGGGGGCCCTTCAGGCCAGCTAGGTCTTTGGGTCCTGGCTCCTTCGCTTTGGGAGCTGTTGCTGCAGTTGGGCATGTTGGCCGGAGAGTGCTTCTCGGGCCGTGAACTGCAACCTTGCAGGTACCTCTCAGGTATACATGCCCAACGAAAGCCCCCAGACCCAAATGGAGAGGGGCTGCTTGGGGACCCCCTGGGGGCCCTTCAGGCCAGCTAGGTCTTTGGGTCCTGGCTCCTTCGCTTTGGGAGCTGTTGCTGCAGTTGGGCATGTTGGCCGGAGAGTGCTTCTCGGGCCGCGAACTGTAACCTTGCAGGTACCTCTCAGGTATACATGCCCAACGAAAGCCCCCAGACCCAAATGGAGAGGGGCTGCTTGGGGGCCCCCTGGGGGCCCTTCAGGCCAGCTAGGTCTTTGTGTCCTGGCTCCTTCGGTTTGGGAGCTGTTGCTGCAGTTGGGCATGTTGGCCGGAGAGTGCTTCTCCGGCCGCGAACTGCAACCTTGCATGAATCTCCCAGGTTCCCGGCCCAACAAAAGCCCCCAGACCCAAATGGAGAGGGGCTGCTTGGGGGCCCCCTGGGGGCCCTTCAGGCCAGCTAGGTCTTTGTGTTCTGGCTCCTTCGCTTTGGGAGCTGTTGCTGCAGTTGGGCATGTTGGCCGGAGAGTGCTTCTCGGGTCGCGAACTGCAACCTTGCAGGTACCTCTCAGGTTCCCGGCCCAACGAAAGCCCCCAGACCCAAATTGAGAGGGGCTGCTTGGGGGCCCCATGGGGGCCCTTCAGGCCAGCTAGGTCTTTGGGTCCTGGCTCCTTCGCTTTGGGAGCTGTTGCTGCAGTTGGGCATGTTGGCCGGAGAGTGCTTCTCGGGCCGCGAACTGTAACTTGCAGGTACCTCTCAGGTATACATGCCCAACGAAAGCCCCCAGACCCAAATGGAGAGGGGCTGCTTGGTGGCCTTCTGGGGGCCCTTCAGGCCAGCTAGGTCTTTGGGTCCTGGCTCCTTCGCTTTGGGAGCTGTTGCTGCAGTTGGGCATGTTGGCCGGAGAGTGCTTCTCGGGCCGCGAACTGCAACCTTGCTGGTATCTCCCAGGTTCTCAGCCTAAAGAAAGCCCCCAGAACCAAATGGAGAGGGGCTGCTTGGGGGCCCCCTGGGGGCCCTTCAGGCCAGCTAGGTCTTTGGGTCCTGGCTCCTTCGCTTTGGGAGCTGTTGCTGCAGTTGGGCATGTTGGCCGGAGAGTGCTTCTCGGGCCGCAAACTGCAACCTTGCATGAATCTCCCAGGTTCCCGGCCCAACGAAAGCCCCCAGACCCAAATGGAGAGGGGCTGCTTGGGGACCCCCTGGGGGCCCTTCAGGCCAGCTAGGTCTTTGGGTCCTGGCTCCTTCGCTTTGGGAGCTGTTGCTGCAGTTGGGCATGTTGGCCGGAGAGTGCTTCTCGGGCCGCGAACTGCAACCTTGCTGGTATCTCCCAGGTTCTCAGCCTAAAGAAAGCCCCCAGACCCAAATGGAGAGGGGCTGCTTGGGGACCCCCTGGGGGCCCTTCAGGCCAGCTAGGTCTTTGGGTCCTGGCTCCTTCGCTTTGGGAGCTGTTGCTGCAGTTGGGCATGTTGGCCGGAGAGTGCTTCTCGGGCCGCGAACTGCAACCTTGCAGGAATCTCCCAGGTTCCCGGCCCAACGAAAGCCCCCAGACCCAAATTGAGAGGGGCTGCTTGGGGGCCCCCTGGGGGCCCTTCAGGCCAGCTAGGTCTTTGGGTCCTGGCTCCTTCGGTTTGGGAGCTGTTGCTGCAGTTGTGCATGTTGGCCGGAGAGTGCTTCTCGGGCCGCGAACTGCAACCTTGCATGAATCTCCCAGGTTCCCCGCCCAACGAAAGCCCCCAGACCAAAATGGAGAGGGGCTGCTTGGGGACCCCCTGGGGGCACTTCAGGCCAGCTAGGTCTTTGGGTCCTGGCTCCTTCGCTTTGGGAGCTGTTGCTGCAGTTGGGCATGTTGGCCGGAGAGTGCTTCTCGGGCCGCGAACTGTAACTTGCAGGTAGCTCTCAGGTATACATGCCCAACGAAAGCCCCCAGACCGAAATGGAGAGGGGCTGCTTGGTGGCCTTCTGGGGGCCCTTCAGGCCAGCTAGGTCTTTGGGTCCTGGCTCCTTCGCTTTGGGAGCTGTTGCTGGATATTGGGCATGTTGGCCGGAGAGTGCTTCTCGGGCCGCGAACTGCAACCTTGCATGAATCTCCCAGGTTCCCCGCGCAACGAAAGCCCCCAGACCCAAAAGGAGAGGGGCTGCTTGGGGGCCCCCTGGGGGCCCTTCAGGCCAGCTAGGTCTTTGGGTCCTGGCTCCTTCGCTTTGGGAGCTGTTGCTGCAGTTGGGCATGTTGGCCGGAGAGTGCTTCTCGGGCCGTGAACTGCAACCTTGCAGGTACCTCTCAGGTATACATGCCCAACGAAAGCCCCCAGACCCAAATGGAGAGGGGCTGCTTGGGGACCCCCTGGGGGCCCTTCAGGCCAGCTAGGTCTTTGGGTCCTGGCTCCTTCGCTTTGGGAGCTGTTGCTGCAGTTGGGCATGTTGGCCGGAGAGTGCTTCTCGGGCCGCGAACTGTAACCTTGCAGGTACCTCTCAGGTATACATGCCCAACGAAAGCCCCCAGACCCAAATGGAGAGGGGCTGCTTGGGGGCCCCCTGGGGGCCCTTCAGGCCAGCTAGGTCTTTGTGTCCTGGCTCCTTCGGTTTGGGAGCTGTTGCTGCAGTTGGGCATGTTGGCCGGAGAGTGCTTCTCCGGCCGCGAACTGCAACCTTGCATGAATCTCCCAGGTTCCCGGCCCAACAAAAGCCCCCAGACCCAAATGGAGAGGGGCTGCTTGGGGGCCCCCTGGGGGCCCTTCAGGCCAGCTAGGTCTTTGTGTTCTGGCTCCTTCGCTTTGGGAGCTGTTGCTGCAGTTGGGCATGTTGGCCGGAGAGTGCTTCTCGGGTCGCGAACTGCAACCTTGCAGGTACCTCTCAGGTTCCCGGCCCAACGAAAGCCCCCAGACCCAAATTGAGAGGGGCTGCTTGGGGGCCCCATGGGGGCCCTTCAGGCCAGCTAGGTCTTTGGGTCCTGGCTCCTTCGCTTTGGGAGCTGTTGCTGCAGTTGGGCATGTTGGCCGGAGAGTGCTTCTCGGGCCGCGAACTGTAACTTGCAGGTACCTCTCAGGTATACATGCCCAACGAAAGCCCCCAGACCCAAATGGAGAGGGGCTGCTTGGTGGCCTTCTGGGGGCCCTTCAGGCCAGCTAGGTCTTTGGGTCCTGGCTCCTTCGCTTTGGGAGCTGTTGCTGCAGTTGGGCATGTTGGCCGGAGAGTGCTTCTCGGGCCGCGAACTGCAACCTTGCTGGTATCTCCCAGGTTCTCAGCCTAAAGAAAGCCCCCAGAACCAAATGGAGAGGGGCTGCTTGGGGGCCCCCTGGGGGCCCTTCAGGCCAGCTAGGTCTTTGGGTCCTGGCTCCTTCGCTTTGGGAGCTGTTGCTGCAGTTGGGCATGTTGGCCGGAGAGTGCTTCTCGGGCCGCAAACTGCAACCTTGCATGAATCTCCCAGGTTCCCGGCCCAACGAAAGCCCCCAGACCCAAATGGAGAGGGGCTGCTTGGGGACCCCCTGGGGGCCCTTCAGGCCAGCTAGGTCTTTGGGTCCTGGCTCCTTCGCTTTGGGAGCTGTTGCTGCAGTTGGGCATGTTGGCCGGAGAGTGCTTCTCGGGCCGCGAACTGCAACCTTGCTGGTATCTCCCAGGTTCTCAGCCTAAAGAAAGCCCCCAGACCCAAATGGAGAGGGGCTGCTTGGGGACCCCCTGGGGGCCCTTCAGGCCAGCTAGGTCTTTGGGTCCTGGCTCCTTCGCTTTGGGAGCTGTTGCTGCAGTTGGGCATGTTGGCCGGAGAGTGCTTCTCGGGCCGCGAACTGCAACCTTGCAGGAATCTCCCAGGTTCCCGGCCCAACGAAAGCCCCCAGACCCAAATTGAGAGGGGCTGCTTGGGGGCCCCCTGGGGGCCCTTCAGGCCAGCTAGGTCTTTGGGTCCTGGCTCCTTCGGTTTGGGAGCTGTTGCTGCAGTTGTGCATGTTGGCCGGAGAGTGCTTCTCGGGCCGCGAACTGCAACCTTGCATGAATCTCCCAGGTTCCCCGCCCAACGAAAGCCCCCAGACCAAAATGGAGAGGGGCTGCTTGGGGACCCCCTGGGGGCACTTCAGGCCAGCTAGGTCTTTGGGTCCTGGCTCCTTCGCTTTGGGAGCTGTTGCTGCAGTTGGGCATGTTGGCCGGAGAGTGCTTCTCGGGCCGCGAACTGTAACTTGCAGGTAGCTCTCAGGTATACATGCCCAACGAAAGCCCCCAGACCGAAATGGAGAGGGGCTGCTTGGTGGCCTTCTGGGGGCCCTTCAGGCCAGCTAGGTCTTTGGGTCCTGGCTCCTTCGCTTTGGGAGCTGTTGCTGGATATTGGGCATGTTGGCCGGAGAGTGCTTCTCGGGCCGCGAACTGCAACCTTGCTGGTATCTCCCAGGTTCTCAGCCTAAAGAAAGCCCCCAGACCCAAATGGAGAGGGGCTGCTTGGGGGCCCCCTGGGGGCACTTCAGGCCAGCTAGGTCTTTGGGTCCTGGCTCCTTCGCTTTGGGAGCTGTTGCTGCAGTTGGGCATGTTGGCCGGAGAGTGCTTCTCGGGCCGCGAACTGTAACTTGCAGGTACCTCTCAGGTATACAAGCCCAACGAAAGCCCCCAGACCCAAATGGAGAGGGGCTGCTTGGTGGCCTTCTGGGGGCCCTTCAGGCCAGCTAGGTCTTTGGGTCCTGGCTCCTTCGCTTTGGGAGCTGTTGCTGGATATTGGGCATGTTGGCCGGAGAGTGCTTCTCGGGCCGCGAACTGCAACCTTGCTGGTATCTCCCAGGTTCTCAGCCTAAAGAAAGCCCCCAGACCCAAATGGAGAGGGGCTGCTTGGGGGCCCCCTGGGGGCCCTTCAGGCCAGCTAGGTCTTTGGGTCCTGGCTCCTTCGCTTTGGGAGCTGTTGCTGCAGTTGGGCATGTTGGCCGGAGAGTGCTTCTCGGGCCGCGAACTGCAACCTTGCAGGAATCTCCCAGGTTCCTGGCCCAACGAAAGCCCCCAGACCCAAATTGAGAGGGGCTGCTTGGGGGCCCCCTGGGGGCCCTTCAGGCCAGCTAGGTCTTTGGGTCCTGGCTCCTTCGCTTTGGGAGCTGTTGCTGCAGTTGGGCATGTTGGCCGGAGAGTGCTTCTCGGGCCGCGAACTGCAACCTTGCATGAATCTCCCAGGTTCCCCGCCCAACGAAAGCCCCCAGACCAAAATGGAGAGGGGCTGCTTGGGGACCCCCTGGGGGCACTTCAGGCCAGCTAGGTCTTTGGGTCCTGGCTCCTTCGCTTTGGGAGCTGTTGCTGCAGTTGGGCATGTTGGCCGGAGAGTGCTTCTCGGGCCGCGAACTGTAACCTTGCAGGTACCTCTCAGGTATACATGCCCAACGAAAGCCCCCAGACCCAAATGGAGAGGGGCTGCTTGGGGGACCCCTGGGGGCCCTTCAGGCCAGCTAGGTCTTTGGGTCCTGGCTCCTTCGGTTTGGGAGCTGTTGCTGCAGTTGGGCATGTTGGCCGGAGAGTGCTTCTCCGGCCGCGAACTGCAACCTTGCAGGTACCTCCCAGGTTCCCGGCCCAACGAAAGCCCCCAGACCCAAATTGAGAGGGGCTGCTTGGGGGCACCCTGGGGGCCCTTCAGGCCAGCTAGGTCTTTGGGTCCTGGCTCCTTCGCTTTGGGAGCTGTTGCTGCAGTTGGGCATGTTGGCCGGAGAGTGCTTCTCCGGCCGCGAACTGCAACCTTGCAGGATTCTCCCAGGTTCCCGGCCCAACGAAAGCCCCCAGACCCAAATGGAGAGGAGCTCCTTGGGTGCCCCCTGGGGGCCCTTCAGGCCAGCTAGGTCTTTGTGTCCTGGCTCATTCGGTTTGGGAGCTGTTGCTGCAGTTGGGCATGTTGGCCGGAGAGTGCTTCTCGGGCCGCGAACTGCAACCTTGCATGAATATCCCAGGTTCCCCGCCCAACGAAAGCCCCCAGACCCAAATGGAGAGGGACTGCTTGGGGACCCCCTGGGGGCCCTTCAGGCCAGCTAGGTCTTTGGGTCCTGGCTCCTTCGCTTTGGGAGCTGTTGCTGCAGTTGGGCATGTTGGCCGGAGAGTGCTTCTCGGGCAGCGAACTTTAACCTTGCAGGTACCTCTCAGGTATACATGCCCAACGAAAGCCCCCAGACCCAAATTGAGAGGGGCTGCTTGGGGGCCCCCTGGGGGCCCTTCAGGCCAGCTAGGTCTTTGGGTCCTGGCTCCTTCGGTTTGGGAGCTGTTGCTGCAGTTGGGCATGTTGGCCGGAGAGTGCTTCTCCGGCCGCGAACTGCAACCTTGCAGGAATCTCCCAGGTTCCCGGCCCAACGAAAGCCCCCAGACCCAAATGGAGAGGGGCTGCTTGGGGGCCCCCTGGGGGCCCTTCAGGCCAGCTAGGTCTTTGGGTCCTGGCTCCTTCGGTTTGGGAGCTGTTGCTGCAGTTGGGCATGTTGGCCTGAGAGTGCTTCTCGGGCCGCGAACTGCAACCTTGCAGGTACCTCCCAGGTTCCCGGCCCAACGAAAGCCCCCAGACCCAAATGGAGAGGGGCTGCTTGGGGGCCCCCTGGGGGCCCTTCAGGCCAGCTAGGTCTTTGGGTCCTGGCTCCTTCGGTTTGGGAGCTGTTGCTGGATATTGGGCATGTTGGCCGGAGAGTGCTTCTCGGGCCGCGAACTGCAACCTTGCTGGTATCTCCCAGGTTCTCAGCCTAAAGAAAGCCCCCAGACCCAAATGGAGAGGGGCTGCTTGGGGGCCCCCTGGGGGCACTTCAGGCCAGCTAGGTCTTTGGGTCCTGGCTCCTTCGCTTTGGGAGCTGTTGCTGCAGTTGGGCATGTTGGCCGGAGAGTGCTTCTCGGGCCGCGAACTGCAACCTTGCAGGTACCTCTCAGGTATACATGCCCAACGAAAGCCCCCAGACCCAAATGGAGACGAGCTCCTTGGGGGCCCCCTGGGGGCCCTTCAGGCCAGCTAGGTCTTTGTGTCCTGGCTCATTCGGTTTGGGAGCTGTTGCTGCAGTTGGGCATGTTGGCCGGAGAGTGCTTCTCGGGCCTCGAACTGCAACCTTGCATGAATCTCCCAGGTTCCCGGCCCAACAAAAGCCCCCAGACCCAAATGGAGAGGGGCTGCTTGGGGGCCCCCTGGGGGCCCTTCAGGCCAGCTAGGTCTTTGGGTCCTGGCTCCTTCGCTTTAGGAGCTGTTGCTGCAGTTGGGCATGTTGGCCGGAGAGTGCTTCTCCGGCCGCGAACTGCAACCTTGCAGGTACCTCCCAGGTTCCCGGCCCAACTAAAGCCCCCCGACCCAAATGGAGAGGAGCTCCTTGGGAGCCCCCTGGGGGCCCTTCAGGCCAGCTAGGTCTTGGGGTCCTGGCTCCTTCGGTTTGGGAGCTGTTGCTGCAGTTGGGCATGTTGGCCGGAGAGTGCTTCTCGGGCCGCGAACTGCAACCTTGCAGGAATCTCCCAGGTTCCCCGCGCAACGAAAGCCCCCAGACCCAAAAGGAGAGGGGCTGCTTGGGGGCCCCCTGGGGGCCCTTCAGGCCAGCTAGGTCTTTGGGTCCTGGCTCCTTCGCTTTGGGAGCTGTTGCTGCAGTTGGGCATGTTGGCCGGAGAGTGCTTCTCGGGCCGTGAACTGCAACCTTGCAGGTACCTCTCAGGTATACATGCCCAACGAAAGCCCCCAGACCCAAATGGAGAGGGGCTGCTTGGGGACCCCCTGGGGGCCCTTCAGGCCAGCTAGGTCTTTGGGTCCTGGCTCCTTCGGTTTGGGAGCTGTTGCTGCAGTTGGGCATGTTGGCCGGAGAATGCTTCTCCGGCCGCGAACTGCAACCTTGCAGGTACCTCCCAGGTTCCCGGCCCAACGAAAGCCCCCAGACCCAAATGGAGAGGGGCTGCTTGGGGGCCCCCTGGGGGCCCTTCAGGCCAGCTAGGTCTTTGGGTCCTGGCTCCTTCGCTTTGGGAGCTGTTGCTGCAGTTGGGCATGTTGGCCGGAGAGTGCTTCTCGGGCCGCGAACTGCAACCTTGCAGAAATCTCCCAGGTTCCCCGCCCAATGAAAGCCCCCAGACCCAAATGGAGAGGGACTGCTTGGGGACCCCCTGGGGGCCCTTCAGGCCAGCTAGGTCTTTGGGTCCTGGCTCCTTCGCTTTGGGAGCTGTTGCTGCAGTTGGGCATGTTGGCCGGAGAGTGCTTCTCGGGCCGCGAACTGTAACATGCAGGTACCTCTCAGGTATACAAGCCCAACGAAAGCCCCCAGACCCAAATGGAGAGGGGCTGCTTGGTGGCCTTCTGGGGGCCCTTCAGGCCAGCTAGGTCTTTGGGTCCTGGCTCCTTCGCTTTGGGAGCTGTTGCTGGATATTGGGCATGTTGGCCGGAGAGTGCTTCTCGGGCCGCGAACTGTAACTTGCAGGTACCTCTCAGGTATACAAGCCCAACGAAAGCCCCCAGACCCAAATTGAGAGGGGCTGCTTGGGGGCCCCCTGGGGGCCCTTCAGGCCAGCTAGGTCTTTGGGTCCTGGCTCATTCGGTTTGGGAGCTGTTGCTGCAGTTGGGCATGTTGGCCGGACAGTGCTTCTCGGGCCTCGAACTGCAACCTTGCAGGAATCTCCCAGGTTCCCGGCCCAACAAAAGCCCCCAGACCCAAATGGAGAGGGGCTACTTGGGGGCCCCCTGGGGGCCCTTCAGGCCAGCTAGGTCTTTGGGTCCTGGCTCCTTCGCTTTGGGAGCTGTTGCTGCAGTTGGGCATGTTCGCCGGAGAATGCTTCTCCGGCCGCCAACTGCAACGTTGCAGGATTCTCCCAGGTTCCCGGCCCAACGAAAGCCCCCAGACCCAAATGGAGAGGAGCTCTTTGGGGCCCCCCTGGGGGCCTTCAGGCCAGCTAGGTCTTTCGGTCCTGGCTCCTTCGCTTTGGGAGCTGTTGCTGCAGTTGGGCATGTTGGCCGGAGAGTGCTTCTCGGGCCGCGAACTGCAACCTTGCAGGTACCTCCCAGGTTCCCGGCCCAACGAAAGCCCCCAGACCCAAATGGAGAGGGGCTGCTTGGGGGCCCCCTGGGGGCCCTTCAGGCCAGCTAGGTCTTTGTGTCCTGGCTCCTTCGGTTTGGGAGCTGTTGCTGCTGTTGGGCATGTTGGCCGGAGAGTGCTTCTCGGGCCGCGAACTGCAACCTTGCAGGATTCTCCCAGGTTCCCGGCCCAACGAAAGCCCCCAGACCCAAATTGAGAGGGGCTGCTTGGGGGCCCCCTGGGGGCCCTTCAGGCCAGCTAGGTCTTTGGGTCCTGGCTCCTTCGGTTTGGGAGCTGTTGCTGCAGTTGGGCATGTTGGCCGGAGAGTGCTTCTCGGGCCGCGAACTGCAACCTTGCAGGATTCTCCCATGTTCCCGGCCCAACAAAAGCCCCCAGACCCAAATGGAGAGGGACTGCTTGGTGGCCTTCTGGGGGCCCTTCAGGCCAGCTAGGTCTTTGGGTCCTGGCTCCTTCGCTTTGGGAGCTGTTGCTGCAGTTGGGCATGTTGGCCGGAGAGTGCTTCTCGGGACGCGAACTGCAACCTTGCAGGTACCTCCCAGGTTCCCGGCCCAACGAAAGCCCCCAGACCCAAATGGAGAGGGGCTGCTTGGGGCCCCTCTGGGGGCCCTTCAGGCCAGCTAGGTCTTTGGGTCCTGGCTCCTTCGGTTTGGGAGCTGTTGCTGCAGTTGGGCATGTTGGCCGGAGAGTGCTTCTCGGGCCGCGAACTGCAACCTTGCAGGATTCTCCCAGGTTCCCGGCCCAACGAAAGCCCCCAGACCCAAATTGAGAGGGGCTGCTTGGGGCCCCCCTGGGGGCCCTTCAGGCCAGCTAGGTCTTTGGGTCCTGGCTCCTTCGGTTTGGGAGCTGTTGCTGCAGTTGGGCATGTTGGCCGGAGAGTGCTTCTCGGGCCTCGAACTGCAACCTTGCAGGAATCTCCCAGGTTCCCGGCCCAACAAAAGCCCCCAGACCCAAATGGAGAGGGGCTGCTTGGGGGCCCCCTGGGGGCCCTTCAGGCCAGCTAGGTCTTTGGGTCCTGGCTCCTTCGCTTTGGGAGCTGTTGCTGCAGTTGGGCATGTTGGCCGGAGAGTGCTTCTCCGGCCGCGAACTGCAACCTTGCTGGTACCTCCCAGGTTCCCGGCCCAACTAAAGCCCCCAGACCCAAATGGAGAGGAGCTCCTTGGGGGCCCCATGGGGGCCCTTCAGGCCAGCTAGGTCTTTGGGTCCTGGCTCCTTCGGTTTGGGAGCTGTTGCTGCAGTTGGGCATGTTGGCCGGAGAGTGCTTCTCGGGCCGCGAACTGCAACCTTGCAGGAATCTCCCAGGTTCCATGCCCAACGAAAGCCCCCAGACCCAAATTGAGAGGGGCTGCTTGGGGGCCCCCTGGGGGCCCTTCAGGCCAGCTAGGTCTTTGGGTCCTGGCTCCTTCGCTTTGGGAGCTGTTGCTGGATATTGGGCATGTTGGCCGGAGAGTGCTTCTCGGGCCGCGAACTGCAACCTTGCTGGTATCTCCCAGGTTCTCAGCCTAAAGAAAGCCCCCAGACCCAAATGGAGAGGGGCTGCTTGGGGGCCCCCTGGGGGCCCTTCAGGCCAGCTAGGTCTTTGGGTCCTGGCTCCTTCGCTTTGGGAGCTGTTGCTGCAGTTGGGCATGTTGGCCGGAGAGTGCTTCTCGGGCCGCGAACTGCAACCTTGCAGGAATCTCCCAGGTTCCCGGCCCAACGAAAGCCCCCAGACCCAAATTGAGAGGGGCTGCTTGGGGGCCCCCTGGGGGCCCTTCAGGCCAGCTAGGTCTTTGGGTCCTGGCTCCTTCGCTTTGGGAGCTGTTGCTGCAGTTGGGCATGTTGGCCGGAGAGTGCTTCTCGGGCCGCGAACTGCAACCTTGCATGAATCTCCCAGGTTCCCCGCCCAACGAAAGCCCCCAGACCAAAATGGAGAGGGGCTGCTTGGGGACCCCCTGGGGGCACTTCAGGCCAGCTAGGTCTTTGGGTCCTGGCTCCTTCGCTTTGGGAGCTGTTGCTGCAGTTGGGCATGTTGGCCGGAGAGTGCTTCTCGGGCCGCGAACTGTAACCTTGCAGGTAACTCTCAGGTATACATGCCCAACGAAAGCCCCCAGACCCAAATGGAGAGGGGCTGTTTGGGGGACCCCTGGGGGCCCTTCAGGCCAGCTAGGTCTTTGGGTCCTGGCTCCTTCGCTTTGGGAGCTGTTGCTGCAGTTGGGCATGTTGGCCGGAGAGTGCTTCTCCGGCCGCGAACTGCAACCTTGCAGGTACCTCCCAGGTTCCCGGCCCAACGAAAGCCCCCAGACCCAAATTGAGAGGGGCTGCTTGGGGGCCCCCTGGGGGCCCTTCAGGCCAGCTAGGTCTTTGGGTCCTGGCTCCTTCGCTTTGGGAGCTGTTGCTGCAGTTGGGCATGTTGGCCGGAGAGTGCTTCTCGGGCCGCGAACTGCAACCTTGCAGGATTCTCCCAGGTTCCCGGCCCAACGAAAGCCCCCAGACCCAAATTGAGAGGGGCTGCTTGGGGGCCCCCTGGGGGCCCTTCAGGCCAGCTAGGTCTTTGGGTCCTGGCTCCTTCGCTTTGGGAGCTGTTGCTGCAGTTGGGCATGTTGGCCGGAGAGTGCTTCTCCGGCCGCGAACTGCAACCTTGCAGGTACCTCCCAGGTTCCCCGCCCAACTAAAGTCCCCAGACCCAAATGGAGAGGAGCTCCTTGGGGGCCCCCTGGGGGCCCTTCAGGCCAGCTAGGTCTTTGTGTCCTGGCTCATTCGGTTTGGGAGCTGTTGCTGCAGTTGGGCATGTTGGCCGGAGAGTGCTTCTCGGGCCTCGAACTGCAACCTTGCAGGATTCTCCCAGGTTCCCGGCCCAACGAAAGCCCCCAGACCAAAATGGAGAGGGGCTGCTTGGGGACCCCCTGGGGGCACTTCAGGCCAGCTAGGTCTTTGGGTCCTGGCTCCTTCGCTTTGGGAGCTGTTGCTGCAGTTGGGCATGTTGGCCGGAGAGTGCTTCTCGGGCCGCGAACTGTAACCTTGCAGGTAACTCTCAGGTATACATGCCCAACGAAAGCCCCCAGACCCAAATGGAGAGGGGCTGCTTGGGGGCCCCCTGGGGGCCCTTCAGGCCAGCTAGGTCTTTGGGTCCTGGCTCCTTCGCTTTGGGAGCTGTTGCTGCAGTTGGGCATGTTGGCCGGAGAGTGCTTCTCCGGCCGCGAACTGCAACCTTGCAGGATTCTCCCAGGTTCCCGGCCCAACGAAAGCCCCCAGACCCAAATTGAGAGGGGCTGCTTGGGGGCCCCCTGGGGGCCCTTCAGGCCAGCTAGGTCTTTGGGTCCTGGCTCCTTCGCTTTGGGAGCTGTTGCTGCAGTTGGGCATGTTGGCCGGAGAGTGCTTCTCGGGCCGCGAACTGCAACCTTGCAGGATTCTCCCAGGTTCCCGGCCCAACGAAAGCCCCCAGACCCAAATGGAGAGGGGCTGCTTGGGGGCCCCCTGGGGGCCCTTCAGGCCAGCTAGGTCTTTGGGTCCTGGCTCCTTCGCTTTGGGAGCTGTTGCTGCAGTTGGGCATGTTGGCCGGAGAGTGCTTCTCGGGTCTCGAACTGCAACCTTGCAGGTACCTCCCAGGTTCCCCGCCCAACTAAAGCCCCCAGACCCAAATGGAGAGGAGCTCCTTGGGGGCCCCCTGGGGGCCCTTCAGGCCAGCTAGGTCTTTGTGTCCTGGCTCCTTCGCTTTGGGAGCTGTTGCTGCAGTTGGGCATGTTGTCCGGAGAGTGCTTCTCGGGCCGCGAACTGCAACCTTGCAGGATTCTCCCAGGTTCCCCGCCCAACGAAAGCCCCCAGACCCAAATGGAGAGGGGCTGCTTGGTGGCCTTCTGGGGGCACTTCAGGCCAGCTAGGTCTTTGGGTCCTGGCTCCTTCGCTTTGGGAGCTGTTGCTGGATATTGGGCATGTTGGCCGGAGAGTGCTTCTCGGGCCTCGAACTGCAACCTTGCTGGTATCTCCCAGGTTCTCAGCCTAAAGAAACCCCCAGACCCAAATGGAGAGGGGCTGCTTGGGGGCCCCTTGGGGGCCCTTCAGGCCAGCTAGGTCTTTGGGTCCTGGCTCATTCGGTTTGGGAGCTGTTGCTGCAGTTGGGCATGTTGGCCGGAGAGTGCTTCTCGGGCCTCGAACTGCAACCTTGCAGGAATCTCCCAGGTTCCCGGCCCAACAAAAGACCCCAGACCCAAATGGAGAGGGGCTGCTTGGGGGCCCCCTGGGGGCCCTTCAGGCCAGCTAGGTCTTTGGGTCCTGGCTCCTTCGGTTTGGGAGCTGTTGCTGCAGTTGGGCATGTTGGCCTGAGAGTGCTTCTCGGGCCGCGAACTGCAACCTTGCAGGATTCTCCCAGGTTCCCGGCCCAACGAAAGCCCCCCGACCCAAATGGAGAGGAGCTCCTTGGGGGCCCCCTGGGGGCCCTTCAGGCCAGCTAGGTCTTTGGGTCCTGGCTCCTTCGGTTTGGGAGCTGTTGCTGCAGTTGGGCATGTTGGCCGGAGAGTGCTTCTCGGGCCGCGAACTGCAACCTTGCAGGAATCTCCCAGGTTCCATGCCCAACAAAAGCCCCCAGACCCAAATTGAGAGGGGCTGCTTGGGGGCCCCCTGGGGGCCCTTCAGGCCAGCTAGGTCTTTGTGTCCTGGCTCCTTCGCTTTGGGAGCTGTTGCTGCAGTTGGGCATGTTGGCCGGAGAGTGCTTCTCGGGCCGCGAACTGCAACCTTGCATGAATCTCCCAGGTTCCCCGCCCAACGAAAGCCCCCAGACCCAAATGGAGAGGGGCTGCTTGGGGGCCCCCTGGGGGCCCTTCAGGCCAGCTAGGTCTTTGGGTCCTGGCTCCTTCGCTTTGGGAGCTGTTGCTGCAGTTGGGCATGTTGGCCGGAGAGTGCTTCTCGGGCCGCGAACTGCAACCTTGCAGGTACCTCTCAGGTATACATGCCCAACGAAAGCCCCCAGACCCAAATTGAGAGGGGCTGCTTGGGGGCCCCCTGGGGGCCCTTCAGGCCAGCTAGGTCTTTGGGTCCTGGCTCCTTCGCTTTGGGAGCTGTTGCTGCAGTTGGGCATGTTGGCCGGAGAGTGCTTCTCCGGCCGCGAACTGCAACCTTGCATGAATCTCCCAGGTTCCCCGCCCAACGAAAGCCCCCAGACCCAAAAGGAGAGGGACTGCTTGGGGGCCCCCTGGGGGCCCTTCAGGCCAGCTAGGTCTTGGGGTCCTGGCTCCTTCGGTTTGGGAGCTGTTGCTGCAGTTTTGCATGTTGGCCGGAGAGTGCTTCTCAGGCCGCGAACTGCAACCTTGCAGGAATCTCCCAGGTTCCATGCCCAACGAAAACCCCCAGACCCAAATTGAGAGGGGCTGCTTGGGGGCCCCCTGGGGGCCCTTCAGGCCAGCTAGGTCTTTGGGTCCTGGCTCCTTCGGTTTGGGAGCTGTTGCTGCAGTTGGGCATGTTGGCCGGAGAGTGCTTCTCGGGCCGCGAACTGCAACCTTGCATGAATCTCCCAGGTTCCCCGCCCAACGAAAGCCCCCAGACCCAAATGGAGAGGGGCTACTTGGGGGACCCCTGGGGGCCCTTCAGGCCAGCTAGGTCTTTGGGTCCTGGCTCCTTCGGTTTGGGAGCTGTTGCTGCAGTTGGGCATGTTGGCCGGAGAGTGCTTCTCGGGCCGCGAACTGTAACCTTGCAGGTACCTCTCAGGTATACATGCCCAACGAAAGCCCCCAGACCCAAATTGAGAGGGGCTGCTTGGGGGCCCCCTGGGGGCCCTTCAGGCCAGCTAGGTCTTTGGGTCCTGGCTCCTTCGGTTTGGGAGCTGTTGCTGCAGTTGGGCATGTTGGCCGGAGAGTGCTTCTCGGGCCGCGAACTGCAACCTTGCAGGAATCTCCCAGGTTCCCGGCCCAACAAAAGCCCCCAGACCCAAATGGAGAGGGGCTGCTTGGGGGCCCCCTGGGGGCCCTTCAGGCCAGCTAGGTCTTTGGGTCCTGGCTCCTTCGCTTTGGGAGCTGTTGCTGCAGTTGGGCATGTTGGCCGGAGAGTGCTTCTCGGGCCGCGAACTGCAACCTTGCAGGTACCTCCCAGGTTCCCGGCCCAACGAAAGCCCCCAGACCGAAATGGAGAGGAGCTCTTTGGGGCCCCCCTGGGGGCCCTTCAGGCCAGCTAGGTCTTTGTGTCCTGGCTCCTTCGGTTTGGGAGCTGTTGCTGCAGTTGGGCATGTTGGCCGGAGAGTGCTTCTCGGGCCGCGAACTGCAACCTTGCAGGTACCTCCCAGGTTCCCGGCCCAACGAAAGCCCCCAGACCCAAATTGAGAGGGGCTGCTTGGGGGCCCCCTGGGGGCCCTTCAGGCCAGCTAGGTCTTTGGGTCCTGGCTCCTTCGCTTTGGGAGCTGTTGCTGCAGTTGTGCATGTTGGCCGGAGAGTGCTTCTCGGGCCGCGAACTGCAACCTTGCAGGATTCTCCCAGGTTCCCGGCCCAACGAAAGCCCCCAGACCCAAATTGAGAGGGGCTGCTTGGGGGCCCCCTGGGGGCCCTTCAGGCCAGCTAGGTCTTTGGGTCCTGGCTCCTTCGGTTTGGGAGCTGTTGCTGCAGTTGGGCATGTTGGCCGGAGAGTGCTTCTCCGGCCGCGAACTGCAACCTTGCAGGTACCTCCCAGGTTCCCGGCCCAACGAAAGCCCCCAGACCCAAATGGAGAGGGGCTGCTTGGGGGCCCCCTGGGGGCCCTTCAGGCCAGCTAGGTCTTTGGGTCCTGGCTCCTTCGGTTTGGGAGCTGTTGCTGCAGTTGGGCATGTTGGCCGGAGAGTGCTTCTCGGGCCGCGAACTGCAACCTTGCAGGTATCTCCCAGGTTCCCGGCCCAACGAAAGCCCCCAGACCCAAATGGAGAGGGGCTGCTTTGAGGCCCCCTGGGGGCCCTTCAGGCCAGCTAGGTCTTTGGGTCCTGGCTCCTTCTGTTTGGGAGCTGTTGCTGCAGTTGGGCATGTTGGCCGGAGAGTGCTTCTCGGGCCGCGAACTGCAACCTTGCAGGTACCTCCCAGGTTCCCGGCCCAACTAAAGCCCCCAGACCCAAATGGAGAGGAGCTCCTTGGGGGCCCCATGGGGGCCCTTCAGGCCAGCTAGGTCTTTGGGTCCTGGCTCCTTCGGTTTGGGAGCTGTTGCTGCAGTTGGGCATGTTGGCCGGAGAGTGCTTCTCGGGCCGCGAACTGCAACCTTGCAGGTACCTCCCAGGTTCCATGCCCAACGAAAGCCTCCAGACCCAAATTGAGAGGGGCTGCTTGGGGGCCCCCTGGGGGCCCTTCAGGCCAGCTAGGTCTTTGGGTCCTGGCTCCTTCGCTTTGGGAGCTGTTGCTGCAGTTGGGCATGTTGGCCGGAGAGTGCTTCTCCGGCCGCGAACTGCAACCTTGCAGGTACCTCCCAGGTTCCCGGCCAAACTAAAGCCCCCAGACCCAAATTGAGAGGGGCTGCTTGGGGGCCCCCTGGGGGCCCTTCAGGCCAGCTAGGTCTTTGTGTCCTGGCTCATTCGGTTTGGGAGCTGTTGCTGCAGTTGGGCATGTTGGCCGGAGAGTGCTTCTCGGGCCTCGAACTGCAACCTTGCAGGAATCTCCCAGGTTCCCGGCCCAACAAAAGCCCCCAGACCCAAATGGAGAGGGGCTGCTTGGGGGCCCCCTGGGGGCCCTTCAGGCCAGCTAGGTCTTTGGGTCCTGGCTCCTTCGGTTTGGGAGCTGTTGCTGCAGTTGGGCATGTTGGCCGGAGAGTGCTTCTCCGGCCGCGAACTGCAACCTTGCAGGTACCTCCCAGGTATACATGCCCAACGAAAGCCCCCAGACCCAAATTGAGAGGGGCTGCTTGGGGGCCCCCTGGGGGCCCTTCAGGCCAGCTAGGTCTTTGGGTCCTGGCTCCTTCGCTTTGGGAGCTGTTGCTGCAGTTGGGCATGTTGGCCGGAGAGTGCTTCTCGGGCCGCGAACTGCAACCTTGCAGGATTCTCCCAGGTTCCCGGCCCAACGAAAGCCCCCAGACCCAAATGGAGAGGGGCTGCTTGGGGGCCCCCTGGGGGCCCTTCAGGCCAGCTAGGTCTTTGGGTCCTGGCTCCTTCGGTTTGGGAGCTGTTTCTGCAGTTGGGCATGTTGGCCGGAGAGTGCTTCTCCGGCCGCGAAATGCAACCTTGCAGGAATCTCCCAGGTTCCCGGCCCAACGAAAGCCCCCAGACCCAAATTGAGAGGGGCTGCTTGGGGGCCCCCTGGGGGCCCTTCAGGCCAGCTAGGTCTTTGGGTCCTGGCTCCTTCGCTTTGGGAGCTGTTGCTGCAGTTGGGCATGTTGGCCGGAGAGTGCTTCTCGGGCCGCGAACTGCAACCTTGCAGGAATCTCCCAGGTTCCCGGCCCAACAAAAGCCCCCAGACCCAAATGGAGAGGGGCTGCTTGGGGGCCCCCTGGGGGCCCTTCAGGCCAGCTAGGTCTTTGGGTCCTGGCTCCTTCGCTTTGGGAGCTGTTGCTGCAGTTGGGCATGTTGGCCGGAGAGTGCTTCTCCGGCCGCGAACTGCAACCTTGCTGGTACCTCCCAGGTTCCCGGCCCAACGAAAGCCCCCAGACCCAAATTGAGAGGGGCTGCTTGGGGGCCCCCTGGGGGCCCTTCAGGCCAGCTAGGTCTTTGGGTCCTGGCTCCTTCGCTTTGGGAGCTGTTGCTGCAGTTGGGCATGTTGGCCGGAGAGTGCTTCTCCGGCCGCGAACTGCAACCTTGCAGGTACCTCCCAGGTTCCCGGCCCAACGAAAGCCCCCAGACCCAAATTGAGAGGGGCTGCTTGGGGGCCCCCTGGGGGCCCTTCAGGCCAGCTAGGTCTTTGGGTCCTGGCTCCTTCGGTTTGGGAGCTGTTTCTGCAGTTGGGCATGTTGGCCGGAGAGTGCTTCTCGGGCCGCGAACTGCAACCTTGCAGGTACCTCCCAGGTTCCCGGCCCAACGAAAGCCCCCAGACCCAAATGGAGAGGGGCTGCTTGGGGGCCCCCTGGGGACCCTTCAGGCCAGCTAGGTCTTTGGGTCCTGGCTCCTTCGGTTTGGGAGCTGTTGCTGCAGTTGGGCATGTTGGCCGGAGAGTGCTTCTCGGGCCGCGAACTGCAACCTTGCAGGTACCTCCCAGGTTCCCGGCCCAACGAAAGCCCCCAGACCCAAATGGAGAGGAGCTCCTTGGGGGCCCCATGGGGGCCCTTCAGGCCAGCTAGGTCTTTGGGTCCTGGCTCCTTCGCTTTGGGAGCTGTTGCTGCAGTTGGGCATGTTGGCCGGAGAGTGCTTCTCGGGCCGCGAACTGTAACTTGCAGATAGCTCTCAGGTATACATGCCCAACGAAAGCCCCCAGACCGAAATGGAGAGGGGCTGCTTGGTGGCCTTCTGGGGGCCCTTCAGGCCAGCTAGGTCTTTGGGTCCTGGCTCCTTCGCTTTGGGAGCTGTTGCTGGATATTGGGCATGTTGGCCGGAGAGTGCTTCTCGGGCCGCGAACTGCAACCTTGCTGGTATCTCCCAGGTTCTCAGCCTAAAGAAAGCCCCCAGACCCAAATGGAGAGGGGCTGCTTGGGGGCCCCCTGGGGGCACTTCAGGCCAGCTAGGTCTTTGGGTCCTGGCTCCTTCGCTTTGGGAGCTGTTGCTGCAGTTGGGCATGTTGGCCGGAGAGTGCTTCTCGGGCCGCGAACTGCAACCTTGCAGGTACCTCTCAGGTATACATGCCCAACGTAAGCCCCCAGACCCAAATGGAGACGAGCTCCTTGGGGGCCCCATGGGGGCCCTTCAGGCCAGCTAGGTCTTTGTGTCCTTGCTCATTCGGTTTGGGAGCTGTTGCTGCAGTTGGGCATGTTGGCCGGAGAGTGCTTCTCGGGCCTCGAACTGCAACCTTGCATGAATCTCCCAGGTTCCCGGCCCAACAAAAGCCCCCAGACCCAAATGGAGAGGGGCTGCTTGGGGGCCCCCTGGGGGCCCTTCAGGCCAGCTAGGTCTTTGGGTCCTGGCTCCTTCGCTTTAGGAGCTGTTGCTGCAGTTGGGCATGTTGGCCGGAGAGTGCTTCTCCGGCCGCGAACTGCAACCTTGCAGGTACCTCCCAGGTTCCCGGCCCAACTAAAGCCCCCCGACCCAAATGGAGAGGAGCTCCTTGGGAGCCCCCTGGGGGCCCTTCAGGCCAGCTAGGTCTTGGGGTCCTGGCTCCTTCGGTTTGGGAGCTGTTGCTGCAGTTGGGCATGTTGGCCGGAGAGTGCTTCTCGGGCCGCGAACTGCAACCTTGCAGGAATCTCCCAGGTTCCCCGCGCAACGAAAGCCCCCAGACCCAAAAGGAGAGGGGCTGCTTGGGGGCCCCCTGGGGGCCCTTCAGGCCAGCTAGGTCTTTGGGTCCTGGCTCCTTCGGTTTGGGAGCTGTTGCTGCAGTTGGGCATGTTGGCCGGAGAGTGCTTCTCGGGCCGTGAACTGCAACCTTGCAGGTACCTCTCAGGTATACATGCCCAACGAAAGCCCCCAGACCCAAATGGAGAGGGGCTGCTTGGGGACCCCCTGGGGGCCCTTCAGGCCAGCTAGGTCTTTGGGTCCTGGCTCCTTCGCTTTGGGAGCTGTTGCTGCAGTTGGGCATGTTGGCCGGAGAGTGCTTCTCGGGCCGCGAACTGTAACTTGCAGGTACCTCTCAGGTATACAAGCCCAACGAAAGCCCCCAGACCCAAATTGAGAGGGGCTGCTTGGGGGCCCCCTGGGGGCCCTTCAGGCCAGCTAGGTCTTTGTGTCCTGGCTCATTCGGTTTGGGAGCTGTTGCTGCAGTTGGGCATGTTGGCCGGACAGTGCTTCTCGGGCCTCGAACTGCAACCTTGCAGGAATCTCCCAGGTTCCCGGCCCAACAAAAGCCCCCAGACCCAAATGGAGAGGGGCTACTTGGGGGCCCCCTGGGGGCCCTTCAGGCCAGCTAGGTCTTTGGGTCCTGGCTCCTTCGCTTTGGGAGCTGTTGCTGCAGTTGGGCATGTTCGCCGGAGAATGCTTCTCCGGCCGCCAACTGCAACGTTGCAGGATTCTCCCAGGTTCCCGGCCCAACGAAAGCCCCCAGACCCAAATGGAGAGGAGCTCTTTGGGGCCCCCCTGGGGGCCCTTCAGGCCAGCTAGGTCTTTGGGTCCTGGCTCCTTCGCTTTGGGAGCTGTTGCTGCAGTTGGGCATGTTGGCCGGAGAGTGCTTCTCGGGCCGCGAACTTCAACCTTGCAGGTACCTCCCAGGTTCCCGGCCCAACGAAAGCCCCCAGACCCAAATGGAGAGGGGCTGCTTGGGGGCCCCCTGGGGGCCCTTCAGGCCAGCTAGGTCTTTGGGTCCTGGCTCCTTCGGTTTGGGAGCTGTTGCTGCTGTTGGGCATGTTGGCCGGAGAGTGCTTCTCGGGCCGCGAACTGCAACCTTGCAGGATTCTCCCAGGTTCCCGGCCCAACGAAAGCCCCCAGACCCAAATTGAGAGGGGCTGCTTGGGGGCCCCCTGGGGGCCCTTCAGGCCAGCTAGGTCTTTGGGTCCTGGCTCCTTCGCTTTGGGAGCTGTTGCTGCAGTTGGGCATGTTGGCCGGAGAGTGCTTCTCGGGCCGCGAACTGCAACCTTGTAGGATTCTCCCATGTTCCCAACCCAACAAAAGCCCCCAGACCCAAATGGAGAGGGACTGCTTGGTGGCCTTCTGGGGGCCCTTCAGGCCAGCTAGGTCTTTGGGTCCTGGCTCCTTCGCTTTGGGAGCTGTTGCTGCAGTTGGGCATGTTGGCCGGAGAGTGCTTCTCGGGACGCGAACTGCAACCTTGCAGGTACCTCCCAGGTTCCCGGCCCAACTAAAGCCCCCAGACCCAAATGGAGAGGGGCTGCTTGGGGCCCCTCTGGGGGCCCTTCAGGCCAGCTAGGTCTTTGGGTCCTGGCTCCTTCGGTTTGGGAGCTGTTGCTGCAGTTGGGCATGTTGGCCGGAGAGTGCTTCTCGGGCCGCGAACTGCAACCTTGCAGGATTCTCCCAGGTTCCCGGCCCAACGAAAGCCCCCAGACCCAAATTGAGAGGGGCTGCTTGGGGCCCCCCTGGGGGCCCTTCAGGCCAGCTAGGTCTTTGTGTCCTGGCTCCTTCGGTTTGGGAGCTGTTGCTGCAGTTGGGCATGTTGGCCGGAGAGTGCTTCTCGGGCCTCGAACTGCAACCTTGCAGGAATCTCCCAGGTTCCCGGCCCAACAAAAGCCCCCAGACCCAAATGGAGAGGGGCTGCTTGGGGGCCCCCTGGGGGCCCTTCAGGCCAGCTAGGTCTTTGGGTCCTGGCTCCTTCGGTTTGGGAGCTGTTGCTGCAGTTGGGCATGTTGGCCGGAGAGTGCTTCTCCGGCCGCGAACTGCAACCTTGCTGGTACCTCCCAGGTTCCCGGCCCAACTAAAGCCCCCAGACCCAAATGGAGAGGAGCTCCTTGGGGGCCCCATGGGGGCCCTTCAGGCCAGCTAGGTCTTTGGGTCCTGGCTCCTTCGGTTTGGGAGCTGTTGCTGCAGTTGGGCATGTTGGCCGGAGAGTGCTTCTCGGGCCGCGAACTGCAACCTTGCAGGAATCTCCCAGGTTCCATGCCCAACGAAAGCCCCCAGACCCAAATTGAGAGGGGCTGCTTGGGGGCCCCCTGGGGGCCCTTCAGGCCAGCTAGGTCTTTGGGTCCTGGCTCCTTCGCTTTGGGAGCTGTTGCTGCAGTTGGGCATGTTGGCCGGAGAGTGCTTCTCGGGCCGCGAACTGTAACTTGCAGGTACCACTCAGGTATACAAGCCCAACGAAAGCCCCCAGACCCAAATGGAGAGGGGCTGCTTGGTGGCCTTCTGGGGGCCCTTCAGGCCAGCTAGGTCTTTGGGTCCTGGCTCCTTCGCTTTGGGAGCTGTTGCTGGATATTGGGCATGTTGGCCGGAGAGTGCTTCTCGGGCCGCGAACTGCAACCTTGCTGGTATCTCCCTGGTTCTCAGCCTAAAGAAAGCCCCCAGACCCAAATGGAGAGGGGCTGCTTGGGGGCCCCCTGGGGGCCCTTCAGGCCAGCTAGGTCTTTGGGTCCTGGCTCCTTCGCTTTGGGAGCTGTTGCTGCAGTTGGGCATGTTGGCCGGAGAGTGCTTCTCGGGCCGCGAACTGCAACCTTGCAGGAATCTCCCAGGTTCCCGGCCCAACGAAAGCCCCCAGACCCAAATTGAGAGGGGCTGCTTGGGGGCCCCCTGGGGGCCCTTCAGGCCAGCTAGGTCTTTGGGTCCTGGCTCCTTCGCTTTGGGAGCTGTTGCTGCAGTTGGGCATGTTGGCCGGAGAGTGCTTCTCGGGCCGCGAACTGCAACCTTGCATGAATCTCCCAGGTTCCCCGCCCAACGAAAGCCCCCAGACCAAAATGGAGAGGGGCTGCTTGGGGACCCCCTGGGGGCACTTCAGGCCAGCTAGGTCTTTGGGTCCTGGCTCCTTCGCTTTGGGAGCTGTTGCTGCAGTTGGGCATGTTGGCCGGAGAGTGCTTCTCGGGCCGCGAACTGTAACCTTGCAGGAAACTCTCAGGTATACATGCCCAACGAAAGCCCCCAGACCCAAATGGAGAGGGGCTGTTTGGGGGACCCCTGGGGGCCCTTCAGGCCAGCTAGGTCTTTGGGTCCTGGCTCCTTCGCTTTGGGAGCTGTTGCTGCAGTTGGGCATGTTGGCCGGAGAGTGCTTCTCCGGCCGCGAACTGCAACCTTGCAGGTACCTCCCAGGTTCCCGGCCCAACGAAAGCCCCCAGACCAAAATTGAGAGGGGCTGCTTGGGGGCCCCCTGGGGGCCCTTCAGGCCAGCTAGGTCTTTGGGTCCTGGCTCCTTCGGTTTGGGAGCTGTTGCTGCAGTTGGGCATGTTGGCCGGAGAGTGCTTCTCGGGCCGCGAACTGCAACCTTGCAGGATTCTCCCAGGTTCCCGGCCCAACGAAAGCCCCCAGACCCAAATTGAGAGGGGCTGCTTGGGGGCCCCCTGGGGGCCCTTCAGGCCAGCTAGGTCTTTGGGTCCTGGCTCCTTCGCTTTGGGAGCTGTTGCTGCAGTTGGGCATGTTGGCCGGAGAGTGCTTCTCCGGCCGCGAACTGCAACCTTGCAGGTACCTCCCAGGTTCCCCGCCCAACTAAAGCCCCCAGACCCAAATGGAGAGGAGCTCCTTGGGGGCCCCCTGGGGGCCCTTCAGGCCAGCTAGGTCTTTGTGTCCTGGCTCATTCGGTTTGGGAGCTGTTGCTGCAGTTGGGCATGTTGGCCGGAGAGTGCTTCTCGGGCCGCGAACTGCAACCTTGCATGAATCTCCCAGGTTCCCCGACCAACGAAAGACCCCAGACCCAAATGGAGAGGGACTGCTTGGGGACCCCCTGGGGGCCCTTCAGGCCAGCTAGGTCTTTGGGTCCTGGCTCCTTCGCTTTGGGAGCTGTTGCTGCAGTTGGGCATGTTGGCCGGAGAGTGCTTCTCGGGCCGCGAACTGTAACCTTGCAGGTAACTCTCAGGTATACATGCCCAACGAAAGCCCCCAGACCCAAATGGAGAGGGGCTGCTTGGGGCCCCCCTGGGGGCCCTTCAGGCCAGCTAGGTCTTTGGGTCCTGGCTCCTTCGGTTTGGGAGCTGTTGCTGCAGTTGGGCATGTTGGCCGGAGAGTGCTTCTCCGGCCGCGAACTGCAACCTTGCAGGATTCTCCCAGGTTCCCGGCCCAACGAAAGCCCCCAGACCCAAATTGAGAGGGGCTGCTTGGGGGCCCCCTGGGGGCCCTTCAGGCCAGCTAGGTCTTTGGGTCCTGGCTCCTTCGCTTTGGGAGCTGTTGCTGCAGTTGGGCATGTTGGCCGGAGAGTGCTTCTCGGGCCGCGAACTGCAACCTTGCAGGATTCTCCCAGGTTCCCGGCCCAACGAAAGCCCCCAGACCCAAATGGAGAGGGGCTGCTTGGGGGCCCCCTGGGGGCCCTTCAGGCCAGCTAGGTCTTTGGGTCCTGGCTCCTTCGCTTTGGGAGCTGTTGCTGCAGTTGGGCATGTTGGCCGGAGAGTGCTTCTCGGGTCTCGAACTGCAACCTTGCAGGTACCTCCCAGGTTCCCCGCCCAACTAAAGCCAACAGACCCAAATGGAGAGGAGCTCCTTGGGGGCCCCCTGGGGGCCCTTCAGGCCAGCTAGGTCTTTGTGTCCTGGCTCCTTCGGTTTGGGAGCTGTTGCTGCAGTTGGGCATGTTGTCCGGAGAGTGCTTCTCGGGCCGCGAACTGCAACCTTGCAGGATTCTCCCAGGTTCCCCGCCCAACGAAAGCCCCCAGACCCAAATGGAGAGGGGCTGCTTGGTGGCCTTCTGGGGGCACTTCAGGCCAGCTAGGTCTTTGGGTCCTGGCTCCTTCGCTTTGGGAGCTGTTGCTGGATATTGGGCATGTTGGCCGGAGAGTGCTTCTCGGGCCTCGAACTGCAACCTTGCTGGTATCTCCCAGGTTCTCAGCCTAAAGAAAGCCCCCAGACCCAAATGGAGAGGGGCTGCTTGGGGGCCCCCTGGGGGCCCTTCAGGCCAGCTAGGTCTTTGGGTCCTGGCTCCTTCGCTTTGGGAGCTGTTGCTGCAGTTGGGCATGTTGGCCGGAGAGTGCTTCTCGGGCCGCGAACTGCAACCTTGCATGAGTCTCCCAGGTTCCCGGCCCAACGAAAGCCCCCAGACCCAAATGGAGAGGGGCTGCTTGGGGACCCCCTGGGGGCCCTTCAGGCCAGCTAGGTCTTTGGGTCCTGGCTCCTTCGCTTTGGGAGCTGTTGCTGCAGTTGGGCATGTTGGCCGGAGAGTGCTTCTCGGGCCTCGAACTGTAACCTTGCAGGTACCTCTCAGGTATACATGCCCAACGAAAGCCCCCAGACCCAAATGGAGAGGGGCTGCTTGGGGGCCCCATGGGGGCCCTTCAGGCCAGCTAGGTCTTTGGGTCCTGGCTCCTTCGCTTTGGGAGCTGTTGCTGCAGTTGGGCATGTTGGCCGGAGAGTGCTTCTCGGGCCGCGAACTGCAACCTTGCAGGAATCTCCCATGTTCCATGCCCAACGAAAGCCCCCAGACCCAAATTGAGAGGGGCTGCTTGGGGGCCCCCTGGGGGCCCTTCAGGCCAGCTAGGTCTTTGGGTCCTGGCTCCTTCGCTTTGGGAGCTGTTGCTGCAGTTGGGCATGTTGGCCGGAGAGTGCTTCTCGGGCCGCGAACTGCAACCTTGCAGGATTCTCCCAGGTTCCCGGCCCAACGAAAGCCCCCAGACCCAAATGGAGAGGGGCTGCTTGGGGGCCCCCTGGGGGCCCTTCAGGCCAGCTAGGTCTTTGGGTCCTGGCTCCTTCGCTTTGGGAGCTGTTGCTGCAGTTGGGCATGTTGGCCGGAGAGTGCTTCTCCGGCCGCGAACTGCAACCTTGCAGGTACCTCTCAGGTATACATGCCCAACGAAAGCCCCCAGACCCAAATTGAGAGGGGCTGCTTGGGGACCCCCTGGGGGCCCTTCAGGCCAGCTAGGTCTTTGGGTCCTGGCTCCTTCGCTTTGGGAGATGTTGCTGCAGTTGGGCATGTTGGCCGGAGAGTGCTTCTCCGGCCGCGAACTGCAACCTTGCATGAATCTCCCAGGTTCCCGGCCCAACGAAAGCCCCCAGACCCAAAAGGAGAGGGACTGCTTGGGGGCCCCCTGGGGGCCCTTCAGGCCAGCTAGGTCTTTGGGTCCTGGCTCCTTCGGTTTGGGAGCTGTTGCTGCAGTTGTGCATGTTGGCCGGAGAGTGCTTCTCGGGCCGCGAACTGCAACCTTGCATGAATCTCCCAGGTTCCCCGCCCAACGAAAGCCCCCAGACCCAAAAGGAGAGGGACTGCTTGGGGGCCCCCTGGGGGCCCTTCAGGCCAGCTAGGTCTTGGGGTCCTGGCTCCTTCGGTTTGGGAGCTGTTACTGCAGTTTTGCATGTTGGCCGGAGAGTGCTTCTCAGGCCGCGAACTGCAACCTTGCAGGAATCTCCCAGGTTCCATGCCCAACGAAAACCCCCAGACCCAAATTGAGAGGGGCTGCTTGGGGGCCCCCTGGGGGCCCTTCAGGCCAGCTAGGTCTTTGGGTCCTGGCTCCTTCGGTTTGGGAGCTGTTGCTGCAGTTGGGCATGTTGGCCGGAGAGTGCTTCTCGGGCCGCGAACTGCAACCTTGCATGAATCTCCCAGGTTCCCCGCCCAACGAAAGCCCCCAGACCCAAATGGAGAGGGGCTACTTGGGGGACCCCTGGGGGCCCTTCAGGCCAGCTAGGTCTTTGGGTCCTGGCTCCTTCGCTTTGGGAGCTGTTGCTGCAGTTGGGCATGTTGGCCGGAGAGTGCTTCTCGGGCCGCGAACTGTAACCTTGCAGGTACCTCTCAGGTATACATGCCCAACGAAAGCCCCCAGACCCAAATTGAGAGGGGCTGCTTGGGGGCCCCCTGGGGGCCCTTCAGGCCAGCTAGGTCTTTGGGTCATGGCTCATTCGGTTTGGGAGCTGTTGCTGCAGTTGGGCATGTTGGCCGGAGAGTGCTTCTCGGGCCGCGAACTGCAACCTTGCAGGAATCTCCCAGGTTCCCGGCCCAACAAAAGCCCCCAGACCCAAATGGAGAGGGGCTGCTTGGGGGCCCCCTGGGGGCCCTTCAGGCCAGCTAGGTCTTTGGGTCCTGGCTCCTTCGCTTTGGGAGCTGTTGCTGCAGTTGGGCATGTTGGCCGGAGAATGCTTCTCCGGCCGCGAACTGCAACCTTGCAGGTACCTCCCAGGTTCCCGGCCCAACGAAAGCCCCCAGACCGAAATGGAGAGGAGCTCTTTGGGGCCCCCCTGGGGGCCCTTCAGGCCAGCTAGGTCTTTGGGTCCTGGCTCCTTCGGTTTGGGAGCTGTTGCTGCAGTTGGGCATGTTGGCCGGAGAGTGCTTCTCGGGCCACGAACTGCAACCTTGCAGGTACCTCCCAGGTTCCCGGCCCAACGAAAGCCCCCAGACCCAAATTGAGAGGGGCTGCTTGGGGGCCCCCTGGGGGCCCTTCAGGCCAGCTAGGTCTTTGGGTCCTGGCTCCTTCGGTTTGGGAGCTGTTGCTGCAGTTGTGCATGTTGGCCGGAGAGTGCTTCTCGGGCCGCGAACTGCAACCTTGCAGGATTCTCCCAGGTTCCCGGCCCAACGAAAGCCCCCAGACCCAAATTGAGAGGGGCTGCTTGGGGGCCCCCTGGGGGCCCTTCAGGCCAGCTAGGTCTTTGGGTCCTGGCTCCTTCGGTTTGGGAGCTGTTGCTGCAGTTGGGCATGTTGGCCGGAGAGTGCTTCTCCGGCCGCGAACTGCAACCTTGCAGGTACCTCCCAGGTTCCCGGCCCAACGAAAGCCCCCAGACCCAAATGGAGAGGGGCTGCTTTGGGGCCCCCTGGGGGCCCTTCAGGCCAGCTAGGTCTTTGGGTCCTGGCTCCTTCTGTTTGGGAGCTGTTGCTGCAGTTGGGCATGTTGGCCGGAGAGTGCTTCTCGGGCCTCGAACTGCAACCTTGCAGGAATCTCCCAGGTTCCCGGCCCAACGAAAGCCCCCAGACCGAAATGGAGAGGAGCTCTTTGGGGCCCCCCTGGGGGCCCTTCAGGCCAGCTAGGTCTTTGGGTCCTGGCTCCTTCGGTTTGGGAGCTGTTGCTGCAGTTGGGCATGTTGACCGGAGAGTGCTTCTCGGGCCACGAACTGCAACCTTGCAGGTACCTCCCAGGTTCCCGGCCCAACGAAAGCCCCCAGACCCAAATTGAGAGGGGCTGCTTGGGGGCCCCCTGGGGGCCCTCAGGCCAGCTAGGTCTTTGGGTCCTGGCTCCTTCGCTTTGGGAGCTGTTGCTGCAGTTGTGCATGTTGGCCGGAGAGTGCTTCTCGGGCCGCGAACTGCAACCTTGCAGGATTCTCCCAGGTTCCCGGCCCAACGAAAGCCCCCAGACCCAAATTGAGAGGGGCTGCTTGGGGGCCCCCTGGGGGCCCTTCAGGCCAGCTAGGTCTTTGGGTCCTGGCTCCTTCGGTTTGGGAGCTGTTGCTGCAGTTGGGCATGTTGGCCGGAGAGTGCTTCTCCGGCCGCGAACTGCAACCTTGCAGGTACCTCCCAGGTTCCCGGCCCAACGAAAGCCCCCAGACCCAAATGGAGAGGGGCTGCTTGGGGGCCCCCTGGGGGCCCTTCAGGCCAGCTAGGTCTTTGGGTCCTGGCTCCTTCGCTTTGGGAGCTGTTGCTGCAGTTGGGCATGTTGGCCGGAGAGTGCTTCTCGGGCCGCGAACTGCAACCTTGCAGGTATCTCCCAGGTTCCCGGCCCAACGAAAGCCCCCAGACCCAAATGGAGAGGGGCTGCTTTGGGGCCCCCTGGGGGCCCTTCAGGCCAGCTAGGTCTTTGGGTCCTGGCTCCTTCTGTTTGGGAGCTGTTGCTGCAGTTGGGCATGTTGGCCGGAGAGTGCTTCTCGGGCCGCGAACTGCAACCTTGCAGGTACCTCCCAGGTTCCCGGCCCAACTAAAGCCCCCAGACCCAAATGGAGAGGAGCTCCTTGGGGGCCCCATGGGGGCCCTTCAGGCCAGCTAGGTCTTTGGGTCCTGGCTCCTTCGGTTTGGGAGCTGTTGCTGCAGTTGGGCATGTTGGCCGGAGAGTGCTTCTCGGGCCGCGAACTGCAACCTTGCAGGATTCTCCCAGGTTCCCGGCCCAACGAAAGCCCCCAGACCCAAATGGAGAGGGGCTGCTTGGGGGCCCCCTGGGGGCCCTTCAGGCCAGCTAGGTCTTTGGGTCCTGGCTCCTTCGCTTTGGGAGCTGTTGCTGCAGTTGGGCATGTTGGCCGGAGAGTGCTTCTCCGGCCGCGAACTGCAACCTTGCAGGTACCTCCCAGGTTCCCGGCCCAACGAAAGCCCCCAGACCCAAATTGAGAGGGGCTGCTTGGGGGCCCCCTGGGGGCCCTTCAGGCCAGCTAGGTCTTTGGGTCCTGGCTCCTTCGGTTTGGGAGCTGTTGCTGCAGTTGGGCATGTTGGCCGGAGAGTGCTTCTCGGGCCGCGAACTGCAACCTTGCAGGTACCTCCCAGGTTCCCGGCCCAACGAAAGCCCCCAGACCCAAATGGAGAGGGGCTGCTTGGGGGCCCCCTGGGGGCCCTTCAGGCCAGCTAGGTCTTTGGGTCCTGGCTCCTTCGGTTTGGGAGCTGTTGCTGCAGTTGGGCATGTTGGCCGGAGAGTGCTTCTCGGGCCGCGAACTGCAACCTTGCAGGTACCTCCCAGGTTCCCGGCCCAACGAAAGCCCCCAGACCCAAATGGAGAGGAGCTCCTTGGGGGCCCCATGGGGGCCCTTCAGGCCAGCTAGGTCTTTGGGTCCTGGCTCCTTCGGTTTGGGAGCTGTTGCTGCAGTTGGGCATGTTGGCCGGAGAGTGCTTCTCGGGCCTCGAACTGCAACCTTGCAGGTACCTCCCAGGTTCCATGCCCAACGAAAGCCCCCAGACCCAAATTGAGAGGGGCTGCTTGGGGGCCCCCTGGGGGCCCTTCAGTCCAGATAGGTCTTTGGGTCCTGGCTCCTTCGCTTTGGGAGCTGTTGCTGCAGTTGGGCATGTTGGCCGGAGAGTGCTTCTCCGGCCGCGAACTGCAACCTTGCAGGTACCTCCCAGGTTCCCGGCCCAACTAAAGCCCCCAGACCCAAATTGAGAGGGGCTGCTTGGTGGCCCCCTGGGGGCCCTTCAGGCCAGCTAGGTCTTTGTGTCCTGGCTCATTCGGTTTGGGAGCTGTTGCTGCAGTTGGGCATGTTGGCCGGAGAGTGCTTCTCGGGCCTCGAACTGCAACCTTGCAGGAATCTCCCAGGTTCCCGGCCCAACAAAAGCCCCCAGACCCAAATGGAGAGGGGCTGCTTGGGGGCCCCCTGGGGGCCCTTCAGGCCAGCTAGGTCTTTGGGTCCTGGCTCCTTCGGTTTGGGAGCTGTTGCTGCAGTTGGGCATGTTGGCCGGAGAGTGCTTCTCGGGCCGCGAACTGCAACCTTGCAGGTACCTCCCAGGTTCCCGGCCCAACTAAAGCCCCCAGACCCAAATGGAGAGGGGCTGCTTGGGGGCCCCCTGGGGGCCCTTCAGGCCAGCTAGGTCTTTGGGTCCTGGCTCCTTCGCTTTGGGAGCTGTTGCTGGATATTGGGCATGTTGACCGGGGAGTGCTTCTCGGTCCGCGAACTGCAACCTTGCTGGTATCTCCCAGGTTCTCAGCCTAAAGAAAGCCCCCAGACCCAAATGGAGAGGGGCTGCTTGGGGGCCCCCTGGGGGCCCTTCAGGCCAGCTAGGTCTTTGGGTCCTGGCTCCTTCGGTTTGGGAGCTGTTGCTGCAGTTGGGCATGTTGGCCGGAGAGTGCTTCTCCGGCCGCGAACTGCAACCTTGCAGGTACCTCCCAGGTTCCCGGCCCAACTAAAGCCCCCAGACCCAAATTGAGAGGGGCTGCTTGGGGGCCCCCTGGGGGCCCTTCAGGCCAGCTAGGTCTTTGTGTCCTGGCTCATTCGGTTTGGGAGCTGTTGCTGCAGTTGGGCATGTTGGCCGGAGAGTGCTTCTCGGGCCGCGAACTGCAACCTTGCAGGAATCTCCCAGGTTCCCGGCCCAACAAAAGCCCCCAGACCCAAATGGAGAGGGGCTGCTTGGGGGCCCCCTGGGGGCCCTTCAGGCCAGCTAGGTCTTTGGGTCCTGGCTCCTTCGCTTTGGGAGCTGTTGCTGCAGTTGTGCATGTTGGCCGGAGAGTGCTTCTCCGGCCGCGAACTGCAACCTTGCAGGTACCTCTCAGGTTCCCGGCCCAACTAAAGCCCCCAGACCCAAATGGAGAGGAGCTCCTTGGGGGCCCCCTGGGGGCCCTTCAGGCCAGCTAGGTCTTTGGGTCCTGGCTCATTCGGTTTGGGAGCTGTTGCTGCAGTTGGGCATGTTGGCCGGAGAGTGCTTCACGGGCCGCGAACTGCAACCTTGCAGGAATCTCCCAGGTTCCATGCCAAACGAAAGCCCCCAGACCCAAATTGAGAGGGGCTGCTTGGGGGCCCCCTGGGGGCCCTTCAGGCCAGCTAGGTCTTTGGGTCCTGGCTCCTTCGGTTTGGGAGCTGTTGCTGCAGTTGGGCATGTTGGCCGGAGAGTGCTTCTCGGGCCGCGAACTGCAACCTTGCATGAATCTCCCAGGTTCCCCGCCCAACGAAAGCCCCCAGACCCAAATGGAGAGGGGCTGCTTGGGGGACCCCTGGGGGCCCTTCAGGCCAGCTAGGTCTTTGGGTCCTGGCTCCTTCGCTTTGGGAGCTGTTGCTGCAGTTGGGCATGTTGGCCGGAGAGTGCTTCTCGGGCCGCGAAATGTAAACTTGCAGGTACCTCTCAGGTATAGATGCCCAACGAAAGCCCCCAGACCCAAATGGAGAGGGGCTGCTTGGGGGCCCCCTGGGGGCCCTTCAGGCCAGCTAGGTCTTTGTGTCCTGGCTCATTCGGTTTGGGAGCTGTTGCTGCAGTTGGGCATGTTGGCCAGAGAGAGCTTCTCGGGCCTCGAACTGCAACCTTGCAGGAATCTCCCAGGTTCCAGGCCCAACAAAAGCCCCCAGACCCAAATGGAGAGGGGCTGCTTGGGGGCCCCCTGGGGGCCCTTCAGGCCAGCTAGGTCTTTGGGTCCTGGCTCCTTCGCTTTGGGAGCTGTTGCTGCAGTTGGGCATGTTGGCCGGAGAATGCTTCTCCGGTCGCGAACTGCAACCTTGCAGGTACCTCCCAGGTTCCATGCCCAACGAAAGCCCCCAGACCCAAATGGAGAGGAGCTCCTTGGGGCCCCCCTGGGGGCCCTTCAGGCCAGCTAGGTCTTTGTGTCCTGGCTCCTTCGGTTTGGGAGCTGTTGCTGCAGTTGGGCATGTTGGCCGGAGAGTGCTTCTCGGGCCGCGAACTGCAACCTTGCAGGTACCTCCCAGGTTCCCGGCCCAACGAAAGCCCCCAGACCCAAATTGAGAGGGGCTGCTTGGGGGCCCCCTGGGGGCCCTTAAGGCCAGCTAGGTCTTTGGGTCCTGGCTCATTCGGTTTGGGAGCTGTTGCTGCAGTTGGGCATGTTGGCCGGAGAGTGCTTCTCCGGCCGCGAACTGCAACCTTGCAGGTACCTCTCAGGTTCCCGGCCCAACTAAAGCCCCCAGACCCAAATGGAGAGGAGCTCCTTGGGGGCCCCCTGGGGGCCCTTCAGGCCAGCTAGGTCTTTGGGTCCTGGCTCCTTCGCTTTGGGAGCTGTTGCTGCAGTTGGGCATGTTGGCCGGAGAGTGCTTCTCGGGCCGCGAACTGCAACCTTGCAGGAATCTCCCAGGTTCCATGCCCAACGAAAGCCCCCAGACCCAAATGGAGAGGGGCTGCTTGGGGGCCCCCTGGGGGCCCTTCAGGCCAGCTAGGTCTTTGGGTCCTGGCTCCTTCGCTTTGGGAGCTGTTGCTGCAGTTGGGCATGTTGGCCGGAGAGTGCTTCTCGGGCTGCGAACTGCAACCTTGCAGGAATCTCCCAGGTTCCCCGCCCAACGAAAGCCCCCAGACCCAAATGGAGAGGGGCTGCTTGGGGGACCCCTGGGGGCCCTTCAGGCCAGCTAGGTCTTTGGGTCCTGGCTCCTTCGCTTTGGGAGCTGTTGCTGCAGTTGGGCATGTTGGCCGGAGAGTGCTTCTCCGGCCGCGAACTGCAACCTTGCAGGATTCTCCCAGGTTCCCGGCCCAACGAAAGCCCCCAGACCCAAATGGAGAGGGGCTGCTTGGGGGCCCCCTGGGGGCCCTTCAGGCCAGCTAGGTCTTGGGGTACTGGCTCCTTCGGTTTGGGAGCTGTTGCTGCAGTTGGGCATGTTGGCCGGAGAGTGCTTCTCGGGCCGCGAACTGCAACCTTGCAGGTACCTCCCAGGTTCCCGGCCCAACGAAAGCCCCCAGACCCAAATGGAGAGGGGCTGCTTGGGGGCCCCCTGGGGGCCCTTCAGGCCAGCTAGGTCTTTGGGTCCTGGCTCCTTCGCTTTGGGAGCTGTTGCTGCAGTTGGGCATGTTGGCCGGAGAGTGCTTCTCGGGCCGCGAACTGCAACCTTGCAGGTACCTCCCAGGTTCCCGGCCCAACGAAAGCCCCCAGACCCAAATGGAGAGGAGCTCCTTGGGGGCCCCATGGGGGCCCTTCAGGCCAGCTAGGTCTTTGGGTCCTGGCTCCTTCGGTTTGGGAGCTGTTGCTGCAGTTGGGCATGTTGGCCGGAGAGTGCTTCTCGGGCCGCGAACTGCAACCTTGCAGGTACCTCCCAGGTTCCATGCCCAACGAAAGCCCCCAGACCCAAATTGAGAGGGGCTGCTTGGGGACCCCCTGGGGGCCCTTCAGGCCAGCTAGGTCTTTGGGTCCTGGCTCCTTCGCTTTGGGAGCTGTTGCTGCAGTTGGGCATGTTGGCCGGAGAGTGCTTCTCGGGCCGCGAACTGCAACCTTGCAGGTACCTCCCAGGTTCCCGGCCCAACAAAAGCCCCCAGACCCAAATGGAGAGGGGCTGCATGGGGGCCCCCTGGGGGCCCTTCAGGCCAGCTAGGTCTTTGGGTCCTGGCTCCTTCGCTTTTGGAGCTGTTGCTGCAGTTGGGCATGTTGGCCGGAGAGTGCTTCTCGGGCCGCGAACTGCAACCTTGCAGGAATCTCCCAGGTTCCCGGCCCAACGAAAGCCCCCAGACCCAAATGGAGAGGAGCTCCTTGGGGGCCCCATGGGGGCCCTTCAGGCCAGCTAGGTCTTTGTGTCCTGGCTCATTCGGTTTGGGAGCTGTTGCTGCAGTTGGGCATGTTGGCCGGAGAGTGCTTCTCGGGCCGCGAACTGCAACCTTGCAGGAATCTCCCAGGTTCCCGGCCCAACAAAAGCCCCCAGACCCAAATGGAGAGGGGCTGCTTGGGGGCCCCCTGGGGGCCCTTCAGGCCAGCTAGGTCTTTGTGTCCTGGCTCATTCGGTTTGGGAGCTGTTGCTGCAGTTGGGCATGTTGGCCGGAGAGTGCTTCTCGGGCCTCGAACTGCAACCTTGCAGGAATCTCCCAGGTTCCCGGCCCAACAAAAGCCCCCAGACCCAAATGGAGAGGGGCTGCTTGGGGGCCCCCTGGGGGCCCTTCAGGCCAGCTAGGTCTTTGGGTCCTGGCTCCTTCGCTTTGGGAGCTGTTGCTGCAGTTGGGCATGTTGGCCGGAGAGTGCTTCTCCGGCCGCGAACTGCAACCTTGCAGGTACCTCTCAGGTATAGATGCCCAACGAAAGCCCCCAGACCCAAATGGAGAGGGGCTGCTTGGGGGCCCCCTGGGGGCCCTTCAGGCCAGCTAGGTCTTTGGGTCCTGGCTCCTTCGCTTTGGGAGCTGTTGCTGCAGTTGGGCATGTTGGCCGGAGAATGCTTCTCCGGTCGCGAACTGCAACCTTGCAGGTACCTCCCAGGTTCCATGCCCAACGAAAGCCCCCAGACCCAAATTGAGAGGGGCTGCTTTGGGGCCCCCTGGGGGCCCTTCAGGCCAGCTAGGTCTTTGGGTCCTGGCTCCTTCGGTTTGGGAGCTGTTGCTGCAGTTGGGCATGTTGGCCGGAGAGTGCTTCTCCGGCCGCGAACTGCAACCTTGCAGGTACCTCCCAGGTTCCCGGCCCAACTAAAGCCCCCAGACCCAAATTGAGAGGGGCTGCTTGGGGGCCCCCTGGGGGCCCTTCAGGCCAGCTAGGTCTTTGTGTCCTGGCTCATTCGGTTTGGGAGCTGTTGCTGCAGTTGGGCATGTTGGCCGGAGAGTGCTTCTCGGGCCGTGAACTGCAACCTTGCAGGAATCTCCCAAGTTCCCGGCCCAACGAAAGCCCCCAGACCCAAATGGAGAGGGGCTGCTTGGGGGCCCCCTGGGGGCCCTTCAGGCCAGCTAGGTCTTTGGGTCCTGGCTCCTTCGCTTTGGGAGCTGTTGCTGCAGTTGGGCATGTTGGCCGGAGAGTGCTTCTCGGGCCGCGAACTGCAACCTTGCAGGTACCTCCCAGGTTCCATGCCCAACGAAAGCCCCCAGACCCAAATTGAGAGGGGCTGCTTGGGGGCCCCCTGGGGGCCCTTCAGGCCAGCTAGGTCTTTGGGTCCTGGCTCCTTCGCTTTGGGAGCTGTTGCTGCAGTTGGGCATGTTGGCCGGAGAGTGCTTCTCCGGCCGCGAACTGCAACCTTGCAGAATTCTCCCAGGTTCCCGGCCCAACGAAAGCCCCCAGACCCAAATGGAGAGGGGCTGCTTGGGGGCCCCCTGGGGGCACTTCAGGCCAGCTAGGTCTTTGGGTCCTGGCTCCTTCGCTTTGGGAGCTGTTGCTGCAGTTGGGCATGTTGGCTAGAGAGTGCTTCTCCGGCCGCGAACTGCAACCTTGCATTTACCTCCCAGGTTCCCGGCCCAACTAAAGCCCCCAGACCCAAATGGAGAGGGGCTGCTTGGTGGCCTTCTGGGGGCCCTTCAGGCCAGCTAGGTCTTTGTGTCCTGGCTCCTTCGGTTTGGGAGCTGTTGCTGCAGTTGGGCATGTTGGCCGGAGAGTGCTTCTCCGGCGGCGAACTGCAACCTTGCAGGATTCTCCCAGGTTCCCGGCCCAACGAAAGCCCCCAGACCCAAATGGAGAGGGGCTGCTTGGGGGCCCCCTGGGGGCACTTCAGGCCAGCTAGGTCTTTGGGTCCTGGCTCCTTCGCTTTGGGAGCTGTTGCTGCAGTTGGGCATGTTGGCTAGAGAGTGCTTCTCCGGCCGCGAACTGCAACCTTGCATTTACCTCCCAGGTTCCCGGCCCAACTAAAGCCCCCAGACCCAAATGGAGAGGGGCTGCTTGGGGCCCCCCTGGGGGCCCTTCAGGCCAGCTAGGTCTTGGGGTCCTGGCTCCTTCGGTTTGGGAGCTGTTGCTGCAGTTGGGCATGTTGGCCGGAGAGTGCTTCACGGGCCTCGAACTGCAACCTTGCAGGAATCTCCCAGGTTCCATGCCCAACGAAAGCCCCCAGACCCAAATTGAGAGGGGCTGCTTGGGGGCCCCCTGGGGGCCCTTCAGGCCAGCTAGGTCTTTGGGTCCTGGCTCCTTCGCTTTGGGAGCTGTTGCTGCAGTTGGGCATGTTGGCCGGAGAGTGCTTCTCGGGCCGCGAACTGCAACCTTGCATGAATCTCCCAGGTTCCCCGCCCAACGAAAGCCCCCAGACCCAAATTGAGAGGGGCTGCTTGGGGGACCCCTGGGGGCCCTTCAGGCCAGCTAGGTCTTTGGGTCCTGGCTCCTTCGCTTTGGGAGCTGTTGCTGCAGTTGGGCATGTTGGCCGGAGAGTGCTTCTCGGGCCGCGAACTGTAACCTTGCAGGTACCTCTCAGGTATAGATGCCCAACGAAAGCCCCCAGACCCAAATGGAGAGGGGCTGCTTGGGGGCCCCCTGGGGGCCCTTCAGGCCAGCTAGGTCTTTGGGTCCTGGCTCCTTCGCTTTGGGAGCTGTTGCTGCAGTTGGGCATGTTGGCCGGAGAATGCTTCTCCGGTCGCGAACTGCAACCTTGCAGGTACCTCCCAGGTTCCATGCCCAACGAAAGCCCCCAGACCCAAATGGAGAGGGGCTGCTTGGGGGCCCCCTGGGGGCCCTTCAGGCCAGCTAGGTCTTTGGGTCCTGGCTCCTTCGCTTTGGGATCTGTTGCTGCAGTTGGGCATGTTGGCCGGAGAGTGCTTCTCCGGCCGCGAACTGCAACCTTGCAGGTACCTCCCAGGTTCCCGGCCCAACGAAAGCCCCCAGACCCAAATTGAGAGGGGCTGCTTGGGGGCCCCCTGGGGGCCCTTCAGGCCAGCTAGGTCTTTGGGTCCTGGCTCCTTCGCTTTGGGAGCTGTTGCTGCAGTTGGGCATGTTGGCCGGAGAGTGCTTCTCGGGCCGCGAACTGCAACCTTGCAGGTACCTCCCAGGTTCCCGGCCCAACGAAAGCCCCCAGACCCAAATGGAGAGGGGCTGCTTGGGGGCCCCCTGGGGGCCCTTCAGGCCAGCTAGGTCTTTGGGTCCTGGCTCCTTCGGTTTGGGAGCTGTTGCTGCAGTTGGGCATGTTGGCCGGAGAGTGCTTCTCGGGCCGCGAACTGCAACCTTGCAGGTACCTCCCAGGTTCCCGGCCCAACTAAAGCCCCCAGACCCAAATGGAGAGGAGCTCCTTGGGGGCCCCATGGGGGCCCTTCAGGCCAGCTAGGTCTTTGGGTCCTGGCTCCTTCGGTTTGGGAGCTGTTGCTGCAGTTGGGCATGTTGGCCGGAGAGTGCTTCTCGGGCCGCGAACTGCAACCTTGCAGGTACCTCCCAGGTTCCATGCCCAACGAAAGCCCCCAGACCCAAATTGAGAGGGGCTGCTTGGGGGCCCCCTGGGGGCCCTTCAGGCCAGCTAGGTCTTTGGGTCCTGGCTCCTTCGCTTTGGGAGCTGTTGCTGCAGTTGTGCATGTTGGCCGGAGAGTGCTTCTCGGGCCGCGAACTGCAACCTTGCAGGATTCTCCCAGGTTCCCGGCCCAACGAAAGCCCCCAGACCCAAATTGAGAGGGGCTGCTTGGGGGCCCCCTGGGGGCCCTTCAGGCCAGCTAGGTCTTTGGGTCCTGGCTCCTTCGGTTTGGGAGCTGTTGCTGCAGTTGGGCATGTTGGCCGGAGAGTGCTTCTCCGGCCGCGAACTGCAACCTTGCAGGTACCTCCCAGGTTCCCGGCCCAACGAAAGCCCCCAGACCCAAATGGAGAGGGGCTGCTTGGGGGCCCCCTGGGGGCCCTTCAGGCCAGCTAGGTCTTTGGGTCCTGGCTCCTTCGCTTTGGGAGCTGTTGCTGCAGTTGGGCATGTTGGCCGGAGAGTGCTTCTCGGGCCGCGAACTGCAACCTTGCAGGTATCTCCCAGGTTCCCGGCCCAACGAAAGCCCCCAGACCCAAATGGAGAGGGGCTGCTTTGGGGCCCCCTGGGGGCCCTTCAGGCCAGCTAGGTCTTTGGGTCCTGGCTCCTTCTGTTTGGGAGCTGTTGCTGCAGTTGGGCATGTTGGCCGGAGAGTGCTTCTCGGGCCGCGAACTGCAACCTTGCAGGTACCTCCCAGGTTCCCGGCCCAACTAAAGCCCCCAGACCCAAATGGAGAGGAGCTCCTTGGGGGCCCCATGGGGGCCCTTCAGGCCAGCTAGGTCTTTGGGTCCTGGCTCCTTCGGTTTGGGAGCTGTTGCTGCAGTTGGGCATGTTGGCCGGAGAGTGCTTCTCGGGCCGCGAACTGCAACCTTGCATGTACCTCCCAGGTTCCATGCCCAACGAAAGCCCCCAGACCCAAATTGAGAGGGGCTGCTTGGGGGCCCCCTGGGGGCCCTTCAGGCCAGCTAGGTCTTTGGGTCCTGGCTCCTTCGCTTTGGGAGCTGTTGCTGCAGTTGGGCATGTTGGCCGGAGAGTGCTTCTCCGGCCGCGAACTGCAACCTTGCAGGTACCTCCCAGGTTCCCGGCCCAACTAAAGCCCCCAGACCCAAATTGAGAGGGGCTGCTTGGGGGCCCCCTGGGGGCCCTTCAGGCCAGCTAGGTCTTTGTGTCCTGGCTCATTCGGTTTGGGAGCTGTTGCTGCAGTTGGGCATGTTGGCCGGAGAGTGCTTCTCGGGCCTCGAACTGCAACCTTGCAGGAATCTCCCAGGTTCCCGGCCCAACAAAAGCCCCCAGACCCAAATGGAGAGGGGCTGCTTGGGGGCCCCCTGGGGGCCCTTCAGGCCAGCTAGGTCTTTGGGTCCTGGCTCCTTCGGTTTGGGAGCTGTTGCTGCAGTTGGGCATGTTGGCCGGAGAGTGCTTCTCGGGCCGCGAACTGCAACCTTGCAGGATTCTCCCAGGTTCCCGGCCCAACGAAAGCCCCCAGACCCAAATGGAGAGGGGCTGCTTGGGGGCCCCCTGGGGGCCCTTCAGGCCAGCTAGGTCTTTGGGTCCTGGCTCCTTCGGTTTGGGAGCTGTTTCTGCAGTTGGGCATGTTGGCCGGAGAGTGCTTCTCCGGCCGCGAAATGCAACCTTGCAGGAATCTCCCAGGTTCCCGGCCCAACGAAAGCCCCCAGACCCAAATTGAGAGGGGCTGCTTGGGGGCCCCCTGGGGGCCCTTCAGGCCAGCTAGGTCTTTGGGTCCTGGCTCCTTCGCTTTGGGAGCTGTTGCTGCAGTTGCGCATGTTGGCCGGAGAGTGCTTCTCGGGCCGCGAACTGCAACCTTGCAGGAATCTCCCAGGTTCCCGGCCCAACAAAAGCCCCCAGACCCAAATGGAGAGGGGCTGCTTGGGGGCCCCCTGGGGGCCCTTCAGGCCAGCTAGGTCTTTGGGTCCTGGCTCCTTCGCTTTGGGAGCTGTTGCTGCAGTTGGGCATGTTGGCCGGAGAGTGCTTCTCGGGCCGCGAACTGCAACCTTGCAGGATTCTCCCAGGTTCCCGGCCCAACGAAAGCCCCCAGACCCAAATGGAGAGGGGCTGCTTGGGGGCCCCCTGGGGGCCCTTCAGGCCAGCTAGGTCTTTGGGTCCTGGCTCCTTCGCTTTGGGAGCTGTTGCTGCAGTTGGGCATGTTGGCCGGAGAGTGCTTCTCCGGCCGCGAACTGCAACCTTGCAGGTACCTCCCAGGTTCCCGGCCCAACGAAAGCCCCCAGACCCAAATTGAGAGGGGCTGCTTGGGGGCCCCCTGGGGGCCCTTCAGGCCAGCTAGGTCTTTGGGTCCTGGCTCCTTCGGTTTGGGAGCTGTTGCTGCAGTTGGGCATGTTGGCCGGAGAGTGCTTCTCGGGCCGCGAACTGCAACCTTGCAGGTACCTCCCAGGTTCCCGGCCCAACGAAAGCCCCCAGACCCAAATGGAGAGGGGCTGCTTGGGGGCCCCCTGGGGGCCCTTCAGGCCAGCTAGGTCTTTGGGTCCTGGCTCCTTCGCTTTGGGAGCTGTTGCTGCAGTTGGGCATGTTGGCCGGAGAGTGCTTCTCGGGCCGCGAACTGCAACCTTGCAGGTACCTCCCAGGTTCCCGGCCCAACGAAAGCCCCCAGACCCAAATGGAGAGGAGCTCCTTGGGGGCCCCATGGGGGCCCTTCAGGCCAGCTAGGTCTTTGGGTCCTGGCTCCTTCGGTTTGGGAGCTGTTGCTGCAGTTGGGCATGTTGGCCGGAGAGTGCTTCTCGGGCCTCGAACTGCAACCTTGCAGGTACCTCCCAGGTTCCATGCCCAACGAAAGCCCCCAGACCCAAATTGAGAGGGGCTGCTTGGGGGCCCCCTGGGGGCCCTTCAGTCCAGATAGGTCTTTGGGTCCTGGCTCCTTCGCTTTGGGAGCTGTTGCTGCAGTTGGGCATGTTGGCCGGAGAGTGCTTCTCCGGCCGCGAACTGCAACCTTGCAGGTACCTCCCAGGTTCCCGGCCCAACGAAAGCCCCCAGACCCAAATTGAGAGGGGCTGCTTGGTGGCCCCCTGGGGGCCCTTCAGGCCAGCTAGGTCTTTGTGTCCTGGCTCATTCGGTTTGGGAGCTGTTGCTGCAGTTGTGCATGTTGGCCGGAGAGTGCTTCTCGGGCCTCGAACTGCAACCTTGCAGGAATCTCCCAGGTTCCCGGCCCAACAAAAGCCCCCAGACCCAAATGGAGAGGGGCTGCTTGGGGGCCCCCTGGGGGCCCTTCAGGCCAGCTAGGTCTTTGGGTCCTGGCTCCTTCGGTTTGGGAGCTGTTGCTGCAGTTGGGCATGTTGGCCGGAGAGTGCTTCTCGGGCCGCGAACTGCAACCTTGCAGGTACCTCCCAGGTTCCATGCCCAACGAAAGCCCCCAGACCCAAATTGAGAGGGGCTGCTTGGGGGCCCCCTGGGGGCCCTTCAGGCCAGCTAGGTCTTTGGGTCCTGGCTCCTTCGGTTTGGGAGCTGTTGCTGCAGTTGGGCATGTTGGCCGGAGAGTGCTTCTCGGGCCGCGAACTGCAACCTTGCAGGATTCTCCCAGGTTCCCGGCCCAACGAAAGCCCCCAGACCCAAATGGAGAGGGGCTGCTTGGGGGCCCCCTGGGGGCACTTCAGGCCAGCTAGGTCTTTGGGTCCTGGCTCCTTCGCTTTGGGAGCTGTTGCTGCAGTTGGGCATGTTGGCCGGAGAGTGCTTCTCCGGCCGCGAACTGCAACCTTGCAGGTACCTCCCAGGTTCCCGGCCCAACTAAAGCCCCCAGACCCAAATGGAGAGGGGCTGCTTGGGGGCCCCCTGGGGGCCCTTCAGGCCAGCTAGGTCTTTGGGTCCTGGCTCCTTCGCTTTGGGAGCTGTTGCTGGATATTGGGCATGTTGACCGGGGAGTGCTTCTCGGTCCGCGAACTGCAACCTTGCTGGTATCTCCCAGGTTCTCAGCCTAAAGAAAGCCCCCAGACCCAAATGGAGAGGGGCTGCTTGGGGGCCCCCTGGGGGCCCTTCAGGCCAGCTAGGTCTTTGGGTCCTGGCTCCTTCGGTTTGGGAGCTGTTGCTGCAGTTGGGCATGTTGGCCGGAGAGTGCTTCTCCGGCCGCGAACTGCAACCTTGCAGGTACCTCCCAGGTTCCCGGCCCAACTAAAGCCCCCAGACCCAAATTGAGAGGGGCTGCTTGGGGGCCCCCTGGGGGCCCTTCAGGCCAGCTAGGTCTTTGTGTCCTGGCTCATTCGGTTTGGGAGCTGTTGCTGCAGTTGGGCATGTTGGCCGGAGAGTGCTTCTCGGGCCGCGAACTGCAACCTTGCAGGAATCTCCCAGGTTCCCGGCCCAACAAAAGCCCCCAGACCCAAATGGAGAGGGGCTGCTTGGGGGCCCCCTGGGGGCCCTTCAGGCCAGCTAGGTCTTTGGGTCCTGGCTCCTTCGCTTTGGGAGCTGTTGCTGCAGTTGTGCATGTTGGCCGGAGAGTGCTTCTCCGGCCGCGAACTGCAACCTTGCAGGTACCTCTCAGGTTCCCGGCCCAACTAAAGCCCCCAGACCCAAATGGAGAGGAGCTCCTTGGGGGCCCCCTGGGGGCCCTTCAGGCCAGCTAGGTCTTTGGGTCCTGGCTCATTCGGTTTGGGAGCTGTTGCTGCAGTTGGGCATGTTGGCCGGAGAGTGCTTCACGGGCCGCGAACTGCAACCTTGCAGGAATCTCCCAGGTTCCATGCCAAACGAAAGCCCCCAGACCCAAATTGAGAGGGGCTGCTTGGGGGCCCCCTGGGGGCCCTTCAGGCCAGCTAGGTCTTTGGGTCCTGGCTCCTTCGGTTTGGGAGCTGTTGCTGCAGTTGGGCATGTTGGCCGGAGAGTGCTGCTCGGGCCGCGAACTGCAACCTTGCATGAATCTCCCAGGTTCCCCGCCCAACGAAAGCCCCCAGACCCAAATGGAGAGGGGCTGCTTGGGGGACCCCTGGGGGCCCTTCAGGCCAGCTAGGTCTTTGGGTCCTGGCTCCTTCGCTTTGGGAGCTGTTGCTGCAGTTGGGCATGTTGGCCGGAGAGTGCTTCTCGGGCCGCGAAATGTAAACTTGCAGGTACCTCTCAGGTATAGATGCCCAACGAAAGCCCCCAGACCCAAATGGAGAGGGGCTGCTTGGGGGCCCCCTGGGGGCCCTTCAGGCCAGCTAGGTCTTTGTGTCCTGGCTCATTCGGTTTGGGAGCTGTTGCTGCAGTTGGGCATGTTGGCCAGACAGAGCTTCTCGGGCCTCGAACTGCAACCTTGCAGGAATCTCCCAGGTTCCAGGCCCAACAAAAGCCCCCAGACCCAAATGGAGAGGGGCTGCTTGGGGGCCCCCTGGGGGCCCTTCAGGCCAGCTAGGTCTTTGGGTCCTGGCTCCTTCGCTTTGGGAGCTGTTGCTGCAGTTGGGCATGTTGGCCGGAGAATGCTTCTCCGGTCGCGAACTGCAACCTTGCAGGTACCTCCCAGGTTCCATGCCCAACGAAAGCCCCCAGACCCAAATGGAGAGGAGCTCCTTGGGGCCCCCCTGGGGGCCCTTCAGGCCAGCTAGGTCTTTGTGTCCTGGCTCCTTCGGTTTGGGAGCTGTTGCTGCAGTTGGGCATGTTGGCCGGAGAGTGCTTCTCGGGCCGCGAACTGCAACCTTGCAGGTACCTCCCAGGTTCCCGGCCCAACGAAAGCCCCCAGACCCAAATTGAGAGGGGCTGCTTGGGGGCCCCCTGGGGGCCCTTAAGGCCAGCTAGGTCTTTGGGTCCTGGCTCATTCGGTTTGGGAGCTGTTGCTGCAGTTGGGCATGTTGGCCGGAGAGTGCTTCTCGGGCCTCGAACTGCAACCTTGCAGGAATCTCCCAGGTTCCCGGCCCAACGAAAGCCCCCAGACCCAAATGGAGAGGGGCTGCTTGGGGGCCCCCTGGGGGCCCTTCAGGCCAGCTAGGTCTTTGGGTCCTGGCTCCTTCGCTTTGGGAGCTGTTGCTGCAGTTGGGCATGTTGGCCGGAGAGTGCTTCTCGGGCCGCGAACTGCAACCTTGCAGGTACCTCTCAGGTTCCCGGCCCAACTAAAGCCCCCCGACCCAAATGGAGAGGAGCTCCTTGGGGGCCCCCTGGGGGCCCTTCAGGCCAGCTAGGTCTTTGGGTCCTGGCTCCTTCGCTTTGGGAGCTGTTGCTGCAGTTGGGCATGTTGGCCGGAGAGTGCTTCTCGGGCCGCGAACTGCAACCTTGCAGGAATCTCCCAGGTTCCATGCCCAACGAAAGCCCCCAGACCCAAATTGAGAGGGGCTGCTTGGGGGCCCCCTGGGGGCCCTTCAGGCCAGCTAGGTCTTTGGGTCCTGGCTCCTTCGCTTTGGGAGCTGTTGCTGCAGTTGGGCATGTTGGCCGGAGAGTGCTTCTCGGGCTGCGAACTGCAACCTTGCAGGAATCTCCCAGGTTCCCCGCCCAACGAAAGCCCCCAGACCCAAATGGAGAGGGGCTGCTTGGGGGACCCCTGGGGGCCCTTCAGGCCAGCTAGGTCTTTGGGTCCTGGCTCCTTCGCTTTGGGAGCTGTTGCTGCAGTTGGGCATGTTGGCCGGAGAGTGCTTCTCCGGCCGCGAACTGCAACCTTGCAGGATTCTCCCAGGTTCCCGGCCCAACGAAAGCCCCCAGACCCAAATGGAGAGGGGCTGCTTGGGGGCCCCCTGGGGGCCCTTCAGGCCAGCTAGGTCTTGGGGTCCTGGCTCCTTCGGTTTGGGAGCTGTTGCTGCAGTTGGGCATGTTGGCCGGAGAGTGCTTCTCGGGCCGCGAACTGCAACCTTGCAGGTACCTCCCAGGTTCCCGGCCCAACGAAAGCCCCCAGACCCAAATGGAGAGGGGCTGCTTGGGGGCCCCCTGGGGGCCCTTCAGGCCAGCTAGGTCTTTGGGTCCTGGCTCCTTCGCTTTGGGAGCTGTTGCTGCAGTTGGGCATGTTGGCCGGAGAGTGCTTCTCGGGCCGCGAACTGCAACCTTGCAGGTACCTCCCAGGTTCCCGGCCCAACGAAAGCCCCCAGACCCAAATGGAGAGGAGCTCCTTGGGGGCCCCATGGGGGCCCTTCAGGCCAGCTAGGTCTTTGGGTCCTGGCTCCTTCGGTTTGGGAGCTGTTGCTGCAGTTGGGCATGTTGGCCGGAGAGTGCTTCTCGGGCCGCGAACTGCAACCTTGCAGGTACCTCCCAGGTTCCATGCCCAACGAAAGCCCCCAGACCCAAATTGAGAGGGGCTGCTTGGGGACCCCCTGGGGGCCCTTCAGGCCAGCTAGGTCTTTGGGTCCTGGCTCCTTCGCTTTGGGAGCTGTTGCTGCAGTTGGGCATGTTGGCCGGAGAGTGCTTCTCGGGCCGCGAACTGCAACCTTGCAGGTACCTCCCAGGTTCCCGGCCAAACAAAAGCCCCCAGACCCAAATGGAGAGGGGCTGCATGGGGGCCCCCTGGGGGCCCTTCAGGCCAGCTAGGTCTTTGGGTCCTGGCTCCTTCGCTTTTGGAGCTGTTGCTGCAGTTGGGCATGTTGGCCGGAGAGTGCTTCTCGGGCCGCGAACTGCAACCTTGCAGGAATCTCCCAGGTTCCCGGCCCAACGAAAGCCCCCAGACCCAAATGGAGAGGAGCTCCTTGGGGGCCCCATGGGGGCCCTTCAGGCCAGCTAGGTCTTTGTGTCCTGGCTCATTCGGTTTGGGAGCTGTTGCTGCAGTTGGGCATGTTGGCCGGAGAGTGCTTCTCGGGCCTCGAACTGCAACCTTGCAGGAATCTCCCAGGTTCCCGGCCCAACAAAAGACCCCAGACCCAAATGGAGAGGGGCTGCTTGGGGGCCCCCTGGGGGCCCTTCAGGCCAGCTAGGTCTTTGTGTCCTGGCTCATTCGGTTTGGGAGCTGTTGCTGCAGTTGGGCATGTTGGCCGGAGAGTGCTTCTCGGGCCTCGAACTGCAACCTTGCAGGAATCTCCCAGGTTCCCGGCCCAACAAAAGCCCCCAGACCCAAATGGAGAGGGGCTGCTTGGGGGCCCCCTGGGGGCCCTTCAGGCCAGCTAGGTCTTTGGGTCCTGGCTCCTTCGCTTTGGGAGCTGTTGCTGCAGTTGGGCATGTTGGCCGGAGAGTGCTTCTCCGGCCGCGAACTGCAACCTTGCAGGTACCTCTCAGGTATAGATGCCCAACGAAAGCCCCCAGACCCAAATGGAGAGGGGCTGCTTGGGGGCCCCCTGGGGGCCCTTCAGGCCAGCTAGGTCTTTGGGTCCTGGCTCCTTCGCTTTGGGAGCTGTTGCTGCAGTTGGGCATGTTGGCCGGAGAATGCTTCTCCGGTCGCGAACTGCAACCTTGCAGGTACCTCCCAGGTTCCATGCCCAACGAAAGCCCCCAGACCCAAATTGAGAGGGGCTGCTTGGGGGCCCCCTGGGGGCCCTTCAGGCCAGCTAGGTCTTTGGGTCCTGGCTCCTTCGCTTTGGGAGCTGTTGCTGCAGTTGGGCATGTTGGCCGGAGAGTGCTTCTCCGGCCGCGAACTGCAACCTTGCAGGTACCTCCCAGGTTCCCGGCCCAACTAAAGCCCCCAGACCCAAATTGAGAGGGGCTGCTTGGGGGCCCCCTGGGGGCCCTTCAGGCCAGCTAGGTCTTTGTGTCCTGGCTCATTCGGTTTGGGAGCTGTTGCTGCAGTTGGGCATGTTGGCCGGAGAGTGCTTCTCGGGCCGTGAACTGCAACCTTGCAGGTATCTCCCAAGTTCCCGGCCCAACGAAAGCCCCCAGACCCAAATGGAGAGGGGCTGCTTGGGGGCCCCCTGGGGGCCCTTCAGGCCAGCTAGGTCTTTGGGTCCTGGCTCCTTCGCTTTGGGAGCTGTTGCTGCAGTTGGGCATGTTGGCCGGAGAGTGCTTCTCGGGCCGCGAACTGCAACCTTGCAGGTACCTCCCAGGTTCCCGGCCCAACGAAAGCCCCCAGACCCAAATTGAGAGGGGCTGCTTGGGGGCCCCCTGGGGGCCCTTAAGGCCAGCTAGGTCTTTGGGTCCTGGCTCATTCGGTTTGGGAGCTGTTGCTGCAGTTGGGCATGTTGGCCGGAGAGTGCTTCTCGGGCCTCGAACTGCAACCTTGCAGGAATCTCCCAGGTTCCCGGCCCAACGAAAGCCCCCAGACCCAAATGGAGAGGGGCTGCTTGGGGGCCCCCTGGGGGCCCTTCAGGCCAGCTAGGTCTTTGGGTCCTGGCTCCTTCGCTTTGGGAGCTGTTGCTGCAGTTGGGCATGTTGGCCGGAGAGTGCTTCTCGGGCCGCGAACTGCAACCTTGCAGGTACCTCTCAGGTTCCCGGCCCAACTAAAGCCCCCCGACCCAAATGGAGAGGAGCTCCTTGGGGGCCCCCTGGGGGCCCTTCAGGCCAGCTAGGTCTTTGGGTCCTGGCTCCTTCGCTTTGGGAGCTGTTGCTGCAGTTGGGCATGTTGGCCGGAGAGTGCTTCTCGGGCCGCGAACTGCAACCTTGCAGGAATCTCCCAGGTTCCATGCCCAACGAAAGCCCCCAGACCCAAATTGAGAGGGGCTGCTTGGGGGCCCCCTGGGGGCCCTTCAGGCCAGCTAGGTCTTTGGGTCCTGGCTCCTTCGCTTTGGGAGCTGTTGCTGCAGTTGGGCATGTTGGCCGGAGAGTGCTTCTCGGGCTGCGAACTGCAACCTTGCAGGAATCTCCCAGGTTCCCCGCCCAACGAAAGCCCCCAGACCCAAATGGAGAGGGGCTGCTTGGGGGACCCCTGGGGGCCCTTCAGGCCAGCTAGGTCTTTGGGTCCTGGCTCCTTCGCTTTGGGAGCTGTTGCTGCAGTTGGGCATGTTGGCCGGAGAGTGCTTCTCCGGCCGCGAACTGCAACCTTGCAGGATTCTCCCAGGTTCCCGGCCCAACGAAAGCCCCCAGACCCAAATGGAGAGGGGCTGCTTGGGGGCCCCCTGGGGGCCCTTCAGGCCAGCTAGGTCTTGGGGTCCTGGCTCCTTCGGTTTGGGAGCTGTTGCTGCAGTTGGGCATGTTGGCCGGAGAGTGCTTCTCGGGCCGCGAACTGCAACCTTGCAGGTACCTCCCAGGTTCCCGGCCCAACGAAAGCCCCCAGACCCAAATGGAGAGGGGCTGCTTGGGGGCCCCCTGGGGGCCCTTCAGGCCAGCTAGGTCTTTGGGTCCTGGCTCCTTCGCTTTGGGAGCTGTTGCTGCAGTTGGGCATGTTGGCCGGAGAGTGCTTCTCGGGCCGCGAACTGCAACCTTGCAGGATTCTCCCAGGTTCCCGGCCCAACGAAAGCCCCCAGACCCAAATGGAGAGGAGCTCCTTGGGGGCCCCATGGGGGCCCTTCAGGCCAGCTAGGTCTTTGGGTCCTGGCTCCTTCGGTTTGGGAGCTGTTGCTGCAGTTGGGCATGTTGGCCGGAGAGTGCTTCTCGGGCCGCGAACTGCAACCTTGCAGGTACCTCCCAGGTTCCATGCCCAACGAAAGCCCCCAGACCCAAATTGAGAGGGGCTGCTTGGGGACCCCCTGGGGGCCCTTCAGGCCAGCTAGGTCTTTGGGTCCTGGCTCCTTCGCTTTGGGAGCTGTTGCTGCAGTTGGGCATGTTGGCCGGAGAGTGCTTCTCGGGCCGCGAACTGCAACCTTGCAGGTACCTCCCAGGTTCCCGGCCCAACAAAAGCCCCCAGACCCAAATGGAGAGGGGCTGCATGGGGGCCCCCTGGGGGCCCTTCAGGCCAGCTAGGTCTTTGGGTCCTGGCTCCTTCGCTTTTGGAGCTGTTGCTGCAGTTGGGCATGTTGGCCGGAGAGTGCTTCTCGGGCCGCGAACTGCAACCTTGCAGGAATCTCCCAGGTTCCCGGCCCAACGAAAGCCCCCAGACCCAAATGGAGAGGAGCTCCTTGGGGGCCCCATGGGGGCCCTTCAGGCCAGCTAGGTCTTTGTGTCCTGGCTCATTCGGTTTGGGAGCTGTTGCTGCAGTTGGGCATGTTGGCCGGAGAGTGCTTCTCGGGCCTCGAACTGCAACCTTGCAGGAATCTCCCAGGTTCCCGGCCCAACAAAAGACCCCAGACCCAAATGGAGAGGGGCTGCTTGGGGGCCCCCTGGGGGCCCTTCAGGCCAGCTAGGTCTTTGTGTCCTGGCTCATTCGGTTTGGGAGCTGTTGCTGCAGTTGGGCATGTTGGCCGGAGAGTGCTTCTCGGGCCTCGAACTGCAACCTTGCAGGAATCTCCCAGGTTCCCGGCCCAACAAAAGCCCCCAGACCCAAATGGAGAGGGGCTGCTTGGGGGCCCCCTGGGGGCCCTTCAGGCCAGCTAGGTCTTTGGGTCCTGGCTCCTTCGCTTTGGGAGCTGTTGCTGCAGTTGGGCATGTTGGCCGGAGAGTGCTTCTCCGGCCGCGAACTGCAACCTTGCAGGTACCTCTCAGGTATAGATGCCCAACGAAAGCCCCCAGACCCAAATGGAGAGGGGCTGCTTGGGGGCCCCCTGGGGGCCCTTCAGGCCAGCTAGGTCTTTGGGTCCTGGCTCCTTCGCTTTGGGAGCTGTTGCTGCAGTTGGGCATGTTGGCCGGAGAATGCTTCTCCGGTCGCGAACTGCAACCTTGCAGGTACCTCCCAGGTTCCATGCCCAACGAAAGCCCCCAGACCCAAATTGAGAGGGGCTGCTTGGGGGCCCCCTGGGGGCCCTTCAGGCCAGCTAGGTCTTTGGGTCCTGGCTCATTCGGTTTGGGAGCTGTTGCTGCAGTTGGGCATGTTGGCCGGAGAGTGCTTCTCCGGCCGCGAACTGCAACCTTGCAGGTACCTCCCAGGTTCCCGGCCCAACTAAAGCCCCCAGACCCAAATTGAGAGGGGCTGCTTGGGGGCCCCCTGGGGGCCCTTCAGGCCAGCTAGGTCTTTGTGTCCTGGCTCATTCGGTTTGGGAGCTGTTGCTGCAGTTGGGCATGTTGGCCGGAGAGTGCTTCTCGGGCCGTGAACTGCAACCTTGCAGGAATCTCCCAAGTTCCCGGCCCAACGAAAGCCCCCAGACCCAAATGGAGAGGGGCTGCTTGGGGGCCCCCTGGGGGCCCTTCAGGCCAGCTAGGTCTTTGGGTCCTGGCTCCTTCGCTTTGGGAGCTGTTGCTGCAGTTGGGCATGTTGGCCGGAGAGTGCTTCTCGGGCCGCGAACTGCAACCTTGCAGGTACCTCCCAGGTTCCATGCCCAACGAAAGCCCCCAGACCCAAATTGAGAGGGGCTGCTTGGGGGCCCCCTGGGGGCCCTTCAGGCCAGCTAGGTCTTTGGGTCCTGGCTCCTTCGGTTTGGGAGCTGTTGCTGCAGTTGGGCATGTTGGCCGGAGAGTGCTTCTCCGGCCGCGAACTGCAACCTTGCAGGATTCTCCCAGGTTCCCGGCCCAACGAAAGCCCCCAGACCCAAATGGAGAGGGGCTGCTTGGGGGCCCCCTGGGGGCACTTCAGGCCAGCTAGGTCTTTGGGTCCTGGCTCCTTCGCTTTGGGAGCTGTTGCTGCAGTTGGGCATGTTGGCTAGAGAGTGCTTCTCCGGCCGCGAACTGCAACCTTGCATTTACCTCCCAGGTTCCCGGCCCAACTAAAGCCCCCAGACCCAAATGGAGAGGGGCTGCTTGGTGGCCTTCTGGGGGCCCTTCAGGCCAGCTAGGTCTTTGGGTCCTGGCTCCTTCGCTTTGGGAGCTGTTGCTGCAGTTGGGCATGTTGGCCGGAGAGTGCTTCTCCGGCGGCGAACTGCAACCTTGCAGGATTCTCCCAGGTTCCCGGCCCAACGAAAGCCCCCAGACCCAAATGGAGAGGGGCTGCTTGGGGGCCCCCTGGGGGCACTTCAGGCCAGCTAGGTCTTTGGGTCCTGGCTCCTTCGCTTTGGGAGCTGTTGCTGCAGTTGGGCATGTTGGCTAGAGAGTGCTTCTCCGGCCGCGAACTGCAACCTTGCATTTACCTCCCAGGTTCCCGGCCCAACTAAAGCCCCCAGACCCAAATGGAGAGGGGCTGCTTGGTGGCCTTCTGGGGGCCCTTCAGGCCAGCTAGGTCTTGGGGTCCTGGCTCCTTCGGTTTGGGAGCTGTTGCTGCAGTTGGGCATGTTGGCCGGAGAGTGCTTCACGGGCCTCGAACTGCAACCTTGCAGGAATCTCCCAGGTTCCATGCCCAACGAAAGCCCCCAGACCCAAATTGAGAGGGGCTGCTTGGGGGCCCCCTGGGGGCCCTTCAGGCCAGCTAGGTCTTTGGGTCCTGGCTCCTTCGCTTTGGGAGCTGTTGCTGCAGTTGGGCATGTTGGCCGGAGAGTGCTTCTCGGGCCGCGAACTGCAACCTTGCATGAATCTCCCAGGTTCCCCGCCCAACGAAAGCCCCCAGACCCAAATTGAGAGGGGCTGCTTGGGGGACCCCTGGGGGCCCTTCAGGCCAGCTAGGTCTTTGGGTCCTGGCTCCTTCGCTTTGGGAGCTGTTGCTGCAGTTGGGCATGTTGGCCGGAGAGTGCTTCTCGGGCCGCGAACTGTAACCTTGCAGGTACCTCTCAGGTATAGATGCCCAACGAAAGCCCCCAGACCCAAATGGAGAGGGGCTGCTTGGGGGCCCCCTGGGGGCCCTTCAGGCCAGCTAGGTCTTTGGGTCCTGGCTCCTTCGCTTTGGGAGCTGTTGCTGCAGTTGGGCATGTTGGCCGGAGAATGCTTCTCCGGTCGCGAACTGCAACCTTGCAGGTACCTCCCAGGTTCCATGCCCAACGAAAGCCCCCAGACCCAAATGGAGAGGGGCTGCTTGGGGGCCCCCTGGGGGCCCTTCAGGCCAGCTAGGTCTTTGGGTCCTGGCTCCTTCGCTTTGGGAGCTGTTGCTGCAGTTGGGCATGTTGGCCGGAGAGTGCTTCTCCGGCCGCGAACTGCAACCTTGCAGGTACCTCCCAGGTTCCCGGCCCAACGAAAGCCCCCAGACCCAAATTGAGAGGGGCTGCTTGGGGGCCCCCTGGGGGCCCTTCAGGCCAGCTAGGTCTTTGGGTCCTGGCTCCTTCGCTTTGGGAGCTGTTGCTGCAGTTGGGCATGTTGGCCGGAGAGTGCTTCTCGGGCCGCGAACTGCAACCTTGCAGGTACCTCCCAGGTTCCCGGCCCAACGAAAGCCCCCAGACCCAAATGGAGAGGGGCTGCTTGGGGGCCCCCTGGGGGCCCTTCAGGCCAGCTAGGTCTTTGGGTCCTGGCTCCTTCGGTTTGGGAGCTGTTGCTGCAGTTGGGCATGTTGGCCGGAGAGTGCTTCTCGGGCCGCGAACTGCAACCTTGCAGGTACCTCCCAGGTTCCCGGCCCAACTAAAGCCCCCAGACCCAAATGGAGAGGAGCTCCTTGGGGGCCCCATGGGGGCCCTTCAGGCCAGCTAGGTCTTTGGGTCCTGGCTCCTTCGGTTTGGGAGCTGTTGCTGCAGTTGGGCATGTTGGCCGGAGAGTGCTTCTCGGGCCGCGAACTGCAACCTTGCAGGTACCTCCCAGGTTCCATGCCCAACGAAAGCCCCCAGACCCAAATTGAGAGGGGCTGCTTGGGGGCCCCCTGGGGGCCCTTCAGGCCAGCTAGGTCTTTGGGTCCTGGCTCCTTCGCTTTGGGAGCTGTTGCTGCAGTTGGGCATGTTGGCCGGAGAGTGCTTCTCGGGCCGCGAACTGCAACCTTGCAGGATTCTCCCAGGTTCCCGGCCCAACGAAAGCCCCCAGACCCAAATGGAGAGGGGCTGCTTGGGGATCCCTGGGGGCACTTCAGGCCAGCTAGGTCTTTGGGTCCTGGCTCCTTCGGTTTGGGAGCTGTTGCTGCAGTTGGGCATGTTGGCCGGAGAGTGCTTCTCCGGCCGCGAACTGCAACCTTGCATTTACCTCCCAGGTTCCCGGCCCAACTAAAGCCCCCAGACCCAAATGGAGAGGGGCTGCTTGGTGGCCTTCTGGGGGCCCTTCAGGCCAGCTAGGTCTTTGGGTCCTGGCTCCTTCGCTTTGGGAGCTGTTGCTGGATATTGGGCATGTTGGCCGGAGAGTGCTTCTCGGGCCTCGAACTGCAACCTTGCAGGAATCTCCCAGGTTCCCGGCCCAACAAAAGCCCCCAGACCCAAATGGAGAGGGGCTGTTTGGGGGCCCCCTGGGGGCCCTTCAGGCCAGCTAGGTCTTTGTGTCCTGGCTCCTTCGGTTTGGGAGCTGTTGCTGCAGTTGGGCATGTTGGCCGGAGAGTGCTTCTCGGGCCTCGAACTGCAACCTTGCATGAATCTCCCAGGTTCCCGGCCCAACAAAAGCCCCCAGACCCAAATGGAGAGGGGCTGCTTGGGGGCCCCCTGGGGGCCCTTCAGGCCAGCTAGGTCTTTGTGTCCTGGCTCATTCGGTTTGGGAGCTGTTGCTGCAGTTGGGCATGTTGGCCGGAGAGTGCTTCTCGGGCCTCGAACTGCAACCTTGCAGGAATCTCCCAGGTTCCCGGCCCAACAAAAGCCCCCAGACCCAAATGGAGAGGGGCTGCTTGGGGGCCCCCTGGGGGCCCTTCAGGCCAGCTAGGTCTTTGGGTCCTGGCTCCTTCGCTTTGGGAGCTGTTGCTGCAGTTGGGCATGTTGGCCGGAGAGTGCTTCTCCGGCCGCGAACTGCAACCTTGCAGGTACCTCTCAGGTTCCCGGCCCAACTAAAGCCCCCAGACCCAAATGGAGAGGAGCTCCTTGGGGGCCCCATGGGGGCCCTTCAGGCCAGCTAGGTCTTTGGGTCCTGGCTCATTCGGTTTGGGAGCTGTTGCTGCAGTTGGGCATGTTGGCCGGAGAGTGCTTCTCGGGCCGCGAACTGCAACCTTGCAGGAATCTCCCAGGTTCCATGCCCAACGAAAGCCCCCAGACCCAAATGGAGAGGGGCTGCTTGGGGGCCCCCTGGGGGCCCTTCAGGCCAGCTAGGTCTTTGGGTCCTGGCTCCTTCGCTTTGGGAGCTGTTGCTGCAGTTGTGCATGTTGGCCGGAGAGTGCTTCTCGGGCCGCGAACTGCAACCTTGCAGGTACCTCCCAGGTTCCCGGCCCAACGAAAGCCCCGAGACCCAAATTGAGAGGGGCTGCTTGGGGGCCCCCTGGGGGCCCTTCAGGCCAGCTAGGTCTTTGTGTCCTGGCTCATTCGGTTTGGGAGCTGTTGCTGCAGTTGGGCATGTTGGCCGGAGAGTGCTTCTCGGGCCTCGAACTGCAACCTTGCAGGAATCTCCCAGGTTCCCGGCCCAACAAAAGCCCCCAGACCCAAATGGAGAGGGGCTGCTTGGGGGCCCCCTGGGGGCCCTTCAGGCCAGCTAGGTCTTTGGGTCCTGGCTCCTTCGCTTTGGGAGCTGTTGCTGCAGTTGGGCATGTTGGCCGGAGAGTGCTTCTCCGGCCGCGAACTGCAACCTTGCAGGTACCTCTCAGGTTCCCGGCCCAACTAAAGCCCCCCGACCCAAATGGAGAGGAGCTCCTTGGGGGCCCCCTGGGGGCCCTTCAGGCCAGCTAGGTCTTTGGGTCCTGGCTCCTTCGCTTTGGGAGCTGTTGCTGCAGTTGGGCATGTTGGCCGGAGAATGCTTCTCCGGCCGCGAACTGCAACCTTGCAGGTACCTCTTAGGTTCCCGGCCCAACGAAAGCCCCCAGACCGAAATGGAGAGGAGCTCTTTGGGGCCCCCCTGGGGGCCCTTCAGGCCAGCAAGGTCTTTGGGTCCTGGCTCCTTCGGTTTGGGAGCTGTTGCTGCAGTTGGGCATGTTGGCCGGAGAGTGCTTCTCGGGCCACGAACTGCAACCTTGCAGGTACCTCCCAGGTTCCCGGCCCAACGAAAGCCCCCAGACCCAAATTGAGAGGGGCTGCTTGGGGGCCCCCTGGGGGCCCTTCAGGCCAGCTAGGTCTTTGGGTCCTGGCTCCTTCGCTTTGGGAGCTGTTGCTGCAGTTGTGCATGTTGGCCGGAGAGTGCTTCTCGGGCCGCGAACTGCAACCTTGCAGGATTCTCCCAGGTTCCCGGCCCAACGAAAGCCCCCAGACCCAAATTGAGAGGGGCTGCTTGGGGGCCCCCTGGGGGCCCTTCAGGCCAGCTAGGTCTTTGGGTCCTGGCTCCTTCGGTTTGGGAGCTGTTGCTGCAGTTGGGCATGTTGGCCGGAGAGTGCTTCTCCGGCCGCGAACTGCAACCTTGCAGGTACCTCCCAGGTTCCCGGCCCAACGAAAGCCCCCAGACCCAAATGGAGAGGGGCTGCTTGGGGGCCCCCTGGGGGCCCTTCAGGCCAGCTAGGTCTTTGGGTCCTGGCTCCTTCGGTTTGGGAGCTGTTGCTGCAGTTGGGCATGTTGGCCGGAGAGTGCTTCTCGGGCCGCGAACTGCAACCTTGCAGGTATCTCCCAGGTTCCCGGCCCAACGAAAGCCCCCAGACCCAAATGGAGAGGGGCTGCTTTGGGGCCCCATGGGGGCCCTTCAGGCCAGCTAGGTCTTTGGGTCCTGGCTCCTTCTGTTTGGGAGCTGTTGCTGCAGTTGGGCATGTTGGCCGGAGAGTGCTTCTCGGGCCGCGAACTGCAACCTTGCAGGTACCTCCCAGGTTCCCGGCCCAACTAAAGCCCCCAGACCCAAATGGAGAGGAGCTCCTTGGGGGCCCCATGGGGGCCCTTCAGGCCAGCTAGGTCTTTGGGTCCTGGCTCCTTCGGTTTGGGAGCTGTTGCTGCAGTTGGGCATGTTGGCCGGAGAGTGCTTCTCGGGCCGCGAACTGCAACCTTGCAGGTACCTCCCAGGTTCCATGCCCAACGAAAGCCCCCAGACCCAAATTGAGAGGGGCTGCTTGGGGGCCCCCTGGGGGCCCTTCAGGCCAGCTAGGTCTTTGGGTCCTGGCTCCTTCGCTTTGGGAGCTGTTGCTGCAGTTGGGCATGTTGGCCGGAGAGTGCTTCTCCGGCCGCGAACTGCAACCTTGCAGGTACCTCCCAGGTTCCCGGCCCAACTAAAGCCCCCAGACCCAAATTGAGAGGGGCTGCTTGGGGGCCCCCTGGGGGCCCTTCAGGCCAGCTAGGTCTTTGTGTCCTGGCTCATTCGGTTTGGGAGCTGTTGCTGCAGTTGGGCATGTTGGCCGGAGAGTGCTTCTCGGGCCTCGAACTGCAACCTTGCAGGAATCTCCCAGGTTCCCGGCCCAACAAAAGCCCCCAGACCCAAATGGAGAGGGGCTGCTTGGGGGCCCCCTGGGGGCCCTTCAGGCCAGCTAGGTCTTTGGGTCCTGGCTCCTTCGGTTTGGGAGCTGTTGCTGCAGTTGGGCATGTTGGCCGGAGAGTGCTTCTCCGGCCGCGAACTGCAACCTTGCAGGTACCTGCCAGGTTCCATGCCCAACGAAAGCCCCCAGACCCAAATTGAGAGGGGCTGCTTGGGGGCCCCCTGGGGGCCCTTCAGGCCAGCTAGGTCTTTGGGTCCTGGCTCCTTCGGTTTGGGAGCTGTTGCTGCAGTTGGGCATGTTGGCCGGAGAGTGCTTCTCGGGCCGCGAACTGCAACCTTGCAGGATTCTCCCAGGTTCCCGGCCCAACGAAAGCCCCCAGACCCAAATGGAGAGGGGCTGCTTGGGGGCCCCCTGGGGGCCCTTCAGGCCAGCTAGGTCTTTGGGTCCTGGCTCCTTCGGTTTGGGAGCTGTTTCTGCAGTTGGGCATGTTGGCCGGAGAGTGCTTCTCCGGCCGCGAAATGCAACCTTGCAGGAATCTCCCAGGTTCCCGGCCCAACGAAAGCCCCCAGACCCAAATTGAGAGGGGCTGCTTGGGGGCCCCCTGGGGGCCCTTCAGGCCAGCTAGGTTTTTGGGTCCTGGCTCCTTCGCTTTGGGAGCTGTTGCTGCAGTTGCGCATGTTGGCCGGAGAGTGCTTCTCGGGCCGCGAACTGCAACCTTGCAGGAATCTCCCAGGTTCCCGGCCCAACAAAAGCCCCCAGACCCAAATGGAGAGGGGCTGCTTGGGGGCCCCCTGGGGGCCCTTCAGGCCAGCTAGGTCTTTGGGTCCTGGCTCCTTCGCTTTGGGAGCTGTTGCTGCAGTTGGGCATGTTGGCCGGAGAGTGCTTCTCGGGCCGCGAACTGCAACCTTGCAGGATTCTCCCAGGTTCCCGGCCCAACGAAAGCCCCCAGACCCAAATTGAGAGGGGCTGCTTGGGGGCCCCCTGGGGGCCCTTCAGGCCAGCTAGGTCTTTGGGTCCTGGCTCCTTCGCTTTGGGAGCTGTTGCTGCAGTTGGGCATGTTGGCCGGAGAGTGCTTCTCCGGCCGCGAACTGCAACCTTGCAGGTACCTCCCAGGTTCCCGGCCCAACGAAAGCCCCCAGACCCAAATTGAGAGGGGCTGCTTGGGGGCCCCCTGGGGGCCCTTCAGGCCAGCTAGGTCTTTGGGTCCTGGCTCCTTCGGTTTGGGAGCTGTTGCTGCAGTTGGGCATGTTGGCCGGAGAGTGCTTCTCGGGCCGCGAACTGCAACCTTGCAGGTACCTCCCAGGTTCCCGGCCCAACGAAAGCCCCCAGACCCAAATGGAGAGGGGCTGCTTGGGGGCCCCCTGGGGGCCCTTCAGGCCAGCTAGGTCTTTGGGTCCTGGCTCCTTCGGTTTGGGAGCTGTTGCTGCAGTTGGGCATGTTGGCCGGAGAGTGCTTCTCGGGCCGCGAACTGCAACCTTGCAGGTACCTCCCAGGTTCCCGGCCCAACGAAAGCCCCCAGACCCAAATGGAGAGGAGCTCCTTGGGGGCCCCATGGGGGCCCTTCAGGCCAGCTAGGTCTTTGGGTCCTGGCTCCTTCGGTTTGGGAGCTGTTGCTGCAGTTGGGCATGTTGGCCGGAGAGTGCTTCTCGGGCCTCGAACTGCAACCTTGCAGGTACCTCCCAGGTTCCATGCCCAACGAAAGCCCCCAGACCCAAATTGAGAGGGGCTGCTTGGGGGCCCCCTGGGGGCCCTTCAGGCCAGCTAGGTCTTTGGGTCCTGGCTCCTTCGCTTTGGGAGCTGTTGCTGCAGTTGGGCATGTTGGCCGGAGAGTGCTTCTCCGGCCGCGAACTGCAACCTTGCAGGTACCTCCCAGGTTCCCGGCCCAACTAAAGCCCCCAGACCCAAATTGAGAGGGGCTGCTTGGTGGCCCCCTGGGGGCCCTTCAGGCCAGCTAGGTCTTTGTGTCCTGGCTCATTCGGTTTGGGAGCTGTTGCTGCAGTTGGGCATGTTGGCCGGAGAGTGCTTCTCGGGCCTCGAACTGCAACCTTGCAGGAATCTCCCAGGTTCCCGGCCCAACAAAAGCCCCCAGACCCAAATGGAGAGGGGCTGCTTGGGGGCCCCCTGGGGGCCCTTCAGGCCAGCTAGGTCTTTGGGTCCTGGCTCCTTCGCTTTGGGAGCTGTTGCTGCAGTTGGGCATGTTGGCCGGAGAGTGCTTCTCCGGCCGCGAACTGCAACCTTGCAGGATTCTCCCAGGTTCCCGGCCCAACGAAAGCCCCCAGACCCAAATGGAGAGGGGCTGCTTGGGGGCCCCCTGGGGGCACTTCAGGCCAGCTAGGTCTTTGGGTCCTGGCTCCTTCGCTTTGGGAGCTGTTGCTGCAGTTGGGCATGTTGGCTAGAGAGTGCTTCTCCGGCCGCGAACTGCAACCTTGCATTTACCTCCCAGGTTCCCGGCCCAACTAAAGCCCCCAGACCCAAATGGAGAGGGGCTGCTTGGTGGCCTTCTGGGGGCCCTTCAGGCCAGCTAGGTCTTTGGGTCCTGGCTCCTTCGGTTTGGGAGCTGTTGCTGCAGTTGGGCATGTTGGCCGGAGAGTGCTTCTCGGGCCTCGAACTGTAACCTTGCAGGTACCTCTCAGGTATAGATGCCCAACGAAAGCCCCCAGACCCAAATGGAGAGGGGCTGCTTGGGGGCCCCCTGGGGGCCCTTCAGGCCAGCTAGGTCTTTGGGTCCTGGCTCCTTCGCTTTGGGAGCTGTTGCTGCAGTTGGGCATGTTGGCCGGAGAATGCTTCTCAGGTCGCGAACTGCAACCTTGCAGGTACCTCCCAGGTTCCATGCCCAACGAAAGCCCCCAGACCCAAATGGAGATGAGCTCCTTGGGGCCCCCCTGGGGGCCCTTCAGGCCAGCTAGGTCTTTGTGTCCTGGCTCCTTCGCTTTGGGAGCTGTTGCTGCAGTTGTGCATGTTGGCCGGAGAGTGCTTCTCGGGCCGCGAACTGCAACCTTGCAGGTATCTCCCAGGTTCCCGGCCCAACGAAAGCCCCCAGACCCAAATGGAGATGAGCTCCTTGGGGCCCCCCTGGGGGCCCTTCAGGCCAGCTAGGTCTTTGTGTCCTGACTCCTTCGCTTTGGGAGCTGTTGCTGCAGTTGTGCATGTTGGCCGGAGAGTGCTTCTCGGGCCGCGAACTGCAACCTTGCAGGTATCTCCCAGGTTCCCGGCCCAACGAAAGCCCCGAGACCCAAATTGAGAGGGGCTGCTTGGGGGCCCCCTGGGGGCCCTTCAGGCCAGCTAGGTCTTTGTGTCCTGGCTCATTCGGTTTGGGAGCTGTTGCTGCAGTTGGGCATGTTGGCCGGAGAGTGCTTCTCGGGCCTCGAACTGCAACCTTGCAGGAATCTCCCAGGTTCCCGGCCCAACAAAAGCCCCCAGACCCAAATGGAGAGGGGCTGCTTGGGGGCCCCCTGGGGGCCCTTCAGGCCAGCTAGGTCTTTGGGTCCTGGCTCCTTCGCTTTGGGAGCTGTTGCTGCAGTTGGGCATGTTGGCCGGAGAGTGCTTCTCCGGCCGCGAACTGCAACCTTGCAGGTACCTCTCAGGTTCCCGGCCCAACTAAAGCCCCCCGACCCAAATGGAGAGGAGCTCCTTGGGGGCCCCCTGGGGGCCCTTCAGGCCAGCTAGGTCTTTGGGTCCTGGCTCCTTCGCTTTGGGAGCTGTTGCTGCAGTTGGGCATGTTGGCCGGAGAATGCTTCTCCGGCCGCGAACTGCAACCTTGCAGGTACCTCCCAGGTTCCCGGCCCAACGAAAGCCCCCAGACCGAAATGGAGAGGAGCTCTTTGGGGCCCCCCTGGGGGCCCTTCAGGCCAGCTAGGTCTTTGGGTCCTGGCTCCTTCGGTTTGGGAGCTGTTGCTGCAGTTGGGCATGTTGGCCGGAGAGTGCTTCTCGGGCCGCGAACTGCAACCTTGCAGGTACCTCCCAGGTTCCCGGCCCAACGAAAGCCCCCAGACCCAAATTGAGAGGGGCTGCTTGGGGGCCCCCTGGGGGCCCTTCAGGCCAGCTAGGTCTTTGGGTCCTGGCTCCTTCGCTTTGGGAGCAGTTGCTGCAGTTGGGCATGTTGGCCGGAGAGTGCTTCTCGGGCCTCGAACTGCAACCTTGCAGGAATCTCCCAGGTTCCCGGCCCAACAAAAGCCCCCAGACCCAAATGGAGAGGGGCTGCTTGGGGGCCCCCTGGGGGCCCTTCAGGCCAGCTAGGTCTTTGGGTCCTGGCTCCTTCGCTTTGGGAGCTGTTGCTGCAGTTGGGCATGTTGGCCGGAGAGTGCTTCTCCGGCCGCGAACTGCAACCTTGCAGGTACCTCTCAGGTTCCCGGCCCAACTAAAGCCCCCCGACCCAAATGGAGAGGAGCTCCTTGGGGGCCCCCTGGGGGCCCTTCAGGCCAGCTAGGTCTTTGGGTCCTGGCTCCTTCGCTTTGGGAGCTGTTGCTGCAGTTGGGCATGTTGGCCGGAGAATGCTTCTCCGGCCGCGAACTGCAACCTTGCAGGTACCTCCCAGGTTCCCGGCCCAACGAAAGCCCCCAGACCGAAATGGAGAGGAGCTCTTTGGGGCCCCCCTGGGGGCCCTTCAGGCCAGCTAGGTCTTTGGGTCCTGGCTCCTTCGCTTTGGGAGCTGTTGCTGCAGTTGGGCATGTTGGCCGGAGAGTGCTTCTCGGGCCACGAACTGCAACCTTGCAGGTACCTGCCAGGTTCCCGGCCCAACGAAAGCCCCCAGACCCAAATTGAGAGGGGCTGCTTGGGGGCCCCCTGGGGGCCCTTCAGGCCAGCTAGGTCTTTGGGTCCTGGCTCCTTCGCTTTGGGAGCTGTTGCTGCAGTTGTGCATGTTGGCCGGAGAGTGCTTCTCGGGCCGCGAACTGCAACCTTGCAGGTACCTCCCAGGTTCCCGGCCCAACGAAAGCCCCCAGACCCAAATTGAGAGGGGCTGCTTGGGGGCCCCCTGGGGGCCCTTCAGGCCAGCTAGGTCTTTGGGTCCTGGCTCCTTCGCTTTGGGAGCTGTTGCTGCAGTTGTGCATGTTGGCCGGAGAGTGCTTCTCGGGCCGCGAACTGCAACCTTGCAGGATTCTCCCAGGTTCCCGGCCCAACGAAAGCCCCCAGACCCAAATTGAGAGGGGCTGCTTGGGGGCCCCCTGGGGGCCCTTCAGGCCAGCTAGGTCTTTAGGTCCTGGCTCCTTCGGTTTGGGAGCTGTTGCTGCAGTTGGGCATGTTGGCCGGAGAGTGCTTCTCCGGCCGCGAACTGCAACCTTGCAGGTACCTCCCAGGTTCCCGGCCCAACGAAAGCCCCCAGACCCAAATGGAGAGGGGCTGCTTGGGGGCCCCCTGGGGGCCCTTCAGGCCAGCTAGGTCTTTGGGTCCTGGCTCCTTCGGTTTGGGAGCTGTTGCTGCAGTTGGGCATGTTGGCCGGAGAGTGCTTCTCGGGCCGCGAACTGCAACCTTGCAGGTATCTCCCAGGTTCCCGGCCCAACGAAAGCCCCCAGACCCAAATGGAGAGGGGCTGCTTTGGGGCCCCATGGGGGCCCTTCAGGCCAGCTAGGTCTTTGGGTCCTGGCTCCTTCTGTTTGGGAGCTGTTGCTGCAGTTGGGCATGTTGGCCGGAGAGTGCTTCTCGGGCCGCGAACTGCAACCTTGCAGGTACCTCCCAGGTTCCCGGCCCAACTAAAGCCCCCAGACCCAAATGGAGAGGAGCTCCTTGGGGGCCCCATGGGGGCCCTTCAGGCCAGCTAGGTCTTTGGGTCCTGGCTCCTTCGCTTTGGGAGCTGTTGCTGCAGTTGGGCATGTTGGCCGGAGAGTGCTTCTCGGGCCGCGAACTGCAACCTTGCAGGTACCTCCCAGGTTCCATGCCCAACGAAAGCCCCCAGACCCAAATTGAGAGGGGCTGCTTGGGGGCCCCCTGGGGGCCCTTCAGGCCAGCTAGGTCTTTGGGTCCTGGCTCCTTCGCTTTGGGAGCTGTTGCTGCAGTTGGGCATGTTGGCCGGAGAGTGCTTCTCCGGCCGCGAACTGCAACCTTGCAGGTACCTCCCAGGTTCCCGGCCCAACTAAAGCCCCCAGACCCAAATTGAGAGGGGCTGCTTGGGGGCCCCCTGGGGGCCCTTCAGGCCAGCTAGGTCTTTGTGTCCTGGCTCCTTCGGTTTGGGAGCTGTTGCTGCAGTTGGGCATGTTGGCCGGAGAGTGCTTCTCGGGCCTCGAACTGCAACCTTGCAGGAATCTCCCAGGTTCCCGGCCCAACAAAAGCCCCCAGACCCAAATGGAGAGGGGCTGCTTGGGGGCCCCCTGGGGGCCCTTCAGGCCAGCTAGGTCTTTGGGTCCTGGCTCCTTCGGTTTGGGAGCTGTTGCTGCAGTTGGGCATGTTGGCCGGAGAGTGCTTCTCCGGCCGCGAACTGCAACCTTGCAGGTACCTCCCAGGTTCCATGCCCAACGAAAGCCCCCAGACCCAAATTGAGAGGGGCTGCTTGGGGGCCCCCTGGGGGCCCTTCAGGCCAGCTAGGTCTTTGGGTCCTGGCTCCTTCGGTTTGGGAGCTGTTGCTGCAGTTGGGCATGTTGGCCGGAGAGTGCTTCTCGGGCCGCGAACTGCAACCTTGCAGGATTCTCCCAGGTTCCCGGCCCAACGAAAGCCCCCAGACCCAAATGGAGAGGGGCTGCTTGGGGGCCCCCTGGGGGCCCTTCAGGCCAGCTAGGTCTTTGGGTCCTGGCTCCTTCGGTTTGGGAGCTGTTTCTGCAGTTGGGCATGTTGGCCGGAGAGTGCTTCTCCGGCCGCGAAATGCAACCTTGCAGGAATCTCCCAGGTTCCCGGCCCAACGAAAGCCCCCAGACCCAAATTGAGAGGGGCTGCTTGGGGGCCCCCTGGGGGCCCTTCAGGCCAGCTAGGTCTTTGGGTCCTGGCTCCTTCGCTTTGGGAGCTGTTGCTGCAGTTGCGCATGTTGGCCGGAGAGTGCTTCTCGGGCCGCGAACTGCAACCTTGCAGGAATCTCCCAGGTTCCCGGCCCAACAAAAGCCCCCAGACCCAAATGGAGAGGGGCTGCTTGGGGGCCCCCTGGGGGCCCTTCAGGCCAGCTAGGTCTTTGGGTCCTGGCTCCTTCGCTTTGGGAGCTGTTGCTGCAGTTGGGCATGTTGGCCGGAGAGTGCTTCTCGGGCCGCGAACTGCAACCTTGCAGGATTCTCCCAGGTTCCCGGCCCAACGAAAGCCCCCAGACCCAAATTGAGAGGGGCTGCTTGGGGGCCCCCTGGGGGCCCTTCAGGCCAGCTAGGTCTTTGGGTCCTGGCTCCTTCGCTTTGGGAGCTGTTGCTGCAGTTGGGCATGTTGGCCGGAGAGTGCTTCTCCGGCCGCGAACTGCAACCTTGCAGGTACCTCCCAGGTTCCCGGCCCAACGAAAGCCCCCAGACCCAAATTGAGAGGGGCTGCTTGGGGGCCCCCTGGGGGCACTTCAGGCCAGCTAGGTCTTTGGGTCCTGGCTCCTTCGCTTTGGGAGCTGTTGCTGCAGTTGGGCATGTTGGCCGGAGAGTGCTTCTCGGGCCGCGAACTGCAACCTTGCAGGTACCTCCCAGGTTCCCGGCCCAACGAAAGCCCCCAGACCCAAATGGAGAGGGGCTGCTTGGGGGCCCCCTGGGGGCCCTTCAGGCCAGCTAGGTCTTTGGGTCCTGGCTCCTTCGGTTTGGGAGCTGTTGCTGCAGTTGGGCATGTTGGCCGGAGAGTGCTTCTCGGGCCGCGAACTGCAACCTTGCAGGTACCTCCCAGGTTCCCGGCCCAACGAAAGCCCCCAGACCCAAATGGAGAGGAGCTCCTTGGGGGCCCCATGGGGGCCCTTCAGGCCAGCTAGGTCTTTGGGTCCTGGCTCCTTCGGTTTGGGAGCTGTTGCTGCAGTTGGGCATGTTGGCCGGAGAGTGCTTCTCGGGCCTCGAACTGCAACCTTGCAGGTACCTCCCAGGTTCCATGCCCAACGAAAGCCCCCAGACCCAAATTGAGAGGGGCTGCTTGGGGGCCCCCTGGGGGCCCTTCAGGCCAGCTAGGTCTTTGGGTCCTGGCTCCTTCGCTTTGGGAGCTGTTGCTGCAGTTGGGCATGTTGGCCGGAGAGTGCTTCTCCGGCCGCGAACTGCAACCTTGCAGGTACCTCCCAGGTTCCCGGCCCAACTAAAGCCCCCAGACCCAAATTGAGAGGGGCTGCTTGGTGGCCCCCTGGGGGCCCTTCAGGCCAGCTAGGTCTTTGTGTCCTGGCTCATTCGGTTTGGGAGCTGTTGCTGCAGTTGGGCATGTTGGCCGGAGAGTGCTTCTCGGGCCTCGAACTGCAACCTTGCAGGAATCTCCCAGGTTCCCGGCCCAACAAAAGCCCCCAGACCCAAATGGAGAGGGGCTGCTTGGGGGCCCCCTGGGGGCCCTTCAGGCCAGCTAGGTCTTTGGGTCCTGGCTCCTTCGGTTTGGGAGCTGTTGCTGCAGTTGGGCATGTTGGCCGGAGAGTGCTTCTCCGGCCGCGAACTGCAACCTTGCAGGATTCTCCCAGGTTCCCGGCCCAACGAAAGCCCCCAGACCCAAATGGAGAGGGGCTGCTTGGGGGCCCCCTGGGGGCACTTCAGGCCAGCTAGGTCTTTGGGTCCTGGCTCCTTCGCTTTGGGAGCTGTTGCTGCAGTTGGGCATGTTGGCTAGAGAGTGCTTCTCCGGCCGCGAACTGCAACCTTGCATTTACCTCCCAGGTTCCCGGCCCAACTAAAGCCCCCAGACCCAAATGGAGAGGGGCTGCTTGGTGGCCTTCTGGGGGCCCTTCAGGCCAGCTAGGTCTTTGGGTCCTGGCTCCTTCGGTTTGGGAGCTGTTGCTGCAGTTGGGCATGTTGGCCGGAGAGTGCTTCTCCGGCGGCGAACTGCAACCTTGCAGGATTCTCCCAGGTTCCCGGCCCAACAAAAGCCCCCAGACCCAAATGGAGAGGGGCTGCTTGGGGGCCCCCTGGGGGCACTTCAGGCCAGCTAGGTCTTTGGGTCCTGGCTCCTTCGCTTTGGGAGCTGTTGCTGCAGTTGGGCATGTTGGCTAGAGAGTGCTTCTCCGGCCGCGAACTGCAACCTTGCATTTACCTCCCAGGTTCCCGGCCCAACTAAAGCCCCCAGACCCAAATGGAGAGGGGCTGCTTGGTGGCCTTCTGGGGGCCCTTCAGGCCAGCTAGGTCTTTGGGTCCTGGCTCCTTCGGTTTGGGAGCTGTTGCTGCAGTTGGGCATGTTGGCCGGAGAGTGCTTCACGGGCCGCGAACTGCAACCTTGCAGGAATCTCCCAGGTTCCATGCCCAACGAAAGCCCCCAGACCCAAATTGAGAGGGGCTGCTTGGGGCCCCCCTGGGGGCCCTTCAGGCCAGCTAGGTCTTTGGGTCCTGGCTCCTTCGCTTTGGGAGCTGTTGCTGCAGTTGGGCATGTTGGCCGGAGAGTGCTTCTCGGGCCTCGAACTGCAACCTTGCAGGAATCTCCCAGGTTCCCCGCCCAACGAAAGCCCCCAGACCCAAATTGAGAGGGGCTGCTTGGGGGACCCCTGGGGGCCCTTCAGGCCAGCTAGGTCTTTGGGTCCTGGCTCCTTCGCTTTGGGAGCTGTTGCTGCAGTTGGGCATGTTGGCCGGAGAGTGCTTCTCGGGCCGCGAACTGTAACCTTGCAGGAACCTCTCAGGTATAGATGCCCAACGAAAGCCCCCAGACCCAAATGGAGAGGGGCTGCTTGGGGGCCCCCTGGGGGCCCTTCAGGCCAGCTAGGTCTTTGGGTCCTGGCTCCTTCGCTTTGGGAGCTGTTGCTGCAGTTGGGCATGTTGGCCCGAGAATGCTTCTCCGGTCGCGAACTGCAACCTTGCAGGTACCTCCCAGGTTCCATGCCCAACGAAAGCCCCCAGACCCAAATGGAGAGGGGCTGCTTGGTGGCCTTCTGGGGGCCCTTCAGGCCAGCTAGGTCTTTGGGTCCTGGCTCCTTCGCTTTGGGAGCTGTTGCTGGATATTGGGCATGTTGGCCGGAGAGTGCTTCTCGATCCGCGAACTGCAACCTTGCTGGTATCTCCCAGGTTCTCAGCCTAAAGAAAGCCCCCAGACCCAAATTGAGAGGGGCTGCTTGGGGGCCCCCTGGGGGCCCTTCAGGCCAGCTAGGTCTTTGGGTCCTGGCTCCTTCGCTTTGGGAGCTGTTGCTGCAGTTGGGCATGTTGGCCGGAGAGTGCTTCTCGGGCCGCGAACTGCAACCTTGCAGGTACCTCCCAGGTTCCCGGCCCAACTAAAGCCCCCAGACCCAAATTGAGAGGGGCTGCTTGGGGGCCCCATGGGGGCCCTTCAGGCCAGCTAGGTCTTTGGGTCCTGGCTCATTCGGTTTGGGAGCTGTTGCTGCAGTTGGGCATGTTGGCCGGAGAGTGCTTCTCGGGCCTCGAACTGCAACCTTGCAGGAATCTCCCAGGTTCCCGGCCCAACAAAAGCCCCCAGACCCAAATGGAGAGGGGCTGCATGGGGGCCCCCTGGGGGCCCTTCAGGCCAGCTAGGTCTTTGGGTCCTGGCTCCTTCGCTTTGGGAGCTGTTGCTGCAGTTGGGCATGTTGGCCGGAGAGTGCTTCTCGGGCCTCGAACTGCAACCTTGCAGGAATCTCCCAGGTTCCCGGCCCAACAAAAGCCCCCAGACCCAAATGGAGAGGGGCTGTTTGGGGGCCCCCTGGGGGCCCTTCAGGCCAGCTAGGTCTTAGTGTCCTGGCTCCTTCGGTTTGGGAGCTGTTGCTGCAGTTGGGCATGTTGGCCGGAGAGTGCTTCTCGGGCCTCGAACTGCAACCTTGCAGGAATCTCCCAGGTTCCCGGCCCAACAAAAGCCCCCAGACCCAAATGGAGAGGGGCTGCTTGGGGGCCCCCTGGGGGCCCTTCAGGCCAGCTAGGTCTTTGGGTCCTGGCTCCTTCGCTTTGGGAGCTGTTGCTGCAGTTGGGCATGTTGGCCGGAGAGTGCTTCTCGGGCCGCGAACTGCAACCTTGCATGAATCTCCCAGGTTCCCCGCCCAACGAAAGCCCCCAGACCCAAATGGAGAGGGGCTGCTTGGGGGACCCCTGGGGGCCCTTCAGGCCAGCTAGGTCTTTGGGTCCTGGCTCCTTCGCTTTGGGAGCTGTTGCTGCAGTTGGGCATGTTGGCCGGAGAGTGCTTCTCGGGCCGCGAACTGTAACCTTGCAGGTACCTCTCAGGTATAGATGCCCAACGAAAGCCCCCAGACCCAAATGGAGAGGGGCTGCTTGGGGGCCCCCTGGGGGCCCTTCAGGCCAGCTAGGTCTTTGGGTCCTGGCTCCTTCGCTTTGGGAGCTGTTGCTGCAGTTGGGCATGTTGGCCCGAGAATGCTTCTCCGGTCGCGAACTGCAACCTTGCAGGTACCTCCCAGGTTCCATGCCCAACGAAAGCCCCCAGACCCAAATGGAGAGGGGCTGCTTGGTGGCCTTCTGGGGGCCCTTCAGGCCAGCTAGGTCTTTGGGTCCTGGCTCCTTCGCTTTGGGAGCTGTTGCTGGATATTGGGCATGTTGGCCGGAGAGTGCTTCTCGATCCGCGAACTGCAACCTTGCTGGTATCTCCCAGGTTCTCAGCCTAAAGAAAGCCCCCAGACCCAAATTGAGAGGGGCTGCTTGGGGGCCCCCTGGGGGCCCTTCAGGCCAGCTAGGTCTTTGGGTCCTGGCTCCTTCGCTTTGGGAGCTGTTGCTGCAGTTGGGCATGTTGGCCGGAGAGTGCTTCTCGGGCCGCGAACTGCAACCTTGCAGGTACCTCCCAGGTTCCCGGCCCAACTAAAGCCCCCAGACCCAAATTGAGAGGGGCTGCTTGGGGGCCCCCTGGGGGCCCTTCAGGCCAGCTAGGTCTTTGGGTCCTGGCTCATTCGGTTTGGGAGCTGTTGCTGCAGTTGGGCATGTTGGCCGGAGAGTGCTTCTCGGGCCTCGAACTGCAACCTTGCAGGAATCTCCCAGGTTCCCGGCCCAACAAAAGCCCCCAGACCCAAATGGAGAGGGGCTGCATGGGGGCCCCCTGGGGGCCCTTCAGGCCAGCTAGGTCTTTGGGTCCTGGCTCCTTCGCTTTGGGAGCTGTTGCTGCAGTTGGGCATGTTGGCCGGAGAGTGCTTCTCGGGCCTCGAACTGCAACCTTGCAGGAATCTCCCAGGTTCCCGGCCCAACAAAAGCCCCCAGACCCAAATGGAGAGGGGCTGTTTGGGGGCCCCCTGGGGGCCCTTCAGGCCAGCTAGGTCTTAGTGTCCTGGCTCCTTCGGTTTGGGAGCTGTTGCTGCAGTTGGGCATGTTGGCCGGAGAGTGCTTCTCGGGCCTCGAACTGCAACCTTGCAGGAATCTCCCAGGTTCCCGGCCCAACAAAAGCCCCCAGACCCAAATGGAGAGGGGCTGCTTGGGGGCCCCCTGGGGGCCCTTCAGGCCAGCTAGGTCTTTGGGTCCTGGCTCCTTCGCTTTGGGAGCTGTTGCTGCAGTTGGGCATGTTGGCCGGAGAGTGCTTCTCGGGCCGCGAACTGCAACCTTGCATGAATCTCCCAGGTTCCCCGCCCAACGAAAGCCCCCAGACCCAAATGGAGAGGGGCTGCTTGGGGGACCCCTGGGGGCCCTTCAGGCCAGCTAGGTCTTTGGGTCCTGGCTCCTTCGCTTTGGGAGCTGTTGCTGCAGTTGGGCATGTTGGCCGGAGAGTGCTTCTCGGGCCGCGAACTGTAACCTTGCAGGTACCTCTCAGGTATAGATGCCCAACGAAAGCCCCCAGACCCAAATGGAGAGGGGCTGCTTGGGGGCCCCCTGGGGGCCCTTCAGGCCAGCTAGGTCTTTGGGTCCTGGCTCCTTCGCTTTGGGAGCTGTTGCTGCAGTTGGGCATGTTGGCCGGAGAATGCTTCTCCGGTCGCGAACTGCAACCTTGCAGGTACCTCCCAGGTTCCATGCCCAACGAAAGCCCCCAGACCCAAATGGAGATGAGCTCCTTGGGGCCCCCCTGGGGGCCCTTCAGGCCAGCTAGGTCTTTGTGTCCTGGCTCCTTCGCTTTGGGAGCTGTTGCTGCAGTTGTGCATGTTGGCCGGAGAGTGCTTCTCGGGCCGCGAACTGCAACCTTGCAGGTACCTCCCAGGTTCCCGGCCCAACGAAAGCCCCGAGACCCAAATTGAGAGGGGCTGCTTGGGGGCCCCCTGGGGGCCCTTCAGGCCAGCTAGGTCTTTGTGTCCTGGCTCATTCGGTTTGGGAGCTGTTGCTGCAGTTGGGCATGTTGGCCGGAGAGTGCTTCTCGGGCCTCGAACTGCAACCTTGCAGGAATCTCCCAGGTTCCCGGCCCAACAAAAGCCCCCAGACCCAAATGGAGAGGGGCTGCTTGGGGGCCCCCTGGGGGCCCTTCAGGCCAGCTAGGTCTTTGGGTCCTGGCTCCTTCGGTTTGGGAGCTGTTGCTGCAGTTGGGCATGTTGGCCGGAGAGTGCTTCTCCGGCCGCGAACTGCAACCTTGCAGGATTCTCCCAGGTTCCCGGCCCAACGAAAGCCCCCAGACCCAAATGGAGAGGGGCTGCTTGGGGGCCCCCTGGGGGCACTTCAGGCCAGCTAGGTCTTTGGGTCCTGGCTCCTTCGCTTTGGGAGCTGTTGCTGCAGTTGGGCATGTTGGCTAGAGAGTGCTTCTCCGGCCGCGAACTGCAACCTTGCATTTACCTCCCAGGTTCCCGGCCCAACTAAAGCCCCCAGACCCAAATGGAGAGGGGCTGCTTGGTGGCCTTCTGGGGGCCCTTCAGGCCAGCTAGGTCTTTGGGTCCTGGCTCCTTCGGTTTGGGAGCTGTTGCTGCAGTTGGGCATGTTGGCCGGAGAGTGCTTCTCCGGCGGCGAACTGCAACCTTGCAGGATTCTCCCAGGTTCCCGGCCCAACGAAAGCCCCCAGACCCAAATGGAGAGGGGCTGCTTGGGGGCCCCCTGGGGGCACTTCAGGCCAGCTAGGTCTTTGGGTCCTGGCTCCTTCGCTTTGGGAGCTGTTGCTGCAGTTGGGCATGTTGGCTAGAGAGTGCTTCTCCGGCCGCGAACTGCAACCTTGCATTTACCTCCCAGGTTCCCGGCCCAACTAAAGCCCCCAGACCCAAATGGAGAGGGGCTGCTTGGTGGCCTTCTGGGGGCCCTTCAGGCCAGCTAGGTCTTTGGGTCCTGGCTCCTTCGGTTTGGGAGCTGTTGCTGCAGTTGGGCATGTTGGCCGGAGAGTGCTTCACGGGCCGCGAACTGCAACCTTGCAGGAATCTCCCAGGTTCCATGCCCAACGAAAGCCCCCAGACCCAAATTGAGAGGGGCTGCTTGGGGCCCCCCTGGGGGCCCTTCAGGCCAGCTAGGTCTTTGGGTCCTGGCTCCTTCGCTTTGGGAGCTGTTGCTGCAGTTGGGCATGTTGGCCGGAGAGTGCTTCTCGGGCCGCGAACTGCAACCTTGCATGAATCTCCCAGGTTCCCCGCCCAACGAAAGCCCCCAGACCCAAATTGAGAGGGGCTGCTTGGGGGACCCCTGGGGGCCCTTCAGGCCAGCTAGGTCTTTGGGTCCTGGCTCCTTCGCTTTGGGAGCTGTTGCTGCAGTTGGGCATGTTGGCCGGAGAGTGCTTCTCGGGCCGCGAACTGTAACCTTGCAGGTACCTCTCAGGTATAGATGCCCAACGAAAGCCCCCAGACCCAAATGGAGAGGGGCTGCTTGGGGGCCCCCTGGGGGCCCTTCAGGCCAGCTAGGTCTTTGGGTCCTGGCTCCTTCGCTTTGGGAGCTGTTGCTGCAGTTGGGCATGTTGGCCGGAGAATGCTTCTCCGGTCGCGAACTGCAACCTTGCAGGTACCTCCCAGGTTCCATGCCCAACGAAAGCCCCCAGACCCAAATGGAGAGGGGCTGCTTGGTGGCCTTCTGGGGGCCCTTCAGGCCAGCTAGGTCTTTGGGTCCTGGCTCCTTCGCTTTGGGAGCTGTTGCTGGATATTGGGCATGTTGGCCGGAGAGTGCTTCTCGATCCGCGAACTGCAACCTTGCTGGTATCTCCCAGGTTCTCAGCCTAAAGAAAGCCCCCAGACCCAAATTGAGAGGGGCTGCTTGGGGGCCCCCTGGGGGCCCTTCAGGCCAGCTAGGTCTTTGGGTCCTGGCTCCTTCGCTTTGGGAGCTGTTGCTGCAGTTGGGCATGTTGGCCGGAGAGTGCTTCTCGGGCCGCGAACTGCAACCTTGCAGGTACCTCCCAGGTTCCCGGCCCAACTAAAGCCCCCAGACCCAAATTGAGAGGGGCTGCTTGGGGGCCCCCTGGGGGCCCTTCAGGCCAGCTAGGTCTTTGGGTCCTGGCTCATTCGGTTTGGGAGCTGTTGCTGCAGTTGGGCATGTTGGCCGGAGAGTGCTTCTCGGGCCTCGAACTGCAACCTTGCAGGAATCTCCCAGGTTCCCGGCCCAACAAAAGCCCCCAGACCCAAATGGAGAGGGGCTGCATGGGGGCCCCCTGGGGGCCCTTCAGGCCAGCTAGGTCTTTGGGTCCTGGCTCCTTCGCTTTGGGAGCTGTTGCTGCAGTTGGGCATGTTGGCCGGAGAGTGCTTCTCGGGCCTCGAACTGCAACCTTGCAGGAATCTCCCAGGTTCCCGGCCCAACAAAAGCCCCCAGACCCAAATGGAGAGGGGCTGTTTGGGGGCCCCCTGGGGGCCCTTCAGGCCAGCTAGGTCTTAGTGTCCTGGCTCCTTCGGTTTGGGAGCTGTTGCTGCAGTTGGGCATGTTGGCCGGAGAGTGCTTCTCGGGCCTCGAACTGCAACCTTGCAGGAATCTCCCAGGTTCCCGGCCCAACAAAAGCCCCCAGACCCAAATGGAGAGGGGCTGCTTGGGGGCCCCCTGGGGGCCCTTCAGGCCAGCTAGGTCTTTGGGTCCTGGCTCCTTCGCTTTGGGAGCTGTTGCTGCAGTTGGGCATGTTGGCCGGAGAGTGCTTCTCGGGCCGCGAACTGCAACCTTGCATGAATCTCCCAGGTTCCCCGCCCAACGAAAGCCCCCAGACCCAAATGGAGAGGGGCTGCTTGGGGGACCCCTGGGGGCCCTTCAGGCCAGCTAGGTCTTTGGGTCCTGGCTCCTTCGCTTTGGGAGCTGTTGCTGCAGTTGGGCATGTTGGCCGGAGAGTGCTTCTCGGGCCGCGAACTGTAACCTTGCAGGTACCTCTCAGGTATAGATGCCCAACGAAAGCCCCCAGACCCAAATGGAGAGGGGCTGCTTGGGGGCCCCCTGGGGGCCCTTCAGGCCAGCTAGGTCTTTGGGTCCTGGCTCCTTCGCTTTGGGAGCTGTTGCTGCAGTTGGGCATGTTGGCCCGAGAATGCTTCTCCGGTCGCGAACTGCAACCTTGCAGGTACCTCCCAGGTTCCATGCCCAACGAAAGCCCCCAGACCCAAATGGAGAGGGGCTGCTTGGTGGCCTTCTGGGGGCCCTTCAGGCCAGCTAGGTCTTTGGGTCCTGGCTCCTTCGCTTTGGGAGCTGTTGCTGGATATTGGGCATGTTGGCCGGAGAGTGCTTCTCGATCCGCGAACTGCAACCTTGCTGGTATCTCCCAGGTTCTCAGCCTAAAGAAAGCCCCCAGACCCAAATTGAGAGGGGCTGCTTGGGGGCCCCCTGGGGGCCCTTCAGGCCAGCTAGGTCTTTGGGTCCTGGCTCCTTCGCTTTGGGAGCTGTTGCTGCAGTTGGGCATGTTGGCCGGAGAGTGCTTCTCAGGCCGCGAACTGCAACCTTGCAGGAATCTCCCAGGTTCCCGGCCCAACTAAAGCCCCCAGACCCAAATTGAGAGGGGCTGCTTGGGGGCCCCCTGGGGGCCCTTCAGGCCAGCTAGGTCTTTGGGTCCTGGCTCATTCGGTTTGGGAGCTGTTGCTGCAGTTGGGCATGTTGGCCGGAGAGTGCTTCTCGGGCCTCGAACTGCAACCTTGCAGGAATCTCCCAGGTTCCCGGCCCAACAAAAGCCCCCAGACCCAAATGGAGAGGGGCTGCATGGGGGCCCCCTGGGGGCCCTTCAGGCCAGCTAGGTCTTTGGGTCCTGGCTCCTTCGCTTTGGGAGCTGTTGCTGCAGTTGGGCATGTTGGCCGGAGAGTGCTTCTCGGGCCTCGAACTGCAACCTTGCAGGAATCTCCCAGGTTCCCGGCCCAACAAAAGCCCCCAGACCCAAATGGAGAGGGGCTGTTTGGGGGCCCCCTGGGGGCCCTTCAGGCCAGCTAGGTCTTAGTGTCCTGGCTCCTTCGGTTTGGGAGCTGTTGCTGCAGTTGGGCATGTTGGCCGGAGAGTGCTTCTCGGGCCTCGAACTGCAACCTTGCAGGAATCTCCCAGGTTCCCGGCCCAACAAAAGCCCCCAGACCCAAATGGAGAGGGGCTGCTTGGGGGCCCCCTGGGGGCCCTTCAGGCCAGCTAGGTCTTTGGGTCCTGGCTCCTTCGCTTTGGGAGCTGTTGCTGCAGTTGGGCATGTTGGCCGGAGAGTGCTTCTCGGGCCGCGAACTGCAACCTTGCATGAATCTCCCAGGTTCCCCGCCCAACGAAAGCCCCCAGACCCAAATGGAGAGGGGCTGCTTGGGGGACCCCTGGGGGCCCTTCAGGCCAGCTAGGTCTTTGGGTCCTGGCTCCTTCGCTTTGGGAGCTGTTGCTGCAGTTGGGCATGTTGGCCGGAGAGTGCTTCTCGGGCCGCGAACTGTAACCTTGCAGGTACCTCTCAGGTATAGATGCCCAACGAAAGCCCCCAGACCCAAATGGAGAGGGGCTGCTTGGGGGCCCCCTGGGGGCCCTTCAGGCCAGCTAGGTCTTTGGGTCCTGGCTCCTTCGCTTTGGGAGCTGTTGCTGCAGTTGGGCATGTTGGCCGGAGAATGCTTCTCCGGTCGCGAACTGCAACCTTGCAGGTACCTCCCAGGTTCCATGCCCAACGAAAGCCCCCAGACCCAAATGGAGATGAGCTCCTTGGGGCCCCCCTGGGGGCCCTTCAGGCCAGCTAGGTCTTTGTGTCCTGGCTCCTTCGCTTTGGGAGCTGTTGCTGCAGTTGTGCATGTTGGCCGGAGAGTGCTTCTCGGGCCGCGAACTGCAACCTTGCAGGTACCTCCCAGGTTCCCGGCCCAACGAAAGCCCCGAGACCCAAATTGAGAGGGGCTGCTTGGGGGCCCCCTGGGGGCCCTTCAGGCCAGCTAGGTCTTTGTGTCCTGGCTCATTCGGTTTGGGAGCTGTTGCTGCAGTTGGGCATGTTGGCCGGAGAGTGCTTCTCGGGCCTCGAACTGCAACCTTGCAGGAATCTCCCAGGTTCCCGGCCCAACAAAAGCCCCCAGACCCAAATGGAGAGGGGCTGCTTGGGGGCCCCCTGGGGGCCCTTCAGGCCAGCTAGGTCTTTGGGTCATGGCTCCTTCGCTTTGGGAGCTGTTGCTGCAGTTGGGCATGTTGGCCGGAGAGTGCTTCTCCGGCCGCGAACTGCAACCTTGCAGGTACCTCTCAGGTTCCCGGCCCAACTAAAGCCCCCCGACCCAAATGGAGAGGAGCTCCTTGGGGGCCCCCTGGGGGCCCTTCAGGCCAGCTAGGTCTTTGGGTCCTGGCTCCTTCGCTTTGGGAGCTGTTGCTGCAGTTGGGCATGTTGGCCGGAGAATGCTTCTCCGGCCGCGAACTGCAACCTTGCAGGTACCTCCCAGGTTCCCGGCCCAACGAAAGCCCCCAGACCGAAATGGAGAGGAGCTCTTTGGGGCCCCCCTGGGGGCCCTTCAGGCCAGCTAGGTCTTTGGGTCCTGGCTCCTTCGGTTTGGGAGCTGTTGCTGCAGTTGGGCATGTTGGCCGGAGAGTGCTTCTCGGGCCACGAACTGCAACCTTGCAGGTACCTCCCAGGTTCCCGGCCCAACGAAAGCCCCCAGACCCAAATTGAGAGGGGCTGCTTGGGGGCCCCCTGGGGGCCCTTCAGGCCAGCTAGGTCTTTGTGTCCTGGCTCATTCGGTTTGGGAGCTGTTGCTGCAGTTGGGCATGTTGGCCGGAGAGTGCTTCTCGGGCCTCGAACTGCAACCTTGCAGGAATCTCCCAGGTTCCCGGCCCAACAAAAGCCCCCAGACCCAAATGGAGAGGGGCTGCTTGGGGGCCCCCTGGGGGCCCTTCAGGCCAGCTAGGTCTTTGGGTCCTGGCTCCTTCGCTTTGGGAGCTGTTGCTGCAGTTGGGCATGTTGGCCGGAGAGTGCTTCTCCGGCCGCGAACTGCAACCTTGCAGGTACCTCTCAGGTTCCCGGCCCAACTAAAGCCCCCAGACCCAAATGGAGAGGAGCTCCTTGGGGGCCCCATGGGGGCCCTTCAGGCCAGCTATGTCTTTGGGTCCTGGCTCATTCGGTTTGGGAGCTGTTGCTGCAGTTGGGCATGTTGGCCGGAGAGTGCTTCTCGGGCCGCGAACTGCAACCTTGCAGGAATCTCCCAGGTTCCATGCCCAACGAAAGCCCCCAGACCCAAATGGAGAGGGGCTGCTTGGGGGCCCCCTGGGGGCCCTTCAGGCCAGCTAGGTCTTTGGGTCCTGGCTCCTTCGCTTTGGGAGCTGTTGCTGCAGTTGGGCATGTTGGCCGGAGAGTGCTTCTCGGGCCGCGAACTGCAACCTTGCATGAATCTCCCAGGTTCCCCGCCCAACGAAAGCCCCCAGACCCAAATGGAGAGGGGCTGCTTGGGGGACCCCTGGGGGCCCTTCAGGCCAGCTAGGTCTTTGGGTCCTGGCTCCTTCGCTTTGGGAGCTGTTGCTGCAGTTGGGCATGTTGGCCGGAGAGTGCTGCTCGGGCCGCGAACTGTAACCTTGCAGGTACCTCTCAGGTATACATGCCCAACGAAAGCCCCCAGACCCAAATGGAGAGGGGCTGCTTGGGGGCCCTCCTGGGGGCCCTTCAGGCCAGCTAGGTCTTTGGGTCCTGGCTCCTTCGCTTTGGGAGCTGTTGCTGCAGTTGGGCATGTTGGCCGGAGAATGCTTCTCCGGTCGCGAACTGCAACCTTGCAGGTACCTCCCAGGTTCCATGCCCAACGAAAGCCCCCAGACCCAAATGGAGATGAGCTCCTTGGGGCCCCCCTGGGGGCCCTTCAGGCCAGCTAGGTCTTTGTGTCCTGGCTCCTTCGCTTTGGGAGCTGTTGCTGCAGTTGTGCATGTTGGCCGGAGAGTGCTTCTCGGGCCGCGAACTGCAACCTTGCAGGTACCTCCCAGGTTCCCGGCCCAACGAAAGCCCCGAGACCCAAATTGAGAGGGGCTGCTTGGGAGCCCCCTGGGGGCCCTTCAGGCCAGCTAGGTCTTTGTGTCCTGGCTCATTCGGTTTGGGAGCTGTTGCTGCAGTTGGGCATGTTGGCCGGTGTGCTTCTCGGGCCTCGAACTGCAACCTTGCAGGAAGCTCCCAGGTTCCCGGCCCAACAAAAGCCCCCAGACCCAAATGGAGAGGGGCTGCTTGGGGGCCCCCTGGGGGCCCTTCAGGCCAGCTAGGTCTTTGGGTCCTGGCTCCTTCGCTTTGGGAGCTGTTGCTGGATATTGGGCATGTTGGCCGGAGAGTGCTTCTCCGGCCGCGAACTGCAACCTTGCAGGTACCTCTCAGGTTCCCGGCCCAACTAAAGCCCCCCGACCCAAATGGAGAGGAGCTCCTTGGGGGCCCCCTGGGGGCCCTTCAGGCCAGCTAGGTCTTTGGGTCCTGGCTCCTTCGGTTTGGGAGCTGTTGCTGCAGTTGGGCATGTTGGCCGGAGAATGCTTCTCCGGCCGCGAACTGCAACCTTGCAGGTACCTCCCAGGTTCCCGGCCCAACTAAAGCCCCCAGACCCAAATGGAGAGGAGCTCCTTGGGGGCCCCATGGGGGCCCTTCAGGCCAGCTAGGTCTTTGGGTCCTGGCTCCTTCGGTTTGGGAGCTGTTGCTGCAGTTGGGCATGTTGGCCGGAGAGTGCTTCTCGGGCCGCGAACTGCAACCTTGCAGGTACCTCCCAGGTTCCATGCCCAACGAAAGCCCCCAGACCCAAATTGAGAGGGGCTGCTTGGGGGCCCCCTGGGGGCCCTTCAGGCCAGCTAGGTCTTTGGGTCCTGGCTCCTTCGCTTTGGGAGCTGTTGCTGCAGTTGGGCATGTTGGCCGGAGAGTGCTTCTCCGGCCGCGAACTGCAACCTTGCAGGTACCTCCCAGGTTCCCGGCCCAACGAAAGCCCCCAGACCCAAATTGAGAGGGGCTGCTTGGGGGCCCCCTGGGGGCCCTTCAGGCCAGCTAGGTCTTTGTGTCCTGGCTCATTCGGTTTGGGAGCTGTTGCTGCAGTTGGGCATGTTGGCCGGAGAGTGCTTCTCGGGCCTCGAACTGCAACCTTGCAGGAATCTCCCAGGTTCCCGGCCCAACAAAAGCCCCCAGACCCAAATGGAGAGGGGCTGCTTGGGGGCCCCCTGGGGGCCCTTCAGGCCAGCTAGGTCTTTGGGTCCTGGCTCCTTCGGTTTGGGAGCTGTTGCTGCAGTTGGGCATGTTGGCCGGAGAGTGCTTCTCCGGCCGCGAACTGCAACCTTGCAGGTACCTCCCAGGTTCCATGCCCAACGAAAGCCCCCAGACCCAAATGGAGAGGGGCTGCTTGGGGGCCCCCTGGGGGCCCTTCAGGCCAGCTAGGTCTTTGGGTCCTGGCTCCTTCGGTTTGGGAGCTGTTGCTGCAGTTGGGCATGTTGGCCGGAGAGTGCTTCTCGGGCCGCGAACTGCAACCTTGCAGGATTCTCCCAGGTTCCCGGCCCAACGAAAGCCCCCAGACCCAAATGGAGAGGGGCTGCTTGGGGGCCCCCTGGGGGCCCTTCAGGCCAGCTAGGTCTTTGGGTCCTGGCTCCTTCGGTTTGGGAGCTGTTTCTGCAGTTGGGCATGTTGGCCGGAGAGTGCTTCTCCGGCCGCGAAATGCAACCTTGCAGGAATCTCCCAGGTTCCCGGCCCAACGAAAGCCCCCAGACCCAAATTGAGAGGGGCTGCTTGGGGGCCCCCTGGGGGCACTTCAGGCCAGCTAGGTCTTTGGGTCCTGGCTCCTTCGCTTTGGGAGCTGTTGCTGCAGTTGGGCATGTTGGCCGGAGAGTGCTTCTCCGGCCGCGAACTGCAACCTTGCAGGTACCTCCCAGGTTCCCGGCCCAACTAAAGCCCCCAGACCCAAATTGAGAGGGGCTGCTTGGTGGCCCCCTGGGGGCCCTTCAGGCCAGCTAGGTCTTTGTGTCCTGGCTCATTCGGTTTGGGAGCTGTTGCTGCAGTTGGGCATGTTGGCCGGAGAGTGCTTCTCGGGCCTCGAACTGCAACCTTGCAGGAATCTCCCAGGTTCCCGGCCCAACAAAAGCCCCCAGACCCAAATGGAGAGGGGCTGCTTGGGGGCCCCCTGGGGGCCCTTCAGGCCAGCTAGGTCTTTGGGTCCTGGCTCCTTCGGTTTGGGAGCTGTTGCTGCAGTTGGGCATGTTGGCCGGAGAGTGCTTCTCGGGCCGCGAACTGCAACCTTGCAGGTACCTCCCAGGTTCCATGCCCAACGAAAGCCCCCAGACCCAAATTGAGAGGGGCTGCTTGGGGGCCCCCTGGGGGCCCTTCAGGCCAGCTAGGTCTTTGGGTCCTGGCTCCTTCGGTTTGGGAGCTGTTGCTGCAGTTGGGCATGTTGGCCGGAGAGTGCTTCTCGGGCCGCGAACTGCAACCTTGCAGGATTCTCCCAGGTTCCCGGCCCAACGAAAGCCCCCAGACCCAAATGGAGAGGGGCTGCTTGGGGGCCCCCTGGGGGCACTTCAGGCCAGCTAGGTCTTTGGGTCCTGGCTCCTTCGCTTTGGGAGCTGTTGCTGCAGTTGGGCATGTTGGCCGGAGAGTGCTTCTCCGGCCGCGAACTGCAACCTTGCAGGTACCTCCCAGGTTCCCGGCCCAACTAAAGCCCCCAGACCCAAATGGAGAGGGGCTGCTTGGGGGCCCCCTGGGGGCCCTTCAGGCCAGCTAGGTCTTTGGGTCCTGGCTCCTTCGCTTTGGGAGCTGTTGCTGGATATTGGGCATGTTGACCGGGGAGTGCTTCTCGGTCCGCGAACTGCAACCTTGCTGGTATCTCCCAGGTTCTCAGCCTAAAGAAAGCCCCCAGACCCAAATGGAGAGGGGCTGCTTGGGGGCCCCCTGGGGGCCCTTCAGGCCAGCTAGGTCTTTGGGTCCTGGCTCCTTCGGTTTGGGAGCTGTTGCTGCAGTTGGGCATGTTGGCCGGAGAGTGCTTCTCCGGCCGCGAACTGCAACCTTGCAGGAATCTCCCAGGTTCCCGGCCCAACTAAAGCCCCCAGACCCAAATTGAGAGGGGCTGCTTGGGGGCCCCCTGGGGGCCCTTCAGGCCAGCTAGGTCTTTGGGTCCTGGCTCCTTCGGTTTGGGAGCTGTTGCTGCAGTTGGGCATGTTGGCCGGAGAGTGCTTCTCGGGCCGCGAACTGCAACCTTGCATGAATCTCCCAGGTTCCCCGCCCAACGAAAGACCCCAGACCCAAATGGAGAGGGGCTGCTTGGGGACCCCCTGGGGGCACTTCAGGCCAGCTAGGTCTTTGGGTCCTGGCTCCTTCGGTTTGGGAGCTGTTGCTGCAGTTGGGCATGTTGGCCGGAGAGTGCTTCTCCGGCTGCGAACTGCAACCTTGCAGGTACCTCCCAGGTTCCCGGCCCAACTAAAGCCCCCAGACCCAAATTGAGAGGGGCTGCTTGGGGGCCCCCTGGGGGCCCTTCAGGCCAGCTAGGTCTTTGTGTCCTGGCTCATTCGGTTTGGGAGCTGTTGCTGCAGTTGGGCATGTTGGCCGGAGAGTGCTTCTCGGGCCTCGAACTGCAACCTTGCAGGAATCTCTCAGGTTCCCGGCCCAACAAAAGCCCCCAGACCCAAATGGAGAGGGGCTGCTTGGGGGCCCCCTGGGGGCCCTTCAGGCCAGCTAGGTCTTTGGGTCCTGGCTCCTTCGCTTTGGGAGCTGTTGCTGCAGTTGGGCATGTTGGCCGGAGAGTGCTTCTCGGGCCGCGAACTGCAACCTTGCAGGTACCTCCCAGGTTCCATGCCCAACGAAAGCCCCCAGACCCAAATGGAGAGGGGCTGCTTGGGGGCCCCCTGGGGGCCCTTCAGGCCAGCTAGGTCTTTGTGTCCTGGCTCATTCGGTTTGGGAGCTGTTGCTGCAGTTGGGCATGTTGGCCGGAGAGTGCTTCTCGGGCCTCGAACTGCAACCTTGCAGGAATCTCCCAGGTTCCCGGCCCAACAAAAGCCCCCAGACCCAAATGGAGAGGGGCTGCTTGGGGGCCCCCTGGGGGCCCTTCAGGCCAGCTAGGTCTTTGGGTCCTGGCTCCTTCGCTTTGGGAGCTGTTGCTGCAGTTGTGCATGTTGGCCGGAGAGTGCTTCTCCGGCCGCGAACTGCAACCTTGCAGGTACCTCTCAGGTTCCCGGCCCAACTAAAGCCCCCAGACCCAAATGGAGAGGAGCTCCTTGGGGGCCCCCTGGGGGCCCTTCAGGCCAGCTAGGTCTTTGGGTCCTGGCTCATTCGGTTTGGGAGCTGTTGCTGCAGTTTGGCATGTTGGCCGGAGAGTGCTTCACGGGCCGCGAACTGCAACCTTGCAGGAATCTCCCAGGTTCCATGCCAAACGAAAGCCCCCAGACCCAAATTGAGAGGGGCTGCTTGGGGGCCCCCTGGGGGCCCTTCAGGCCAGCTAGGTCTTTGGGTCCTGGCTCCTTCGGTTTGGGAGCTGTTGCTGCAGTTGGGCATGTTGGCCGGAGAGTGCTTCTCGGGCCGCGAACTGCAACCTTGCATGAATCTCCCAGGTTCCCCGCCCAACGAAAGCCCCCAGACCCAAATGGAGAGGGGCTGCTTGGGGGACCCCTGGGGGCCCTTCAGGCCAGCTAGGTCTTTGGGTCCTGGCTCCTTTGCTTTGGGAGCTGTTGCTGCAGTTGGGCATGTTGGCCGGAGAGTGCTTCTCGGGCCGCGAAATGTAAACTTGCAGGTACCTCTCAGGTATAGATGCCCAACGAAAGCCCCCAGACCCAAATGGAGAGGGGCTGCTTGGGGGCCCCCTGGGGGCCCTTCAGGCCAGCTAGGTCTTTGTGTCCTGGCTCATTCGGTTTGGGAGCTGTTGCTGCAGTTGGGCATGTTGGCCAGAGAGAGCTTCTCGGGCCTCGAACTGCAACCTTGCAGGAATCTCCCAGGTTCCAGGCCCAACAAAAGCCCCCAGACCCAAATGGAGAGGGGCTGCTTGGGGGCCCCCTGGGGGCCCTTCAGGCCAGCTAGGTCTTTGGGTCCTGGCTCCTTCGCTTTGGGAGCTGTTGCTGCAGTTGGGCATGTTGGCCGGAGAATGCTTCTCCGGTCGCGAACTGCAACCTTGCAGGTACCTCCCAGGTTCCATGCCCAACGAAAGCCCCCAGACCCAAATGGAGAGGAGCTCCTTGGGGCCCCCCTGGGGGCCCTTCAGGCCAGCTAGGTCTTTGTGTCCTGGCTCCTTCGGTTTGGGAGCTGTTGCTGCAGTTGGGCATGTTGGCCGGAGAGTGCTTCTCGGGCCGCGAACTGCAACCTTGCAGGTACCTCCCAGGTTCCCGGCCCAACGAAAGCCCCCAGACCCAAATTGAGAGGGGCTGCTTGGGGGCCCCCTGGGGGCCCTTAAGGCCAGCTAGGTCTTTGGGTCCTGGCTCATTCGGTTTGGGAGCTGTTGCTGCAGTTGGGCATGTTGGCCGGAGAGTGCTTCTCGGGCCTCGAACTGCAACCTTGCAGGAATCTCCCAGGTTCCCGGCCCAACAAAAGCACCCAGACCCAAATGGAGAGGGGCTGCTTGGGGGCCCCCTGGGGGCCCTTCAGGCCAGCTAGGTCTTTGGGTCCTGGCTCCTTCGCTTTGGGAGCTGTTGCTGCAGTTGGGCATGTTGGCCGGAGAGTGCTTCTCCGGCCGCGAACTGCAACCTTGCAGGATTCTCCCAGGTTCCCGGCCCAACGAAAGCCCCCAGACCCAAATGGAGAGGAGCTCCTTGGGGGCCCCATGGGGGCCCTTCAGGCCAGCTAGGTCTTTGGGTCCTGGCTCCTTCGCTTTGGGAGCTGTTGCTGCAGTTGGGCATGTTGGCCGGAGAGTGCTTCTCGGGCCGCGAACTGCAACCTTGCAGGTACCTCCCAGGTTCCCGGCCCAACGAAAGCCCCCAGACCCAAATTGAGAGGGGCTGCTTGGGGACCCCCTGGGGGCCCTTCAGGCCAGCTAGGTCTTTGGGTCCTGGCTCCTTCGCTTTGGGAGCTGTTGCTGCAGTTGGGCATGTTGGCCGGAGAGTGCTTCTCGGGCCGCGAACTGCAACCTTGCAGGTACCTCCCAGGTTCCCGGCCCAACGAAAGCCCCCAGACCCAAATGGAGAGGGGCTGCTTGGGGGCCCCCTGGGGGCCCTTCAGGCCAGCTAGGTCTTTGGGTCCTGGCTCCTTCGCTTTGGGAGCTGTTGCTGCAGTTGGGCATGTTGGCCGGAGAGTGCTTCTCCGGCCGCGAACTGCAACCTTGCAGGTACCTACCAGGTTCCCGGCCCAACTAAAGCCCCCAGACCCAAATTGAGAGGGGCTGCTTGGGGGCCCCCTGGGGGCCCTTCAGGCCAGCTAGGTCTTTGTGTCCTGGCTCATTCGGTTTGGGAGCTGTTGCTGCAGTTGGGCATGTTGGCCGGAGAGTGCTTCTCGGGCCTCGAACTGCAACCTTGCAGGAATCTCCCAGGTTCCCGGCCCAACAAAAGCCCCCAGACCCAAATGGAGAGGGGCTGCTTGGGGGCCCCCTGGGGGCCCTTCAGGCCAGCTAGGTCTTTGGGTCCTGGCTCCTTCGCTTTGGGAGCTGTTGCTGCAGTTGTGCATGTTGGCCGGAGAGTGCTTCTCCGGCCGCGAACTGCAACCTTGCAGGTACCTCTCAGGTTCCCGGCCCAACTAAAGCCCCCAGACCCAAATGGAGAGGAGCTCCTTGGGGGCCCCCTGGGGGCCCTTCAGGCCAGCTAGGTCTTTGGGTCCTGGCTCATTCGGTTTGGGAGCTGTTGCTGCAGTTTGGCATGTTGGCCGGAGAGTGCTTCACGGGCCGCGAACTGCAACCTTGCAGGAATCTCCCAGGTTCCATGCCAAACGAAAGCCCCCAGACCCAAATTGAGAGGGGCTGCTTGGGGGCCCCCTGGGGGCCCTTCAGGCCAGCTAGGTCTTTGGGTCCTGGCTCCTTCGGTTTGGGAGCTGTTGCTGCAGTTGGGCATGTTGGCCGGAGAGTGCTTCTCGGGCCGCGAACTGCAACCTTGCATGAATCTCCCAGGTTCCCCGCCCAACGAAAGCCCCCAGACCCAAATGGAGAGGGGCTGCTTGGGGGACCCCTGGGGGCCCTTCAGGCCAGCTAGGTCTTTGGGTCCTGGCTCCTTTGCTTTGGGAGCTGTTGCTGCAGTTGGTCATGTTGGCCGGAGAGTGCTTCTCGGGCCGCGAAATGTAAACTTGCAGGTACCTCTCAGGTATAGATGCCCAACGAAAGCCCCCAGACCCAAATGGAGAGGGGCTGCTTGGGGGCCCCCTGGGGGCCCTTCAGGCCAGCTAGGTCTTTGTGTCCTGGCTCATTCGGTTTGGGAGCTGTTGCTGCAGTTGGGCATGTTGGCCAGAGAGAGCTTCTCGGGCCTCGAACTGCAACCTTGCAGGAATCTCCCAGGTTCCAGGCCCAACAAAAGCCCCCAGACCCAAATGGAGAGGGGCTGCTTGGGGGCCCCCTGGGGGCCCTTCAGGCCAGCTAGGTCTTTGGGTCCTGGCTCCTTCGCTTTGGGAGCTGTTGCTGCAGTTGGGCATGTTGGCCGGAGAATGCTTCTCCGGTCGCGAACTGCAACCTTGCAGGTACCTCCCAGGTTCCATGCCCAACGAAAGCCCCCAGACCCAAATGGAGAGGAGCTCCTTGGGGCCCCCCTGGGGGCCCTTCAGGCCAGCTAGGTCTTTGTGTCCTGGCTCCTTCGGTTTGGGAGCTGTTGCTGCAGTTGGGCATGTTGGCCGGAGAGTGCTTCTCGGGCCGCGAACTGCAACCTTGCAGGTACCTCCCAGGTTCCCGGCCCAACGAAAGCCCCCAGACCCAAATTGAGAGGGGCTGCTTGGGGGCCCCCTGGGGGCCCTTAAGGCCAGCTAGGTCTTTGGGTCCTGGCTCATTCGGTTTGGGAGCTGTTGCTGCAGTTGGGCATGTTGGCCGGAGAGTGCTTCTCGGGCCTCGAACTGCAACCTTGCAGGAATCTCCCAGGTTCCCGGCCCAACAAAAGCCCCCAGACCCAAATGGAGAGGGGCTGCTTGGGGGCCCCCTGGGGGCCCTTCAGGCCAGCTAGGTCTTTGGGTCCTGGCTCCTTCGCTTTGGGAGCTGTTGCTGCAGTTGGGCATGTTGGCCGGAGAGTGCTTCTCCGGCCGCGAACTGCAACCTTGCAGGTACCTCTCAGGTTCCCGGCCCAACTAAAGCCCCCCGACCCAAATGGAGAGGAGCTCCTTGGGGGCCCCCTGGGGGCCCTTCAGGCCAGCTAGGTCTTTGGGTCCTGGCTCCTTCGCTTTGGGAGCTGTTGCTGCAGTTGGGCATGTTGGCCGGAGAGTGCTTCTCGGGCCGCGAACTGCAACCTTGCAGGAATCTCCCAGGTTCCATGCCCAACGAAAGCCCCCAGACCCAAATTGAGAGGGGCTGCTTGGGGGCCCCCTGGGGGCCCTTCAGGCCAGCTAGGTCTTTGGGTCCTGGCTCCTTCGGTTTGGGAGCTGTTGCTGCAGTTGGGCATGTTGGCCGGAGAGTGCTTCTCGGGCTGCGAACTGCAACCTTGCAGGAATCTCCCAGGTTCCCCGCCCAACGAAAGCCCCCAGACCCAAATGGAGAGGGGCTGCTTGGGGGACCCCTGGGGGCCCTTCAGGCCAGCTAGGTCTTTGGGTCCTGGCTCCTTCGCTTTGGGAGCTGTTGCTGCAGTTGGGCATGTTGGCCGGAGAGTGCTTCTCCGGCCGCGAACTGCAACCTTGCAGGATTCTCCCAGGTTCCCGGCCCAACGAAAGCCCCCAGACCCAAATGGAGAGGGGCTGCTTGGGGGCCCCCTGGGGGCCCTTCAGGCCAGCTAGGTCTTGGGGTCCTGGCTCCTTCGGTTTGGGAGCTGTTGCTGCAGTTGGGCATGTTGGCCGGAGAGTGCTTCTCGGGCCGCGAACTGCAACCTTGCAGGTACCTCCCAGGTTCCCGGCCCAACGAAAGCCCCCAGACCCAAATGGAGAGGGGCTGCTTGGGGGCCCCCTGGGGGCCCTTCAGGCCAGCTAGGTCTTTGGGTCCTGGCTCCTTCGCTTTGGGAGCTGTTGCTGCAGTTGGGCATGTTGGCCGGAGAGTGCTTCTCGGGCCGCGAACTGCAACCTTGCAGGTACCTCCCAGGTTCCCGGCCCAACGAAAGCCCCCAGACCCAAATGGAGAGGAGCTCCTTGGGGGCCCCATGGGGGCCCTTCAGGCCAGCTAGGTCTTTGGGTCCTGGCTCCTTCGGTTTGGGAGCTGTTGCTGCAGTTGGGCATGTTGGCCGGAGAGTGCTTCTCGTGCCGCGAACTGCAACCTTGCAGGTACCTCCCAGGTTCCCGGCCCAACGAAAGCCCCCAGACCCAAATTGAGAGGGGCTGCTTGGGGACCCCCTGGGGGCCCTTCAGGCCAGCTAGGTCTTTGGGTCCTGGCTCCTTCGCTTTGGGAGCTGTTGCTGCAGTTGGGCATGTTGGCCGGAGAGTGCTTCTCGGGCCGCGAACTGCAACCTTGCAGGTACCTCCCAGGTTCCCGGCCCAACGAAAGCCCCCAGACCCAAATGGAGAGGGGCTGCTTGGGGGCCCCCTGGGGGCCCTTCAGGCCAGCTAGGTCTTTGGGTCCTGGCTCCTTCGCTTTGGGAGCTGTTGCTGCAGTTGGGCATGTTGGCCGGAGAGTGCTTCTCCGGCCGCGAACTGCAACCTTGCAGGTACCTACCAGGTTCCCGGCCCAACTAAAGCCCCCAGACCCAAATTGAGAGGGGCTGCTTGGGGGCCCCCTGGGGGCCCTTCAGGCCAGCTAGGTCTTTGTGTCCTGGCTCATTCGGTTTGGGAGCTGTTGCTGCAGTTGGGCATGTTGGCCGGAGAGTGCTTCTCGGGCCTCGAACTGCAACCTTGCAGGAATCTCCCAGGTTCCCGGCCCAACAAAAGCCCCCAGACCCAAATTGAGAGGGGCTGCTTGGGGGCCCCCTGGGGGCCCTTCAGGCCAGCTAGGTCTTTGGGTCCTGGCTCCTTCGCTTTGGGAGCTGTTGCTGCAGTTGGGCATGTTGGCCGGAGAGTGCTTCTCGGGCCGCGAACTGCAACCTTGCAGGTACCTCCCAGGTTCCCGGCCCAACGAAAGCCCCCAGACCCAAATTGAGAGGGGCTGCTTGGGGGCCCCCTGGGGTCCCTTCAGGCCAGCTAGGTCTTTGGGTCCTGGCTCCTTCGCTTTGGGAGCTGTTGCTGCAGTTGGGCATGTTGGCCGGAGAGTGCTTCTCGGGCCGCGAACTGCAACCTTGCAGGATTCTCCCAGGTTCCCGGCCCAACGAAAGCCCCCAGACCCAAATTGAGAGGGGCTGCTTGGGGGCCCCCTGGGGGCACTTCAGGCCAGCTAGGTCTTTGGGTCCTGGCTCCTTCGGTTTGGGAGCTGTTGCTGCAGTTGGGCATGTTGGCCGGAGAGTGCTTCTCGGGCCGCGAACTGCAACCTTGCAGGAATCTCCCAGGTTCCCGGCCCAACAAAAGCCCCCAGACCCAAATGGAGAGGGGCTGCATGGGGGCCCCCTGGGGGCCCTTCAGGCCAGCTAGGTCTTTGGGTCCTGGCTCCTTCGCTTTGGGAGCTGTTGCTGCAGTTGGGCATGTTGGCCGGAGAGTGCTTCTCGGGCCGCGAAATGTAAACTTGCAGGTACCTCTCAGGTATAGATGCCCAACGAAAGCCCCCAGACCCAAATGGAGAGGGGCTGCTTGGGGGCCCCCTGGGGGCCCTTCAGGCCAGCTAGGTCTTTGTGTCCTGGCTCATTCGGTTTGGGAGCTGTTGCTGCAGTTGGGCATGTTGGCCAGAGAGAGCTTCTCGGGCCTCGAACTGCAACCTTGCAGGAATCTCCCAGGTTCCAGGCCCAACAAAAGCCCCCAGACCCAAATGGAGAGGGGCTGCTTGGGGGCCCCCTGGGGGCCCTTCAGGCCAGCTAGGTCTTTGGGTCCTGGCTCCTTCGCTTTGGGAGCTGTTGCTGCAGTTGGGCATGTTGGCCGGAGAATGCTTCTCCGGTCGCGAACTGCAACCTTGCAGGTACCTCCCAGGTTCCATGCCCAACGAAAGCCCCCAGACCCAAATGGAGAGGAGCTCCTTGGGGCCCCCCTGGGGGCCCTTCAGGCCAGCTAGGTCTTTGTGTCCTGGCTCCTTCGGTTTGGGAGCTGTTGCTGCAGTTGGGCATGTTGGCCGGAGAGTGCTTCTCGGGCCGCGAACTGCAACCTTGCAGGTACCTCCCAGGTTCCCGGCCCAACGAAAGCCCCCAGACCCAAATTGAGAGGGGCTGCTTGGGGGCCCCCTGGGGGCCCTTAAGGCCAGCTAGGTCTTTGGGTCCTGGCTCATTCGGTTTGGGAGCTGTTGCTGCAGTTGGGCATGTTGGCCGGAGAGTGCTTCTCGGGCCTCGAACTGCAACCTTGCAGGAATCTCCCAGGTTCCCGGCCCAACAAAAGCCCCCAGACCCAAATGGAGAGGGGCTGCTTGGGGGCCCCCTGGGGGCCCTTCAGGCCAGCTAGGTCTTTGGGTCCTGGCTCCTTCGCTTTGGGAGCTGTTGCTGCAGTTGGGCATGTTGGCCGGAGAGTGCTTCTCCGGCCGCGAACTGCAACCTTGCAGGATTCTCCCAGGTTCCCGGCCCAACGAAAGCCCCCAGACCCAAATGGAGAGGAGCTCCTTGGGGGCCCCATGGGGGCCCTTCAGGCCAGCTAGGTCTTTGGGTCCTGGCTCCTTCGCTTTGGGAGCTGTTGCTGCAGTTGGGCATGTTGGCCGGAGAGTGCTTCTCGGGCCGCGAACTGCAACCTTGCAGGTACCTCCCAGGTTCCCGGCCCAACGAAAGCCCCCAGACCCAAATTGAGAGGGGCTGCTTGGGGACCCCCTGGGGGCCCTTCAGGCCAGCTAGGTCTTTGGGTCCTGGCTCCTTCGCTTTGGGAGCTGTTGCTGCAGTTGGGCATGTTGGCCGGAGAGTGCTTCTCGGGCCGCGAACTGCAACCTTGCAGGTACCTCCCAGGTTCCCGGCCCAACGAAAGCCCCCAGACCCAAATGGAGAGGGGCTGCTTGGGGGCCCCCTGGGGGCCCTTCAGGCCAGCTAGGTCTTTGGGTCCTGGCTCCTTCGCTTTGGGAGCTGTTGCTGCAGTTGTGCATGTTGGCCGGAGAGTGCTTCTCCGGCCGCGAACTGCAACCTTGCAGGTACCTCTCAGGTTCCCGGCCCAACTAAAGCCCCCAGACCCAAATGGAGAGGAGCTCCTTGGGGGCCCCCTGGGGGCCCTTCAGGCCAGCTAGGTCTTTGGGTCCTGGCTCATTCGGTTTGGGAGCTGTTGCTGCAGTTTGGCATGTTGGCCGGAGAGTGCTTCACGGGCCGCGAACTGCAACCTTGCAGGAATCTCCCAGGTTCCATGCCAAACGAAAGCCCCCAGACCCAAATTGAGAGGGGCTGCTTGGGGGCCCCCTGGGGGCCCTTCAGGCCAGCTAGGTCTTTGGGTCCTGGCTCCTTCGGTTTGGGAGCTGTTGCTGCAGTTGGGCATGTTGGCCGGAGAGTGCTTCTCGGGCCGCGAACTGCAACCTTGCATGAATCTCCCAGGTTCCCCGCCCAACGAAAGCCCCCAGACCCAAATGGAGAGGGGCTGCTTGGGGGACCCCTGGGGGCCCTTCAGGCCAGCTAGGTCTTTGGGTCCTGGCTCCTTTGCTTTGGGAGCTGTTGCTGCAGTTGGTCATGTTGGCCGGAGAGTGCTTCTCGGGCCGCGAAATGTAAACTTGCAGGTACCTCTCAGGTATAGATGCCCAACGAAAGCCCCCAGACCCAAATGGAGAGGGGCTGCTTGGGGGCCCCCTGGGGGCCCTTCAGGCCAGCTAGGTCTTTGTGTCCTGGCTCATTCGGTTTGGGAGCTGTTGCTGCAGTTGGGCATGTTGGCCAGAGAGAGCTTCTCGGGCCTCGAACTGCAACCTTGCAGGAATCTCCCAGGTTCCAGGCCCAACAAAAGCCCCCAGACCCAAATGGAGAGGGGCTGCTTGGGGGCCCCCTGGGGGCCCTTCAGGCCAGCTAGGTCTTTGGGTCCTGGCTCCTTCGCTTTGGGAGCTGTTGCTGCAGTTGGGCATGTTGGCCGGAGAATGCTTCTCCGGTCGCGAACTGCAACCTTGCAGGTACCTCCCAGGTTCCATGCCCAACGAAAGCCCCCAGACCCAAATGGAGAGGAGCTCCTTGGGGCCCCCCTGGGGGCCCTTCAGGCCAGCTAGGTCTTTGTGTCCTGGCTCCTTCGGTTTGGGAGCTGTTGCTGCAGTTGGGCATGTTGGCCGGAGAGTGCTTCTCGGGCCGCGAACTGCAACCTTGCAGGTACCTCCCAGGTTCCCGGCCCAACGAAAGCCCCCAGACCCAAATTGAGAGGGGCAGCTTGGGGGCCCCCTGGGGGCCCTTAAGGCCAGCTAGGTCTTTGGGTCCTGGCTCATTCGGTTTGGGAGCTGTTGCTGCAGTTGGGCATGTTGGCCGGAGAGTGCTTCTCGGGCCTCGAACTGCAACCTTGCAGGAATCTCCCAGGTTCCCGGCCCAACAAAAGCCCCCAGACCCAAATGGAGAGGGGCTGCTTGGGGGCCCCCTGGGGGCCCTTCAGGCCAGCTAGGTCTTTGGGTCCTGGCTCCTTCGCTTTGGGAGCTGTTGCTGCAGTTGGGCATGTTGGCCGGAGAGTGCTTCTCCGGCCGCGAACTGCAACCTTGCAGGTACCTCTCAGGTTCCCGGCCCAACTAAAGCCCCCCGACCCAAATGGAGAGGAGCTCCTTGGGGGCCCCCTGGGGGCCCTTCAGGCCAGCTAGGTCTTTGGGTCCTGGCTCCTTCGCTTTGGGAGCTGTTGCTGCAGTTGGGCATGTTGGCCGGAGAGTGCTTCTCGGGCCGCGAACTGCAACCTTGCAGGAATCTCCCAGGTTCCATGCCCAACGAAAGCCCCCAGACCCAAATTGAGAGGGGCTGCTTGGGGGCCCCCTGGGGGCCCTTCAGGCCAGCTAGGTCTTTGGGTCCTGGCTCCTTCGGTTTGGGAGCTGTTGCTGCAGTTGGGCATGTTGGCCGGAGAGTGCTTCTCGGGCTGCGAACTGCAACCTTGCAGGAATCTCCCAGGTTCCCCGCCCAACGAAAGCCCCCAGACCCAAATGGAGAGGGGCTGCTTGGGGGACCCCTGGGGGCCCTTCAGGCCAGCTAGGTCTTTGGGTCCTGGCTCCTTCGCTTTGGGAGCTGTTGCTGCAGTTGGGCATGTTGGCCGGAGAGTGCTTCTCCGGCCGCGAACTGCAACCTTGCAGGATTCTCCCAGGTTCCCGGCCCAACGAAAGCCCCCAGACCCAAATGGAGAGGGGCTGCTTGGGGGCCCCCTGGGGGCCCTTCAGGCCAGCTAGGTCTTTGGGTCCTGGCTCCTTCGCTTTGGGAGCTGTTGCTGCAGTTGGGCATGTTGGCCGGAGAGTGCTTCTCGGGCCGCGAACTGCAACCTTGCAGGTACCTCCCAGGTTCCCGGCCCAACGAAAGCCCCCAGACCCAAATGGAGAGGGGCTGCTTGGGGGCCCCCTGGGGGCCCTTCAGGCCAGCTAGGTCTTTGGGTCCTGGCTCCTTCGCTTTGGGAGCTGTTGCTGCAGTTGGGCATGTTGGCCGGAGAGTGCTTCTCGGGCCGCGAACTGCAACCTTGCAGGTACCTCCCAGGTTCCCGGCCCAACGAAAGCCCCCAGACCCAAATGGAGAGGAGCTCCTTGGGGGCCCCATGGGGGCCCTTCAGGCCAGCTAGGTCTTTGGGTCCTGGCTCCTTCGGTTTGGGAGCTGTTGCTGCAGTTGGGCATGTTGGCCGGAGAGTGCTTCTCGTGCCGCGAACTGCAACCTTGCAGGTACCTCCCAGGTTCCCGGCCCAACGAAAGCCCCCAGACCCAAATTGAGAGGGGCTGCTTGGGGGCCCCCTGGGGTCCCTTCAGGCCAGCTAGGTCTTTGGGTCCTGGCTCCTTCGCTTTGGGAGCTGTTGCTGCAGTTGGGCATGTTGGCCGGAGAGTGCTTCTCGGGCCGCGAACTGCAACCTTGCAGGTACCTCCCAGGTTCCCGGCCCAACGAAAGCCCCCAGACCCAAATGGAGAGGGGCTGCTTGGGGGCCCCCTGGGGGCCCTTCAGGCCAGCTAGGTCTTTGGGTCCTGGCTCCTTCGCTTTGGGAGCTGTTGCTGCAGTTGGGCATGTTGGCCGGAGAGTGCTTCTCCGGCCGCGAACTGCAACCTTGCAGGTACCTACCAGGTTCCCGGCCCAACTAAAGCCCCCAGACCCAAATTGAGAGGGGCTGCTTGGGGGCCCCCTGGGGGCCCTTCAGGCCAGCTAGGTCTTTGTGTCCTGGCTCATTCGGTTTGGGAGCTGTTGCTGCAGTTGGGCATGTTGGCCGGAGAGTGCTTCTCGGGCCTCGAACTGCAACCTTGCAGGAATCTCCCAGGTTCCCGGCCCAACAAAAGCCCCCAGACCCAAATTGAGAGGGGCTGCTTGGGGGCCCCCTGGGGGCCCTTCAGGCCAGCTAGGTCTTTGGGTCCTGGCTCCTTCGCTTTGGGAGCTGTTGCTGCAGTTGGGCATGTTGGCCGGAGAGTGCTTCTCGGGCCGCGAACTGCAACCTTGCAGGTACCTCCCAGGTTCCCGGCCCAACGAAAGCCCCCAGACCCAAATTGAGAGGGGCTGCTTGGGGGCCCCCTGGGGTCCCTTCAGGCCAGCTAGGTCTTTGGGTCCTGGCTCCTTCGCTTTGGGAGCTGTTGCTGCAGTTGGGCATGTTGGCCGGAGAGTGCTTCTCGGGCCGCGAACTGCAACCTTGCAGGATTCTCCCAGGTTCCCGGCCCAACGAAAGCCCCCAGACCCAAATTGAGAGGGGCTGCTTGGGGGCCCCCTGGGGGCACTTCAGGCCAGCTAGGTCTTTGGGTCCTGGCTCCTTCGGTTTGGGAGCTGTTGCTGCAGTTGGGCATGTTGGCCGGAGAGTGCTTCTCGGGCCGCGAACTGCAACCTTGCAGGAATCTCCCAGGTTCCCGGCCCAACAAAAGCCCCCAGACCCAAATGGAGAGGGGCTGCATGGGGGCCCCCTGGGGGCCCTTCAGGCCAGCTAGGTCTTTGGGTCCTGGCTCCTTCGCTTTTGGAGCTGTTGCTGCAGTTGGGCATGTTGGCCGGAGAGTGCTTCTCGGGCCGCGAACTGCAACCTTGCAGGAATCTCCCAGGTTCCCGGCCCAACAAAAGCCCCCAGACCCAAATGGAGAGGAGCTCCTTGGGGGCCCCATGGGGGCCCTTCAGGCCAGCTAGGTCTTTGTGTCCTGGCTCATTCGGTTTGGGAGCTGTTGCTGCAGTTGGGCATGTTGTCCGGAGAGTGCTTCTCGGGCCTCGAACTGCAACCTTGCAGGAATCTCCCAGGTTCCCGGCCCAACAAAAGCCCCCAGACCCAAATGGAGAGGGGCTGCTTGGGGGCCCCCTGGGGGCCCTTCAGGCCAGCTAGGTCTTTGTGTCCTGGCTCATTCGGTTTGGGAGCTGTTGCTGCAGTTGGGCATGTTGGCCGGAGAGTGCTTCTCGGGCCTCGAACTGCAACCTTGCAGGAATCTCCCAGGTTCCCGGCCCAACAAAAGCCCCCAGACCCAAATGGAGAGGGGCTGCTTGGGGGCCCCCTGGGGGCCCTTCAGGCCAGCTAGGTCTTTGGGTCCTGGCTCCTTCGCTTTGGGAGCTGTTGCTGCAGTTGGGCATGTTGGCCGGAGAGTGCTTCTCCGGCCGCGAACTGCAACCTTGCAGGTACCTCTCAGGTTCCCGGCCCAACTAAAGCCCCCCGACCCAAATGGAGAGGAGCTCCTTGGGGGCCCCATGGGGGCTCTTCAGGCCAGCTAGGTCTTTGGGTCCTGGCTCCTTCGTTTTGGGAGCTGTTTCTGCAGTTGGGCATGTTGGCCGGAGAGTGCTTCACGGGCCGCGAACTGTAACCTTGCAGGTACCTCTCAGGTATAGATGCCCAACGAAAGCCCCCAGACCCAAATGGAGAGGGGCTGCTTGGGGGCCCCCTGGGGGCCCTTCAGGCCAGCTAGGTCTTTGGGTCCTGGCTCCTTCGCTTTGGGAGCTGTTGCTGCAGTTGGGCATGTTGGCCGGAGAGTGCTTCTCCGGCCGCGAACTGCAACCTTGCAGGTACCTCCCAGGTTCCCTGCCCAACTAAAGCCCCCAGACCCAAATTGAGAGGGGCTGCTTGGGGGCCCCCTGGGGGCCCTTCAGGCCAGCTAGGTCTTTGTGTCCTGGCTCATTCGGTTTGGGAGCTGTTGCTGCAGTTGGGCATGTTGGCCGGAGAGTGCTTCTCGGGCCGTGAACTGCAACCTTGCAGGAATCTCCCAAGTTCCCGGCCCAACGAAAGCCCCCAGACCCAAATGGAGAGGGGCTGCTTGGGGGCCCCCTGGGGGCCCTTCAGGCCAGCTAGGTCTTTGGGTCCTGGCTCCTTCGGTTTGGGAGCTGTTGCTGCAGTTGGGCATGTTGGCCGGAGAGTGCTTCTCGGGCCGCGAACTGCAACCTTGCAGGTACCTCCCAGGTTCCCGGCCCAACGAAAGCCCCCAGACCCAAATGGAGAGGGGCTGCTTGGGGGCCCCCTGGGGGCACTTCAGGCCAGCTAGTTCTTTGGGTCCTGGCTCCTTCGCTTTGGGAGCTGTTGCTGCAGTTGGGCATGTTGGCTAGAGAGTGCTTCTCCGGCCGCGAACTGCAACCTTGCATTTACCTCCCAGGTTCCCGGCCCAACAAAAGCCCCCAGACCCAAATGGAGAGGGGCTGTTTGGGGGCCCCCTGGGGGCCCTTCAGGCCAGCTAGGTCTTTGGGTCCTGGCTCCTTCGGTTTGGGAGCTGTTGCTGCAGTTGGGCATGTTGGCCGGAGAGTGCTTCTCCGGCGGCGAACTGCAACCTTGCAGGATTCTCCCAGGTTCCCGGCCCAACGAAAGCCCCCAGACCCAAATGGAGAGGGGCTGCTTGGGGGCCCCCTGGGGGCACTTCAGGCCAGCTAGGTCTTTGGGTCCTGGCTCCTTCGCTTTGGGAGCTGTTGCTGCAGTTGGGCATGTTGGCTAGAGAGTGCTTCTCCGGCCGCGAACTGCAACCTTGCAGGTACCTCCCAGGTTCCCGGCCCAACTAAAGCCCCCAGACCCAAATGGAGAGGGGCTGCTTGGTGGCCTTCTGGGGGCCCTTCAGGCCAGCTAGGTCTTTGGGTCCTGGCTCCTTCGGTTTGGGAGCTGTTGCTGCAGTTGGGCATGTTGGCCGGAGAGTGCTTCACGGGCCGCGAACTGCAACCTTGCAGGAATCTCCCAGGTTCCATGCCCAACGAAAGCCCCCAGACCCAAATTGAGAGGGGCTGCTTGGGGGCCCCCTGGGGGCCCTTCAGGCCAGCTAGGTCTTTGGGTCCTGGCTCCTTCGCTTTGGGAGCTGTTGCTGCAGTTGGGCATGTTGGCCGGAGAGTGCTTCTCGGGCCGCGAACTGCAACCTTGCATGAATCTCCCAGGTTCCCCGCCCAAGGAAAGCCCCCAGACCCAAATTGAGAGGGGCTGCTTGGGGGACCCCTGGGGGCCCTTCAGGCCAGCTAGGTCTTTGGGTCCTGGCTCCTTCGCTTTGGGAGCTGTTGCTGCAGTTGGGCATGTTGGCCGGAGAGTGCTTCTCGGGCCGCGAACTGTAACCTTGCAGGTACCTCTCAGGTATAGATGCCCAACGAAAGCCCCCAGACCCAAATGGAGAGGGGCTGCTTGGGGGCCCCCTGGGGGCCCTTCAGGCCAGCTAGGTCTTTGGGTCCTGGCTCCTTCGCTTTGGGAGCTGTTGCTGCAGTTGGGCATGTTGGCCGGAGAATGCTTCTCCGTTCGCGAACTGCAACCTTGCAGGTACCTCCCAGGTTCCATGCCCAACGAAAGCCCCCAGACCCAAATTGAGAGGGGCTGCTTGGGGGCCCCCTGGGGGCCCTTCAGGCCAGCTAGGTCTTTGGGTCCTGGCTCCTTCGCTTTGGGAGCTGTTGCTGCAGTTGGGCATGTTGGCCGGAGAGTGCTTCTCCGGCCGCGAACTGCAACCTTGCAGGTACCTCCCAGGTTCCCGGCCCAACGAAAGCCCCCAGACCCAAATTGAGAGGGGCTGCTTGGGGGCCCCCTGGGGGCCCTTCAGGCCAGCTAGGTCTTTGGGTCCTGGCTCCTTCGCTTTGGGAGCTGTTGCTGCAGTTGGGCATGTTGGCCGGAGAGTGCTTCTCGGGCCGCGAACTGCAACCTTGCAGGTACCTCCCAGGTTCCCGGCCCAACGAAAGCCCCCAGACCCAAATGGAGAGGGGCTGCTTGGGGGCCCCCTGGGGGCCCTTCAGGCCAGCTAGGTCTTTGGGTCCTGGCTCCTTCGGTTTGGGAGCTGTTGCTGCAGTTGGGCATGTTGGCCGGAGAGTGCTTCTCGGGCCGCGAACTGCAACCTTGCAGGTACCTCCCAGGTTCCCGGCCCAACTAAAGCCCCCAGACCCAAATGGAGAGGAGCTCCTTGGGGGCCCCATGGGGGCCCTTCAGGCCAGCTAGGTCTTTGGGTCCTGGCTCCTTCGCTTTGGGAGCTGTTGCTGGATATTGGGCATGTTGGCCGGAGAGTGCTTCTCGATCCGCGAACTGCAACCTTGCTGGTATCTCCCAGGTTCTCAGCCTAAAGAAAGCCCCCAGACCCAAATGGAGAGGGGCTGCTTGGGGGCCCCCTGGGGGCCCTTCAGGCCAGCTAGGTCTTTGGGTCCTGGCTCCTTCGCTTTGGGAGCTGTTGCTGCAGTTGGGCATGTTGGCCGGAGAGTGCTTCTCGGGCCGAGAACTGCAACCTTGCAGGTACCTCCCAGGTTCCCGGCCCAACTAAAGCCCCCAGACCCAAATGGAGAGGGGCTGCTTGGGGGCCCCCTGGGGGCCCTTCAGGCCAGCTAGGTCTTTGGGTCCTGGCTCATTCGGTTTGGGAGCTGTTGCTGCAGTTGGGCATGTTGGCCGGAGAGTGCTTCTCGGGCCTCGAACTGCAACCTTGCAGGAATCTCCCAGGTTCCCGGCCCAACAAAAGCCCCCAGACCCAAATGGAGAGGGGCTGCATGGGGGCCCCCTGGGGGCCCTTCAGGCCAGCTAGGTCTTTGGGTCCTGGCTCCTTCGCTTTGGGAGCTGTTGCTGCAGTTGGGCATGTTGGCCGGAGAGTGCTTCTCGGGCCTCGAACTGCAACCTTGCAGGAATCTCCCAGGTTCCCGGCCCAACAAAAGCCCCCAGACCCAAATGGAGAGGGGCTGTTTGGGGGCCCTCTGGGGGCCCTTCAGGCCAGCTAGGTCTTTGTGTCCTGGCTCCTTCGGTTTGGGAGCTGTTGCTGCAGTTGGGCATGTTGGCCGGAGAGTGCTTCTCGGGCCTCGAACTGCAACCTTGCAGGAATCTCCCAGGTTCCCGGCCCAACAAAAGCCCCCAGACCCAAATGGAGAGGGGCTGCTTGGGGGCCCCCTGGGGGCCCTTCAGGCCAGCTAGGTCTTTGTGTCCTGGCTCATTCGGTTTGGGAGCTGTTGCTGCAGTTGGGCATGTTGGCCGGAGAGTGCTTCTCGGGCCTCGAACTGCAACCTTGCAGGAATCTCCCAGGTTCCCGGCCCAACAAAAGCCCCCAGACCCAAATGGAGAGGGGCTGCTTGGGGGCCCCCTGGGGGCCCTTCAGGCCAGCTAGGTCTTTGGGTCCTGGCTCCTTCGCTTTGGGAGCTGTTGCTGCAGTTGGGCATGTTGGCCGGAGAGTGCTTCTCCGGCCGCGAACTGCAACCTTGCAGGTACCTCTCAGGTTCCCGGCCCAACTAAAGCCCCCAGACCCAAATGGAGAGGAGCTCCTTGGGGGCCCCATGGGGGCCCTTCAGGCCAGCTAGGTCTTTGGGTCCTGGCTCCTTCGGTTTGGGAGCTGTTGCTGCAGTTGGGCATGTTGGCCGGAGAGTGCTTCTCGGGCCGCGAACTGCAACCTTGCAGGAATCTCCCAGGTTCCATGCCCAACGAAAGCCCCCAGACCCAAATGGAGAGGGGCTGCTTGGGGGCCCCCTGGGGGCCCTTCAGGCCAGCTAGGTCTTTGGGTCCTGGCTCCTTCGCTTTGGGAGCTGTTGCTGCAGTTGGGCATGTTGGCCGGAGAGTGCTTCTCGGGCCGCGAACTGCAACCTTGCATGAATCTCCCAGGTTCCCCGCCCAACGAAAGCCCCCAGACCCAAATGGAGAGGGGCTGCTTGGGGGCCCCCTGGGGGCCCTTCAGGCCAGCTAGGTCTTTGGGTCCTGGCTCCTTCGCTTTGGGAGCTGTTGCTGCAGTTGGGCATGTTGGCCGGAGAGTGCTTCTCGGGCCGCGAACTGTAACCTTGCAGGTACCTCTCAGGTATAGATGCCCAACGAAAGCCCCCAGACCTAAATGGAGAGGGGCTGCTTGGGGGCCCCCTGGGGGCCCTTCAGGCCAGCTAGGTCTTTGGGTCCTGGCTCCTTCGCTTTGGGATCTGTTGCTGCAGTTGGGCATGTTGGCCGGAGAATGCTTCTCCGGTCGCGAACTGCAACCTTGCAGGTACCTCCCAGGTTCCATGCCCAACGAAAGCCCCCAGACCCAAATGGAGATGAGCTCCTTGGGGCCCCCCTGGGGGCCCTTCAGGCCAGCTAGGTCTTTGTGTCCTGGCTCCTTCGCTTTGGGAGCTGTTGCTGCAGTTGTGCATGTTGGCCGGAGAGTGCTTCTCGGGCCGCGAACTGCAACCTTGCAGGTACCTCCCAGGTTCCCGGCCCAACGAAAGCCCCGAGACCCAAATTGAGAGGGGCTGCTTGGGGGCCCCCTGGGGGCCCTTCAGGCCAGCTAGGTCTTTGTGTCCTGGCTCATTCGGTTTGGGAGCTGTTGCTGCAGTTGGGCATGTTGGCCGGAGAGTGCTTCTCGGGCCTCGAAGTGCAACCTTGCAGGAATCTCCCAGGTTCCCGGCCCAACAAAAGCCCCCAGACCCAAATGGAGAGGGGCTGCTTGGGGGCCCCCTGGGGGCCCTTCAGGCCAGCTAGGTCTTTGGGTCCTGGCTCCTTCGCTTTGGGAGCTGTTGCTGCAGTTGGGCATGTTGGCCGGAGAGTGCTTCTCCGGCCGCGAACTGCAACCTTGCAGGTACCTCTCAGGTTCCCGGCCCAACTAAAGCCCCCCGACCCAAATGGAGAGGAGCTCCTTGGGGGCCCCCTGGGGGCCCTTCAGGCCAGCTAGGTCTTTGGGTCCTGGCTCCTTCGCTTTTGGGAGCTGTTGCTGCAGTTGGGCATGTTGGCCGGAGAGTGCTTCTCGGGCCGCGAACTGTAACCTTGCAGGTACCTCTCAGGTATACATGCCCAACGAAAGCCCCCAGACCCAAATTGAGAGGGGCTGCTTGGGGGCCCCCTGGGGGCCCTTCAGGCCAGCTAGGTCTTTGGGTCCTGGCTCCTTCGCTTTGGGAGCTGTTGCTGCAGTTGGGCATGTTGGCCGGAGAGTGCTTCTCGGGCCGCGAACTGCAACCTTGCAGGATTCTCCCAGGTTCCCGGCCCAACGAAAGCCCCCAGACCCAAATTGAGAGGGGCTGCTTGGGGGCCCCCTGGGGGCCCTTCAGGCCAGCTAGGTCTTTGGGTCCTGGCTCCTTCGGTTTGGGAGCTGTTGCTGCAGTTGGGCATGTTGGCCGGAGAGTGCTTCTCGGGCCGCGAACTGCAACCTTGCAGGTACCTCCCAGGTTCCCGGCCCAATGAAAGCCCCCAGACCCAAATTGAGAGGGGCTGCTTGGGGGCCCCCTGGGGGCCCTTCAGGCCAGCTAGGTCTTTGGGTCCTGGCTCCTTCGGTTTGGGAGCTGTTGCTGCAGTTGGGCATGTTGGCCGGAGAGTGCTTCTCGGTACGTGAACTGCAACCTTGCAGGTACCTCCCAGGTTCCCGGCCCAACGAAAGCCCCCAGACCCAAATTGAGAGGGGCTGCTTGGGGGCCCCCTGGGGGCCCTTCAGGCCAGCTAGGTCTTTGGGTCCTGGCTCCTTCGCTTTGGGAGCTGTTGCTGCAGTTGGGCATGTTGGCCGGAGAGTGCTTCTCGGGCCGCGAACTGCAACCTTGCAGGTACCTCCCAGGTTCCCGGCCCAACGAAAGCCCCCAGACCCAAATGGAGAGGGGCTGCTTGGGGGCCCCCTGGGGGCCCTTCAGGCCAGCTAGGTCTTTGGGTCCTGGCTCCTTCGCTTTGGGAGCTGTTGCTGCAGTTGGGCATGTTGGCTGGAGAGTGCTTCTCGGGCCGCGAACTGCAACCTTGCAGGTACCTCCCAGGTTCCCGGCCCAACTAAAGCCCTGTCGTGGTTTCACCCGGCTGAGGGCCAAGATCCACGCAGCTGCCTGCTCCTTTAAGGAAAAGGGCAGGTTAAAGGGAAGGGGAAGGGGGGTGAGATGTAAGGGAAGGGAAAAGGAAGAGAAAGGGGCAAATAACCCCAAAATCAAGAAATTAAGAGGCCCGTGGGTTGGGATAAGGATAGTTTACTAAGATAACAGAAAGATACAATGTAACAATACTAACAGGACTTCAAAGCAAAAATATATGAAGCTGTTGATACACAATGCATTTTCTCACCGAACCACACAACTCAGGCCGTGCCAACCAGAGCCGTCCCAGAACCCGACCGTCCCCCAAGAACCGCGCGTCCCGGAGCCGCCCCAGGCCTTCCTCCCATCAGCCCCCGATATCCTGGGCAGGACGTAACTGGCGTGGAATACTCTCTTTGGCCAGTTGGGCCACCTGTCCTGGCTTCGCCCCTCCTTTCTCATGAAGAGCTGAGAAAGTCCTTGACTGTCTGACAGCAACTAGAAACACCAGGGTGTTATCAGCAGTACTCCCATTTTACTCTCAAACACAGCATTCATCCGCTGTTACAAATGAATTTAACTCCATCCTGACCAAAACCAGGACATTATCCACCCCTTATTCCATACCATTTACGTCATGACCAAATCCAACCATTTCTTGTTTCAGACACCCATATATGTATGTACACATGTATACGCACACATGTGCATACAGGTATTATTCCCTTAGTCTATGGACCATTCTTCTGAGTTTGTTGAGTGAATGAACATTTAGTCCATGATGATCTTCAGGCTTCATTCGTCGTAACAGTCTCTCATGGTGTCAGTATGCGCCACTGGATCGTTGTATCTCGGGCTCTCAGTCGATACAGCTGACATGGTCCATGTTCATAGTCTGTGAATCGAAGATGTTCATTTTCAAAGGGAAGGAGGAAAAAGTTCTTGGAACACCAGGTCTTGGTCCCGTCATCGTGGCACTCTTCCTTCATTGACTTGTATGACTCCGGCTGTAACTCCATTGGTACAACATACAACAACATACAGCAATAATAGCAATAATGAATGTACAGAGCAGTTATTATAATACAATTTCTACCTTATTAGTTATATTGGTTATTCTCACCTAAAATCAAATCCCTCTGGGGTACACATCGAATCTCTCCATCCTTCTGCATCACCCACCAAGTACAACCAGGTCCTTGAGCAAAAGCAATCCCAGACATGGGTTTACCTTTGCCTGAAGCAGGGATGACCCAAACTGTCTTCCCTAATATACTCTTCATATGCACCACTGGGACTCTGTCTCCTTCTACAGTACGTGGAAATTTTGATTGGGCAGGACCAGCTCGATTGGTGGATCCTCTAGAGTTAACTAACCACGTGGCTTTGGCTAAATGTGTATCCCAGTGTTTGAATGTTCCGCCACCCATTGCTTTCAGGGTAGTCTTTAAGAGTCCATTATATCGTTCAATTTTCCCAGAGGCTGGTGCATGATAAGGAATGTGGTACACCCACTCAATGCCATGCTCTTTTGCCCAGGTGTCTATGAGAGCATTTCGGAAATGAGTCCCATTGTCTGACTCGATTCTTTCTGGGGTGCCGTGTCGCCATAGGACTTGCCTTTCAAGACCCAGGATTGTATTCCGGGCAGTGGCATGGGGTACAGGATATGTTTCTAGCCAGCCAGTGGTTGCCTCCACCATCGTAAGCACGTAACGCTTGCCATGGCGGGTGCGTGGGAGGGTGATGTAATCAATCTGCCAAGCCTCCCCATATTTGTATTTCATCCACCGTCCTCCATACCAAAGTGGCTTCAAGCGCTTAGCTTGCTTGATTGCGGCGCACGTCTCACATTCATGGATAACTTGTGCAATAGCATCCATGGTTAAGTCCACCCCTCGATCTCGAGCCCATCTATATGTTGCATCTCTCCCTTGATGACCTGAGGAATCATGAGCCCATCGAGCTAGGAATAATTCACCTTTACGTTGCCAGTCTAGGTCTACTTGAGCCACTTCAATCCTAGCAGCCTTATCTACCTGATGGTTGTTTTGATGTTCCTCCATGGCCCGACTCTTAGGCACATGGGCATCAACATGACGTACCTTTACAACAAGTTTCTCTAACCGGGCAGCAATATCTTGCCATAAGTCAGCAGCCCATATGGGTTTGCCTCTCCGCTGCCAGTTGTTCTTTTTCCACTGCTGCAACCAACCCCACAGGGCATTGGCTACCATCCATGAATCAGTGTAAAGGTAGAGCATTGGCCACTTTTCTCTCTCAGCAATGTCCAGGGCTAACTGGATGGCTTTCACCTCAGCGAACTGGCTTGATTCACCTTTTCCTTCAGTAGCTTCTGCTACTCGTCTTGTAGGACTCCATACAGCAGCTTTCCATCTTCGTTGCTTTCCCACAAGGCGACAGGAGCCATCAGTGAAAAGGGCATATTGCTTCTCATCCTCTGGCAGTTTGTTGTAAGGTGGGGCTTCTTCAGCCCGTGTCACCTCCTCATCCTCTGGTGACATCCCAAAATCTTTGCCTTCTGGCCAGTCTGTGATCACTTCCACGATTCCTGGGCGATTAGGGTTTCCTATTCGAGCCCGCTGAGTAATCAGTGCAACCCACTTGCTCCACGTAGCATCAGTGGCATGGTGTGTAGAAGGGACTTTCCCTTTGAACATCCAGCCCAGCACCGGCAGTCGGGGTGCCAGGAGGAGCTGGGCTTCAGTTCCAATCACTTCTGAAGCGGCTCGAACCCCTTCATAGGCGGCCAGTATTTCCTTTTCTGTTGGAGTGTAATTGGCCTCAGAGCCTTTGTAGGCCCGACTCCAAAACCCCAGCGGTCGACCTCGAGTCTCCCCTTGTGCTTTCTGCCAGAGACTCCAGGTGGGGCCATTCTCTCCGGCCGCAGTGTAAAGCACATTTTTAACATCTGTCCCTGTCCGGACAGGCCCAAGGGCCACTGCATGGACTATCTCGCGTTTGATCTGCTCAAAGGCTTGCTGCTGCTCAGGGCCCCATTGGAAATCATTCTTCTTCCGAGTTACATGGTAAAGTGGGCTCACAATGAGACTGTAGTTTGGGACATGCATTCGCCAAAAACCTATAACACCTAAGAAAGCTTGTGTTTCCTTTTTGTTGCTTGGTGGAGACATAGCTGCAATTTTATTGACAATGTCCATTGGGATCTGACGACGCCCATCCTGCCATTTTATTCCTAAAAACTGGATTTCTTGCGTAGGCCCCTTGACTTTACTTCGTTTTATAGCAAAACCAGCTTCTAGAAGGATTTGAATTATCCTTTTTCCTTTCTCAAATACTTCCTCTGCTGTATTGCCCCATACTATGATGTCATCAATATACTGCAGGTGATCTGGGGCTTCACCCTTTTCCAGTGTAGTCTGAATCAGTTCATGGCAGATGGTGGGGCTGTGTTTCCACCCCTGGGGCAGACGATTCCACGTGTATTGGATGCCCCTCCAGGTGAAAGCAAACTGTGGCCTGCATTCTGGCGCCAGTGGTATTGAAAAGAAAGCATTTGCAATGTCAATTGTGGCATACCACTTAGCTGCCTTTGACTCCAGTTCATACTGCAGTTCCAGCATGTCTGGTACAGCAGCACTCATACCTGGAGTGACTTCATTTAGGCCACGATAATCCACTGTCAGCCTCCACTCTCCATCAGACTTCCGCACTGGCCATATGGGACTGTTAAAGGGTGAGCGAGTTCGGCTGATCACTCCTTGACTCTCCAGTTGACGAATCAGCTTATGGATGGGGATCAGGGAATCCCGGTTAGTACGGTATTGTCTCCTGTGCACTGTCATTGTAGCAATTGGCACTTGCTGTTCTTCGACTTTCAACAACCCCACAACAGAAGGATTGTCCGAGAGTCCAGGCAATGCACGCAATTGCTCAGTTTCTTCTGTCTCCAAAGCAGCTATTCCAAAAGCCCATCGGTACCCTTTTGGGTCTTTAAAATACCCTCTACGGAGGTAATCCATACCTAAAATGCACGGAGCTTCTGGGCCAGTCACAATTGGGTGTTTCTCCCAGTCCTTCCCAGTTAAGCTCATTTCAGCCTCTAACACAGTCAATTGTTGGGATCCCCCTGTCACTCCAAAAATGCTAACAGGTTCAGTCCCAACATGATTCGATGGCATTATCGTACACTGGGCACCAGTATCCACCAGAGCCTTGTACTCTTGCGGGTCTGACGTGCCAGGCCATCGGATCCACACAGTCCAATAAACACGGTTATCCCTCTCCTCCACCTGGCTGGAGGCAGGGCACCTCTATTGTTGCTGACTGTGTTGACTGTTCACTGGTGCAGCGTTCTTCCTGGCAGAACCGCGTTGTGCGATTCTTTTACCTCGCAACTCATTTACTCGTGCTTGAAGGGCTGAGGTGGGCTGCATACCCCACTTCATCATGTCCTCACCATGGTCACACAGGTAAAACCACAGCGTCTCTCGCGGTGTGTACCTACTGTATCCTCCCTTCTGGGATGATGGACGCTTTCTCCCAATAGCTGCAACATGGCTGCATACGGGTTGGGAGATGGACACACTTTCATCAAGTCGCTTGACCAGTTTCTCTACCGCTGCGATCACAGAGAGTGAAACATTGTCCTGATATCTCCGGAGGTGGCCGGATACCTCAGATACGGTTGGTGGATACGTATCACTCCAGTCCATTGTTGCCAATGAATTGGTGTGCCCTGCTGGGGCACTTCGTACAACCTTACGCCACATATCTGGGGTGCATAGGACATCATCAGGATCAGAGGGAAGCTGTGGGTTGTCCAGATCATAATAAATTACCTCCCGTACAGCTAATTCTCTCAGGTGCTGGATAACTGCCTCTAGGTTGTTACACTTGGGTGTTTGACATGTGATGTATTCCTTTATGGGATACCTTTCCCTCACACTTGACAGTAGTCGCCTCCAGAGGCTGAGGATTTCAGGCTTTTCCCCAATTGCCTTATCAATGCCTCCTTCTCTAGCTAGGGATGCCAACTGCTTGGCCTCCCTGCCATCTAATTCCAGACTACTGGCTCCGTGATCCCAGCATCGGAGCAACCAAGTGATGATGTGCTCACCGGGGCGGCGGCTGAAATCTTTTCGAATTTCACGCAGCTCACTCAGGGACAGGGATCGTGTGACAACAACCTCATCCTGAGATGGTTGAGATGGAACAACCTTATCCCGGGATGGTTGAGATGGCTTTGCCTTATCCTGAGATGGTTTGGATGGCCCTGCCTTATCCTGAGATTCATCAGATGACCCAGCTTTATCCTGACCTTCATCAGATGACCCTGCTTTATCCTGACCTTCATCGGGTGGCCCTGATTCAATTTCATCCTCATCCTCATCCTTCACTACAGGAACAACTTTCTTTGTGTATTTCCTCTTTCGTACAGGAGCAACCGACACTGATGTGGGTTGATTTTTTGTTTTACCGGCAGTATCTGCTGTAGGGGCAGCAGTAGCTGCAGTTTCAGTTGGGCAGGTTGCAGTAGCCACAGTGCTAGTCACAGAAGTTACAGTGGCCTCAGTGTTAGTCCCAGTGGTTACAGTAGCTGCAGTTTCAGTTGGTCTGTTTTCCTTCCTTTCCCTCTGACACTGCTGACTGCTATCAAGCAGTGTTTGGTAAATAGTGGCCAGGGCCCAGCACAGTGCAGTAAACTGTGCATCTCTGGGAAACTTACGGCAATTTCTTTTCAGATATGCAGCCACTTTATCAGGGTCCTGTAACTGTTCGGGAGTGAAACTCCAAAACATCGGACGTGAGAAAGTGCCTAGGTAGTTGCCCATACTCTGCCACGTACCCTGCCACTCGTGATTATCTGGCCTCGCAGAACACTCTTGAGTGGTATTCATAAACCTTTGCTTAATATTTAACAAAAGCAGAACCGTATTCACCAAACATAACAACAGCAAAATGCTAGTTTGAACATCCCAGGGATATTGGAAATTTTCAAAAACTGTTACCAGAGCTGTTGTATTTAGCCCAAAGGAAGAGAAAACAGCATAGATATTTCTTTCTGTACTCCCACCATACCAGCTGCCATTGTTAATCCCTGCCGGTCTAAAGAATAGACAGAGCAGCAAAATCTTATACACATACCGGAGCATCGTGACCAGAGACTGCTTAAATCAAAGTGCTTATCACAACTTTGACTTAATTACAATCCAGTCAGGGTCAGATCTAACGTTATCCCAACCTTTCGAGCCCCACGTTGGGCGCCAAAAAGACTGTCGTGGTTTCACCCGGCTGAGGGCCAAGATCCACGCAGCTGCCTGCTCCTTTAAGGAAAAGGGCAGGTTAAAGGGAAGGGGAAGGGGGGTGAGAAGTAAGGGAAGGGAAAAGGAAGAGAAAGGGGCAAATAACCCCAAAATCAAGAAATTAAGAGGCCCGTGGGTTGGGATAAGGATAGTTTACTAAGATAACAGAAAGATACAATGTAACAATACTAACAGGACTTCAAAGCAAAAATATATGAAGCTGTTGATACACAATGCATTTTCTCACCGAACCACACAACTCAGGCCGTGCCAACCAGAGCCGTCCCAGAACCCGACCGTCCCCCAAGAACCGCGCGTCCCGGAGCCGCCCCAGGCCTTCCTCCCATCAGCCCCCGATATCCTGGGCAGGACGTAACTGGCGTGGAATACTCTCTTTGGCCAGTTGGGCCACCTGTCCTGGCTTCGCCCCTCCTTTCTCATGAAGAGCTGAGAAAGTCCTTGACTGTCTGACAGCAACTAGAAACACCAGGGTGTTATCAGCAGTACTCCCATTTTACTCTCAAACACAGCATTCATCCGCTGTTACAAATGAATTTAACTCCATCCTGACCAAAACCAGGACAAGCCCCCAGACCCAAATGGAGAGGAGCTCCTTGGGGGCCCCATGGGGGCCCTTCAGGCCAGCTAGGTCTTTGGGTCCCGGCTCCTTCGCTTTGGGAGCTGTTGCTGCAGTTGGGCATGTTGGCCGGAGAGTGCTTCTCGGGCCGCGAACTGCAACCTTGCAGGTACCTCCCAGGTTCCATGCCCAACGAAAGCCCCCAGACCCAAATTGAGAGGGGCTGCTTGGGGGCCCCCTGGGGGCCCTTCAGGCCAGCTAGGTCTTTGGGTCCTGGCTCCTTCGGTTTGGGAGCTGTTGCTGCAGTTGGGCATGTTGGCCGGAGAGTGCTTCTCGGGCCGCGAACTGCAACCTTGCAGGATTCTCCCAGGTTCCCGGCCCAACGAAAGCCCCCAGACCCAAATGGAGAGGGGCTGCTTGGGGGCCCCCTGGGGGCACTTCAGGCCAGCTAGGTCTATGGGTCCTGGCTCCTTCGCTTTGGGAGCTGTTGCTGCAGTTGGGCATGTTGGCCGGAGAGTGCTTCTCCGGCCGCGAACTGCAACCTTGCAGGTACCTCCCAGGTTCCCGGCCCAACTAAAGCCCCCAGACCCAAATGGAGAGGGGCTGCTTGGGGGCCCCCTGGGGGCCCTTCAGGCCAGCTAGGTCTTTGGGTCCTGGCTCCTTCGCTTTGGGAGCTGTTGCTGGATATTGGGCATGTTGGCCGGAGAGTGCTTCTCGGTCCGCGAACTGCAACCTTGCTGGTATCTCCCAGGTTCTCAGCCTAAAGAAAGCCCCCAGACCCAAATGGAGAGGGGCTGCTTGGGGGCCCCCTGGGGGCCCTTCAGGCCAGCTAGGTCTTTGGGTCCTGGCTCATTCGGTTTGGGAGCTGTTGCTGCAGTTGTGCATGTTGGCCGGAGAGTGCTTCTCGGGCCTCGAACTGCAACCTTGCAGGAATCTCCCAGGTTCCCGGCCCAACAAAAGCCCCCAGACCCAAATGGAGAGGGGCTGCTTGGGGGCCCCCTGGGGGCCCTTCAGGCCAGCTAGGTCTTTGGGTCCTGGCTCCTTCGGTTTGGGAGCTGTTGCTGCAGTTGGGCATGTTGGCCGGAGAATGCTTCTCCGGTCGCGAACTGCAACCTTGCAGGTACCTCCCAGGTTCCCGGCCCAACGAAAGCCCCCAGACCCAAATGGAGAGGAGCTCCTTGGGGCCCCCCTGGGGGCCCTTCAGGCCAGCTAGGTCTTTGGGTCCTGGCTCCTTCGGTTTGGGAGCTGTTGCTGCAGTTGGGCATGTTGGCCGGAGAGTGCTTCTCGGGCCTCGAACTGCAACCTTGCAGGTACCTCCCAGGTTCCCGGCCCAACGAAAGCCCCCAGACCCAAATTGAGAGGGGCTGCTTGGGGGCCCCCTGGGGGCCCTTCAGGCCAGCTAGGTCTTTGGGTCCTGGCTCCTTCGCTTTGGGAGCTGTTGCTGCAGTTGTGCATGTTGGCCGGAGAGTGCTTCTCGGGCCGCGAACTGCAACCTTGCAGGTACCTCCCAGGTTCCCGGCCCAACGAAAGCCCCCAGACCCAAATTGAGAGGGGCTGCTTGGGGGCCCCCTGGGGGCCCTTCAGGCCAGCTAGGTCTTTGTGTCCTGGCTCCTTCGCTTTGGGAGCTGTTGCTGCAGTTGGGCATGTTGGCCGGAGAGTGCTTCTCGGGCCGCGAACTGTAACTTGCAGGAATCTCCCAGGTTCCCGGCCCAACGAAAGCCCCCAGACCCAAATGGAGAGGGGCTGCTTGGTGGCCTTCTGGGGGCCCTTCAGGCCAGCTAGGTCTTTGGGTCCTGGCTCCTTCGCTTTGGGAGCTGTTGCTGGATATTGGGCATGTTGGCCGGAGAGTGCTTCTCGGTCCGCGAACTGCAACCTTGCTGGTATCTCCCAGGTTCTCAGCCTAAAGAAATCCCCCAGACCCAAATGGAGAGGGGCTGCTTGGGGGCCCCCTGGGGGCCCTTCAGGCCAGCTAGGTCTTTGGGTCCTGGCTCCTTCGGTTTGGGAGCTGTTGCTGCAGTTGGGCATGTTGGCCGGAGAGTGCTTACGGGCCGCGAACTGCAACCTTGCAGGATTCTCCCAGGTTCCCGGCCCAACGAAAGCCCCCAGACCCATATGGAGAGGGGCTGCTTGGGGGCCCCCTGGGGGCCCTTCAGGCCAGCTAGGTCTTTGGGTCCTGGCTCCTTCGGTTTGGGAGCTGTTGCTGCAGTAGGGCATGTTGGCCGGAGAGTGCTTCTCGGGCCGCGAACTGCAACCTTGCAGGTACCTCCCAGGTTCCCGGCCCAACGAAAGCCCCCAGACCCAAATGGAGAGGGGCTGCTTGGGGGCCCCCTGGGGGCACTTCAGGCCAGCTAGGTCTTTGGGTCCTGGCTCCTTCGGTTTGGGAGCTGTTGCTGCAGTTGGGCATGTTGGCCGGAGAGTGCTTCTCGGGCCGCGAACTGTAACTTGCAGGAATCTCCCAGGTTCCCGGCCCAACGAAAGCCCCCAGACCCAAATGGAGAGGGGCTGCTTGGTGGCCTTCTGGGGGCCCTTCAGGCCAGCTAGGTCTTTGGGTCCTGGCTCCTTCGCTTTGGGAGCTGTTGCTGGATATTGGGCATGTTGGCCGGAGAGTGCTTCTCGGTCCGCGAACTGCAACCTTGCTGGTATCTCCCAGGTTCTCAGCCTAAAGAAATCCCCCAGACCCAAATGGAGAGGGGCTGCTTGGGGGCCCCCTGGGGGCCCTTCAGGCCAGCTAGGTCTTTGGGTCCTGGCTCCTTCGGTTTGGGAGCTGTTGCTGCAGTTGGGCATGTTGGCCGGAGAGTGCTTACGGGCCGCGAACTGCAACCTTGCAGGATTCTCCCAGGTTCCCGGCCCAACGAAAGCCCCCAGACCCATATGGAGAGGGGCTGCTTGGGGGCCCCCTGGGGGCCCTTCAGGCCAGCTAGGTCTTTGGGTCCTGGCTCCTTCGGTTTGGGAGCTGTTGCTGCAGTTGGGCATGTTGGCCGGAGAGTGCTTCTCGGGCCGCGAACTGCAACCTTGCAGGTACCTCCCAGGTTCCCGGCCCAACGAAAGCCCCCAGACCCAAATGGAGAGGGGCTGCTTGGGGGCCCCCTGGGGGCACTTCAGGCCAGCTAGGTCTTTGGGTCCTGGCTCCTTCGGTTTGGGAGCTGTTGCTGCAGTTGGGCATGTTGGCCGGAGAGTGCTTCTCGGGCTGCGAACTGCAACCTTGCAGGTACCTCCCAGGTTCCCGGCCCAACGAAAGCCCCCAGACCCAAATGGAGAGGGGCTGCTTGGGGGCCCCCTGGGGGCCCTTCAGGCCAGCTAGGTCTTTGGGTCCTGGCTCCTTCGCTTTGGGAGCTGTTGCTGCAGTTGGGCATGTTGGCCGGAGAGTGCTTCTCGGGCCGCGAACTGTAACTTGCAGGAATCTCCCAGGTTCCCGGCCCAACGAAAGCCCCCAGACCCAAATGGAGAGGGGCTGCTTGGGGGCCTTCTGGGGGCCCTTCAGGCCAGCTAGGTCTTTGGGTCCTGGCTCCTTCGGTTTGGGAGCTGTTGCTGGATATTGGGCATGTTGGCCAGAGAGTGCTTCTCCGCCCGCGAACTGCAACCATGCTGGTACCTCCTAGGTTCCCGGCCCAACGAAAGCCCCCAGACCCAAATTGAGAGGGGCTGCTTGGGGGCCCCCTGGGGGCCCTTCACGCCAGCTAGGTCTTTGGGTCCTGGCTCCTTCGGTTTGGGAGGTGTTGCTGCAGTTGGGCATGTTGGCCGGAGAGTGCTTCTCCGGCCGCGAACTGCAACCTTGCAGGTACCTCCCAGGTTCCCGGCCCAACTAAAGCCCCCAGACCCAAATGGAGAGGAGCTCCTTGGGGGCCCCATGGGGGCCCTTCAGGCCAGCTAGGTCTTTGGGTCCTGGCTCCTTCGCTTTGGGAGCTGTTGCTGCAGTTGGGCATGTTGGCCGGAGAGTGCTTCTCGGGCTGCGAACTGCAACCTTGCAGGTACCTCCCAGGTTCCATGCCCAACGAAAGCCCCCAGACCCAAATTGAGAGGGGCTGCTTGGGGGCCCCCTGGGGGCCCTTCAGGCCAGCTAGGTCTTTGGGTCCTGGCTCCTTCGGTTTGGGAGCTGTTGCTGCAGTTGGGCATGTTGGCCGGAGAGTGCTTCTCGGGCCGCGAACTGCAACCTTGCAGGTACCTCCCAGGTTCCCGGCCCAACGAAAGCCCCCAGACCCAAATGGAGAGGGGCTGCTTGGGGGCCCCCTGGGGGCCCTTCAGGCCAGCTAGGTCTTTGGGTCCTGGCTCATTCGGTTTGGGAGCTGTTGCTGCAGTTGGGCATGTTGGCCGGAGAGTGCTTCTCGGGCCTCGAACTGCAACCTTGCAGGAATCTCCCAGGTTCCCGGCCCAACAAAAGCCCCCAGACCCAAATGGAGAGGGGCTGCTTGGGGACCCCCTGGGGGCCCTTCAGGCCAGCTAGGTCTTTGGGTCCTGGCTCCTTCGGTTTGGGAGCTGTTGCTGCAGTTGGGCATGTTGGCCGGAGAGTGCTTCTCGGGCCGCGAACTGCAACCTTGCAGGTACCTCCCAGGTTCCATGCCCAACGAAAGCCCCCAGACCCAAATGGAGAGGGGCTGCTTGGGGGCCCCCTGGGGGCCCTTCAGGCCAGCTAGGTCTTTGGGTCCTGGCTCCTTCGGTTTGGGAGCTGTTGCTGCAGTTGGGCATGTTGGCCGGAGAGTGCTTCTCGGGCCGCGAACTGCAACCTTGCAGGTACCTCCCAGGTTGGCGGCCCAACGAAAGCCCCCAGACCCAAATGGAGAGCGGCTGCTTGGGGGCCCCCTGGGGGCACTTCAGGCCAGCTAGGTCTTTGGGTCCTGGCTCCTTCGGTTTGGGAGCTGTTGCTGCAGTTGGGCATGTTGGCCGGAGAGTGCTTCTCCGTCCTCGAACTGCAACCTTGCAGGTACCTCCCAGGTTCCCGGCCCAACTAAAGCCCCCAGACCCAAATGGAGAGGGGCTGCTTGGTGGCCTTCTGGGGGCCCTTCAGGCCAGCTAGGTCTTTGGGTCCTGGCTCCTTCGCTTTGGGAGCTGTTGCTGGATATTGGGCATGTTGGCCGGAGAGTGCTTCTCGGGCCGCGAACTGCAACCTTGCTGGTATCTCCCAGGTTCTCAGCCTAAAGAAAGCCCCCAGACCCAAATGGAGAGGGGCTGCTTGGGGGCCCCCTGGGGGCCCTTCAGGCCAACTAGGTCTTTGGGTCCTGGCTCCTTCGGTTTGGGAGCTGTTGCTGCAGTTGGGCATGTTGGCCGGAGAGTGCTTCTCGGGCCTCGAACTGCAACCTTGCAGGAATCTCCCAGGTTCCCGGCCCAACAAAAGCCCCCAGACCCAAATGGAGAGGGGCTGCTTGGGGGCCCCCTGGGGGCCCTTCAGGCCAGCTAGGTCTTTGGGTCCTGGCTCCTTCGCTTTGGGAGCTGTTGCTGCAGTTGGGCATGTTGGCCGGAGAGTGCTTCTCCGGCCGCGAACTGCAACCTTGCAGATACCTCTCAGGTTCCCGGCCCAACTAAAGCCCCCAGACCCAAATGGAGAGGAGCTCCTTGGGGGCCCCATGGGGGCCCTTCAGGCCAGCTAGGTCTTTGGGTCCTGGCTCCTTCGGTTTGGGAGCTGTTGCTGCAGTTGGGCATGTTGGCCGGAGAGTGCTTCACGGGCCGCGAACTGCAACCTTGCAGGAATCTCCCAGGTTCCATGCCCAACGAAAGCCCCCAGACCCAAATGGAGAGGGGCTGCTTGGGGGCCCCCTGGGGGCCCTTCAGGCCAGCTAGGTCTTTGGGTCCTGGCTCCTTCGGTTTGGGAGCTGTTGCTGTAGTTGGGCATGTTGGCCGGAGAGTGCTTCTCGGGCCGCGAACTGCAACCTTTCATGAATCTCCCAGGTTCCCCGCCCAACGAAAGCCCCCAGACCCAAATGGAGAGGGGCTGCTTGGGGGAGCCCTGGGGGACCTTCAGGCCAGCTAGGTCTTTGGGTCCTGGCTCCTTCGGTTTGGGAGCTGTTGCTGCAGTTGGGCATGTTGGCCGGAGAGTGCTTCTCGGGCCGCGAACTGTAACCTTGCAGGTACCTCTCAGGTATACATGCCCAACGAAAGCCCCCAGACCCAAATGGAGAGGAGCTCCTTGGGGCCCCCCTGGGGGCCCTTCAGGCCAGCTAGGTCTTTGGGTCCTGGCTCCTTCGGTTTGGGAGCTGTTGCTGCAGTTGGGCATGTTGGCCGGAGAGTGCTTCTCGGGCCGCGAACTGCAAACTTGCAGGTACCTCCCAGGTTCCCGGCCCAACGAAAGCCCCCAGACCCAAATGGAGAGGGGCTGCTTGGGGGCCCCCTGGGGGCCCTTCAGGCCAGCTAGGTCTTTGGGTCCTGGCTCCTTCGCTTTGGGAGCTGTTGCTGCAGTTGGGCATGTTGGCCGGAGAGTGCTTCTCCGGCCGCGAACTGCAACCTTGCAGGTACCTCCCAGGTTCCCAGCCCAACGAAAGCCCCCAGACCCAAATGGAGAGGGGCTGCTTGGGGGCCCCCTGGGGGCCCTTCAGGCCAGCTAGGTCTTTGGGTCCTGGCTCCTTCGGTTTGGGAGCTGTTGCTGCAGTTGGGCATGTTGGCCGGAGAGTGCTTCTCCGGCCGCGAACTGCAACCTTGCAGGATTCTCCCAGGTTCCCGGCCCAACGAAAGCCCCCAGACCCAAATTGAGAGGGGCTGCTTGGGGGCCCCCTGGGGGCCCTTCAGGCCAGCTAGGTCTTTGGGTCCTGGCTCCTTCGGTTTGGGAGCTGTTGCTGCAGTTGGGCATGTTGGCCGGAGAGTGCTTCTCGGGCCGCGAACTGCAACCTTGCAGGATTCTCCCAGGTTCCCGGCCCAACGAAAGCCCCCAGACCCAAATTGAGAGGGGCTGCTTGGGGGCCCCCTGGGGGCCCTTCAGGCCAGCTAGGTCTTTGGGTCCTGGCTCCTTCGGTTTGGGAGCTGTTGCTGCAGTTGGGCATGTTGGCCGGAGAGTGCTTCTCGGGCCGCGAACTGCAACCTTGCAGGTACCTCCCAGGTTCCCGGCCCAACGAAAGCCCCCAGACCCAAATGGAGAGGGGCTGCTTGGGGGCCCCCTGGGGGCCCTTCAGGCCAGCTAGGTCTTTGGGTCCTGGCTCCTTCGGTTTGGGAGCTGTTGCTGTAGTTGGGCATGTTGGCCGGAGAGTGCTTCTCGGGCCGCGAACTGCAACCTTGCAGGATTCTCCCAGGTTCCCGGCCCAACGAAAGCCCCCAGACCCAAATTGAGAGGGGCTGCTTGGGGGCCCCCTGGGGGCCCTTCAGGCCAGCTAGGTCTTTGGGTCCTGGCTCCTTCGGTTTGGGAGCTGTTGCTGCAGTTGGGCATGTTGGCCGGAGAGTGCTTCTCGGGCCGCGAACTGCAAACTTGCAGGATTCTCCCAGGTTCCCGGCCCAACGAAAGCCCCCAGACCCAAATTGAGAGGGGCTGCTTGGGGGCCCCCTGGGGGCCCTTCAGGCCAGCTAGGTCTTTGGGTCCTGGCTCCTTCGCTTTGGGAGCTGTTGCTGCAGTTGGGCATGTTGGCCGGAGAGTGCTTCTCGGGCCGCGAACTGCAACCTTGCAGGTACCTCCCAGGTTCCCAGCCCAACGAAAGCCCCCAGACCCAAATGGAGAGGGGCTGCTTGGGGGCCCCCTGGGGGCCCTTCAGGCCAGCTAGGTCTTTGGGTCCTGGCTCCTTCGGTTTGGGAGCTGTTGCTGCAGTTGGGCATGTTGGCCGGAGAGTGCTTCTCCGGCCGCGAACTGTAACCTTGCAGGATTCTCCCAGGTTCCCGGCCCAACGAAAGCCCCCAGACCCAAATTGAGAGGGGCTGCTTGGGGGCCCCCTGGGGGCCCTTCAGGCCAGCTAGGTCTTTGGGTCCTGGCTCCTTCGGTTTGGGAGCTGTTGCTGCAGTTGGGCATGTTGGCCGGAGAGTGCTTCTCCGGCCGCGAACTGCAACCTTGCAGGATTCTCCCAGGTTCCCGGCCCAACGAAAGCCCCCAGACCCAAATTGAGAGGGGCTGCTTGGGGGCCCCCTGGGGGCCCTTCAGGCCAGCTAGGTCTTTGGGTCCTGGCTCCTTCGGTTTGGGAGCTGTTGCTGCAGTTGGGCATGTTGGCCGGAGAGTGCTTCTCGGGCCGCGAACTGCAACCTTGCAGGTACCTCCCAGGTTCCCGGCCCAACGAAAGCCCCCAGACCCAAATGGAGAGGGGCTGCTTGGGGGCCCCCTGGGGGCCCTTCAGGCCAGCTAGGTCTTTGGGTCCTGGCTCCTTCGGTTTGGGAGCTGTTGCTGTAGTTGGGCATGTTGGCCGGAGAGTGCTTCTCGGGCCGCGAACTGCAACCTTGCAGGATTCTCCCAGGTTCCCGGCCCAACGAAAGCCCCCAGACCCAAATTGAGAGGGGCTGCTTGGGGTCCCCCTGGGGGCCCTTCAGGCCAGCTAGGTCTTTGGGTCCTGGCTCCTTCGCTTTGGGAGCTGTTGCTGCAGTTGGGCATGTTGGCCGGAGAGTGCTTCTCGGGCCGCGAACTGCAACCTTGCAGGTACCTCCCAGGTTCCCGGCCCAACTAAAGCCCTGTCGTGGTTTCACCCGGCTGAGGGCCAAGATCCACGCAGCTGCCTGCTCCTTTAAGGAAAAGGGCAGGTTAAAGGGAAGGGGAAGGGGGGTGAGAAGTAAGGGAAGGGAAAAGGAAGATAAAGGGGCAAATAACCCCAAAATCAAGAAATTAAGAGGCCCGTGGGTTGGGATAAGGATAGTTTACTAAGATAACAGAAAGATACAATATAACAATACTAACAGGACTTCAAAGCAAAAATATATGAAGCTGTTGATACACAACGCATTTTCTCACCGAACCACACAACTCAGGCCGTGCCAACCAGAGCCGTCCCAGAACCCGACCGTCCCCCAAGAACCGCGCGTCCCGGAGCCGCCCCAGGCCTTCCTCCCATCAGCCCCCGATATCCTGGGCAGGACGTAACTGGCGTGGAATACTCTCTTTGGCCAGTTGGGCCACCTGTCCTGGCTTCGCCCCTCCTTTCTCATGAAGAGCTGAGAAAGTCCTTGACTGTCTGACAGCAACTAGAAACACCAGGGTGTTATCAGCAGTACTCCCATTTTACTCACAAACACAGCATTCATCCGCTGTTACAAATGAATTTAACTCCATCCTGACCAAAACCAGGACATTATCCACCCCTTATTCCATACCATTTACGTCATGACCAAATCCAACCATTTCTTGTTTCAGACACCCATATATGTATGTACACATGTATACGCACACATGTGCATACAGGTATTATTCCCTTAGTCTATGGACCATTCTTCTGAGTTTGTTGAGTGAATGAACATTTAGTCCATGATGATCTTCAGGCTTCATTCGTCGTAACAGTCTCTCATGGTGTCAGTATGCGCCACTGGATCGTTGTATCTCGGGCTCTCAGTCGATACAGCTGACATGGTCCATGTTCATAGTCTGTGAATCGAAGATGTTCATTTTCAAAGGGAAGGAGGAAAAAGTTCTTGGAACACCAGGTCTTGGTCCCGTCATCGTGGCACTCTTCCTTCATTGACTTGTATGACTCCGGCTGTAACTCCATTGGTACAACATACAACAACATACAGCAATAATAGCAATAATGAATGTACAGAGCAGTTATTATAATACAATTTCTACCTTATTAGTTATATTGGTTATTCTCACCTAAAATCAAATCCCTCTGGGGTACACATCGAATCTCTCCATCCTTCTGCATCACCCACCAAGTACAACCAGGTCCTTGAGCAAAAGCAATCCCAGACATGGGTTTACCTTTGCCTGAAGCAGGGATGACCCAAACTGTCTTCCCTAATATACTCTTCATATGCACCACTGGGACTCTGTCTCCTTCTACAGTACGTGGAAATTTTGATTGGGCAGGACCAGCTCGATTGGTGGATCCTCTAGAGTTAACTAACCACGTGGCTTTGGCTAAATGTGTATCCCAGTGTTTGAATGTTCCGCCACCCATTGCTTTCAGGGTAGTCTTTAAGAGTCCATTATATCGTTCAATTTTCCCAGAGGCTGGTGCATGATAAGGAATGTGGTACACCCACTCAATGCCATGCTCTTTTGCCCAGGTGTCTATGAGAGCATTTCGGAAATGAGTCCCATTGTCTGACTCGATTCTTTCTGGGGTGCCGTGTCGCCATAGGACTTGCCTTTCAAGACCCAGGATTGTATTCCGGGCAGTGGCATGGGGTACAGGATATGTTTCTAGCCAGCCAGTGGTTGCCTCCACCATCGTAAGCACGTAACGCTTGCCATGGCGGGTGCGTGGGAGGGTGATGTAATCAATCTGCCAAGCCTCCCCATATTTGTATTTCATCCACCGTCCTCCATACCAAAGTGGCTTCAAGCGCTTAGCTTGCTTGATTGCGGCGCACGTCTCACATTCATGGATAACTTGTGCAATAGCATCCATGGTTAAGTCCACCCCTCGATCTCGAGCCCATCTATATGTTGCATCTCTCCCTTGATGACCTGAGGAATCATGAGCCCATCGAGCTAGGAATAATTCACCTTTACGTTGCCAGTCTAGGTCTACTTGAGCCACTTCAATCCTAGCAGCCTTATCTACCTGATGGTTGTTTTGATGTTCCTCCATGGCCCGACTCTTAGGCACATGGGCATCAACATGACGTACCTTTACAACAAGTTTCTCTAACCGGGCAGCAATATCTTGCCATAAGTCAGCAGCCCATATGGGTTTGCCTCTCCGCTGCCAGTTGTTCTTTTTCCACTGCTGCAACCAACCCCACAGGGCATTGGCTACCATCCATGAATCAGTGTAAAGGTAGAGCATTGGCCACTTTTCTCTCTCAGCAATGTCCAGGGCTAACTGGATGGCTTTCACCTCAGCGAACTGGCTTGATTCACCTTTTCCTTCAGTAGCTTCTGCTACTCGTCTTGTAGGACTCCATACAGCAGCTTTCCATCTTCGTTGCTTTCCCACAAGGCGACAGGAGCCATCAGTGAAAAGGGCATATTGCTTCTCATCCTCTGGCAGTTTGTTGTAAGGTGGGGCTTCTTCAGCCCGTGTCACCTCCTCATCCTCTGGTGACATCCCAAAATCTTTGCCTTCTGGCCAGTCTGTGATCACTTCCACGATTCCTGGGCGATTAGGGTTTCCTATTCGAGCCCGCTGAGTAATCAGTGCAACCCACTTGCTCCACGTAGCATCAGTGGCATGGTGTGTAGAAGGGACTTTCCCTTTGAACATCCAGCCCAGCACCGGCAGTCGGGGTGCCAGGAGGAGCTGGGCTTCAGTTCCAATCACTTCTGAAGCGGCTCGAACCCCTTCATAGGCGGCCAGTATTTCCTTTTCTGTTGGAGTGTAATTGGCCTCAGAGCCTTTGTAGGCCCGACTCCAAAACCCCAGCGGTCGACCTCGAGTCTCCCCTTGTGCTTTCTGCCAGAGACTCCAGGTGGGGCCATTCTCTCCGGCCGCAGTGTAAAGCACATTTTTAACATCTGTCCCTGTCCGGACAGGCCCAAGGGCCACTGCATGGACTATCTCGCGTTTGATCTGCTCAAAGGCTTGCTGCTGCTCAGGGCCCCATTGGAAATCATTCTTCTTCCGAGTTACATGGTAAAGTGGGCTCACAATGAGACTGTAGTTTGGGACATGCATTCGCCAAAAACCTATAACACCTAAGAAAGCTTGTGTTTCCTTTTTGTTGCTTGGTGGAGACATAGCTGCAATTTTATTGACAATGTCCATTGGGATCTGACGACGCCCATCCTGCCATTTTATTCCTAAAAACTGGATTTCTTGCGTAGGCCCCTTGACTTTACTTCGTTTTATAGCAAAACCAGCTTCTAGAAGGATTTGAATTATCCTTTTTCCTTTCTCAAATACTTCCTCTGCTGTATTGCCCCATACTATGATGTCATCAATATACTGCAGGTGATCTGGGGCTTCACCCTTTTCCAGTGTAGTCTGAATCAGTTCATGGCAGATGGTGGGGCTGTGTTTCCACCCCTGGGGCAGACGATTCCACGTGTATTGGATGCCCCTCCAGGTGAAAGCAAACTGTGGCCTGCATTCTGGCGCCAGTGGTATTGAAAAGAAAGCATTTGCAATGTCAATTGTGGCATACCACTTAGCTGCCTTTGACTCCAGTTCATACTGCAGTTCCAGCATGTCTGGTACAGCAGCACTCATACCTGGAGTGACTTCATTTAGGCCACGATAATCCACTGTCAGCCTCCACTCTCCATCAGACTTCCGCACTGGCCATATGGGACTGTTAAAGGGTGAGCGAGTTCGGCTGATCACTCCTTGACTCTCCAGTTGACGAATCAGCTTATGGATGGGGATCAGGGAATCCCGGTTAGTACGGTATTGTCTCCTGTGCACTGTCATTGTAGCAATTGGCACTTGCTGTTCTTCGACTTTCAACAACCCCACAACAGAAGGATTGTCCGAGAGTCCAGGCAATGCACGCAATTGCTCAGTTTCTTCTGTCTCCAAAGCAGCTATTCCAAAAGCCCATCGGTACCCTTTTGGGTCTTTAAAATACCCTCTACGGAGGTAATCCATACCTAAAATGCACGGAGCTTCTGGGCCAGTCACAATTGGGTGTTTCTCCCAGTCCTTCCCAGTTAAGCTCATTTCAGCCTCTAACACAGTCAATTGTTGGGATCCCCCTGTCACTCCAAAAATGCTAACAGGTTCAGTCCCAACATGATTCGATGGCATTATCGTACACTGGGCACCAGTATCCACCAGAGCCTTGTACTCTTGCGGGTCTGACGTGCCAGGCCATCGGATCCACACAGTCCAATAAACACGGTTATCCCTCTCCTCCACCTGGCTGGAGGCAGGGCACCTCTATTGTTGCTGACTGTGTTGACTGTTCACTGGTGCAGCGTTCTTCCTGGCAGAACCGCGTTGTGCGATTCTTTTACCTCGCAACTCATTTACTCGTGCTTGAAGGGCTGAGGTGGGCTGCATACCCCACTTCATCATGTCCTCACCATGGTCACACAGGTAAAACCACAGCGTCTCTCGCGGTGTGTACCTACTGTATCCTCCCTTCTGGGATGATGGACGCTTTCTCCCAATAGCTGCAACATGGCTGCATACGGGTTGGGAGATGGACACATTTTCATCAAGTCGCTTGACCAGTTTCTCTACCGCTGCGATCACAGAGAGTGAAACATTGTCCTGATATCTCCGGAGGTGGCCGGATACCTCAGATACGGTTGGTGGATACGTATCACTCCAGTCCATTGTTGCCAATGAATTGGTGTGCCCTGCTGGGGCACTTCGTACAACCTTACGCCACATATCTGGGGTGCATAGGACATCATCAGGATCAGAGGGAAGCTGTGGGTTGTCCAGATCATAATAAATTACCTCCCGTACAGCTAATTCTCTCAGGTGCTGGATAACTGCCTCTAGGTTGTTACACTTGGGTGTTTGACATGTGATGTATTCCTTTATGGGATACCTTTCCCTCACACTTGACAGTAGTCGCCTCCAGAGGCTGAGGATTTCAGGCTTTTCCCCAATTGCCTTATCAATGCCTCCTTCTCTAGCTAGGGATGCCAACTGCTTGGCCTCCCTGCCATCTAATTCCAGACTACTGGCTCCGTGATCCCAGCATCGGAGCAACCAAGTGATGATGTGCTCACCGGGGCGGCGGCTAAAATCTTTTCGAATTTCACGCAGCTCACTCAGGGACAGGGATCGTGTGACAACAACCTCATCCTGAGATGGTTGAGATGGAACAACCTTATCCCGGGATGGTTGAGATGGCTTTGCCTTATCCTGAGATGGTTTGGATGGCCCTGCCTTATCCTGAGATTCATCAGATGACCCAGCTTTATCCTGACCTTCATCAGATGACCCTGCTTTATCCTGACCTTCATCGGGTGGCCCTGATTCAATTTCATCCTCATCCTCATCCTTCACTACAGGAACAACTTTCTTTGTGTATTTCCTCTTTCGTACAGGAGCAACCGACACTGATGTGGGTTGATTTTTTGTTTTACCGGCAGTATCTGCTGTAGGGGCAGCAGTAGCTGCAGTTTCAGTTGGGCAGGTTGCAGTAGCCACAGTGCTAGTCACAGAAGTTACAGTGGCCTCAGTGTTAGTCCCAGTGGTTACAGTAGCTGCAGTTTCAGTTGGTCTGTTTTCCTTCCTTTCCCTCTGACACTGCTGACTGCTATCAAGCAGTGTTTGGTAAATAGTGGCCAGGGCCCAGCACAGTGCAGTAAACTGTGCATCTCTGGGAAACTTACGGCAATTTCTTTTCAGATATGCAGCCACTTTATCAGGGTCCTGTAACTGTTCGGGAGTGAAACTCCAAAACATCGGACGTGAGAAAGTGCCTAGGTAGTTGCCCATACTCTGCCACGTACCCTGCCACTCGTGATTATCTGGCCTCGCAGAACACTCTTGAGTGGTATTCATAAACCTTTGCTTAATATTTAACAAAAGCAGAACCGTATTCACCAAACATAACAACAGCAAAATGCTAGTTTGAACATCCCAGGGATATTGGAAATTTTCAAAAACTGTTACCAGAGCTGTTGTATTTAGCCCAAAGGAAGAGAAAACAGCATAGATATTTCTTTCTGTACTCCCACCATACCAGCTGCCATTGTTAATCCCTGCCGGTCTAAAGAATAGACAGAGCAGCAAAATCTTATACACATACCGGAGCATCGTGACCAGAGACTGCTTAAATCAAAGTGCTTATCACAACTTTGACTTAATTACAATCCAGTCAGGGTCAGATCTAACGTTATCCCAACCTTTCGAGCCCCACGTTGGGCGCCAAAAAGACTGTCGTGGTTTCACCCGGCTGAGGGCCAAGATCCACGCAGCTGCCTGCTCCTTTAAGGAAAAGGGCAGGTTAAAGGGAAGGGGAAGGGGGGTGAGAAGTAAGGGAAGGGAAAAGGAAGAGAAAGGGGCAAATAACCCCAAAATCAAGAAATTAAGAGGCCCGTGGGTTGGGATAAGGATAGTTTACTAAGATAACAGAAAGATACAATGTAACAATACTAACAGGACTTCAAAGCAAAAATATATGAAGCTGTTGATACACAATGCATTTTCTCACCGAACCACACAACTCAGGCCGTGCCAACCAGAGCCGTCCCAGAACCCGACCGTCCCCCAAGAACCGCGCGTCCCGGAGCCGCCCCAGGCCTTCCTCCCATCAGCCCCCGATATCCTGGGCAGGACGTAACTGGCGTGGAATACTCTCTTTGGCCAGTTGGGCCACCTGTCCTGGCTTCGCCCCTCCTTTCTCATGAAGAGCTGAGAAAGTCCTTGACTGTCTGACAGCAACTAGAAACACCAGGGTGTTATCAGCAGTACTCCCATTTTACTCTCAAACACAGCATTCATCCGCTGTTACAAATGAATTTAACTCCATCCTGACCAAAACCAGGACAAGCCCCCAGACCCAAATGGAGAGGAGCTCCTTGGGGGCCCCATGGGGGCCCTTCAGGCCAGCTAGGTCTTTGGGTCCCGGCTCCTTCGCTTTGGGAGCTGTTGCTGCAGTTGGGCATGTTGGCCGGAGAGTGCTTCTCGGGCCGCGAACTGCAACCTTGCAGGTACCTCCCAGGTTCCATGCCCAACGAAAGCCCCCAGACCCAAATTGAGAGGGGCTGCTTGGGGGCCCCCTGGGGGCCCTTCAGGCCAGCTAGGTCTTTGGGTCCTGGCTCCTTCGGTTTGGGAGCTGTTGCTGCAGTTGGGCATGTTGGCCGGAGAGTGCTTCTCGGGCCGCGAACTGCAACCTTGCAGGATTCTCCCAGGTTCCCGGCCCAACGAAAGCCCCCAGACCCAAATGGAGAGGGGCTGCTTGGGGGCCCCCTGGGGGCACTTCAGGCCAGCTAGGTCTTTGGGTCCTGGCTCCTTCGCTTTGGGAGCTGTTGCTGCAGTTGGGCATGTTGGCCGGAGAGTGCTTCTCCGGCCGCGAACTGCAACCTTGCAGGTACCTCCCAGGTTCCCGGCCCAACTAAAGCCCCCAGACCCAAATGGAGAGGGGCTGCTTGGGGGCCCCCTGGGGGCCCTTCAGGCCAGCTAGGTCTTTGGGTCCTGGCTCCTTCGCTTTGGGAGCTGTTGCTGGATATTGGGCATGTTGGCCGGAGAGTGCTTCTCGGTCCGCGAACTGCAACCTTGCTGGTATCTCCCAGGTTCTCAGCCTAAAGAAAGCCCCCAGACCCAAATGGAGAGGGGCTGCTTGGGGGCCCCCTGGGGGCCCTTCAGGCCAGCTAGGTCTTTGGGTCCTGGCTCCTTCGGTTTGGGAGCTGTTGCTGCAGTTGGGCATGTTGGCCGGAGAGTGCTTCTCGGGCCGCGAACTGCAACCTTGCAGGAATCTCCCAGGTTCCCGGCCCAACGAAAGCCCCCAGACCCAAATGGAGAGGGGCTGCTTGGGGGCCCCCTGGGGGCCCTTCAGGCCAGCTAGGTCTTTGGGTCCTGGCTCCTTCGGTTTGGGAGCTGTTGCTGCAGTTGGGCATGTTGGCCGGAGAGTGCTTCTCCGGCCGCGAACTGCAACCTTGCAGGAATCTCCCAGGTTCCCGGCCCAACGAAAGCCCCCAGACCCAAATGGAGAGGGGCTGCTTGGGGGCCCCCTGGGGGCCCTTCAGGCCAGCTAGGTCTTTGGGTCCTGGCTCCTTCGCTTTGGGAGCTGTTGCTGCAGTTGGGCATGTTGGCCGGAGACTGCTTCTCGGGCCGCGAACTGTAACCTTGCAGGTACCTCTCAGGTATACATGCCCAACGAAAGCCCCCAGACCCAAATGGAGAGGGGCTGCTTGGGGGCCCCCTGGGGGCCCTTCAGGCCAGCTAGGTCTTTGGGTCCTGGCTCCTTCGCTTTGGGAGCTGTTGCTGCAGTTGGGCATGTTGGTCGGAGAGTGCTTCTCGGGCCGCGAACTGCAACCTTGCAGGATTCTCCCAGGTTCCCGGCCCAACGAAAGCCCCCAGACCCAAATGGAGAGGGGCTGCTTGGGGGCCCCCTGGGGGCCCTTCAGGCCAGCTAGGTCTTTGGGTCCTGGCTCCTTCGGTTTGGGAGCTGTTGCTGCAGTTGGGCATGTTGGCCGGAGAGTGCTTCTCGGGCCGCGAACTGTAACTTGCAGGAATCTCCCAGGTTCCCGGCCCAACGAAAGCCCCCAGACCCAAATGGAGAGGGGCTGCTTGGTGGCCTTCTGGGGGCCCTTCAGGCCAGCTAGGTCTTTGGGTCCTGGCTCCTTCGCTTTGGGAGCTGTTGCTGGATATTGGGCATGTTGGCCGGAGAGTGCTTCTCGGGCCGCGAACTGCAACCTTGCTGGTATCTCCCAGGTTCTCAGCCTAAAGAAAGCCCCCAGACCCAAATGGAGAGGGGCTGCTTGGGGGCCCCCTGGGGGCCCTTCAGGCCAGCTAGGTCTTTGGGTCCTGGCTCCTTCGCTTTGGGAGCTGTTGCTGCAGTTGGGCATGTTGGCCGGAGAGTGCTTCTCGGGCCGCGAACTGCAACCTTGCAGGATTCTCCCAGGTTCCCGGCCCAACGAAAGCCCCCAGACCCATATGGAGAGGGGCTGCTTGGGGGCCCCCTGGGGGCCCTTCAGGCCAGCTAGGTCTTTGGGTCCTGGCTCCTTCGGTTTGGGAGCTGTTGCTGCAGTTGGGCATGTTGGCCGGAGAGTGCTTCTCGGGCCGCGAACTGCAACCTTGCAGGATTCTCCCAGGTTCCCGGCCCAACGAAAGCCCCCAGACCCAAATGGAGAGGGGCTGCTTGGGGGCCCCCTGGGGGCACTTCAGGCCAGCTAGGTCTTTGGGTCCTGGCTCCTTCGGTTTGGGAGCTGTTGCTGCAGTTGGGCATGTTGGCCAGAGAGTGCTTCTCGGGCTGCGAACTGCAACCTTGCAGGTACCTCCCAGGTTCCCGGCCCAACGAAAGCCCCCAGACCCAAATTGAGAGGGGCTGCTTGGGGGCCCCCTGGGGGCCCTTCAGGCCAGCTAGGTCTTTGGGTCCTGGCTCCTTCGCTTTGGGAGCTGTTGCTGCAGTTGGGCATGTTGGCCGGAGAGTGCTTCTCGGGCCGCGAACTGTAACTTGCAGGAATCTCCCAGGTTCCCGGCCCAACGAAAGCCCCCAGACCCAAATGGAGAGGGGCTGCTTGGTGGCCTTCTGGGGGCCCTTCAGGCCAGCTAGGTCTTTGGGTCCTGGCTCCTTCGCTTTGGGAGCTGTTGCTGGATATTGGGCATGTTGGCCGGAGAGTGCTTCACGGGCCGCGAACTGCAACCTTGCAGGTACCTCCCAGGTTCCCGGCCCAACGAAAGCCCCCAGACCCAAATTGAGAGGGGCTGCTTGGGGGCCCCCTGGGGGCCCTTCACGCCAGCTAGGTCTTTGGGTCCTGGCTCCTTCGGTTTGGGAGCTGTTGCTGCAGTTGGGCATGTTGGCCGGAGAGTGCTTCTCGGGCCGCGAACTGCAACCTTGCAGGTACCTCCCAGGTTCCCGGCCCAACGAAAGCCCCCAGACCCAAATGGAGAGGGGCTGCTTGGGGGCCCCCTGGGGGCCCTTCAGGCCAGCTAGGTCTTTGGGTCCTGGCTCCTTCGGTTTGGGAGCTGTTGCTGCAGTTGGGCATGTTGGCCGGAGAGTGCGTCTCCGGCCGCGAACTGCAACCTTGCAGGTACCTCCCAGGTTCCCGGCCCAACTAAAGCCCCCAGACCCAAATGGAGAGGAGCTCCTTGGGGGCCCCATGGGGGCCCTTCAGGCCAGCTAGGTCTTTGGGTCCTGGCTCCTTCGGTTTGGGAGCTGTTGCTGCAGTTGGGCATGTTGGCCGGAGAGTGCTTCTCGGGCCGCGAACTGCAACCTTGCAGGTACCTCCCAGGTTCCATGCCCAACGAAAGCCCCCAGACCCAAATTGAGATGGGCTGCTTGGGTTCCCCCTGGGGGCCCTTCAGGCCAGCTAGGTCTTTGGGTCCTGGCTCCTTCGGTTTGGGAGCTGTTGCTGCAGTTGTGCATGTTGGCCGGAGAGTGCTTCTCGGGCCGCGAACTGCAACCTTGCAGGATTCTCCCAGGTTCCCGGCCCAACGAAAGCCCCCAGACCCAAATGGAGAGGGGCTGCTTGGGGGCACCCTGGGGGCCCTTCAGGCCAGCTAGGTCTTTGTGTCCTGGCTCATTCGGTTTGGGAGCTGTTGCTGCAGTTGGGCATGTTGGCCGGAGAGTGCTTCTCGGGCCGCGAACTGCAACCTTGCAGGAATCTCCCAGGTTCCCGGCCCAACAAAAGCCCCCAGACCCAAATGGAGAGGGGCTGCTTGGGGACCCCCTGGGGGCCCTTCAGGCCAGCTAGGTCTTTGGGTCCTGGCTCCTTCGGTTTGGGAGCTGTTGCTGCAGTTGGGCATGTTGGCCGGAGAGTGCTTCTCGGGCCGCGAACTGCAACCTTGCAGGATTCTCCCAGGTTCCCGGCCCAACGAAAGCCCCCAGACCCAAATGGAGAGGGGCTGCTTGGGGGCCCCCTGGGGGCACTTCAGGCCAGCTAGGTCTTTGGGTCCTGGCTCCTTCGCTTTGGGAGCTGTTGCTGCAGTTGGGCATGTTGGCCGGAGAGTGCTTCTCCGGCCGCGAACTGCAACCTTGCAGGTACCTCCCAGGTTCTCGGCCCAACTAAAGCCCCCAGACCCAAATGGAGAGGGGCTGCTTGGTGGCCTTCTGGGGGCCCTTCAGGCCAGCTAGGTCTTTGGGTCCTGGCTCCTTCGCTTTGGGAGCTGTTGCTGGATATTGGGCATGTTGGCCGGAGAGTGCTTCTCGGGCCGCGAACTGCAACCTTGCTGGTATCTCCCAGGTTCTCAGCCTAAAGAAAGCCCCCAGACCCAAATGGAGAGGGGCTGCTTGGGGGCCCCCTGGGGGCCCTTCAGGCCAACTAGGTCTTTGGGTCCTGGCTCCTTCGCTTTGGGAGCTGTTGCTGCAGTTGGGCATGTTGGCCGGAGAGTGCTTCTCGGGCCGCGAACTGCAACCTTGCAGGAATCTCCCAGGTTCCCGGCCCAACGAAAGCCCCCAGACCCAAATTGAGAGGGGCTGCTTGGGGGCCCCCTGGGGGCCCTTCAGGCCAGCTAGGTCTTTGGGTCCTGGCTCCTTCGGTTTGGGAGCTGTTGCTGCAGTTGTGCATGTTGGCCGGAGAGTGCTTCTCGGGCCGCGAACTGCAACCTTGCATGAATCTCCCAGGTTCCCGGCCCAACGAAAGCCCCCAGACCCAAATGGAGAGGGGCTGCTTGGGGACCCCCTGGGGGCACTTCAGGCCAGCTAGGTCTTTGGGTCCTGGCTCCTTCGGTTTGGGAGCTGTTGCTGCAGTTGAGCATGTTGGCCGGAGAGTGCTTCTCGGGCCGCGAACTGTAACCTTGCAGGTACCTCTCAGGTTCCCGGCCCAACTAAAGCCCCCAGACCCAAATGGAGAGGAGCTCCTTGGGGGCCCCCTGGGGGCCCTTCAGGCCAGCTAGGTCTTTGGGTCCTGGCTCCTTCGGTTTGGGAGCTGTTGCTGCAGTTGGGCATGTTGGCCGGAGAGTGCTTCACGGGCCGCGAACTGCAACCTTGCAGGAATCTCCCAGGTTCCATGCCCAACGAAAGCCCCCAGACCCAAATGGAGAGGGGCTGCTTGGGGGACCCCTGGGGGCCCTTCAGGCCAGCTAGGTCTTTGGGTCCTGGCTCCTTCGGTTTGGGAGCTGTTGCTGCAGTTGGGCATGTTGGCCGGAGAGTGCTTCTCGGGCCGCGAACTGCAACCTTGCATGAATCTCCCAGGTTCCCCGCCCAACGAAAGCCCCCAGACCCAAATTGAGAGGGGCTGCTTGGGGGACCCCTGGGGGCCCTTCAGGCCAGCTAGGTCTTTGGGTCCTGGCTCCTTCGCTTTGGGAGCTGTTGCTGCAGTTGGGCATGTTGGCCGGAGAGTGCTTCTCGGGCCGCGAACTGTAACCTTGCAGGTACCTCTCAGGTATACATGCCCAACGAAAGCCCCCAGACCCAAATGGAGAGGAGCTCCTTGGGGCCCCCCTGGGGGCCCTTCAGGCCAGCTAGGTCTTTGGGTCCTGGCTCCTTCGGTTTGGGAGCTGTTGCTGCAGTTGGGCATGTTGGCCGGAGAGTGCTTCTCGGGCCGCGAACTGCAACCTTGCAGGATTCTCCCAGGTTCCCGGCCCAACGAAAGCCCCCAGACCCAAATGGAGAGGGGCTGCTTGGGGGCCCCCTGGGGGCCCTTCAGGCCAGCTAGGTCTTTGGGTCCTGGCTCCTTCGGTTTGGGAGCTGTTGCTGCAGTTGGGCATGTTGGCCGGAGAGTGCTTCTCGGGCTGCGAACTGCAACCTTGCAGGTACCTCCCATGTCCCCGGCCCAACGAAAGCCCCCAGACCCAAATTGAGAGGGGCTGCTTGGGGGCCCCCTGGGGGCCCTTCAGGCCAGCTAGGTCTTTGGGTCCTGGCTCCTTCGCTTTGGGAGCTGTTGCTGCAGTTGGGCATGTTGGCCGGAGAGTGCTTCTCGGGCCGCGAACTGTAACTTGCAGGAATCTCCCAGGTTCCCGGCCCAACGAAAGCCCCCAGACCCAAATGGAGAGGGGCTGCTTGGTGGCCTTCTGGGGGCCCTTCAGGCCAGCTAGGTCTTTGGGTCCTGGCTCCTTCGCTTTGGGAGCTGTTGCTGGATATTGGGCATGTTGGCCGGAGAGTGCTTCTCCGGCCGCGAACTGCAACCTTGCAGGATTCTCCCAGGTTCCCGGCCCAACGAAAGCCCCCAGACCCAAATTGAGAGGGGCTGCTTGGGGGCCCCCTGGGGGCCCTTCAGGCCAGCTAGGTCTTTGGGTCCTGGCTCCTTCGGTTTGGGAGCTGTTGCTGCAGTTGGGCATGTTGGCCGGAGAGTGCTTCTCGGGCCGCGAACTGCAACCTTGCATGTACCTCCCAGGTTCCCGGCCCAACGAAAGCCCCCAGACCCAAATGGAGAGGGGCTGCTTGGGGGCCCCCTGGGGGCCCTTCAGGCCAGCTAGGTCTTTGGGTCCTGGCTCCTTCGGTTTGGGAGCTGTTGCTGCAGTTGGGCATGTTGGCCGGAGAGTGCTTCTCGGGCCGCGAACTGCAACCTTGCAGGTACCTCCCAGGTTCCATGCCCAACGAAAGCCCCCAGACCCAAATTGAGAGGGGCTGCTTGGGGGCCCCCTGGGGGCCCTTCAGGCCAGCTAGGTCTTTGGGTCCTGGCTCCTTCGGTTTGGGAGCTGTTGCTGCAGTTGTGCATGTTGGCCGGAGAGTGCTTCTCGGGCCGCGAACTGCAACCTTGCTGGTATCTCCCAGGTTCTCAGCCTAAAGAAAGCCCCCAGACCCAAATGGAGAGGGGCTGCTTGGGGGCCCCCTGGGGGCCCTTCAGGCCAACTAGGTCTTTGGGTCCTGGCTCCTTCGCTTTGGGAGCTGTTGCTGCAGTTGGGCATGTTGGCTGGAGAGTGCTTCTCGGGCCGCGAACTGCAACCTTGCAGGAATCTCCCAGGTTCCCGGCCCAACGAAAGCCCCCAGACCCAAATTGAGAGGGGCTGCTTGGGGGCCCCCTGGGGGCCCTTCATGCCAGCTAGGTCTTTGGGTCCTGGCTCCTTCGGTTTGGGAGCTGTTGCTGCAGTTGTGCATGTTGGCCGGAGAGTGCTTCTCGGGCCGCGAACTGCAACCTTGCATGAATCTCCCAGGTTCCCCGCCCAACGAAAGCCCCCAGACCCAAATGGAGAGGGGCTGCTTGGGGACCCCCTGGGGGCACTTCAGGCCAGCTAGGTCTTTGGGTCCTGGCTCCTTCGGTTTGGGAGCTGTTGCTGCAGTTGAGCATGTTGGCCGGAGAGTGCTTCTCGGGCCGCGAACTGTAACCTTGCAGGTACCTCTCAGGTTCCCGGCCCAACTAAAGCCCCCAGACCCAAATGGAGAGGAGCTCCTTGGGGGCCCCATGGGGGCCCTTCAGGCCAGCTAGGTCTTTGGGTCCTGGCTCCTTCGGTTTGGGAGCTGTTGCTGCAGTTGGGCATGTTGGCCGGAGAGTGCTTCACGGGCCGCGAACTGCAACCTTGCAGGAATCTCCCAGGTTCCATGCCCAACGAAAGCCCCCAGACCCAAATGGAGAGGGGCTGCTTGGGGGCCCCCTGGGGGCCCTTCAGGCCAGCTAGGTCTTTGGGTCCTGGCTCCTTCGGTTTGGGAGCTGTTGCTGCAGTTGGGCATGTTGGCCGGAGAGTGCTTCTCGGGCCGCGAACTGCAACCTTGCATGAATCTCCCAGGTTCCCCGCCCAACGAAAGCCCCCAGACCCAAATGGAGAGGGGCTGCTTGGGGGACCCCTGGGGGCCCTTCCGGCCAGCTAGGTCTTTGGGTCCTGGCTCCTTCGCTTTGGGAGCTGTTGCTGCAGTTGGGCATGTTGGCCGGAGAGTGCTTCTCGGGCCGCGAACTGTAACCTTGCAGGTACCTCTCAGGTATACATGCCCAACGAAAGCCCCCAGACCCAAATGGAGAGGAGCTCCTTGGGGCCCCCCTGGGGGCCCTTCAGGCCAGCTAGGTCTTTGGGTCCTGGCTCCTTCGCTTTGGGAGCTGTTGCTGCAGTTGGGCATGTTGGCCGGAGAGTGCTTCTCGGGCCGCGAACTGCAACCTTGCAGGATTCTCCCAGGTTCCCGGCCCAACGAAAGCCCCCAGACCCAAATGGAGAGGGGCTGCTTGGGGGACCCCTGGGGGCCCTTCAGGCCAGCTAGGTCTTTGGGTCCTGGCTCCTTCGGTTTGGGAGCTGTTGCTGCAGTTGGGCATGTTGGCCGGAGAGTGCTTCTCGGGCTGCGAACTGCAACCTTGCAGGTACCTCCCATGTCCCCGGCCCAACGAAAGCCCCCAGACCCAAATTGAGAGGGGCTGCTTGGGGGCCCCCTGGGGGCCCTTCAGGCCAGCTAGGTCTTTGGGTCCTGGCTCCTTCGCTTTGGGAGCTGTTGCTGCAGTTGGGCATGTTGGCCGGAGAGTGCTTCTCGGGCCGCGAACTGTAACTTGCAGGAATCTCCCAGGTTCCCGGCCCAACGAAAGCCCCCAGACCCAAATGGAGAGGGGCTGCTTGGTGGCCTTCTGGGGGCCCTTCAGGCCAGCTAGGTCTTTGGGTCCTGGCTCCTTCGCTTTGGGAGCTGTTGCTGGATATTGGGCATGTTGGCCGGAGAGTGCTTCTCCGGCCGCGAACTGCAACCTTGCAGGTACCTCCCAGGTTCCCGGCCCAACGAAAGCCCCCAGACCCAAATTGAGAGGGGCTGCTTGGGGGCCCCATGGGGGCCCTTCAGGCCAGCTAGGTCTTTGGGTCCTGGCTCCTTCGGTTTGGGAGCTGTTGCTGCAGTTGGGCATGTTGGCCGGAGAGTGCTTCTCGGGCCGCGAACTGCAACCTTGCATGTACCTCCCAGGTTCCCGGCCCAACGAAAGCCCCCAGACCCAAATGGAGAGGGGCTGCTTGGGGGCCCCCTGGGGGCCCTTCAGGCCAGCTAGGTCTTTGGGTCCTGGCTCCTTCGGTTTGGGAGCTGTTGCTGCAGTTGGGCATGTTGGCCGGAGAGTGCTTCTCCGGCCGCGAACTGCAACCTTGCAGGTACCTCCCAGGTTCCCGGCCCAACTAAAGCCCCCAGACCCAAATGGAGAGGAGCTCCTTGGGGGCCCCATGGGGGCCCTTCAGGCCAGCTAGGTCTTTGGGTCCTGGCTCCTTCGGTTTGGGAGCTGTTGCTGCAGTTGGGCATGTTGGCCGGAGAGTGCTTCTCGGGCCGCGAACTGCAACCTTGCAGGTACCTCCCAGGTTCCCGGCCCAACGAAAGCCCCCAGACCCAAATTGAGAGGGGCTGCTTGGGGGCCCCCTGGGGGCCCTTCAGGCCAGCTAGGTCTTTGGGTCCTGGCTCCTTCGGTTTGGGAGCTGTTGCTGCAGTTGGGCATGTTGGCCGGAGAGTGCTTCTCGGGCCGCGAACTGCAACCTTGCAGGTACCTCCCAGGTTCCCGGCCCAACGAAAGCCCCCAGACCCAAATGGAGAGGGGCTGCTTGGGGGCCCCCTGGGGGCCCTTCAGGCCAGCTAGGTCTTTGGGTCCTGGCTCCTTCGGTTTGGGAGCTGTTGCTGCAGTTGTGCATGTTGGCCGGAGAGTGCTTCTCGGGCCGCGAACTGCAACCTTGCAGGTACCTCCCAGGTTCCTGGCCCAACGAAAGCCCCCAGACCCAAATGGAGAGGGGCTGCTTGGGGGCCCCCTGGGGGCCCTTCAGGCCAGCTAGGTCTTTGTGTCCTGGCTCCTTCGGTTTGGGAGCTGTTGCTGCAGTTGGGCATGTTGGCCGGAGAGTGCTTCTCGGGCCTCGAACTGCAACCTTGCAGGAATCTCCCAGGTTCCCGGCCCAACAAAAGCCCCCACACCCAAATGGAGAGGGGCTGCTTGGGGACCCCATGGGGGCCCTTCAGGCCAGCTAGGTCTTTGGGTCCTGGCTCCTTCGGTTTGGGAGCTGTTGCTGCAGTTGGGCATGTTGGCCGGAGAGTGCTTCTCGGGCCGCGAACTGCAACCTTGCAGGATTCTCCCAGGTTCCCGGCCCAACGAAAGCCCCCAGACCCAAATGGAGAGGGGCTGCTTGGGGGCCCCCTGGGGGCACTTCAGGCCAGCTAGGTCTTTGGGTCCTGGCTCCTTCGCTTTGGGAGCTGTTGCTGCAGTTGGGCATGTTGGCTGGAGAGTGCTTCTCCGGCCGCGAACTGCAACCTTGCAGGATTCTCCCAGGTTCCCGGCCCAACGAAAGCCCCCAGACCCAAATTGAGAGGGGCTGCTTGGGGGCCCCCTGGGGGCCCTTCAGGCCAGCTAGGTCTTTGGGTCCTGGCTCCTTCGGTTTGGGAGCTGTTGCTGCAGTTGGGCATGTTGGCCGGAGAGTGCTTCTCGGGCCGCGAACTGCAACCTTGCAGGATTCTCCCAGGTTCCCGGCCCAAAGAAAGCCCCCAGACCCAAATGGAGAGGGGCTGCTTGGGGGCCCCCTGGGGGCCCTTCAGGCCAGCTAGGTCTTTGGGTCCTGGCTCCTTCGCTTTGGGAGCTGTTGCTGCAGTTGGGCATGTTGGCCGGAGAGTGCTTCTCCGGCCGCGAACTGCAACCTTGCAGGTACCTCCCAGGTTCCCGGCCCAACTAAAGCCCCCAGACCCAAATGGAGATGAGCTCCTTGGGGGCCCCATGGGGGCCCTTCAGGCCAGCTAGGTCTTTGTGTCCTGGCTCATTCGGTTTGGGAGCTGTTGCTGCAGTTGGGCATGTTGGCCGGAGAGTTCTTCTCGGGCCGCGAACTGCAACCTTGCAGGTACCTCCCAGGTTCCATGCCCAACGAAAGCCCCCAGACCCAAATTGAGAGGGGCTGCTTGGGGGCCCCCTGGGGGCCCTTCAGGCCAGCTAGGTCTTTGGGTCCTGGCTCCTTCGGTTTGGGAGCTGTTGCTGCAGTTGGGCATGTTGGCCGGAGAGTGCTTCTCGGGCCGCGAACTGCAACCTTGCAGGATTCTCCCAGGTTCCCGGCCCAACGAAAGCCCCCAGACCCAAATGGAGAGGGGCTGCTTGGGGGACCCCTGGGGGCCCTTCAGGCCAGCTAGGTCTTTGGGTCCTGGCTCCTTCGGTTTGGGAGCTGTTGCTGCAGTTGGGCATGTTGGCCGGAGAGTGCTTCTCGGGCCGCGAACTGCAACCTTGCAGGATTCTCCCAGGTTCCCGGCCCAACGAAAGCCCCCAGACCCAAATTGAGAGGGGCTGCTTGGGGCCCCCCTGGGGGCCCTTCAGGCCAGCTAGGTCTTTGGGTCCTGGCTCCTTCGGTTTGGGAGCTGTTGCTGCAGTTGGGCATGTTGGCCGGAGAGTGCTTCTCGGGCCGCGAACTGCAACCTTGCCTGAATCTCCCAGGTCCCATGCCCAAAGAAAGACCCCAGACCCAAATGGAGAGGGGCTGCTTGGGGGCCCCCTGGGGGCCCTTCAGGCCAGCTAGGTCTTTGGGTCCTGGCTCCTTCGCTTTGGGAGCTGTTGCTGCAGTTGGGCATGTTGGCCGGAGAGTGCTTCTCCGGCCGCGAACTGCAACCTTGCAGGTACCTCCCAGGTTCCCGGCCCAACGAAAGCCCCCAGACCCAAATGGAGAGGAGCTCCTTGGGGGCCCCCTGGGGGCCCTTCAGGCCAGCTAGGTCTTTGGGTCCTGGCTCCTTCGGTTTGGGAGCTGTTGCTGCAGTTGGGCATGTTGGCCGGAGAGTGCTTCTCGGGCCGCGAACTGCAACCTTGCAGGAATCTCCCAGGTTCCATGCCCAACGAAAGCCCCCAGACCCAAATGGAGAGGGGCTGCTTGGGGGACCCCTGGGGGCCCTTCAGGCCAGCTAGGTCTTTGGGTCCTGGCTCCTTCGGTTTGGGAGCTGTTGCTGCAGTTGGGCATGTTGGCCGGAGAGTGCTTCTCGGGCCGCGAACTGCAACCTTGCATGAATCTCCCAGTTTCCCGCCCAACGAAAGCCCCCAGACCCAAATGGAGAGGGGCTGCTTGGGGGACCCCTGGGGGCCCTTCAGGCCAGCTAGGTCTTTGTGTCCTGGCTCCTTCGCTTTGGGAGCTGTTGCTGCAGTTGGGCATGTTGGCCGGAGAGTGCTTCTCGGGCCGCGAACTGTAACCTTGCAGGTACCTCTCAAATATACATGCCCAACGAAAGCCCCCAGACCCAAATGGAGAGGGGCTGCTTGGGGGCCCCCTGGGGGCCCTTCAGGCCAGCTAGGTCTTTGTGTCCTGGCTCATTCGGTTTGGGAGCTGTTGCTGCAGTTGGGCATGTTGGCCGGAGAGTGCTTCTCGGGTCTCGAACTGCAAACTTGCAGGAATCTTCCAGGTTCCCGGCCCAACAAAATCCCCCAGACCCAAATGGAGAGGGGCTGCTTGGGGGCCCCCTGGGGGCCCTTCAGGCCAGCTAGGTCTTTGGGTCCTGGCTCCTTCGGTTTGGGAGCTGTTGCTGCAGTTGGGCATGTTGGCCGGAGAGTGCTTCTCGGGCCGCGAACTGCAACCTTGCAGGATTCTCCCAGGTTCCCGGCCCAACTAAAGCCCCCAGACCCAAATGGAGAGGGGCTGCTTGGGGCCCCCCTGGGGGCCCTTCAGGCCAGCTAGGTCTTTGGGTCCTGGCTCCTTCGGTTTGGGAGCTGTTGCTGCAGTTGGGCATGTTGGCCGGAGAGTGCTTCTCGGGCCGCGAACTGCAACCTTGCCTGAATCTCCCAGGTCCCATGCCCAAAGAAAGACCCCAGACCCAAATGGAGAGGGGCTGCTTGGGGGCCCCCTGGGGGCCCTTCAGGCCAGCTAGGTCTTTGGGTCCTGGCTCCTTCGGTTTGGGAGCTGTTGCTGCAGTTGGGCATGTTGGCCGGAGAGTGCTTCTCCGGCCGCGAACTGCAACCTTGCAGGTACCTCCCAGGTTCCCGGCCCAAAGAAAGCCCCCAGACCCAAATGGAGAGGAGCTCCTTGGGGGCCCCCTGGGGGCCCTTCAGGCCAGCTAGGTCTTTGGGTCCTGGCTCCTTCGGTTTGGGAGCTGTTGCTGCAGTTGGGCATGTTGGCCGGAGAGTGCTTCTCGGGCCGCGAACTGCAACCTTGCAGGAATCTCCCAGGTTCCATGCCCAACGAAAGCCCCCAGACCCAAATGGAGAGGGGCTGCTTGGGGGACCCCTGGGGGCCCTTCAGGCCAGCTAGGTCTTTGGGTCCTGGCTCCTTCGGTTTGGGAGCTGTTGCTGCAGTTGGGCATGTTGGCCGGAGAGTGCTTCTCGGGCCGCGAACTGCAACCTTGCATGAATCTCCCAGTTTCCCGCCCAACGAAAGCCCCCACACCCAAATGGAGAGGGGCTGCTTGGGGGACCCCTGGGGGCCCTTCAGGCCAGCTAGGTCTTTGGGTCCTGGCTCCTTCGCTTTGGGAGCTGTTGCTGCAGTTGGGCATGTTGGCCGGAGAGTGCTTCTCGGGCCGCGAACTGTAACCTTGCAGGTACCTCTCAGGTATACATGCCCAACGAAAGCCCCCAGACCCAAATGGAGAGGGGCTGCTTGGGGGCCCCCTGGGGGCCCTTCAGGCCAGCTAGGTCTTTGTGTCCTGGCTCATTCGGTTTGGGAGCTGTTGCTGCAGTTGGGCATGTTGGCCGGAGAGTGCTTCTCGGGTCTCGAACTGCAAACTTGCAGGAATCTTCCAGGTTCCCGGCCCAACAAAATCCCCCAGACCCAAATGGAGAGGGGCTGCTTGGGGGCCCCCTGGGGGCCCTTCAGGCCAGCTAGGTCTTTGGGTCCTGGCTCCTTCGCTTTGGGAGCTGTTGCTGCAGTTGGGCATGTTGGCCGGAGAATGCTTCTCCGGCCGCGAACTGCAACCTTGCAGGAATCTCCCAGGTTCCCGGCCCAACGAAAGCCCCCAGACCCAAATGGAGAGGGGCTGCTTGGGGGCCCCCTGGGGGCCCTTCAGGCCATCTAGGTCTTTGGGTCCTGGCTCCTTCGCTTTGGGAGCTGTTGCTGCAGTTGGGCATGTTGGCCGGAGAGTGCTTCTCGGGCCGCGAACTGCAACCTTGCAGGATTCTCCCAGGTTCCCGGCCCAACGAAAGCCCCCAGACCCAAATTGAGAGGGGCTGCTTGGGGGCCCCCTGGGGGCCCTTCAGGCCAGCTAGGTCTTTGGGTCCTGGCTCCTTCGCTTTGGGAGCTGTTGCTGCAGTTGGGCATGTTGGCCGGAGAGTGCTTCTCGGGCCGCGAACTGCAACCTTGCAGGATTCTCCCAGGTTCCCGGCCCAACGAAAGCCCCCAGACCCAAATTGAGAGGGGCTGCTTGGGGGCCCCCTGGGGGCCCTTCAGGCCAGCTAGGTCTTTGGGTCCTGGCTCCTTCGGTTTGGGAGCTGTTGCTGCAGTTGGGCATGTTGGCCGGAGAGTGCTTCTCCGGCCGCGAACTGCAACCTTGCAAGTACCTCCCAGGTTCCCGGCCCAACTAAAGCCCCCAGACCCAAATGGAGAGGAGCTCCTTGGGGGCCCCATGGGGGCCCTTCAGGCCAGCTAGGTCTTTGGGTCCTGGCTCCTTCGCTTTGGGAGCTGTTGCTGCAGTTGGGCATGTTGGCCGGAGAGTGCTTCTCGGGCCGCGAACTGCAACCTTGCAGGATTCTCCCAGGTTCCCGGCCCAACGAAAGCCCCCAGACCCAAATTGAGAGGGGCTGCTTGGGGGCCCCCTGGGGGCCCTTCAGGCCAGCTAGGTCTTTGTGTCCTGGCTCCTTCGGTTTGGGAGCTGTTGCTGCAGTTGGGCATGTTGGCCGGAGAGTGCTTCTCGGGCCGCGAACTGCAACCTTGCAGGATTCTCCCAGGTTCCCGGCCCAACGAAAGCCCCCAGACCCAAATGGAGAGGGGCTGCTTGGGGGCCCCCTGGGGGCCCTTCAGGCCAGCTAGGTCTTTGGGTCCTGGCTCCTTCGGTTTGGGAGCTGTTGCTGCAGTTGGGCATGTTGACCGGAGAGTGCTTCTCGGGCCGCGAACTGCAACCTTGCTGGATTCTCCCAGGTTCCCGGCCCAACGAAAGCCCCCAGACCCAAATGGAGAGGGGCTGCTTGGGGGCCCCCTGGGGGCCCTTCAGGCCAGCTAGGTCTTTGGGTCCTGGCTCCTTCGGTTTGGGAGCTGTTGCTGCAGTTGGGCATGTTGGCCGGAGAGTGCTTCTCGGGCCGCGAACTGCAACCTTGCAGACACCTCCCAGGTTCCCGGCCCAACGAAAGCCCCCAGACCCAAATGGAGAGGGGCTGCTTGGGGGCCCCCTGGGGGCCCTTCACGCCAGCTAGGTCTTTGGGTCCTGGCTCCTTCGCTTTGGGAGCTGTTGCTGCAGTTGGGCATGTTGGCCGGAGAGTGCTTCTCCGGCCGCGAACTGCAACCTTGCAGGATTCTCCCAGGTTCCCGGCCCAACGAAAGCCCCCAGACCCAAATTGAGAGGGGCTGCTTGGGGGCCCCCTGGGGGCCCTTCAGGCCAGCTAGGTCTTTGGGTCCTGGCTCCTTCGGTTTGGGAGCTGTTGCTGCAGTTGGGCATGTTGGCCGGAGAGTGCTTCTCGGGCCGCGAACTGCAACCTTGCAGGATTCTCCCAGGTTCCCGGCCCAAAGAAAGCCCCCAGACCCAAATGGAGAGGGGCTGCTTGGGGGCCCCCTGGGGGCCCTTCAGGCCAGCTAGGTCTTTGGGTCCTGGCTCCTTCGCTTTGGGAGCTGTTGCTGCAGTTGGGCATGTTGGCCGGAGAGTGCTTCTCCGGCCGCGAACTGCAACCTTGCAGGTACCTCCCAGGTTCCCGGCCCAACTAAAGCCCCCAGACCCAAATGGAGATGAGCTCCTTGGGGGCCCCATGGGGGCCCTTCAGGCCAGCTAGGTCTTTGGGTCCTGGCTCCTTCGGTTTGGGAGCTGTTGCTGCAGTTGGGCATGTTGGCCGGAGAGTGCTTCTCGGGCCGCGAACTGCAACCTTGCAGGTACCTCCCAGGTTCCATGCCCAACGAAAGCCCCCAGACCCAAATGGAGAGGGGCTGCTTGGGGGACCCCTGGGGGCCCTTCAGGCCAGCTAGGTCTTTGTGTCCTGGCTCATTCGGTTTGGGAGCTGTTGCTGCAGTTGGGCATGTTGGCCGGAGAGTGCTTCTCGGGTCTCGAACTGCAACCTTGCAGGAATCTTCCAGGTTCCCGGCCCAACAAAAGCCCCCAGACCCAAATGGAGAGGGGTTGCTTGGGGGCCCCCTGGGGGCCCTTCAGGCCAGCTAGGTCTTTGGGTCCTGGCTCCTTCGCTTTGGGAGCTGTTGCTGCAGTTGGGCATGTTGGCCGGAGAATGCTTCTCGGGCCGCGAACTGCAACCTTGCAGGTACCTCCCAGGTTCCCGGCCCAACTAAAGCCCCCGACCCAAATGGAGAGGAGCTCCTTGGGGCCCCCCTGGGGGCCCTTCAGGCCAGCTAGGTCTTTGGGTCCTGGCTCCTTCGCTTTGGGAGCTGTTGCTGCAGTTGGGCATGTTGGCCGGAGAATGCTTCTCCGGCCGCGAACTGCAACCTTGCAGGTACCTCCCAGGTTCCTGGCCCAACGAAAGCCCCCAGACCCAAATGGAGAGGGGCTGCTTGGGGGCCCCCTGGGGGCCCTTCAGGCCAGCTAGGTCTTTGGGTCCTGGCTCCTTCGCTTTGGGAGCTGTTGCTGCAGTTGGGCATGTTGGCCGGAGAGTGCTTCTCGGGCCGCGAACTGCAACCTTGCAGGATTCTCCCAGGTTCCCGGCCCAACGAAAGCCCCCAGACCCAAATTGAGAGGGGCTGCTTGGGGGCCCCCTGGGGGCCCTTCAGGCCAGCTAGGTCTTTGGGTCCTGGCTCCTTCGGTTTGGGAGCTGTTGCTGCAGTTGGGCATGTTGGCCGGAGAGTGCTTCTCGGGCCGCGAACTGCAACCTTGCATGAATCTCCCAGGTTCCATGCCCAACGAAAGCCCCCAGACCCAAATGGAGAGGGGCTGCTTGGGGGCCCCCTGGGGGCCCTTCAGGCCAGCTAGGTCTTTGGGTCCTGGCTCCTTCGGTTTGGGAGCTGTTGCTGCAGTTGGGCATGTTGGCCGGAGAGTGCTTCTCGGGCCGCGAACTGTAACCTTGCAGGTACCTCTCAGGTATACTTGCCCAACGAAAGCCCCCAGACCCAAATGGAGAGGGGCTGCTTGGGGGCCCCCTGGGGGCCCTTCAGGCCAGCTAGGTCTTTGTGTCCTGGCTCATGCGGTTTGGGAGCTGTTGCTGCAGTTGGGCATGTTGGCCGGAGAGTGCTTCTCCGGCCGCGAACTGCAACCTTGCAGGTACCTCCCAGGTTCCATGCCCAAGGAAAGCCCCCAGACCCAAAATTGAGAGGGGCTGCTTGGGGGCCTCTTGGGGCTCCTTTAGGCCAGCTAGGTCTTTGGGTCCTGGCTCCTTCGGTTTGGGAGCTGTTTCTGCAGTTGGGCATGTTGACCGGAGAGTGCTTCTCGGGCTGCGAACTGCAACCTTGCAGGTACCTCCCAGGTTCCATGCCCAACGAAAGCCCCCAGACCCAAATGGAGAGGGGCTGCTTGGGGGCCCCCTGGGGGCCCTTCAGGCCAGCTAGGTCTTTGGGTCCTGGCTCCTTCGGTTTGAGAGCTGTTGCTGCAGTTGGGCATTATGGCCGGAGAGTGGTTCTCGGGCCGCGAACTGCAACCTTGCAGGTACCTCCCAGGTTCCCGGCCCAACGAAAGCCCCCAGACCCAAATGGAGAGGGGCTGTTTGGGGGCCCCCTGGGGCCCCTTCAGGCCAGCTAGGTCTTTGGGTCCTGGCTCCTTCGCTTTGGGAGCTGTTGCTGGACGTTGGGCATGTTGGCCGGAGAGTGCTTCTCGGGCCGTGAACTGCAACCTTGCAGGTAGCACCCAGGTTCCCGGGCCAAGGAAAGCCCCCAGACCCACATGGAGAGGGGCTGCTTGGGGGCCCCCTGGGGGCCCTTCAGGCCAGCTAGGTCTTTGGGTCCTGGCTCCTTCGCTTTGGGAGCTGTTGCTGCAGTTGGGCATGTTGACCGGAGAGTGCTTCTCGGGCTGCGAACTGCAACCTTGCAGGTACCTCCCAAGTCCGAGGCCCAACGAAAGCCCTCAGACCCAAATTGAGATGGGCTGCTTGGGTTCCCCCTGGGGGCCCTTCAGGCCAGCTAGGTCTTTGGGTCCTGGCTCCTTCGGTTTGGGAGCTGTTGCTGGACGTTGGGCATGTTGGCCGGAGAGTGCTTCTCGGGCCGTGAACTGCAACCTTGCAGGTACCTCCCAGGTTCCATGACCAACGAAAGCCCCCAGACCCAAATTGAGAGGGGCTGTTTGGGGGCCCCCTGGGGACTCTTCAGGCCAGCTAGGTCTTTGGGTCCTGGCTCCTTCGCTTTGGGAGCTGTTGCTGGACGTTGGGCATGTTGGCCGGAGAGTGCTTCTCGGGCTGCGAACTGCAACCTTGCAGGTAGCTCCCAGGTTCCCGGCCCAACGAAAGCCCCCAGACCCAAATGGAGAGGGGCTGCTTGGGGGCCCCCTGGGGCCTCTTCAGGCCAGCTACGTCTTTGGGTCCTGGCTCCTTCGGTTTGGGAGCTGTTGCTGCAGTTGGGCATGTTGGCCGGAGAGTGCTTCTCGGGCCGTGAAGTGCAACCTTGCAGGTACCTCCCAGGTTCCCGGCCCAACGAAAGCCCCCAGACCCAAATGGAGAGGGGCTGCTTGGGGGCCTCCTGGGGGCCCTTCAGGCCAGCTAGGTCTTTGGGTCCTGGCTCCTTCGGTTTGGGAGCTGTTGCTGGACGTTGGGCATGTTGGCCGGAGAGTGCTTCTCAGGCTGCGAACTGTAACCTTGCAGGTACCTCCCAGGTTCCATGCCCAACGAAAGCCCCCAGACCCAAATGGAGAGGGGCTGCTTGGGGGCCCCCTTGGGACTCTTCAGGCCAGCTAGGTCTTTGTGTCCTGGCTCCTTCGGTTTGGGAGCTGTTGGTGGACGTTGGGCATGTTGACCGGAGAGTGCTTCTCGGGCTGCGAACTGCAACCTTGCAGGATTCTCCCAGGTTCCCGGCCCAACTAAAGCCCCCAGACCCAAATGGAGAGGAGCTCCTTGGGGGCCCCCTGGGGGCCCTTCAGGCCAGCTAGGTCTTTGGGTCCTGGCTCCTTCGGTTTGGGAGCTGTTGCTGCAGTTGGGCATGTTGGCCGGAGAGTGCTTCTCGGGCCGCGAACTGCAACCTTGCATGAATCTCCCAGGTTCCCCGCCCAACGAAAGCCCCCAGACCCAAATGGAGAGGGGCTGCTTGGGGGCCCCCTGGGGGCCCTTCAGGCCAGCTAGGTCTTTGGGTCCTGGCTCCTTCGGTTTGGGAGCTGTTGCTGCAGTTGGGCATGTTGGCCGGAGAGTGCTTCTCGGGCCGCGAACTGTAACCTTGCAGGTACCTCTCAGGTATACTTGCCCAACGAAAGCCCCCAGACCCAAATGGAGAGGGGCTGCTTGGGGGCCCCCTGGGGGCCCTTCAGGCCAGCTAGGTCTTTGTGTCCTGGCTCATGCGGTTTGGGAGCTGTTGCTGCAGTTGGGCATGTTGGCCGGAGAGTGCTTCTCCGGCCGCGAACTGCAACCTTGCAGGTACCTCCCAGGTTCCATGCCCAAGGAAAGCCCCCAGACCCAAAATTGAGAGGGGCTGCTTGGGGGCCTCTTGGGGCTCCTTTAGGCCAGCTAGGTCTTTGGGTCCTGGCTCCTTCGGTTTGGGAGCTGTTTCTGCAGTTGGGCATGTTGACCGGAGAGTGCTTCTCGGGCCGCGAACTGCAACCTTGCATGAATCTCCCAGGTTCCCCGCCCAACGAAAGCCCCCAGACCCAAATGGAGAGGGGCTGCTTGGGGGCCCCCTGGGGGCCCTTCAGGCCAGCTAGGTCTTTGGGTCCTGGCTCCTTCGGTTTGGGAGCTGTTGCTGCAGTTGGGCATGTTGGCCGGAGAGTGCTTCTCGGGCCGCGAACTGTAACCTTGCAGGTACCTCTCAGGTATACTTGCCCAACGAAAGCCCCCAGACCCAAATGGAGAGGGGCTGCTTGGGGGCCCCCTGGGGGCCCTTCAGGCCAGCTAGGTCTTTGTGTCCTGGCTCATGCGGTTTGGGAGCTGTTGCTGCAGTTGGGCATGTTGGCCGGAGAGTGCTTCTCCGGCCGCGAACTGCAACCTTGCAGGTACCTCCCAGGTTCCATGCCCAAGGAAAGCCCCCAGACCCAAAATTGAGAGGGGCTGCTTGGGGGCCTCTTGGGGCTCCTTTAGGCCAGCTAGGTCTTTGGGTCCTGGCTCCTTCGGTTTGGGAGCTGTTTCTGCAGTTGGGCATGTTGACCGGAGAGTGCTTCTCGGGCTGCGAACTGCAACCTTGCAGGTACCTCCCAGGTTCCATGCCCAACGAAAGCCCCCAGACCCAAATGGAGAGGGGCTGCTTGGGGGCCCCCTGGGGGCCCTTCAGGCCAGCTAGGTCTTTGGGTCCTGGCTCCTTCGGTTTGAGAGCTGTTGCTGCAGTTGGGCATTATGGCCGGAGAGTGGTTCTCGGGCCGCGAACTGCAACCTTGCAGGTACCTCCCAGGTTCCCGGCCCAACGAAAGCCCCCAGACCCAAATGGAGAGGGGCTGTTTGGGGGCCCCCTGGGGCCCCTTCAGGCCAGCTAGGTCTTTGGGTCCTGGCTCCTTCGCTTTGGGAGCTGTTGCTGGACGTTGGGCATGTTGGCCGGAGAGTGCTTCTCGGGCCGTGAACTGCAACCTTGCAGGTAGCACCCAGGTTCCCGGGCCAAGGAAAGCCCCCAGACCCACATGGAGAGGGGCTGCTTGGGGGCCCCCTGGGGGCCCTTCAGGCCAGCTAGGTCTTTGGGTCCTGGCTCCTTCGCTTTGGGAGCTGTTGCTGCAGTTGGGCATGTTGACCGGAGAGTGCTTCTCGGGCTGCGAACTGCAACCTTGCAGGTACCTCCCAAGTCCGAGGCCCAACGAAAGCCCTCAGACCCAAATTGAGATGGGCTGCTTGGGTTCCCCCTGGGGGCCCTTCAGGCCAGCTAGGTCTTTGGGTCCTGGCTCCTTCGATTTGGGAGCTGTTGCTGGACGTTGGGCATGTTGACCGGAGAGTGCTTCTCGGGCTGCGAACTGTAACCTTGCAGATACCTCCCAGGTTCCCGGCCCAACGAAAGCCCCCAGACCCAAATGGAGAGGGGCTGCTTGGGGGCCCCCTGGGGGCCCTTCAGGCCAGCTAGGTCTTTGGGTCCTGGCTCCTTCGGTTTGGGAGCTGTTGCTGGACGTTGGGCATGTTGGCCGGAGAGTGCTTCTCGGGCCGTGAACTGCAACCTTGCAGGTACCTCCCAGGTTCCATGACCAACGAAAGCCCCCAGACCCAAATTGAGAGGGGCTGTTTGGGGGCCCCCTGGGGACTCTTCAGGCCAGCTAGGTCTTTGGGTCCTGGCTCCTTCGCTTTGGGAGCTGTTGCTGGACGTTGGGCATGTTGGCCGGAGAGTGCTTCTCGGGCTGCGAACTGCAACCTTGCAGGTAGCTCCCAGGTTCCCGGCCCAACGAAAGCCCCCAGACCCAAATGGAGAGGGGCTGCTTGGGGGCCCCCTGGGGCCTCTTCAGGCCAGCTACGTCTTTGGGTCCTGGCTCCTTCGGTTTGGGAGCTGTTGCTGCAGTTGGGCATGTTGGCCGGAGAGTGCTTCTCGGGCCGTGAAGTGCAACCTTGCAGGTACCTCCCAGGTTCCCGGCCCAACGAAAGCCCCCAGACCCAAATGGAGAGGGGCTGCTTGGGGGCCTCCTGGGGGCCCTTCAGGCCAGCTAGGTCTTTGGGTCCTGGCTCCTTCGGTTTGGGAGCTGTTGCTGGACGTTGGGCATGTTGGCCGGAGAGTGCTTCTCAGGCTGCGAACTGTAACCTTGCAGGTACCTCCCAGGTTCCATGCCCAACGAAAGCCCCCAGACCCAAATGGAGAGGGGCTGCTTGGGGGCCCCCTTGGGACTCTTCAGGCCAGCTAGGTCTTTGTGTCCTGGCTCCTTCGGTTTGGGAGCTGTTGGTGGACGTTGGGCATGTTGACCGGAGAGTGCTTCTCGGGCTGCGAACTGCAACCTTGCAGGTACCTCTCAGGTTCCCGGCCCAACTAAAGCCCCCAGACCCAAATGGAGAGGAGCTCCTTGGGGGCCCCCTGGGGGCCCTTCAGGCCAGCTAGGTCTTTGGGTCCTGGCTCCTTCGGTTTGGGAGCTGTTGCTGGACGTTGGGCATGTTGGCCGGAGAGTGCTTCTCGGGCTGCGAACTGCAACCTTGCAGGTACCTCCCAGGTTCCATGCCCAACGAAAACCCCCAGACCCAAATGGAGAGGGGCTGCTTGGGGGCCCCCTGGGGGCCCTTCAGGCCAGCTAGGTCTTTGGGTCCTGGCTCCTTCGGTTTGGGAGCTGTTGCTGCAGTTGGGCATTATGGCCGGAGAGTGCTTCTCGGGCCGCGAACTGCAACCTTGCAGGTACCTCCCAGGTTCCCGGCCCAACGAAAGCCCCCAGACCCAAATGGAGAGGGGCTGTTTGGGGGCCCCCTGGGGCCCCTTCAGGCCAGCTAGGTCTTTGGGTCCTGGCTCCTTCGGTTTGGGAGCTGTTGCTGGACGTTGGGCATGTTGGGCGGAGAGTGCTTCTCGGGCCGTGAACTGCAACCTTGCAGGTAGCACACAGGTTCCCGGGCCAAGGAAAGCCCCCAGACCCACATGGAGAGGGGCTGCTTGGGGGCCCCCTGGGGGCCCTTCAGGCCAGCTAGGTCTTTGGGTCCTGGCTCCTTCGCTTTGGGAGCTGTTGCTGGACGTTGGGCATGTTGACCGGAGAGTGCTTCTCGGGCTGCGAACTGCAACCTTGCAGGTACCTCCCAAGTCCGAGGCCCAACGAAAGCCCTCAGACCCAAATTGAGATGGGCTGCTTGGGTTCCCCCTGGGGGCCCTTCAGGCCAGCTAGGTCTTTGGGTCCTGGCTCCTTCGATTTGGGAGCTGTTGCTGGACGTTGGGCATGTTGACCGGAGAGTGCTTCTCGGGCTGCGAACTGCAACCTTGCAGATACCTCCCAGGTTCCCGGCCCAACGAAAGCCCCCAGACCCAAATTGAGAGGGGCTGCTTGGGGGCCCCCTGGGGGCCCTTCAGGCCAGCTAGGTCTTTGGTTCCTGGCTCCTTCGGTTTGGGAGCTGTTGCTGGACGTTGGGCATGTTGGCCGGAGAGTGCTTCTCGGGCCGCGAACTGCAACCTTGCAGGTACCTCCCAGGTTCCATGACCAACGAAAGCCCCCAGACCCAAATTGAGAGGGGCTGTTTGGGGGCCCCCTGGGGACTCTTCAGGCCAGCTAGGTCTTTGGGTCCTGGCTCCTTGGGTTTGGGAGCTGTTGCTGGACGTTGGGCATGATGGCCGGAGAGTGCTTCTCGGGCCGCGAACTGCAACCTAGCAGGCACCTCCCAGGTTCCCGGCCCAACGAAAGCCCCCAGACCAAAATTGAGAGGGGCTGCTTGGGGGCCCCCTGGGGCCCCTTCAGGCCAGCTAGGTCTTTGGGTCCTGGCTCCTTCGCTTTGGGAGCTGTTGCTGGACGTTGGGCATGTTGGCCGGAGAGTGCTTCTCGGGCTGAGAACTGCAACCTTGCAGGTAGCTCCCAGGTTCCCGGCCCAACGAAAGCCCCCAGACCCAAATGGAGAGGGGCTGCTTGGGGGCCCCCTGGGGGCCCTTCAGGCCAGCTAGGTCTTTGGGTCCTGGCTCCTTCGGTTTGGGAGCTGTTGCTGCAGTTGGGCATGTTGGCCGGAGAGTGGTTCTCGGGCCGTGAACTACAACCGTGCAGGCACCTCCAAGGTTCCCGGCCCAACGAAAGCCCACAGACCCAAATGGAGAGGGGCTGCTTGGGGGCCCCCTGGGGACTCTTCAGGCCAGCTAGGTCTTTGGGTCCTGGCTCCTTCGGTTTGGGAGCTGTTGCTGGACGTTGCGCATGTTGACCGGAGAGTGCTTCTCGGGCCGCGAACTGCAACCTTGCAGGCACCTCCAAGGTTCCCGGCCCAACGAAAGCCCCCAGACCAAAATTGAGAGGGGCTGCTTGCGGGCCCCCTGGGGACCCTCCAGGCCAGCTATTTCTTTGGGTCCTGGCTCCTTCCGTTTGGGAGCTGTTGCTGCAGTTGGGCATGTTGACCGGAGAGTGCTTCTCGGGCTGCGAACTGCAACCTTGCAGGTACCTCCCAGGTTCCATGCCCAACGAAAGCCCCCAGACCCAAATGGAGAGGGGCTGCTTGCGGGCCCCCAGGGGGCCCTTCAGGCCAGCTAGGTCTTTGGGTCCTGGCTCCTTCGGTTTGGGAGCTGTTGCTGGACGTTGGGCATGTTGGCCGGAGAGTGCTTCTCGGGCTGCGAACTGCAAACTTGCAGGTAGCTGCCAGGTTCCCGGCCCAACGAAAGCCCCCAGACCCAAATGGAGAGGGGCTGTTTGGGGGCCCCCTGGGGCCTCTTCAGGCCAGCTACGTCTTTGGGTCCTGGCTCCTTCGGTTTGGGAGCTGTTGCTGGACGTTGGGCATGTTGGCCGGAGAGTGGTTCTCGGGCCGTGAACTGCAAACTTGCAGGTATCTCCCAGGTTCCCGGCCCAACGAAAGCCCCCAGACCCAAATTGAGAGGGGCTGCTTGGGGGCCCCCTGGGGGCCCTTCAGGCCAGCTAGGTCTTTGGGTCCTGGCTCCTTCGGTTTGGGAGCTGTTGGTGGACGTTGGGCATGTTGGCCGGAGAGTGCTTCTCGGGCTGCGAACTGCAAACTTGCAGGTACCTCCCAGGTCCCAGGCCCAACGAAAGCCCCCAGACCCAAATGGAGAGGGGCTGCTTGGGGGCCCCCTGGGGCCCCTTCAGGCCAGCTAGGTCTTTGGGTCCTGGCTCCTTCGGATTGGGAGCTGTTGCTGGACGTTGGGCATGTTGGCCGGAGAGTGCTTCTCGGGCTGCGAACTGCAACCTTGCAGGTACCTCCCAGGTCCCCGACCCAACGAAAGCCCCCAGATCCAAATGGAGAGGGGCTGTTTGGGGGCCCCCTGGGGACTCTTCAGGCCAGCTAGGTCTTTGGGTCCTGGCTCCTTCGGTTTGGGAGCTGTTGCTGGACGTTGGGCATGTTGGCCGGAGAGTGCTTCTCGGGCTGCGAACTGCAACCTTGCAGGTACCTCCCAGGTTCCCGGCCCAACGAAAGCCGCCAGACCAAAATTGAGAGGGGCTGCTTGGGGGCCCCCTTGGGACTCTTCAGGCCAGCTAGGTCTTTGGGTCCTGGCTCCTTCGGTTTGGGAGCTGTTGCTGGACGTTGGGCATGTTGACCGGAGAGTGCTTCTCGGGCTGCGAACTGCAACCTTGCAGGTACCTCCCAGGTCCCAGGCCCAACGACAGCCCCCAGATCCAAATTGAGAGGGGCTGCTTGGGGGCCCCCTGGGGGCCCTTCAGGCCATCTAGGTCTTTGGGTCCTGGCTCCTTCGGTTTGGGAGCTGTTGCTAGACGTTGGGCATGTTTGCCAGAGAGTGGTTCTCGGGCCGTGAACTGCAACCTTGCAGGTACCTCCCAGGTTCCATGCCCAAGGAAAGCCCCCAGACCCAAAATTGAGAGGGGCTGCTTGGGGGCCGCTTGGGGCTCCTTTAGGCCAGCTAGGTCTTTGTGTCCTGGCTCCTTCGGTTTGGGAGCTGTTTCTGCAGTTGGGCATGTTGACCGGAGAGTGCTTCTCGGGCTGCGAACTGCAACCTTGCAGGTACCTCCAAGGTTCCATGCCCAACGAAAGCCCCCAGACCCAAATGGAGAGGGGCTGCTTGGGGGCCCCCTGGGGGCCCTTCAGGCCAGCTAGGTCTTTGGGTCCTGGCTCCTTCGGTTTGGGAGCTGTTGCTGCAGTTGGGCATTATGGCCGGAGAGTGCTTCTCGGGCCGCGAACTGCAACCTTGCAGGTAGCTCCCAGGTTCCCGGCCCAACGAAAGCCCCCAGACCCAAATGGAGAGGGGCTGTTTGGGGGCCCCCTGGGGCTCCTTCAGGCCAGCTAGGTCTTTGGGTCCTGGCTCCTTCGGTTTGGGAGCTGTTGCTGGACGTTGGGCATGTTGGGCGGAGAGTGCTTCTCGGGCCGTGAACTGCAACCTTGCAGGTAGCACCCAGGTTCCCGGGCCAAGGAAAGCCCCCAGACCCACATGGAGAGGGGCTGCTTGGGGGCCCCCTGGGGGCCCTTCAGGCCAGCTAGGTCTTTGGGTCCTGGCTCCTTCGCTTTGGGAGCTGTTGCTGGACGTTGGGCATGTTGACCGGAGAGTGCTTCTCGGGCTGCGAACTGCAACCTTGCAGGTACCTCCCAAGTCCGAGGCCCAACGAAAGCCCTCAGACCCAAATTGAGATGGGCTGCTTGGGTTCCCCCTGGGGGCCCTTCAGGCCAGCTAGGTCTTTGGGTCCTGGCTCCTTCGATTTGGGAGCTGTTGCTGGACGTTGGGCATGTTGACCGGAGAGTGCTTCTCAGGCTGCGAACTGCAACCTTGCAGGTAGCTCCCAGGTTCCCGGCCCAACGAAAGCCCCCAGACCCAAATGGAGAGGGGCTGCTTGGGGGCCCCCTGGGGGCCCTTCAGGCCAGCTAGTTCTTTGGTTCCTGGCTCCTTCGGTTTGGGAGCTGTTGCTGGACGTTGGGCATGTTGGCCGGAGAGTGCTTCTCGGGCCGCGAACTGCAACCTTGCAGGCACCTCCCAGGTTCCCGGCCCAACGAAAGCCCCCAGACCCAAATGGAGAGGGGCTGCTTGGGGGCCCCCTGGGGACTCTTCAGGCCAGCTAGGTCTTTGGGTCCTGGCTCCTTGGGTTTGGGAGCTGTTGCTGGACGTTGGGCATGTTGACCGGAGAGTGCTTCTCGGGCCGCGAACTGCAACCTTGCAGGCACCTCCAAGGTTCCCGGCCCAACGAAAGCCCCCAGACCAAAATTGAGAGGGGCTGCTTGCGGGCCCCCTGGGGACCCTCCAGGCCAGCTATTTCTTTGGGTCCTGGCTCCTTCCGTTTGGGAGCTGTTGCTGCAGTTGGGCATGTTGACGGGAGAGTGCTTCTCGGGCTGCGAACTGCAACCTTGCAGGTACCTCCCAGGTTCCATGCCCAACGAAAGCCCCCAGACCCAAATGGAGAGGGGCTGTTTGGGGGCCCCCAGGGGGCCCTTCAGGCCAGCTAGGTCTTTGGGTCCTGGCTCCTTCGGTTTGGGAGCTGTTGCTGGACGTTGGGCATGTTGGCCGGAGAGTGCTTCTCGGGCCGCGAACTGCAAACTTGCAGGTAGCTCCCAGGTTCCCGGCCCAACGAAAGCCCCCAGACCCAAATGGAGAGGGGCTGCTTGGGGGCCCCCTGGGTCCTCTTCAGGCCAGCTACGTCTTTGGGTCCTGGCTCCTTCGGTTTGGGAGCTGTTGCTGGACGTTGGGTATGTTGGCCGGAGAGTGGTTCTCGGGCCGTGAACTGCAACCTTGCAGGTATCTCCCAGGTTCCCGGCCCAACGAAAGCCCCCAGACCCAAATGGAGAGGGGCTGCTTGGGGGCCCCCTGGGGGCCCTTCAGGCCAGCTAGGTCTTTGGGTCCTGGCTCCTTCGGTTTGGGAGCTGTTGCTGGACGTTGGGCATGTTGACCGGAGAGTGCTTCTCAGGCTGCGAACTGCAACCTTGCAGGTACCTCCCAGGTCCCAGTCCCAAAGACAGCCCCCAGATCCAAATTGAGAGGGGCTGCTTGGGGGCCCCCTGGGGCCTCTTCAGGCCAGCTAGGTCTTTGGGTCCTGGCTCCTTCGGTTTGGGAGCTGTTGCTGGACGTTGGGCATGTTGGCCGGAGAGTGCTTCTCGGGCTGCGAACTGCAACCTTGCAGGTACCTCTCAGGTTCCCGGCCCAACGAAAGCCCCCAGACCCAAATGGAGAGGGGCTGTTTGGGGGCCCCCTGGGGGCCCTTCAGGCCAGCTAGGTCTTTGGGTCCTGGCTCCTTCGGTTTGGGAGCTGTTGCTGCAGTTGGGCATGTTGGCCGGAGAGTGCTTCTCGGGCCGCGAACTGCAACCTTGCAGGTACCTCCCAGGTTCCCGGCCCAACGAAAGCCCCCAGACCCAAATGGAGAGGGGCTGTTTGGGGGCCCCCTGGGGGCCCTTCAGGCCAGCTAGGTCTTTGGGTCCTGGCTCCTTCGGTTTGGGAGCTGTTGCTGGACGTTGGGCATGTTGGGCGGAGGGTGCTTCTCGGGCCGTGAACTGCAACCTTGCAGGTAGCACCCAGGTTCCCGGGCCAAGGAAAGCCCCCAGACCCACATGGAGAGGGGCTGCTTGGGGGCCCCCTGGGGGCCCTTCAGGCCAGCTAGGTCTTTGGGTCCTGGCTCCTTCGCTTTGGGAGCTGTTGCTGGACGTTGGGCATGTTGACCGGAGAGTGCTTCTCGGGCTGCGAACTGCAACCTTGCAGGTACCTCCCAAGTCCGAGGCCCAACGAAAGCCCTCAGACCCAAATTGAGATGGGCTGCTTGGGTTCCCCCTGGGGGCCCTTCAGGCCAGCTAGGTCTTTGGGTCCTGGCTCCTTCGATTTGGGAGCTGTTGCTGGACGTTGGGCATGTTGACCGGAGAGTGCTTCTCAGGCTGCGAACTGCAACCTTGCAGATACCTCCCAGGTTCCCGGCCCAACGAAAGCCCCCAGACCCAAATGGAGAGGGGCTGCTTGGGGGCCCCCTGGGGGCCCTTCAGGCCAGCTAGGTCTTTGGTTCCTGGCTCCTTCGCTTTGGGAGCTGTTGGTGCAGTTGGGCATGTTGGCCGGAGAGTGCTTCTCGGGCCGCGAACTGCAACCTTGCAGGTACCTCCCAGGTTCCATGACCAACGAAAGCCCCCAGACCCAAATTGAGAGGGGCTGCTTGGGGGCCCCCTGGGGACTCTTCAGGCCAGCTAGGTCTTTGGGTCCTGGCTCCTTGGGTTTGGGAGCTGTTGCTGGACGTTGGGCATGATGGCCGGAGAGTGCTTCTCGGGCCGCGAACTGCAACCTTGCAGGCACCTCCCAGGTTCCCGGCCCAACGAAAGCCCCCAGACCCAAATTGAGAGGGGCTGCTTGGGGGCCCCCTGGGGCCCCTTCAGGCCAGCTAGGTCTTTGGGTCCTGGCTCCTTCGGTTTGGGAGCTGTTGCTGGACGTTGGGCATGTTGGCCGGAGAGTGCTTCTCGGGCTGCGAACTGCAACCTTGCAGGTAGCTCCCAGGTTCCCGGCCCAACGAAAGCCCCCAGACCCAAATGGAGAGGGGCTGCTTGGGGGCCCCCTGGGGGCCCTTCAGGCCAGCTAGGTCTTTGGGTCCTGGCTCCTTCGGTTTGGGAGCTGTTGCTGCAGTTGGGCATGTTGGCCGGAGAGTGGTTCTCGGGCCGTGAACTGGAACCGTGCAGGCACCTCCCAGGTTCCCGGCCCAACGAAAGCCCCCAGACCCAAATGGAGAGGGGCTGCTTGGGGGCCCCCTGGGGACTCTTCAGGCCAGCTAGCTCTTTGGGTCCTGGCTCCTTCGGTTTGGGAGCTGTTGCTGGACGTTGGGCATGTTGACCGGAGAGTGCTTCTCGGGCCGCGAACTGAAACCTTGCAGGCACCTCCCAGGTTCCCGGCCCAACGAAAGTCCCCAGACCCAAATGGAGAGGGGCTGCTTGGGGGCCCCCTGGGGACTCTTCAGGCCAGCTAGGTCTTTGGGTCCTGGCTCCTTCGGTTTGGGAGCTGTTGCTGGACGTTGGGCATGTTGACCGGAGAGTGCTTCTCGGGCCGCGAACTGCAACCTTGCAGGCACCTCCAAGGTTCCCGGCCCAACGAAAGCCCCCAGACCAAAATTGAGAGGGGCTGCTTGCGGGACCCCTGGGGACCCTCCAGGCCAGCTATTTCTTTGGGTCCTGGCTCCTTCCGTTTGGGAGCTGTTGCTGCAGTTGGGCATGTTGACCGGAGAGTGCTTCTCGGGCTGCGAACTGCAACCTTGCAGGTACCTCCCAGGTTCCATGCCCAACGAAAGCCCCCAGACCCAAATGGAGAGGGGCTGTTTGGGGGCCCCCTGGGGGCCCTTCAGGCCAGCTAGGTCTTTGGGTCCTGGCTCCTTCGGTTTGGGAGCTGTTGCTGGACGTTGGGCATGTTGGCCGGAGAGTGCTTCTCGGGCTGCGAACTGCAAACTTGCAGGTAGCTCCCAGGTTCCCGGCCCAACGAAAGCCCCCAGACCCAAATGGAGAGGGGCTGCTTGGGGGCTCCCTGGGGGCCCTTCAGGCCAGCTAGTTCTTTGGGTCCTGGCTCCTTCGGTTTGGGAGCTGTTGCTGGACGTTGGGCATGTTGACCGGAGAGTGCTTCTCGGGCTGCGAACTGCAACCTTGCAGGTACCTCCCAGGTCCCAGGCCCAACGACAGCCCCCAGATCCAAATTGAGAGGGGCTGCTTGGGGGCCCCCTGGGGGCCCTTCAGGCCAGCTAGGTCTTTGGGTCCTGGCTCCTTCGGTTTGGGAGCTGTTGCTGCAGTTGGGCATTATGGCCGGAGAGTGCTTCTCGGGCCGCGAACTGCAACCTTGCAGGTAGCTCCCAGGTTCCAGGCCCAACGAAAGCCCCCAGACCCAAATGGAGAGGGGCTGCTTGGGGGCCCCCTGGGGCCCCTTCAGGCCAGCTAGGTCTTTGGGTCCTGGCTCCTTCGGTTTGGGAGTTGTTGCTGGACGTTGGGCATGTTGGCCGGAGAGTGCTTCTCGGGCCTTGAACTGCAACCTTGCAGGTAGCACCCAGGTTCCCGGGCCAAGGAAAGCCCCCAGGCCCACATGGAGAGGAGCTGCTTGTGGGCCGCTTGGGGCCCCTTCAGGCCAGCTAGGTCTTTGGGTCCTGGCTCCTTCGGTTTGGGAGCTGTTGCTGCAGTTGGGCATGTTGACCGGAGAGTGCTTCTCTGGCTGCGAACTGCAACCTTGCAGGTACCTCCCAAGTCCCAGGCCCAACGAAAGCCCCCAGACCCAAATGGTGATGGGCTGCTTGGGTTCCCCCTGGGGGCCCTTCAGGCCAGCTAGGTCTTTGGGTCCTGGCTCCTTCGATTTGGGAGCTGTTGCTGGACGTTGGGCATGTTTACCGGAGAGTGCTTCTCGGGCTGCGAACTGCAACCTTGCAGATACCTCCCAGGTTCCCGGCCCAACGAAAGCCCCCAGACCCAAATGGAGAGGGGCTGCTTGGGGGCCCCCTGGGGGCCCTTCAGGCCAGCTAGGTCTTTGGGTCCTGGCTCCTTCGCTTTGGGAGCTGTTGCTGCAGTTGGGCATGTTGGCCGGAGAGTGCTTCTCGGGCCGCGATCTGCAACCTTGCAGGTACCTCCCAGCTTCCATGCCCAACGAAAGCCCCCAGACCCAAATTGAGAGGGGCTGTTTGGGGGCCCCCTGGGGACTCTTCAGGCCAGCTAGGTCTTTGGGTCCTGGCTCCTTCGGTTTGGGAGCTGTTGCTGGACGTTGGGCATGATGGCCGGAGAGTGCTTCTCGGGCCGCGAACTGCAACCTTGCAGGCACCTCCCAGGTTCCCGGCCCAACGAAAGCCCCCAGACCCAAATGGAGAGGGGCTGTTTGGGGGCCCCCTGGGGCCCCTTCAGGCCAGCTAGGTCTTTGGGTCCTGGCTCCTTCGGTTTGGGAGCTGTTGCTGGACGTTTGGCATGTTGACCGGAGAGTGCTTCTCGGGCTGCGAACTGCAACCTTGCAGGTACCTCACAGGTCCCCGGCCCACGAAAGCCCCCAGACCCAAATGGAGAGGGGCTGCTTGGGGGCCCCCTGGGGGCCCTTCAGGCCAGCTAGGTCTTTGGGTCCTGGCTCCTTCGGTTTGGGAGCTGTTGCTGCAGTTGGGCATGTTGGCCGGAGAGTGCTTCTCGGGCCGCGAACTGCAACCTTGCAGACACCTCCCAGGTTCCCGGCCCAAAGAAAGCCCCCAGACCCAAATGGAGAGGGGCTGTTTGGGGGCCCCCTGGGGCCCCTTCAGGCCAGCTAGGTCTTTGGGTCCTGGCTCCTTCGGTTTGGGAGCTGTTGCTGGACGTTGGGCATGTTGGCCGGAGAGTGCTTCTCGGGCCGCGAACTGCAACCTTGCAGGCACCTCCGAGCTTCGCGGCCCAACGAAAGCCCCCAGACCAAAATTGAGACGGGCTACTTGCCGGCCCACGTGGGACACTCCAGGCCAGCTAGGTCTTTGGGTCCTGGCTCCTTCGGTTTGGGAGCTGTTGCTGGACGTTGGGCATGTTGGCCGGAGAGTGCTTCTCGGGCTGCGAACTGCAACCTTGCAGGTACCTCCCAGGTCCCCGGCCCAACGAAAGCCCCCAGACCCAAATGGAGAGGGGCTGCTTGGGGGCCCCCTGGGGGCCCTTCAGGCCAGCTAGGTCTTTGGGTCCTGGCTCCTTCGGTTTGGGAGCTGTTGCTGGACGTTGGGCATGTTGGCCGGAGAGTGCTTCTCGGGCCGCGAACTGCAACCTTGCAGGTACCTCCCAGGTCCCCGGCCCAACGAAAGCCCCCAGACCCAAATGGAGAGGGGCTGCTTGGGGGCCCCCTGGGGGCCCTTCAGGCCAGCTAGGTCTTTGGGTCCTGGCTCCTTCGGTTTGGGAGCTGTTGCTGCAGTTGGGCATGTTGGCCGGAGAGTGCTTCTCGGGCCGTGAACTGCAACCTTGCAGGTAGCTCCCAGGTTCCCAGCCCAAAGAAAGCCCCCAGACCCAAATGGAGAGAGGCTGTTTGGGGGACCCTGTGGCCCCTTCAGGCCAGCTAGGTCTTTGGGTCCTGGCTCCTTCGGTTTGGGAGCTGTTGCTGGACGTTGGGCATGTTGACCGGAGAGTGCTTCTCGGGCCGTGAACTGCAACCTTGCAGGTATCTCCCAGGTTCCCGGCCCAACGAAAGCCCCCAGACCCAAATTGAGAGGGGCTGTTTGGGGGCCCCCTGGGGGCCCTTCAGGCCAGCAAGGTCTTTTGCAGTTCACGGCCCGAGAACCACTCTCCGGCCAACATGCCCAACTGCAGCAACAGCTCCCAAACCGAAGGAGCCAGGACCCAAAGACCTAGCTGGCCTGAAGGGCCCCCAGTGGGCCCCCAAGCAGCCCTTCTCCATTTGGGTCTGGGGGCTTTCGTTGGGCCTGGGACCTGGGAGGTACCTGCAAGGTTGCAGTTCGCGGCCGAGAAGCACTCTCCGGCCAACATGCCCAACTGCAGCAACAGCTCCCAAACCGAAGGAGCCAGGACCCAAAGACCTAGCTGGCCTGAAGGGCCCCCAGGGGGCCCCCAAGCACCCCCTCTCCATTTGGGTCTGGGGGCTTTCGTTGGGCCGGGAACCTGGGAGCTACCTGCAAGGTTGCAGTTCGCAGCCAGAGAAGCACTCTCCGGCCAACATGCCCAACTGCAGCAACAGCTCCCAAACCGAAGGAGCCAGGACCCAAAGACCTAGCTGGCCTGAAGGGGCCCCAGGGGGCCCCCAAGCAGCCCCTCTCAATTTGGGTCTGGGGGCTTTCGTTGGGCCGGGAACCTGGGAGGTGCCTGCAAGGTTGCAGTTCGCGGCCCGAGAAGCACTCTCCGGCCAACATGCCCAACTGCAGCAACAGCTCCCAAACCGAAGGAGCCAGGACCCAAAGACCTAGCTGGCCTGAAGAGCCCCCAGGGGGCCCCCAAACAGCCCCTCTCCATTTGGGTCTGGGGCCTTTCGTTGGGCCGGGAACCTGGGAGCTACCTGCAAGGTTGCAGTTCGCGGCCCGAGAAGCACTCTCCGGCCAACATGCCCAACTGCAGCAACAGCTCCCAAACCGAAGGAGCCAGGACCCAAAGACCTAGCTGGCCTGAAGAGTCCCCAGGGGGCCCCCAAACAGCCCCTCTCAATTTGGGTCTGGGGGCTTTCGTTGGGCATGGAACCTGGGAGGTACCTGCAAGGTTGCAGTTCGCAGACCGAGAAGCACTCTCCGGCCAACATGCCCAACGTCCAGCAACAGCTCCCAAACCGAAGGAGCCAGGACCCAAAGACCTAGCTGGAATGAAGGGTCCCCAGGGGGCCCCCAAGCAGCCCCTCTCCATTTGGGACTGGGGGCTTTCGTTGGGCTGGGAACCTGGGAGCTACCTGCAAGGTTGCAGTTCACGGCCCGAGAAGCACTCTCCGGCCAACATGCCCAACTGCAGCAACAGCTCCCAAACCGAAGGAGCCAGGACCCAAAGACCTAGCTGGCCTGGAGTGTCCCCAGGGGGCCCCCAAGCAGCCCCTCTCAATTTTGGTCTGGGGGCTTTCGTTGGGCCGGGAACCTGGGAGGTGTCTGCAAGATTGCAGTTCGCGGCCCGAGAAGCACTCTCCGCCCAACATGCCCAACGTCCAGCAACAGCTCCCAAACCGAAGGAGCCAGGACCCAAAGACCTAGCTGGCCTGGAGTGTCCCCAGGGGGCCCGCAAGCAGCCCCTCTCAATTTGGGTCTGGGGGCTTTCGTTGGGCCGGGAACCTTGGAGGTGTCTGCAAGGTTGCAGTTCGCGGCCCGAGAAGCACTCTACGGCCATCATGCCCAACGTCCAGCAACAGCTCCCAAACCGAAGGAGCCAGGACCCAAAGACCTAGCTGGCCTGAAGAGTCCCCAGGGGGCTCCCAAGCAGCCCCTCTCCATTTGGGTCTGGGGGCTTTCGTTGGGCCGGGAACCTGGGAGGTGTCTGCAAGGTTGCAGTTCGCGGGCCGAGAAGCACTCTCCGGCCATCATGCCCAACGTCCAGCAACAGCTCCCAAACCCAAGGAGCCAGGACCCAAAGACCTAGCTGGCCTGAAGAGTCCCCAGGGGGCCCCCAAACAGCCCCTCTCCATTTGGGTCTGGGGGCTTTCGTTGGGCCGGGAAGCTGGGAGGTACCTGCAAGGTTGCAGTTCGCAGCCCGAGAAGCACTCTCCGGCCAACATGCCCAACGTCCAGCAACAGCTCCCAAACCGAAGGAGCCAGGACCCAAAGACCTAGCTGGCCTGAAGGGCCCCCAGGGGGCCCGCAAGCAGCCCCTCTCCATTTGGGTCTGGGGGCTTTCGTTGGGCCGGGAACCTGGGAGGTACCTGCAAGGTTGCAGTTCGCGGCCCGAGAAGCACTCTCCGGCCAACATGCCCAACGTCCAGCAACAGCTCCCAAACCGAAGGAGCCAGGACCCAAAGACCTAGCTGGCCTGAAGGGGCCCCAGGGGGCCCCAAAGCAGCCCCTCTCAATTTGGGTCTGGGGGCTTTCGTTGGGCCGGGAACCTGGGAGGTGCCTGCAAGGTTGCAGTTCGCGGCCCGAGAAGCACTCTCCGGCCAACATGCCCAACTGCAGCAACAGCTCCCAAACCGAAGGAGCCAGGACCCAAAGACCTAGCTGGCCTGAAGAGCCCCCAGGGGGCCCCCAAACAGCCCCTCTCCATTTGGGTCTGGGGCCTTTCGTTGGGCCGGGAACCTGGGAGCTACCTGCAAGGTTGCAGTTCGCGGCCCGAGAAGCACTCTCCGGCCAACATGCCCAACTGCAGCAACAGCTCCCAAACCGAAGGAGCCAGGACCCAAAGACCTAGCTGGCCTGAAGAGTCCCCAGGGGGCCCCCAAACAGCCCCTCTCAATTTGGGTCTGGGGGCTTTCGTTGGGCATGGAACCTGGGAGGTACCTGCAAGGTTGCAGTTCGCAGACCGAGAAGCACTCTCCGGCCAACATGCCCAACGTCCAGCAACAGCTCCCAAACCGAAGGAGCCAGGACCCAAAGACCTAGCTGGAATGAAGGGTCCCCAGGGGGCCCCCAAGCAGCCCCTCTCCATTTGGGTCTGGGGGCTTTCGTTGGGCTGGGAACCTGGGAGCTACCTGCAAGGTTGCAGTTCACGGCCCGAGAAGCACTCTCCGGCCAACATGCCCAACTGCAGCAACAGCTCCCAAACCGAAGGAGCCAGGACCCAAAGACCTAGCTGGCCTGGAGTGTCCCCAGGGGGCCCGCAAGCAGCCCCTCTCAATTTTGGTCTGGGGGCTTTCGTTGGGCCGGGAACCTGGGAGGTGTCTGCAAGATTGCAGTTCGCGGCCCGAGAAGCACTCTCCGCCCAACATGCCCAACGTCCAGCAACAGCTCCCAAACCGAAGGAGCCAGGACCCAAAGACCTAGCTGGCCTGGAGTGTCCCCAGGGGGCCCGCAAGCAGCCCCTCTCAATTTGGGTCTGGGGGCTTTCGTTGGGCCGGGAACCTGGGAGGTGTCTGCAAGGTTGCAGTTCGCGGCCCGAGAAGCACTCTACGGCCATCATGCCCAACGTCCAGCAACAGCTCCCAAACCGAAGGAGCCAGGACCCAAAGACCTAGCTGGCCTGAAGAGTCCCCAGGGGGCCCCCAAGCAGCCCCTCTCCATTTGGGTCTGTGGGCTTTCGTTGGGCCGGGAACCTGGGAGGTGTCTGCAAGGTTGCAGTTCGCGGCCCGAGAAGCACTCTCCGGCCATCATGCCCAACGTCCAGCAACAGCTCCCAAACCCAAGGAGCCAGGACCCAAAGACCTAGCTGGCCTGAAGAGTCCCCAGGGGGCCCCCAAACAGCCCCTCTCCATTTGGGTCTGGGGGCTTTCGTTGGGCCGGGAACCTGGGAGGTACCTGCAAGGTTGCAGTTCGCAGCCCGAGAAGCACTCTCCGGCCAACATGCCCAACGTCCAGCAACAGCTCCCAAACCGAAGGAGCCAGGACCCAAAGACCTAGCTGGCCTGAAGGGCCCCCAGGGGGCCCGCAAGCAGCCCCTCTCCATTTGGGTCTGGGGGCTTTCGTTGGGCCGGGAACCTGGGAGGTATCTGCAAGGTTGCAGTTCGAAGCCCGAGAAGCACTCTCCGGCCAACATGCCCAACGTCCAGCAACAGCTCCCAAACCGAAGGAGCCAGGACCCAAAGACCTAGCTGGCCTGAAGAGTCCCCAGGGGGCCCCCAAACAGCCCCTCTCAATTTGGGTCTGGGGGCTTTCGTTGGGCATGGAACCTGGGAGGTACCTGCAAGGTTACAGTTCGCAGCCTGAGAAGCACTCTCCGGCCAACATGCCCAACGTCCAGCAACAGCTCCCAAACCGAAGGAGCCAGGACCCAAAGACCTAGCTGGCCTGAAGGGCCCCCAGGAGGCCCCCAAGCAGCCCCTCTCCATTTGGGTCTGGGGGCTTTCGTTGGGGCGGGAACCTGGGAGGTGTCTGCAAGGTTGCAGTTCGCGGCCCGAGAAGCACTCTCCGGCCATCATGCCCAACGTCCAGCAACAGCTCCCAAACCGAAGGAGCCAGGACCCAAAGACCTAGCTGGCCTGAAGAGTCCCCAGGGGGCCCCCAAACAGCCCCTCTCCATTTGGGTCTGGGGGCTTTCTTTGGGCCGGGAACCTGGGAGCTACCTGCAAGGTTGCAGTTCACGGCCCGAGAAGCACTCTCCGGTCAACATGCCCAACGTCCAGCAACAGCTCCCAAACCGAAGGAGCCAGGACCCAAAGACCTAGCTGGCCTGGAGTGTCCCCAGGGGGCCCGCAAGCAGCCCCTCTCCATTTGGGTCTGGGGGCTTTCGTTGGGCCGGGAACCTGGGAGGTGTCTGCAAGGTTGCAGTTCGCGGCCCGAGAAGCACTCTACGGCCATCATGCCCAACGTCCAGCAACAGCTCCCAAACCGAAGGAGCCAGGACCCAAAGACCTAGCTGGCCTGAAGAGTCCCCAGGGGGCCCCCAAGCAGCCCCTCTCCATTTGGGTCTGTGGGCTTTCGTTGGGCCGGGAACCTGGGAGGTGTCTGCAAGGTTGCAGTTCGCGGCCCGAGAAGCACTCTCCGGCCATCATGCCCAACGTCCAGCAACAGCTCCCAAACCCAAGGAGCCAGGACCCAAAGACCTAGCTGGCCTGAAGAGTCCCCAGGGGGCCCCCAAACAGCCCCTCTCCATTTGGGTCTGGGGGCTTTCGTTGGGCCGGGAAGCTGGGAGGTACCTGCAAGGTTGCAGTTCGCAGCCCGAGAAGCACTCTCCGGCCAACATGCCCAACGTCCAGCAACAGCTCCCAAACCGAAGGAGCCAGGACCCAAAGACCTAGCTGGCCTGAAGGGCCCCCAGGGGGCCCGCAAGCAGCCCCTCTCAATTTGGATCTGGGGGCTTACGTTGGGCCGGGGATATGGGAGGTACCTGCAAGGTTGCAGTTCGCAGCCCGAGAAGCACTCTCCGGTCAACATGCCCAATGTCCAGCAACAGCTCCCAAACCGAAGGAGCCAAGACCCAAAGACCTAGCTGGCCTGAAGGGCCCCCAGGGGGCCCCCAAGCAGCCCCTCTCCATTTGGGTCTGGGGGCTTTCGTTGGGCCGGGGACATGGGAGGTACCTGCAAGGTTGCAGTTCGCAGCCCGAGAAGCACTCTCCGGCCAACATGCCCAACGTCCAGCAACAGCTCCCAAACCGAAGGAGCCAGGACCCAAAGACCTAGCTGGCCTGAAGAGTCCCAAGGGGGCCCCCAAGCAGCCCCTCTCCATTTGGGTCTGGGGGCTTTCGTTTGGCATGGAACCTGGGAGGTGCCTGCAAGGTTACAGTTCGCAGCCTGAGAAGCACTCTCCGGCCAACATGCCCAACGTCCAGCAACAGCTCCCAAACCCAAGGAGCCAGGACCCAAAGACCTAGCTGGCCTGGAGTGTCCCCAGGGGGCCCGCAAGCAGCCCCTCTCCATTTGGGTCTGGGGGCTTTCGTTGGGCTGGGAACCTGGGAGGTACCTGCAAGGTTGCAGTTCGCGGCCCGAGAAGCACTCTCCGGCCAACATGCCCAACTGCAGCAACAGCTCCCAATCCGAAGGAGCCAGGACCCAAAGACCTAGCTGGCCTGAAGGGTCCCCAGGGGGCCCGCAAGCAGCCCCTCTCAATTTTGGTCTGGGGGCTTTCGTTGGGCCGGGAAGCTGGGAGGTACCTGCAAGGTTGCAGTTCGCAGACCGAGAAGCACTCTCCGGCCAACATGCCCAACGTCCAGCAACAGCTCCCAAACCGAAGGAGCCAGGACCCAAAGACCTAGCTGGAATGAAGGGTCCCCAGGGGGCCCCCAAGCAGCCCCTCTCCATTTGGGTCTGGGGGCTTTCCTTGGGCTGGGAACCTGGGAGCTACCTGCAAGGTTGCAGTTCACGGCCCGAGAAGCACTCTCCGGCCAACATGCCCAACTGCAGCAACAGCTCCCAAACCGAAGGAGCCAGGACCCAAAGACCTAGCTGGCCTGGAGTGTCCCCAGGGGGCCCGCAAGCAGCCCCTCTCAATTTTGGTCTGGGGGCTTTCGTTGGGCCGGGAACCTGGGAGGTGTCTGCAAGATTGCAGTTCGCGGCCCGAGAAGCACTCTCCGCCCAACATGCCCAACGTCCAGCAACAGCTCCCAAACCGAAGGAGCCAGGACCCAAAGACCTAGCTGGCCTGGAGTGTCCCCAGGGGGCCCGCAAGCAGCCCCTCTCAATTTGGGTCTGGGGGCTTTCGTTGGGCCGGGAACCTGGGAGGTGTCTGCAAGGTTGCAGTTCGCGGCCCGAGAAGCACTCTACGGCCATCATGCCCAACGTCCAGCAACAGCTCCCAAACCGAAGGAGCCAGGACCCAAAGACCTAGCTGGCCTGAAGAGTCCCCAGGGGGCCCCCAAGCAGCCCCTCTCCATTTGGGTCTGGGGGCTTTCGTTGGGCCGGGAACCTGGGAGGTGTCTGCAAGGTTGCAGTTCGCGGCCCGAGAAGCACTCTCCGGCCATCATGCCCAACGTCCAGCAACAGCTCCCAAACCCAAGGAGCCAGGACCCAAAGACCTAGCTGGCCTGAAGAGTCCCCAGGGGGCCCCCAAACAGCCCCTCTCCATTTGGGTCTGGGGGCTTTCGTTGGGCCGGGAACCTGGGAGGTACCTGCAAGGTTGCAGTTCGCAGCCCGAGAAGCACTCTCCGGCCAACATGCCCAACGTCCAGCAACAGCTCCCAAACCGAAGGAGCCAGGACCCAAAGACCTAGCTGGCCTGAAGGGCCCCCAGGGGGCCCGCAAGCAGCCCCTCTCCATTTGGGTCTGGGGGCTTTCGTTGGGCCGGGAACCTGGGAGGTATCTGCAAGGTTGCAGTTCGAAGCCCGAGAAGCACTCTCCGGCCAACATGCCCAACGTCCAGCAACAGCTCCCAAAGCGAAGGAGCCAGGACCCAAAGACATAGCTGGCCTGAAGAGTCCCCAGGGGGCCCCCAAACAGCCCCTCTCAATTTGGGTCTGGGGGCTTTCGTTGGGCATGGAACCTGGGAGGTACCTGCAAGGTTGCAGTTCGCAGCCCGAGAAGCACTCTCCGGCCAACATGCCCAACGTCCAGCAACAGCTCCCAAACCGAAGGAGCCAGGACCCAAAGACCTAGCTGGCCTGAAGAGTCCCAAGGGGGCCCCCAAGCAGCCCCTCTCCATTTGGGTCTGGGGGCTTTCGTTGGGCATGGAACCTGGGAGGTGCCTGCAAGGTTACAGTTCGCAGCCTGAGAAGCACTCTCCGGCCAACATGCCCAACGTCCAGCAACAGCTCCCAAACCGAAGGAGCCAGGACCCAAAGACCTAGCTGGCCTGAAGGGCCCCCAGGAGGCCCCCAAGCAGCCCCTCTCCATTTGGGTCTGGGGGCTTTCGTTGGGGCGGGAACCTGGGAGGTGTCTGCAAGGTTGCAGTTCGCGGCCCGAGAAGCACTCTCCGGCCATCATGCCCAACGTCCAGCAACAGCTCCCAAACCGAAGGAGCCAGGACCCAAAGACCTAGCTGGCCTGAAGAGTCCCCAGGGGGCCCCCAAACAGCCCCTCTCCATTTGGGTCTGGGGGCTTTCGTTGGGCCGGGAAGCTGGGAGGTACCTGCAAGGTTGCAGTTCGCAGCCCGAGAAGCACTCTCCGGCCAACATGCCCAACGTCCAGCAACAGCTCCCAAACCGAAGGAGCCAGGACCCAAAGACCTAGCTGGCCTGAAGGGCCCCCAGGGGGCCCGCAAGCAGCCCCTCTCAATTTGGATCTGGGGGCTTACGTTGGGCCGGGGATATGGGAGGTACCTGCAAGGTTGCAGTTCGCAGCCCGAGAAGCACTCTCCGGTCAACATGCCCAATGTCCAGCAACAGCTCCCAAACCGAAGGAGCCAAGACCCAAAGACCTAGCTGGCCTGAAGGGCCCCCAGGGGGCCCCCAAGCAGCCCCTCTCCATTTGGGTCTGGGGGCTTTCGTTGGGCCGGGGACATGGGAGGTACCTGCAAGGTTGCAGTTCGCAGCCCGAGAAGCACTCTCCGGCCAACATGCCCAACGTCCAGCAACAGCTCCCAAACCGAAGGAGCCAGGACCCAAAGACCTAGCTGGCCTGAAGAGTCCCAAGGGGGCCCCCAAGCAGCCCCTCTCCATTTGGGTCTGGGGGCTTTCGTTGGGCCGGGGACATGGGAGGTACCTGCAAGGTTGCAGTTCGCAGCCCGAGAAGCACTCTCCGGCCAACATGCCCAACGTCCAGCAACAGCTCCCAAACCGAAGGAGCCAGGACCCAAAGACCTAGCTGGCCTGGAGTGTCCCCAGAGGGCCCGCAAGCAGCCCCTCTCCATTTGGGTCTGGGGGCTTTCGTTGGGCTGGGAACCTGGGAGGTACCTGCAAGGTTGCAGTTCGCGGCCCGAGAAGCACTCTCCGGCCAACATGCCCAACTGCAGCAACAGCTCCCAATCCGAAGGAGCCAGGACCCAAAGACCTAGCTGGCCTGAAGGGTCCCCAGGGGGCCCGCAAGCAGCCCCTCTCAATTTTGGTCTGGGGGCTTTCGTTGGGCCGGGGACCTTGGAGGTACCTGCAAGGTTGAAGTTCGTGGCCCGAGAAGCACTCTCCGGCCAACATGCCAAACGTCCAGCAACAGCTCCCAAACCGAAGGAGCCAGGACCCAAATTCCTAGCTGGCCTGAAGGGCCCCCAGGGGGCCCCTAAACAGCCCCTCTCAATTTGGGTCTGGGGGCTTTCGTTGGGCATGGAACCTGGGAGGTACCTGCAAGGTTGCAGTTCGCAGCCCGAGAAGCACTCTCCGGCCAACATGCCCAACGTCCAGCAACAGCTCCCAAACCGAAGGAGCCAGGACCCAAAGACCTAGCTGGCCTGAAGGGGCCCCAGGGGGCCCCCAAGCAGCCCCTCTCCATTTGGGTCTGGGGCCTTTCGTTGGGCCGGGAACCTGGGAGCTACCTGCAAGGTTGCAGTTCGCAGCCTGAGAAGCACTCTCCGGCCAACATGCCCAACGTCCAGCAACAGCTCCCAAACCGAAGGAGCCAGGACCCAAAGACCTAGCTGGCCTGAAGGGCCCCCAGGGGGCCCCCAAGCAGCCCCTCTCCATTTGGGTCTGGGGGCTTTCGTTGGGCCGGGAACCTGGGAGCTACCTGCAAGGTTGCAGTTCGCAGCCCGAGAAGCACTCTCCGGCCAACATGCCCAACTGCAGCAACAGCTCCCAAACCAAAGGAGCCAGGACCCAAAGAAATAGCTGGCCTGGAGGGTCCCCAGGGGGCCCGCAAGCAGCCCCTCTCAATTTTGGTCTGGGGGCTTTCGATGGGCCGGGGACCTGGGAGGTACCTGCAAGGTTGCAGTTCGTGGCCCGAGAAGCACTCTCCGGCCAACATGCCCAACGTCCAGCAACAGCTCCCAAACCGAAGGAGCCAGGACCCAAATTCCTAGCTGGCCTGAAGGGCCCCCAGGGGGCACCCAAGCAGCCCCTCTCCATTTGGGTCTGGGGGCTTTCGTTGGGCATGGAACCTGGGAGCTACCTGCAAGGTTGCAGTTCGCGGCCCGATAAGCACTCTCCGGCCAACATGCCCAACTGCAGCAACAGCTCCCAAACCGAAGGAGCCAGGACCCAAAGACCTAGCTGGCCTGAAGAGTCCCCAGGGGGCCCCCAAACAGCCCCTCTCAATTTGGGTCTGGGGGCTTTCGTTGGGCATGGAACCTGGGAGCTACCTGCAAGGTTGCAGTTCGCAGCCCGAGAAGCACTCTCCGGTCAACATGCCCAACGTCCAGCAACAGCTCCCAAACCGAAGGAGCCAGGACCCAAAGACCTAGCTGGCCTGAAGGGGTCCCAGGGGGCCCCCAAGCAGCCCCTCTCCATTTGGGTCTGGGGGCTTTCGTTGGGCATGGAACCTGGGAGGTACCTGCAAGGTTGCAGTTCGCAGCCCGAGAAGCACTCTCCGGCCAACATGCCCAACGTCCAGCAACAGCTCCCAATCCGAAGGAGCCAGGACCCAAAGACCTAGCTGGCCTGAAGGGCCCCCAGGGGGCCCCCAAGCAGCCCCTCTCCATTTGGGTCTGGGGGCTTTCGTTGGGCCGGAACCTGGGAGGTACCTGCAAGGTTGCAGTTCGCAGCCCGAGAAGCACTCTCCGGTCAACATGCCCAACGTCCAGCAACAGCTCCCAAACCGAAGGAGCCAGGACCCAAAGACCTAGCTGGCCTGAAGGGCCCCCAGGGGGCCCCCAAGCAGCCCCTCTCAATTTGGGTCTGGGGGCTTTCGTTGGGCCGGGAACCTGGGAGGTGTCTGCAAGGTTGCAGTTCGCGGCCCGAGAAGCACTCTCCGGCCAACATGCCCAACGTCCAGCAACAGCTCCCAAACCCAAGGAGCCAGGACCCAAAGACCTAGCTGGCCTGAAGGGCCCCCAGGGGGCCCCCAAGCAGCCCCTCTCCATTTGGATCTGGGGGCTTACGTTGGGCCGGGAACATGGGAGGTACCTGCAAGGTTGCAGTTCGCAGCCCGAGAAGCACTCTCCGGCCAACATGCCCAACGTCCAGCAACAGCTCCCAAACCGAAGGAGCCAGGACCCAAAGACCTAGCTGGCCTGAAGAGTCCCAAGGGGGCCCCCAAGCAGCCCCTCTCCATTTGGGTCTGGGGGCTTTCGTTGGGCCCGGGACATGGAGGGTACCTGCAAGGTTGCAGTTCGCAGCCCGAGAAGCACTCTCCGGCCAACATGCCCAACGTCCAGCAACAGCTCCCAAACCGAAGGAGCCAGGACCCAAAGACCTAGCTGGCCTGGAGTGTCCCCAGGGGGCCCGTAAGCAGCCCCTCTCAATTTTGGTCTGGGGGCTTTCGTTGGGCCGGGAATTTGGGAGCTACCTGCAAGGTTGCAGTTCGCGGCCCGAGAAGCACTCTACGTCCATCATGCCCAACGTCCAGCAACAGCTCCCAAACCGAAGGAGCCAGGACCCAAAGACCTAGCTGTCCTGAAGAGTCCCCAGGGGGCCCCCAAGCAGCCCCTCTCCATTTGGGTCTGGGGGCTTTCGTTGGGCTGGGAACCTGGGAGGTACCTGCAAGGTTGCAGTTCGCGGCCCGAGAAGCACTCTCCGGCCAACATGCCCAACTGCAGCAACAGCTCCCAATCCGAAGGAGCCAGGACCCAAAGACCTAGCTGGCCTGAAGGGTCCACAGGGGGCCCGCAAGCAGCCCCTCTCAATTTTGGTGGGGGCTTTCGTTGGGCCGGGGACCTGGGAGGTACCTGCAAGGTTGAAGTTCGTGGCCCGAGAAGCACTCTCCGGCCAGCATGCCAAACGTCCAGCAACAGCTCCCAAACCGAAGGAGCCAGGACCCAAATTCCTAGCTGGCCTGAAGGGCCCCCAGGGGGCCCCCAAACAGCCCCTCTCAATTTGGGTCTGGGGGCTTTCGTTGGGCATGGAACCTGGGAGGTACCTGCAAGGTTGCAGTTCGCAGCCCGAGAAGCACTCTCCGGCCAACATGCCCAACGTCCAGCAACAGCTCCCAAACCGAAGGAGCCAGGACCCAAAGACCTAGCTGGCCTGAAGGGGCCCCAGGGGGCCCCCAAGCAGCCCCTCTCCATTTGGGTCTGGGGGCTTTCGTTGGGCCGGGGACCTGGGAGCTACCTGCAAGGTTGCAGTTCACGGCCCGAGAAGCACTCTCCGGCCAACATGCCCAACGTCCAGCAACAGCTCCCAAACCGAAGGAGCCAGGACCCAAAGACCTAGCTGGCCTGAAGGGCCCCCAGGGGGCCCCCAAGCAGCCCCTCTCAATTTGGGTCTGGGGGCTTTCGTTGGGCCGGGAACCTGGGAGGTGTCTGCAAGGTTGCAGTTCGCGGCCCGAGAAGCACTCTACGGCCATCATGCCCAACTGCAGCAACAGCTCCCAAACCGAAGGAGCCAGGACCCAAAGACCTAGCTGGCCTGAAGAGTCCCCAGGGGGCCCCCAAGCAGCCCCTCTCCATTTGGGTCTGGGGGCTTTCGTTGGGCCGGGAACCTGGGAGGTGTCTGCAAGGTTGCAGTTCGCGGCCCGAGAAGCACTCTCCGGCCATCATGCCCAACGTCCAGCAACAGCTCCCAAACCCAAGGAGCCAGGACCCAAAGACCTAGCTGGCCTGAAGGGGCCCCAGGGGGCCCCCAAACAGCCCCTCTCCATTTGGGTCTGGGGGCTTTCGTTGGGCCGGGAACCTGGGAGGTACCTGCAAGGTTGCAGTTCGCAGCCCGAGAAGCACTCTCCGGCCAACATGCCCAACGTCCAGCAACAGCTCCCAATCCGAAGGAGCCAGGACCCACAGACCTAGCTGGCCTGAAGGGCCCCCAGGGGGCCCGCAAGCAGCCCCTCTCAATTTGGATCTGGGGGCTTACGTTGGGACGGGGACATGGGAGCTACCTGCAAGGTTGCAGTTCGCAGCCCGAGAAGCACTCTCCGGTCAACATGCCAAACGTCCAGCAACAGCTCCCAAACCCAAGGAGCCAGGACCCAAAGACCTAGCTGGCCTGAAGTGTCCCCAGGGGGCCCCCAAAAAGCCCCTCTCCATTTGGGTCTGGGGGCTTTTGTTGGGCCGGGAACCTGGGAGCTACCTGCAAGGTTGCAGTTCGAGGCCCGAGAAGCACTCTCCGGCCAACATGCCCAACGTCCAGCAACAGCTCCCAAACCGAAGGAGCCAGGACCCAAAGACCTAGCTGGCCTGGAGTGTCCCCAGGGGGCCCGCAAGCAGCCCCTCTCAATTTTGGTCTGGGGGCTTTCGTTGGGCCGGGAACCTGGGAGGTGTCTGCAAGGTTGCAGTTCGCGGCCCGAGAAGCACTCTACGGCCATCATGCCCAACGTCCAGCAACAGCTCCCAAACCGAAGGAGCCAGGACCCAAAGACCTAGCTGGCCTGAAGAGTCCCCAGGGGGCCCCCAAGCAGCCCCTCTCCATTTGGGTCTGGGGGCTTTCGTTGGGCTGGGAACCTGGGAGGTACCTGCAAGGTTGCAGTTCGCAGCCTGAGAAGCACTCTCCGGCCAACATGCCCAACTGCAGCAACAGCTCCCAAACCGAAGGAGCCAGGACCAAAAGAAATAGCTGGCCTGAAGGGCCCCCAGGGGGCCCGCAAGCAGCCCCTCTCAATTTTGGTCTGGGGGCTTTCGTTGGGCATGGAACCTGGGAGCTACCTGCAAGGTTGCAGTTCGCGGCCCGATAAGCACTCTCCGGCCAACATGCCCAACTGCAGCAACAGCTCCCAAACCGAAGGAGCCAGGACCCAAAGACCTAGCTGGCCTGAAGAGTCCCCAGGGGGCCCCCAAACAGCCCCTCTCAATTTGGGTCTGGGGGCTTTCGTTGGGCATGGAACCTGGGAGGTACCTGCAAGGTTGCAGTTCGCAGCCTGAGAAGCACTCTCCGGCCAACATGCCCAACGTCCAGCAACAGCTCCCAAACCGAAGGAGCCAGGACCCAAAGACCTAGCTGGCCTGAAGGGCCCCCAGGGGGCCCCCAAGCAGCCCCTCTCCATTTGGGTCTGGGGGCTTTCGTTGGGCCGGGAACCTGGGAGCTACCTGCAAGGTTGCAGTTCACGGCCCGAGAACCACTCTCCGGCCAACATGCCCAACTGCAGCAACAGCTCCCAAACCTAAGGAGCCAGGACCCAAAGACCTAGCTGGCCTGAAGAGTCCCCAGGGGGCCCCCAAACAGCCCCTCTCCATTTGGGTCTGGGGGCTTTCGTTGGGCCGGGAACCTGGGAGGTGTCTGCAAGGTTGCAGTTCGCGGCCCGAGAAGCACTCTCCGGTCAACATGCCCAACGTCCAGCAACAGCTCCCAAACCGAAGGAGCCAGGACCCAAAGACCTAGCTGTCCTGAAGAGTCCCCAGGGGGCCCCCAAGCAGCCCCTCTCCATTTGGATCTGGGGGCTTTCGTTGGGCTGGGAACCTGGGAGGTACCTGCAAGGTTGCAGTTCGCAGCCCGAGAAGCACTCTCCGGCCAACATGCCCAACTGCAGCAACAGCTCCCAAACCAAAGGAGCCAGGACCCAAAGAAATAGCTGGCCTGGAGGGTCCCCAGGGGGCCCGCAAGCAGCCCCTCTCAATTTTGGTCTGGGGGCTTTCGATGGGCCGGGGACCTGGGAGGTACCTGCAAGGTTGCAGTTCGTGGCCCGAGAAGCACTCTCCGGCCAACATGCCAAACGTCCAGCAACAGCTCCCAAACCGAAGGAGCCAGGACCCAAATTCCTAGCTGGCCTGAAGGGCCCCCAGGGGGCCCCCAAGCAGCCCCTCTCAATTTGGGTCTGGGGGCTTTCGTTGGGCATGGAACCTGGGAGCTACCTGCAAGGTTGCAGTTCGCGGCCCGATAAGCACTCTCCGGCCAACATGCCCAACTGCAGCAACAGCTCCCAAACCGAAGGAGCCAGGACCCAAAGACCTAGCTGGCCTGAAGAGTCCCCAGGGGGCCCCCAAACAGCCTCTCTCAATTTGGGTCTGGGGGCTTTCGTTGGGCATGGAACCTGGGAGCTACCTGCAAGGTTGCAGTTCGCAGCCCGAGAAGCACTCTCCGGTCAACATGCCCAACGTCCAGCAACAGCTCCCAAACCGAAGGAGCCAGGACCCAAAGACCTAGCTGGCCTGAAGGGGTCCCAGGGGGCCCCCAAGCAGCCCCTCTCCATTTGGGTCTGGGGGCTTTCGTTGGGCATGGAACCTGGGAGGTACCTGCAAGGTTGCAGTTCGCAGCCCGAGAAGCACTCTCCGGCCAACATGCCCAACGTCCAGCAACAGCTCCCAAAGCGAAGGAGCCAGGACCCAAAGACCTAGCTGGCCTGAAGGGCCCCCAGGGGGCCCCCAAGCAGCCCCTCTCCATTTGGGTCTGGGGGCTTTCGTTGGGCCGGGGACCTGGGAGGTACCTGCAAGGTTGCAGTTCGCAGCCCGAGAAGCACTCTCCGGTCAACATGCCCAACGTCCAGCAACAGCTCCCAAACCGAAGGAGCCAGGACCCAAAGACCTAGCTGGCCTGAAGGGCCCCCAGGGGGCCCCCAAGCAGCCCCTCTCAATTTGGGTCTGGGGGCTTTCGTTGGGCCGGGAACCTGGGAGGTGTCTGCAAGGTTGCAGTTCGCGGCCCGAGAAGCACTCTCCGGCCAACATGCCCAACGTCCAGCAACAGCTCCCAAACCCAAGGAGCCAGGACCCAAAGACCTAGCTGGCCTGAAGAGTCCCAAGGGGGCCCCCAAACAGCCCCTCTCCATTTGGGTCTGGGGGCTTTCGTTGGGCCCGGGACATGGAGGGTACCTGCAAGGTTGCAGTTCGCAGCCCGAGAAGCACTCTCCGGCCAACATGCCCAACGTCCAGCAACAGCTCCCAAACCGAAGGAGCCAGGACCCAAAGACCTAGCTGTCCTGAAGAGTCCCCAGGGGGCCCCCAAGCAGCCCCTCTCCATTTGGGTCTGGGGGCTTTCGTTGGGCATGGAACCTGGGAGGTGCCTGCAAGGTTACAGTTCGCAGCCTGAGAAGCACTCTCCAGCCAACATGCCCAACGTCCAGCAACAGCTCCCAAACCGAAGGAGCCAGGACCCAAAGACCTAGCTGGCCTGGAGTGTCCCCAGGGGGCCCGTAAGCAGCCCCTCTCAATTTTGGTCTGGGGGCTTTCGTTGGGCCGGGAATTTGGGAGCTACCTGCAAGGTTGCAGTTCGCGGCCCGAGAAGCACTCTACGGCCATCATGCCCAACGTCCAGCAACAGCTCCCAAACCGAAGGAGCCAGGACCCAAAGACCTAGCTGTCCTGAAGAGTCCCCAGGGGGCCCCCAAGCAGCCCCTCTCCATTTGGGTCTGGGGGCTTTCGTTGGGCTGGGAACCTGGGAGGTACCTGCAAGGTTGCAGTTCGCGGCCCGAGAAGCACTCTCCGGCCAACATGCCCAACTGCTGCAACAGCTCCCAATCCGAAGGAGCCAGGACCCAGAGACCTAGCTGGCCTGAAGGGTCCCCAGGGGGCCCGCAAGCAGCCCCTCTCAATTTTGGTGGGGGCTTTCGTTGGGCCGGGGACCTGGGAGGTATCTGCAAGGTTGAAGTTCGTGGCCCGAGAAGCACTCTCCGGCCAACATGCCCAACGTCCAGCAACAGCTCCCAAACCGAAGGAGCCAGGACCCAAATTCCTAGCTGGCCTGAAGGGCCCCCAGGGGGCCCCCAAACAGCCCCTCTCCATTTGGGTCTGGGGGCTTTCGTTGGGCATGGAACCTGGGAGGTACCTGCAAGGTTGCAGTTCGCAGCCCGAGAAGCACTCTCCGGCCAACATGCCCAACGTCCAGCAACAGCTCCCAAACCGAAGGAGCCAGGACCCAAAGACCTAGCTGGCCTGAAGGGGCCCCAGGGGGCCCCCAAGCAGCCCCTCTCCATTTGGGTCTGGGGGCTTTCGTTGGGCCGGGGACCTGGGAGCTACCTGCAAGGTTGCAGTTCACGGCCCGAGAAGCACTCTCCGGCCAACATGCCCAACGTCCAGCAACAGCTCCCAAACCGAAGGAGCCAGGACCCAAAGACCTAGCTGGCCTGAAGGGCCCCCAGGGGGCCCCCAAGCAGCCCCTCTCAATTTGGGTCTGGGGGCTTTCGTTGGGCCGGGAACCTGGGAGGTGTCTGCAAGGTTGCAGTTCGCGGCCCGAGAAGCACTCTACGGCCATCATGCCCAACGTCCAGCAACAGCTCCCAAACCGAAGGAGCCAGGACCCAAAGACCTAGCTGGCCTGAAGAGTCCCCAGGGGGCCCCCAAGCAGCCCCTCTCCATTTGGGTCTGGGGGCTTTCGTTGGGCCGGGAACCTGGGAGGTGTCTGCAAGGTTGCAGTTCGCGGCCCGAGAAGCACTCTCCGGCCATCATGCCCAACGTCCAGCAACAGCTCCCAAACCGAAGGAGCCAAGACCCAAAGACCTAGCTGGCCTGAAGGGCCCCCAGGGGGCCCCCAAGCAGCCCCTCTCCATTTGGGTCTGGGGGCTTTCGTTGGGCCGGGGACATGGGAGGTACCTGCAGGGTTGCAGTTCGCAGCCCGAGAAGCACTCTCCGGCCAACATGCCCAACGTCCAGCAACAGCTCCCAAACCGAAGGAGCCAGGACCCAAAGACCTAGCTGGCCTGGAGTGTCCCCAGGGGGCCCGCAAGCAGCCCCTCTCAATTTTGGTCTGGGGGCTTTCGTTGGGCCGGGAACCTGGGAGGTGTCTGCAAGGTTGCAGTTCGCGGCCCGAGAAGCACTCTACGGCCAACATGCCCAACGTCCAGCAACAGCTCCCAAACCCAAGGAGCCAGGACCCAAAGACCTAGCTGTCCTGAAGAGTCCCCAGGGGGCCCCCAAGCAGCCCCTCTCCATTTGGGTCTGGGGGCTTTCGTTGGGCTGGGAACCTGGGAGGTACCTGCAAGGTTGCAGTTCGCAGCCCGAGAAGCACTCTCCGGCCAACATGCCCAACTGCAGCAACAGCTCCCAAACCGAAGGAGCCAGGACCCAAAGAAATAGCTGGCCTGAAGGGCCCCCAGGGGGCCCCCAGCAGCCCCTCTCCATTTGGGTCTGGGGGCTTTCGTTGGGCATGGAACCTGGGAGCTACCTGCAAGGTTGCAGTTCGCGGCCCGATAAGCACTCTCCGGCCAACATGCCCAACTGCAGCAACAGCTCCCAAACCGAAGGAGCCAGGACCCAAAGACCTAGCTGGCCTGAAGAGTCCCCAGGGGGCCCCCAAACAGCCCCTCTCAATTTGGGTCTGGGGGCTTTCGTTGGGCATGGAACCTGGGAGGTACCTGCAAGGTTGCAGTTCGCAGCCTGGGAAGCACTCTCCGGCCAACATGCCCAACGTCCAGCAACAGCTCCCAAACCGAAGGAGCCAGGACCCAAAGACCTAGCTGGCCTGAAGGGCCCCCAGGGGGCCCCCAAGCAGCCCCTCTCCATTTGGGTCTGGGGGCTTTCGTTGGGCCGGGAACCTGGGAGCTACCTGCAAGGTTGCAGTTCACGGCCCGAGAAGCACTCTCCGGTCAACATGCCCAACGTCCAGCAACAGCTCCCAAACCGAAGGAGCCAGGACCCAAAGACCTAGCTGGCCTGAAGGGGCCCCAGGGGGCCCCCAAGCAGCCCCTCTCCATTTGGGTCTGGGGGCTTTCGTTGGGCCGGGAACCTGGGAGCTACCTGCAAGGTTGCAGTTCACGGCCCGAGAACCACTCTCCGGTCAACATGCCCAACTGCAGCAACAGCTCCCAAACCGAAGGAGCCAGGACCCAAAGACCTAGCTGGCCTGAAGGGCCCCCAGGGGGCCCCCAAGCAGCCCCTCTCCATTTGGGTCTGGGGGCTTTCGTTGGGCCGGGGACCTGGGAGCTACCTGCAAGGTTGCAGTTCGCAGCCCGAGAAGCACTCTCCGGTCAACATGCCCAACGCCCAGCAACAGCTCCCAATCCGAAGGAGCCAGGACCCAAAGACCTAGCTGGCCTGAAGGGTCCCCAGGGGGCCCGCAAACAGCCCCTCTCAATTTGGGTCTGGGGGCTTTCGTTGGGCCGGGGACCTGGGAGGTACCTGCAAGGTTGCAGTTCGTGGCCCGAGAAGCACTCTCCGGCCAACATGCCAAACGTCCAGCAACAGCTCCCAAACCGAAGGAGCCAGGACCCAAATTCCTAGCTGGCCTGAAGGGCCCCCAGGGGGCCCCCAAACAGCCCCTCTCAATTTGGGTCTGGGGGCTTTCGTTGGGCATGGAACCTGGGAGGTACCTGCAAGGTTGCAGTTCGCAGCCCGAGAAGCACTCTCCGGCCAACATGCCCAACGTCCAGCAACAGCTCCCAAACCGAAGGAGCCAGGACCCAAAGACCTAGCTGTCCTGAAGGGCCCCCAGGGGGCCCGCAAGCAGCCCCTCTCAATTTGGATCTGGGGGCTTACGTTGGGCCGGGAACATGGGAGGTACCTGCAAGGTTGCAGTTCGCAGCCCGAGAAGCACTCTCCGGTCAACATGCCCAATGTCCAGCAACAGCTCCCAAACCGAAGGAGCCAAGACCCAAAGACCTAGCTGGCCTGAAGGGCCCCCAGGGGGCCCCCAAGCAGCCCCTCTCAATTTGGATCTGGGGGCTTTCGTTGGGCCTGGGACCTGGGATGTACCTGCAAGGTTGCAGTTCGCAGCCCGAGAAGCACTCTCCGGTCAACATGCCCAATGTCCAGCAACAGCTCCCAAACCGAAGGAGCCAAGACCCAAAGACCTAGCTGGCCTGAAGGGGCCCCAGGGGGCCCCCAAGCAGCCCCTCTCCATTTGGGTCTGGGGGCTTTCGTTGGGCCGGGAACCTGGGAGGTACCTGAAAGTTTGCAGTTCGCAGCCCGAGAAGCACTCTCCGGCCAACATGCCCAACGTCCAGCAACAGCTCCCAAACCGAAGGAGCCAGGACCCAAAGACCTAGCTGGCCTGAAGAGTCCCAAGGGGGCCCCCAAGCAGCCCCTCTCCATTTGGGTCTGGGGGCTTTCGTTGGGCATGGAACCTGGGAGGTACCTGCAAGGTTACAGTTCGCAGCCTGAGAAGCACTCTCCGGCCAACATGCCCAACGTCCAGTAACAGCTCCCAAACCGAAGGAGCCAGGACCCAAAGACCTAGCTGGCCTGAAGGGCCCCCAGGAGGCCCCCAAGCAGCCCCTCTCAATTTGGGTCTGGGGGCTTTCGTTGGGCCGGGGACCTGGGAGCTACCTGCAAGGTTGCAGTTCGCAGCCCGAGAAGCACTCTCCGGTCAACATGCCCAATGTCCAGCAACAGCTCCCAAACCGAAGGAGCCAGGACCCAAAGACCTAGCTGGAATGAAGGGTCCCCAGGGGGCCCCCAAGTAGCCCCTCTCCATTTGGGTCTGGGGGCTTTCGTTGGGCTGGGAACCTGGGAGCTACCTGCAAGGTTGCAGTTCACGGCCCGAGAAGCACTCTCCGGCCAACATGCCCAACTGCAGCAACAGCTCCCAAACCGAAGGAGCCAGGACCCAAAGACCTAGCTGGCCTGGAGGTTCCCCAGGAGGCCCGCAAGCAGCCCCTCTCCATTTGGGTCTGGGGGCTTTCGTTGGGCCGGGAACCTGGGAGGTGTCTGCAAGGTTGTATTTCGTGGCCCGAGAAGCACTCTCCGGCCAACATGCCCAACGTCCAGCAACAGCTCCCAAACCGAAGGAGCCAGGACCCAAAGACCTAGCTGGCCTGAAGAGTCCCCAGGGGGCCCCCAAGCAGCCCCTCTCCATTTGGGTCTGGGGGCTTTCGTTGGGCTGGGAACCTGGGAGCTACCTGCAAGGTTGCAGTTCGCAGCCCGAGAAGCACTCTCCGGCCAACATGCCCAACAGCAGCAACAGCTCCCAAACCGAAGGAGCCAGGACCCAAAGAAATAGCTGGCCTGGAGGGTCCCCAGGGGGCCCGCAAGCAGCCCCTCTCCATTTGGGTCTGGGGGCCTTCGTTGGGCCGGGAACCTGGGAGGTACCTGCAAGGTTGCAGTTCACGGCCCGAGAAGCACTCTCCGGCCAACATGCCCAACTGCAGCAACAGCTCCCAAACCGAAGGAGCCAGGACCCAAAGACCTAGCTGGCCTGAAGGGCCCCCAGGGGGCCCCCAAGCAGCCCCTCTCCATTTGGGTCTGGGGGCTTTCGTTGGGCCGGGGACCTGGGAGGTACCTGCAAGGTTGCAGTTCATGGCCCGAGAAGCACTCTCCGGTCAACATGCCCAACGTCCAGCAACAGCTCCCAATCCGAAGGAGCCAGGACCCAAAGACCTAGCTGGCCTGAAGGGCCCCCAGGGGGCCCCCAAGCAGCCCCTCTCAATTTGGATCTGGGGGCTTTCGTTGGGCCTGGGACCTGGGAGGTACCTGCAAGGTTGCAGTTCGCAGCCCGAGAAGCACTCTCCGGTCAACATGCCCAACGTCCAGCAACAGCTCCCAAACCGAAGGAGCCAGGACCCAAAGACCTAGCTGGCCTGAAGAGTCCCCAGGGGGCCCCCAAACAGCCCCTCTCCATTTGGGTCTGGGGGCTTTCGTTGGGCATGGAACCTGGGAGGTACCTGCAAGGTTGCAGTTCGCAGCCTGAGAAGCACTCTCCGGCCAACATGCCCAACGTCCAGCAACAGCTCCCAAACCGAAGGAGCCAGGACCCAAAGACCTAGCTGTCCTGAAGGGCCCCCAGGGGGCCCCCAAGCAGCCCCTCTCCATTTGGGTCTGGGGGCTTTCGTTGGGCCGGGAACCTGGGAGCTACCTGCAAGGTTGCAGTTCGCGGCCCGAGAAGCACTCTCCGGCCAACATGCCCAACTGCAGCAACAGCTCCCAAAGCGAAGGAGCCAGGACCCAAAGACCTAGCTGGCCTGAAGAGTCCCCAGGGGGGCCCCAAATAGCCCCTCTCAATTTGGGTCTGGGGGCTTTCGTTGGGCATGGAACCTGGGAGGTACCTGCAAGGTTGCATTTCGCGGCCCGAGAAGCACTCTCCGGCCAACATGCACAACTGCAGCAACAGCTCCCAATCCGAAGGAGCCAGGACCCAAAGACCTAGCTGGCCTGAAGGGCCCCCAGGGGGCCCCCAAGCAGCCCCTCTCCATTTGGGTCTGGGGGCTTTCGTTGGGCCGGGGACCTGGGAGGTACCTGCAAGGTTGCAGTTCACGGCCCGAGAAGCACTCTCCGGCCAACATGCTCAACGTCCAGCAACAGCTCCCAAACCGAAGGAGCCAGGACCCAAAGACCTAGCTGGCCTGAAGGGGCCCCAGGGGGCCCCCAAGCAGCCCCTCTCCATTTGGGTCTGGGGGCTTTTGTTGGGCCAGATACCTGGGAGATACCTGCAAGGTTGCAGTTCGAGGCCCGAGAACCACTCTCCGGCCAACATGCCCAACGTTCAGCAACAGATCCCAAACCGAAGGAGCCAGGACCCAAAGACCTAGCTGGCCTGAAGTGCCCCCTGGGGGCCCCCAAACAGCCCCTCTCAATTTGGGTCTGGGGGCTTTCGTTGGGCCAGGAACCTAGGAAGTGCCTGCAAGGTTGCAGTGCGCGGCCCGAGAAGCACTCTCCGGCCAACATGCCCAACTGCAGCAACAGCTCCCAAACCGAAGGAGCCAGGACCCAAAGACCTAGCTGTCCTGAAGAGTCCCCAGGGGGCCCCCAAGCAGCCCCTCTCCATTTTGGTCTGGGGGCTTTCGTTGGGCCGGGGACCTGGGAGGTACCTGCAAGGTTGCAGTTCGCAGCCCGAGAAGCACTCTCCGGTCAACATGCCCAACGTCCAGCAACAGCTCCCAAACCGAAGGAGCCAGGACCCAAAGACCTAGCTGGCCTGAAGGGCCCCCAGGGGGCCCCCAAGCAGCCCCTCTCCATTTGGGTCTGGGGGCTTTCGTTGGGCCTGAGACATGGGAGGTACCTGCAAGGTTGCAGTTCGCAGCCCGAGAACCACTCTCCGGCCAACATGCCCAATGTCCAGCAACAGCTCCCAAACCGAAGGAGCCAAGACCCAAAGACCTAGCTGGCCTGAAGGGCCCCCAGGGGGCCCCCAAGCAGCCCCTCTCCATTTGGGTCTGGGGGCTTTCGTTGGGCCGGGGACATGGGAGGTACCTGCAAGGTTGCAGTTCGCAGCCCGAGAAGCACTCTCCGGCCAACATGCCCAACGTCCAGCAACAGCTCCCAAACCGAAGGAGCCAGGACCCAAAGACCTAGCTGGCCTGGAGTGTCCCCAGGGGGCCCGCAAGCAGCCCCTCTCAATTTTGGTCTGGGGGCTTTCGTTGGGCCGGGAACCTGGGAGGTGTCTGCAAGGTTGCAGTTCGCGGCCCGAGAAGCACTCTACGGCCATCATGCCCAACGTCCAGCAACAGCTCCCAAACCGAAGGAGCCAGGACCCAAAGACCTAGCTGTCCTGAAGAGTCCCCAGGGGGCCCCCAAGCAGCCCCTCTCCATTTTGGTCTGGGGGCTTTCGTTGGGCCGGGGACCTGGGAGGTACCTGCAAGGTTGCAGTTCATGGCCCGAGAACCACTCTCAGGCCAACATGCCAAACGTCCAGCAACAGCTCCCAAACCGAAGGAGCCAGGACCCAAATTCCTAGCTGGCCTGAAGGGCCCCCAGGGGGCACCCAAGCAGCCCCTCTCCATTTGTGTCTGGGGGCTTTCGTTGGGCATGGAACCTGGGAGCTACCTGCAAGGTTGCAGTTCGCGGCCCGATAAGCACTCTCCGGCCAACATGCCCAACTGCAGCAACAGCTCCCAAACCGAAGGAGCCAGGACCCAAAGACCTAGCTGGCCTGAAGAGTCCCCAGGGGGCCCCCAAACAGCCCCTCTCCATTTGGGTCTGGGGGCTTTCGTTGGGCCGGGGACCTGGGAGGTACCTGCAAGGTTGCAGTTCGTGGCCCGAGAAGCACTCTCCGGCCAACATGCCCAACGTCCAGCAACAGCTCCCAAACCGAAGGAGCCAGGACCCAAAGACCTAGCTGGCCTGAAGGGCCCCCAGGGGGCCCCCAAGCAGCCCCTCTCCATTTGGGTCTGGGGGCTTTCGTTGGGCATGGAACCTGGCAAGTACCTGCAAGGTTGCAGTTCGCGGCCCGAGAAGCACTCTCCGGCCAACATGCCCAACTGCAGCAACAGCTCCCAAACCGAAGGAGCCAGGACCCAAAGACCAAGCTGGCCTGAAGGGGCCCCAGGGGGCCCCCAAGCAGCCCCTCTCCATTTGGGTCTGGGGGCTTTCGTTGGGCCGGGAACCTGGGAGCTACCTGCAAGGTTGCAGTTCACGGCCCGAGAACCACTATCCGGCCAACATGCCCAACTGCAGCAACAGCTCCCAAACCGAAGGAGCCAGGACCCAAAGACCTAGCTGGCCTGAAGGGCCCCCAGGGGGCCCCCAAGCAGCCCCTCTGCATTTGGGTCTGGAGGCTTTCATTGGGCCGGGGACCTGGGAGGTACCTGCAAGGTTGCAGTTCGCGGCCCGAGAAGCACTCTCCGGCCAACATGGCCAACGTCCAGCAACAGCTCCCAATCCGAAGGAGCCAGGACCCAAAGACCTAGCTGGCCTGAAGGGCCCCCAGGGGGCCCCCAAGCAGCCCCTCTCAATTTGGATCTGGGGGCTTTCGTTGGGCCTGGGACCTGGGATGTACCTGCAAGGTTGCAGTTCGCAGCCCGAGAAGCACTCTCCGGTCAACATGCCCAATGTCCAGCAACAGCTCCCAAACCGAAGGAGCCAAGACCCAAAGACCTAGCTGGCCTGAAGGGCCCCCAGGGGGCCCGCAAGCAGCCCCTCTCCATTTGGGTCTGGGGGCTTTCGTTGGGCCGGGAACCTGGGAGGTACCTGAAAGTTTGCAGTTCGCAGCCCGAGAAGCACTCTCCGGCCAACATGCCCAACGTCCAGCAACAGCTCCCAAACCGAAGGAGCCAGGACCCAAAGACCTAGCTGGCCTGAAGAGTCCCAAGGGGGCCCCCAAGCAGCCCCTCTCCATTTGGGTCTGGGGGCTTTCGTTGGGCATGGAACCTGGGAGGTACCTGCAAGGTTACAGTTCGCAGCCTGAGAAGCACTCTCCGGCCAACATGCCCAACGTCCAGCAACAGCTCCCAAACCGAAGGAGCCAGGACCCAAAGACCTAGCTGGCCTGAAGGGCCCCCAGGAGGCCCCCAAGCAGCCCCTCTCAATTTGGGTCTGGGGGCTTTCGTTGGGCCGGGGACCTGGGAGCTACCTGCAAGGTTGCAGTTCGCAGCCCGAGAAGCACTCTCCGGCCAACATGCCCAACTGCAGCAACAGCTCCCAAACCGAAGGAGCCAGGACCCAAAGACCTAGCTGGCCTGGAGGTTCCCCAGGAGGCCCGCAAGCAGCCCCTCTCCATTTGGTTCTGGGGGCTTTCGTTGGGCCGGGAACCTGGGAGGTGTCTGCAAGGTTGTATTTCGTGGCCCGAGAAGCACTCTCCGGCCAACATGCCCAACGTCCAGCAACAGCTCCCAAACCGAAGGAGCCAGGACCCAAAGACCTAGCTGGCCTGAAGAGTCCCCAGGGGGCCCCCAAGCAGCCCCTCTCCATTTGGGTCTGGGGGCTTTCGTTGGGCTGGGAACCTGGGAGCTACCTGCAAGGTTGCAGTTCGCAGCCCGAGAAGCACTCTCCGGCCAACATGCCCAACAGCAGCAACAGCTCCCAAACCGAAGGAGCCAGGACCCAAAGAAATAGCTGGCCTGGAGGGTCCCCAGGGGGCCCGCAAGCAGCCCCTCTCCATTTGGGTCTGGGGGCCTTCGTTGGGCCGGGAACCTGGGAGGTACCTGCAAGGTTGCAGTTCACGGCCCGAGAAGCACTCTCCGGCCAACATGCCCAACTGCAGCAACAGCTCCCAAACCGAAGGAGCCAGGACCCAAAGACCTAGCTGGCCTGAAGGGCCCCCAGGGGGCCCCCAAGCAGCCCCTCTCCATTTGGGTCTGGGGGCTTTCGTTGGGCCGGGGACCTGGGAGGTACCTGCAAGGTTGCAGTTCGCAGCCCGAGAAGCACTCTCCGGTCAACATGCCCAACGTCCAGCAACAGCTCCCAATCCGAAGGAGCCAGGACCCAAAGACCTAGCTGGCCTGAAGGGCCCCCAGGGGGCCCCCAAGCAGCCCCTCTCAATTTGGATCTGGGGGCTTTCGTTGGGCCTGGGACCTGGGAGGTACCTGCAAGGTTGCAGTTCGCAGCCCGAGAAGCACTCTCCGGTCAACATGCCCAACGTCCAGCAACAGCTCCCAAACCGAAGGAGCCAGGACCCAAAGACCTAGCTGGCCTGAAGAGTCCCCAGGGGGCCCCCAAACAGCCCCTCTCCATTTGGGTCTGGGGGCTTTCGTTGGGCATGGAACCTGGGAGGTACCTGCAAGGTTGCAGTTCGCAGCCTGAGAAGCACTATCCGGCCAACATGCCCAACGTCCAGCAACAGCTCCCAAACCGAAGGAGCCAGGACCCAAAGACCTAGCTGTCCTGAAGGGCCCCCAGGGGGCCCCCAAGCAGCCCCTCTCCATTTGGGTCTGGGGGCTTTCGTTGGGCCGGGAACCTGGGAGCTACCTGCAAGGTTGCAGTTCGCGGCCCGAGAAGCACTCTCCGGCCAACATGCCCAACTGCAGCAACAGCTCCCAAAGCGAAGGAGCCAGGACCCAAAGACCTAGCTGGCCTGAAGAGTCCCCAGGGGGGCCCCAAATAGCCCCTCTCAATTTGGGTCTGGGGGCTTTCGTTGGGCATGGAACCTGGGAGGTACCTGCAAGGTTGCATTTCGCGGCCCGAGAAGCACTCTCCGGCCAACATGCACAACTGCAGCAACAGCTCCCAATCCGAAGGAGCCAGGACCCAAAGACCTAGCTGGCCTGAAGGGCCCCCAGGGGGCCCCCAAGCAGCCCCTCTCCATTTGGGTCTGGGGGCTTTCGTTGGGCCGGGGACATGGGAGGTACCTGCAAGGTTGCAGTTCACGGCCCGAGAAGCACTCTCCGGCCAACATGCCCAACGTCCAGCAACAGCTCCCAAACCGAAGGAGCCAGGACCCAAAGACCTAGCTGGCCTGAAGGGGCCCCAGGGGGCCCCCAAGCAGCCCCTCTCCATTTGGGTCTGGGGGCTTTTGTTGGGCCAGATACCTGGGAGAATCCTGCAAGGTTGCAGTTCGAGGCCCGAGAACCACTCTCCGGCCAACATGCCCAACGTTCAGCAACAGATCCCAAACCGAAGGAGCCAGGACCCAAAGACCTAGCTGGCCTGAAGTGCCCCCTGGGGGCCCCCAAACAGCCCCTCTCAATTTGGGTCTGGGGGCTTTCGTTGGGCCAGGAACCTGGGAAGTGCCTGCAAGGTTGCAGTGCGCGGCCCGAGAAGCACTCTCCGGCCAACATGCCCAACTGCAGCAACAGCTCCCAAACCGAAGGAGCCAGGACCCAAAGACCTAGCTGGCCTGAAGGGCCCCCAGGGGGCCCCCAAGCAGCCCCTCTCAATTTTGGTCTGGGGGCTTTCGTTGGGCCGGGGACATGGGAGGTACCTGCAAGGTTGCAGTTCGCAGCCCGAGAAGCACTCTCCGGTCAACATGCCCAACGTCCAGCAACAGCTCCCAAACCGAAGGAGCCAGGACCCAAAGACCTAGCTGGCCTGAAGGGCCCCCAGGGGGCCCCCAAGCAGCCCCTCTCAATTTGGGTCTGGGGGCTTTCGTTGGGCCTGTGACATGGGAGGTACCTGCAAGGTTGCAGTTCGCAGCCCGAGAACCACTCTCCGGCCAACATGCCCAACGTCCAGCAACAGCTCCCAAACCGAAGGAGCCAGGACCCAAAGACCTAGCTGGCCTGAAGAGTCCCCAGGGGGACCCCAAACAGCCCCTCTCAATTTGGGTCTGGGGGCTTTCGTTGGGCATGGAACCTGGGAGGTACCTGCAAGGTTGCATTTCGCGGCCCGAGAAGCACTCTCCGGCCAACATGCCCAACTGCAGCAACAGCTCCCAAACCGAAGGAGCCAGGACCCAAAGACCTAGCTGGCCTGAAGGGCCCCCAGGGGGCCCCCAAGCAGCCCCTCTCCATTTGGGTCTGGGGGCTTTCGTTGGGCCGGGGACCTGTGAGGTACCTGCAAGGTTGCAGTTCACGGCCCGAGAACCACTCTCTGGCCAACATGCCCAACGTCCAGCAACAGCTCCCAAACCGAAGGAGCCAGGACCCAAAGACCTAGCTGGCCTGGAGTGTCCCCAGGGGGCCCGCAAGCAGCCCCTCTCCATTTGGGTCTGGGGGCTTTCGTTGGGCTGGGGACATGGGAGGTGTCTGCAAGGTTGCATTTCGTGGCCCGAGAAGCACTCTCCGGCCATCATGCCCAACGTCCAGCAACAGCTCCCAATCCGAAGGAGCCAGGACCCAAAGACCTAGCTGGCCTGAAGAGTCCCCAGGGGGCCCCCAAGCAGCCCCTCTCCATTTGGGTCTGGGGGCTTTCATTGGGCCGGGGACCTGGGAGGTACCTGCAAGGTTGCAGTTCGCAGCCCGAGAAGCACTCTCCGGTCAACATGCCCAACGTCCAGCAACAGCTCCCAATCCGAAGGAGCCAGGACCCAAAGACCTAGCTGGCCTGAAGGGCCCCCAGGGGGCCCCCAAGCAGCCCCTCTCAATTTGGATCTGGGGGCTTTCGTTGGGCCTGGGACCTGGGAGGTACCTGCAAGGTTGCAGTTCGCAGCCCGAGAAGCACTCTCCGGTCAACATGCCCAATGTCCAGCAACAGCTCCCAAACCGAAGGAGCCAAGACCCAAAGACCTAGCTGGCCTGAAGGGCCCCCAGGGGGCCCCCAAGCAGCCCCTCTCCATTTGGGTCTGGGGGCTTTCGTTGGGCCGGGAACCTGGGAGGTACCTGCAAGGTTGCAGTTCACGGCCCGAGAAGCACTCTCTGGCCAACATGCCCAACGTCCAGCAACAGCTCCCAAACCGAAGGAGCCAGGACCCAAAGACCTAGCTGGCCTGAAGGGCCCCCAGGGGGCCCCCAAGCAGCCCCTCTCCATTTGGGTCTGGGGGCTTTTGTTGGGCCAGGAACCTGGGAGATACCTGCAAGGTTGCAGTTCGAGGCCCGAGAACCACTCTCCGGCCAACATGCCCAACGTTCAGCAACAGATCCCAAACCGAAGGAGCCAGGACCCAAAGACCTAGCTAACCTGAAGTGCCCCCTGGGGGCCCCCAAACAGCCCCTCTCAATTTGGGTCTGGGGGCTTTCGTTGGGCCAGGAAACTGGGAAGTGCCTGCAAGGTTGCAGTTCGCGGCCCGAGAAGCACTCTCCGGCCAACATGCCCAAGTGCAGCAACAGCTCCCAAACCGAAGGAGCCAGGACCCAAAGACCTAGCTGGCCTGAAGGGGCCCCAGGGGGCCCCCAAGCAGCCCCTCTCCATTTGGGTCTGGGGGCTTTCGTTGGGCCGGGAACCTGGGAGCTACCTGCAAGGTTGCAGTTCACGGCCCGAGAACCACTATCCGGCCAACATGCCCAACTGCAGCAACAGCTCCCAAAGCGAAGGAGCCAGGACCCAAAGACCTAGCTGGCCTGAAGGGCCCCCAGGGGGCCCCCAAGCAGCCCCTCTCCATTTGGGTCTGGGGGCTTTCATTGGGCCGGGGACCTGGGAGGTACCTGCAAGGTTGCAGTTCGCAGCCCGAGAAGCACTCTCCGGTCAACATGCCCAACGTCCAGCAACAGCTCCCAATCCGAAGGAGCCAGGACCCAAAGACCTAGCTGGCCTGAAGGGCCCCCAGGGGGCCCCCAAGCAGCCCCTCTCAATTTGGATCTGGGGGCTTTCGTTGGGCCTGGGACCTGGGAGGTACCTGCAAGGTTGCAGTTCGCAGCCCGAGAAGCACTCTCCGGTCAACATGCCCAATGTCCAGCAACAGCTCCCAAACCGAAGGAGCCAAGACCCAAAGACCTAGCTGGCCTGAAGGGCCCCCAGGGGGCCCCCAAGCAGCCCCTCTCCATTTGGGTCTGGGGGCTTTCGTTGGGCCGGGAACCTGGGAGGTACCTGCAAGGTTGCAGTTCACGGCCCGAGAAGCACTCTCTGGCCAACATGCCCAACGTCCAGCAACAGCTCCCAAACCGAAGGAGCCAGGACCCAAAGACCTAGCTGGCCTGAAGAGTCCCCAGGGGGCCCCCAAGCAGCCCCTCTCCATTTGGGTCTGGGGGCTTTTGTTGGGCCAGGAACCTGGGAGATACCTGCAAGGTTGCAGTTCGAGGCCCGAGAACCACTCTCCGGCCAACATGCCCAACGTTCAGCAACAGATCCCAAACCGAAGGAGCCAGGACCCAAAGACCTAGCTGGCCTGAAGTGCCCCCTGGGGGCCCCCAAACAGCCCCTCTCAATTTGGGTCTGGGGGCTTTCGTTGGGCCAGGAAACTGGGAAGTGCCTGCAAGGTTGCAGTGCGCGGACCGAGAAGCACTCTCCGGCCAACATGCCCAACGTCCAGCAACAGCTCCCAAACCGAAGGAGCCAGGACCCAAAGACCTAGCTGGCCTGAAGGGCCCCCAGGGGGCCCCCAAGCAGCCCCTCTCAATTTGGGTCTGGGGGCTTTCGTTGGGCCGGGGACATGGGAGGTACCTGCAAGGTTGCAGTTCGCAGCCCGAGAACCACTCTCCGGCCAACATGCCCAACGTCCAGCAACAGCTCCCAAACCGAAGGAGCCAGGACCCAAAGACCTAGCTGGCCTGAAGAGTCCCCAGGGGGGCCCCAAACAGCCCCTCTCAATTTGGGTCTGGGGGCTTCCGTTGGGCATGGAACCTGGGAGGTACCTGCAAGGTTGCATTTCGCGGCCCGAGAAGCACTCTCCGGCCAACATTCCCAACTGCAGCAACAGCTCCCAAACCGAAGGAGCCAGGACCCAAAGACCTAGCTGGCCTGAAGGGCCCCCAGGGGGCCCCCAAGCAGCCCCTCTCCATTTGGGTCTGGGGGCTTTCGTTGGGCCGGGGACCTGGGAGGTACCTGCAAGGTTGCAGTTCACGGCCCGAGAACCACTCTCTGGCCAACATGCCCAACGTCCAGCAACAGCTCCCAAACCGAAGGAGCCAGGACCCAAAGACCTAGCTGGCCTGGAGTGTCCCCAGGGGGCCCGCAAGCAGCCCCTCTCAATTTGGGTCTGGGGGCTTTCGTTGGGCCGGGGACCTGGGAGGTACCTGCAAGGTTGCAGTTCGTGGCCCGAGAAGCACTCTCCGGCCAACATGCCAAACGTCCAGCAACAGCTCCCAAACCGAAGGAGCCAGGACCCAAAGACCTAGCTGGCCTGAAGGGCCCCCAGGGGGCCCCCAAGCAGCCCCTCTCCATTTGGGTCTGGGGGCTTTCGTTGGGCATGGAACCTGGCAAGTACCTGCAAGGTTGCAGTTCGCGGCCCGAGAAGCACTCTCCGGCCAACATGCCCAACTGCAGCAACAGCTCCCAAACCGAAGGAGCCAGGACCCAAAGACCTAGCTGGCCTGAAGGGGCCCCAGGGGGCCCCCAAGCAGCCCCTCTCCATTTGGGTCTGGGGGCTTTCGTTGGGCCGGGAACCTGGGAGCTACCTGCAAGGTTGCAGTTCACGGCCCGAGAACCACTATCCGGCCAACATGCCCAACGTCCAGCAACAGCTCCCAAACCGAAGGAGCCAGGACCCAAAGACCTAGCTGGCCTGAAGGGCCCCCAGGGGGCCCCCAAGCAGCCCCTCTCCATTTGGGTCTGGGGGCTTTCATTGGGCCGGGGACCTGGGAGGTACCTGCAAGGTTGCAGTTCGCAGCCCGAGAAGCACTCTCCGGTCAACATGCCCAACGTCCAGCAACAGCTCCCAATCCGAAGGAGCCAGGACCCAAAGACCTAGCTGGCCTGAAGGGCCCCCAGGGGGCCCCCAAGCAGCCCCTCTCAATTTGGATCTGGGGGCTTTCGTTGGGCCTGGGACCTGGGAGGTACCTGCAAGGTTGCAGTTCGCAGCCCGAGAAGCACTCTCCGGTCAACATGCCCAATGTCTAGCAACAGCTCCCAAACCGAAGGAGCCAAGACCCAAAGACCTAGCTGGCCTGAAGGGCCCCCAGGGGGCCCCCAAGCAGCCCCTCTCCATTTGGGTCTGGGGGCTTTCGTTGGGCCGGGAACCTGGGAGGTACCTGCAAGGTTGCAGTTCACGGCCCGAGAAGCACTCTCTGGCCAACATGCCCAACGTCCAGCAACAGCTCCCAAACCGAAGGAGCCAGGACCCAAAGACCTAGCTGGCCTGAAGAGTCCCCAGGGGGCCCCCAAGAAGCCCCTCTCCATTTGGGTCTGGGGGCTTTTGTTGGGCCAGGAACCTGGGAGATACCTGCAAGGTTGCAGTTCGAGGCCCGAGAACCACTCTCCGGCCAACATGCCCAACGTTCAGCAACAGCTCCCAAAGCGTAGGAGCCAGGACCCAAAGACCTAGCTGGCCTGAAGGGCCCCCTGGGGGCCCCCAAACAGCCCCTCTCAATTTGGGTCTGGGGGCTTTCGTTGGGCCAGGAAACTGGGAAGTGCCTGCAAGGTTACAGTGCGCGGCCCGAGAAGCACTCTCCGGCCAACATGCCCAACGTCCAGCAACAGCTCCCAAACCGAAGGAGCCAGGACCCAAAGACCTAGATGGCCTGAAGAGTCCCCAGGGGGACCCCAAACAGCCCCTCTCAATTTGGGTCTGGGGGCTTCCGTTGGGCATGGAACCTGGGAGGTACCTGCAAGGTTGCATTTCGCGGCCCGAGAAGCACTCTCCGGCCAACATGCCCAACTGCAGCAACAGCTCCCAAACCGAAGGAGCCAGGACCCAAAGACCTAGCTGGCCTGAAGGGCCCCCAGGGGGCCCCCAAGCAGCCCCTCTCCATTTGGGTCTGGGGGCTTTCGTTGGGCCGGGGACATGGGAGGTACCTGCAAGGTTGCAGTTCACGGCCCGAGAACCACTCTCTGGCCAACATGCCCAACGTCCAGCAACAGCTCCCAAACCGAAGGAGCCAGGACCCAAAGACCTAGCTGGCCTGGAGTGTCCCCAGGGGGCCCGCAAGCAGCCCCTCTCAATTTGGGTCTGGGGGCTTTCGTTGGGCCGGGGACCTGGGAGGTACCTGCAAGGTTGCAGTTCGCAGCCCGAGAAGCACTCTCCGGCCATCATGCCCAACGTCCAGCAACAGCTCCCAAACCGAAGGAGCCAGGACCCAAAGACCTAGCTGGCCTGAAGAGTCCCCAGGGGGCCCCCAAGCAGCCCCTCTCCATTTGGGTCTGGGGGCTTTCGTTGGGCTGGGAACCTGGGAGCTACCTGCAAGGTTGCAGTTCGCAGCCCGAGAAGCACTCTCCGGCCAACATGCCCAACTGCAGCAACAGCTCCCAAACCGAAGGAGCCAGGACCCAAAGAAATTGCTTGCCTGGAGGGTCCCCAGGGGGCCCGCAAGCAGCCCCTCTCAATTTGGGTCTGGGGGCTTTCGTTGGGCCGGGAACCTGGGAGGTGTCTGCAAGGTTGCATTTCGTGGCCCGAGAAGCACTCTCCGGCCATCATGCCCAACGTCCAGAAACAGCTCCCAAACCGAAGGAGCCAGGACCCAAAGACCTAGCTGGCCTGAAGAGTCCCCAGGGGGCCCCCAAGCAGCCCCTCTCCATTTGGGTCTGGGGGCTTTCGTTGGGCTGGGAACCTGGGAGCTACCTGCAAGGTTGCAGTTCGCGGCCCGAGAAGCACACTCCGGCCAACATGCCCAACTGCAGCAACAGCTCCCAAACCGAAGGAGCCAGGACCCAAAGAAATAGCTGGCCTGGAGGGTCCCCAGGGGGACCGCAAGCAGCCCCTCTCCATTTGGGTCTGGGGGCTTTCGTTGGGCCGGGAACCTGGGAGAATCCTGCAAGGTTGCAGTTCACGGCCCGAGAACCACTATCCGGCCAACATGCCCAACTGCAGCAACAGCTCCCAAACCGAAGGAGCCAGGACCCAAAGACCTAGCTGGCCTGAAGGGCCCCCAGGGGGCCCCCAAGCAGCCCCTCTCCATTTGGGTCTGGGGGCTTTCGTTGGGCCTGGGACCTGGGAGGTACCTGCAAGGTTGCAGTTCGCAGCCCGAGAAGCACTCTCCGGCCAACATGCCCAACGTCCAGCAACAGCTCCCAATCCGAAGGAGCCAGGACCCAAAGACCTAGCTGGCCTGAAGGGGCCCCAGGGGGCCCCCAAGCAGCCCCTCTCCATTTGGGTCTGGGGGCTTTTGTTGTGCCAGGAACCTGGGAGATACCTGCAAGGTTGCAGTTCGCGGCCCAAGAACCACTCTCCGGTCAACATGCCCAACGTCCAGCAACAGCTCCCAATCCGAAGGAGCCAGTACCCAAAGACCTAGCTGGCCTGAAGAGTCCCCAGGGGGCCCCCAAACAGCCCCTCTCCATTTGGGTCTGGGGGCTTTCGTTGGGCATGGAACCTGGGAGGTACCTGCAAGGTTGCAGTTCACAGCCTGAGAAGCACTCTCCGGCCAACATGCCCAACGTCCAGCAACAGCTCCCAAACCGAAGGAGCCAGGACCCAAAGACCTAGCTGGCCTGAAGGGCCCCCAGGGGACCCCCAAACAGCCCCTCTCAATTTGGGTCTGGGGGCTTCCGTTGGGCATGGAACCTGGGAGGTACCTGCAAGGTTGCATTTCGCGGCCCGAGAAGCACTCTCCGGCCAACATGCCCAACTGCAGCAACAGCTCCCAAACCGAAGGAGCCAGGACCCAAAGACCTAGCTGGCCTGAAGGGCCCCCAGGGGGCCCCCAAGCAGCCCCTCTCCATTTGGGTCTGGGGGCTTTCGTTGGGCCGGGGACCTGGGAGGTACCTGCAAGGTTGCAGTTCACGGCCCGAGAACCACTCTCTGGCCAACATGCCCAACGTCCAGCAACAGCTCCCAAACCGAAGGAGCCAGGACCCAAAGACCTAGCTGGCCTGGAGTGTCCCCAGGGGGCGCGCAAGCAGCCCCTCTCAATTTGGGTCTGGGGGCTTTCGTTGGGCCGGGGACCTGGGAGGTACCTGCAAGGTTGCAGTTCGCAGCCCGAGAAGCACTCTCCGGCCATCATGCCCAACGTCCAGCAACAGCTCCCAAACCGAAGGAGCCAGGACCCAAAGACCTAGCTGGCCTGAAGAGTCCCCAGGGGGCCCCCAAGCAGCCCCTCTCCATTTGGGTCTGGGGGCTTTCGTTGGGCTGGGAACCTGGGAGCTACCTGCAAGGTTGCAGTTCGCAGCCCGAGAAGCACTCTCCGGCCAACATGCCCAACTGCAGCAACAGCTCCCAAACCGAAGGAGCCAGGACCCAAAGAAATAGCTTGCCTGGAGGGTCCCCAGGGGTCCCGCAAGCAGCCCCTCTCAATTTTGGTCTGGGGGCTTTCGTTGGGCCTGGGACCTGGGAGGTACTTGCAAGGTTGCAGTTCGCAGCCCGAGAAGCACTCTCCGGTCAACATGCCCAATGTCCAGCAACAGCTCCCAAACCGAAGGAGCCAAGACCCAAAGACCTAGCTGGCCTGAAGGGCCCCCAGGGGGCCCCCAAGCAGCCCCTCTCCATTTGGGTCTGGGGGCTTTCGTTGGGCCGGGAACCTGGGAGGTACCTGAAAGGTTGCAGTTCGCAGCCCGAGAAGCACTCTCCGGCCAACATGCCCAACGTCCAGCAACAGCTCCCAAACCGAAGGAGCCAGGACCCAAAGACCTAGCTGGCCTGAAGAGTCCCAAGGGGGCCCCCAAGCAGCCCCTCTCCATTTGGGTCTGGGGGCTTTCGTTGGGCATGGAACCTGGGAGGTACCTGCAAGGTTACAGTTCGCAGCCTGAGAAGCACTCTCCGGCCAACATGCCCAACGTCCAGCAACAGCTCCCAAACCGAAGGAGCCAGGACCCAAAGACCTAGCTGGCCTGAAGGGCCCCCAGGAGGCCCCCAAGCAGCCCCTCTCAATTTGTGTCATGGGGCTTTCGTTGGGCCGGGGACCTGGGAGCTACCTGCAAGGTTGCAGTTCGCAGCCCGAGAAGCACTCTCCGGTCAACATGCCCAACGTCCAGCAACAGCTCCCAAACCGAAGGAGCCAGGACCCAAAGACCTAGCTGGACTGAAGGGTCCCCAGGGGGCCCCCAAGTAGCCCCTCTCCATTTGGGTCTGGGGGCTTTCGTTGGGCTGGGAACCTGGGAGCTACCTGCAAGTTTGCAGTTCACGGCCCGAGAACCACTCTCCGGCCAACATGCCCAACTGCAGCAACAGCTCCCAAACCGAAGGAGCCAGGACCCAAAGACCTAGCTGGCCTGGAGTGTCCCCAGGGGGCCCGCAAGCAGCCCCTCTCAATTTGGGTCTGGGGGCTTTCGTTGGGCCGGGAACCTGGGAGGTGTCTGCAAGGTTGCATTTCGTGGCCCGAGAAGCACTCTCCGGCCATCATGCCCAACGTCCAGAAACAGCTCCCAAACCGAAGGAGCCAGGACCCAAAGACCTAGCTGGCCTGAAGAGTCCCCAGGGGGCCCCCAAGCAGCCCCTCTCCATTTGGGTCTGGGGGCTTTCGTTGGGCTGGGAACCTGGGAGCTACCTGCAAGGTTGCAGTTCGCGGCCCGAGAAGCACACTCCGGCCAACATGCTCAACTGCAGCAACAGCTCCCAAACCGAAGGAGCCAGGACCCAAAGAAATAGCTGGCCTGGAGGGTCCCCAGGGGGACCGCAAGCAGCCCCTCTCCATTTGGGTCTGGGGGCTTTCGTTGGGCCGGGAACCTGGGAGAATCCTGCAAGGTTGCAGTTCACGGCCCGAGAACCACTATCCGGCCAACATGCCCAACTGCAGCAACAGCTCCCAAACCGAAGGAGCCAGGACCCAAAGACCTAGCTGGCCTGAAGAGTCCCCAGGGGGCCCCCAAACAGCCCCTCTCCATTTGGGTCTGGGGGCTTTCGTTGGGCATGTAACCTGGGAGGTACCTGCAAGGTTGCAGTTCACAGCCTGAGAAGCACTCTCCGGCCAACATGCCCAACGTCCAGCAACAGCTCCCAAACCGAAGGAGCCAGGACCCAAAGACCTAGCTGGCCTGAAGGGCCCCCAGGGGGCCCCCAAGCAGCCCCTCTCCATTTGGGTCTGGGGGCTTTCGTTGGGCCGGGATCCTGGGAGATACCTGCAAGGTTGCAGTTCACGGCCCGAGAAGCACTCTAGGGTCAACATGCCCAACTGCAGCAACAGCTCCCAAAGCGAAGGAGCCAGGACCCAAAGACCTAGCTGGCCTGAAGGGCCCCCAGGGGGCCCGCAAGCAGCCCCTCTCAATTTGGGTCTGGGGGCTTTCATTGGGCCGGGGACATGGGAGGTACCTGCAAGGTTGCAGTTCGCGGCCCGAGAAGCACTCTCCGGCCAACATGCCCAACGTCCAGCAACAGCTCCCAAACCGAAGGAGCCAGGACCCAAAGACCTAGCTGGCCGGAAGGGCCCCCTGGGGGCCCCCAAACAGCCCCTCTCCATTTGGGTCTGGGGGCTTTTGTTGGGCCGGGAACCTGGGAGCTACCTGCAAGGTTGCAGTTCGCAGCCCGAGAAGCACTCTCTGGCCAACATGCCCAACTGCAGCAACAGCTCCCAAACCGAAGGAGCCAGGACCCAAAGACCTAGATGGCCTGAAGGGCCCCCAGGGGGCCCCCAAGCAGCCCCTCTCAATTTGGGTCTGGGGGCTTTCGTTGGGCCGGGAACCTGGGAGCTACCTGCAAGGTTGCAGTTCGCGGCCCGAGAAGCACTCTCCGGCCAACATGCCCAACTGCAGCAACAGCTCCCAAACCGAAGGAGCCAGGACCCAAAGACCTAGCTGGCCTGAAGGGCCCCCAGGGGGCCCCCAAGCAGCCCCTCTCCATTTTGGTCTGGGGGCTTTCGTTGGGCCGGGGACATGGGAGGTACCTGCAAGGTTGCAGTTCACGGCCCGAGAACCACTCTCTGGCCAACATGCACAACTGCAGCAACAGCTCCCAAACAGAAGGAGCCAGGACCCAAAGACCTAGCTGGCCTCAAGGGCCCCCAGGGGGCCCCCAAGCAGCCCCTCTCAATTTGGATCTGGGGGCTTTCGTTGGACCTGGGACCTGGGAGGTACCTGCAAGGTTGCAGTTCGCAGCCCGAGAAGCACTCTCCGGTCAACACGCCCAACGTCCAGCAACAGCTCCCAAACCGAAGGAGCCAGGACCCAAAGACCTAGCTGGCCTCAAGGGCCCCCAGGGGGCCCCCAATCAGCCCCTCTCAATTTGGATCTGGGGGCTTTTGTTGGGCCTGGGACCTGGGAGGTACCTGCAAGGTTGCGGTTCGCAGCCCGAGAAGCACTCTCCGGTCAACATGCCCAACGTCCAGCAACAGCTCCCAATCCGAAGGAGCCAGGACCCAAAGACCTAGCTGGCCTGAAGAGTCCCCAGGGGGCCCCCAAACAGCCCCTCTCAATTTGGGTCTGGGGGCTTTCGTTGGGCATGGAACCTGGGAGGTATCTGCAAGGTTGCAGCTCGCAGCCTGAGAAGCACTCTCCGGCCAACATGCCCAACGTCCAGCAACAGCTCCCAAACCGAAGGAGCCAGGACCCAAAGACCTAGCTGGCCTGAAGGGCCCCCAGGGGGCCCCCAAGCAGCCCCTCTCCATTTGGGTCTGGGGGCTTTCGTTGGGCATGGATCCTGGGAGCTACCTGCAAGGTTGAACTTCGCGGCCCGAGAAGCACTCTCCGTCCAACATGCCCAACTGCAGCAACAGCTCCCAAAGCGAAGGAGCCAGGACCCAAAGACCTAGCTGGTCTGATGGGGCCCCAGGGGGCCCCCAAGCAGCCCCTCTCCATTTGGGTCTGGGGGCTTTCGTTGGGCCGGGAACCTGGGAGCTACCTGCAAGGTTGCAGTTCACGGCCCGAGAACCACTCTCCGGCCAACATGCCCAACTGCAGCAACAGCTCCCAAACCGAAGGAGCCAGGACCCAAAGACCTAGCTGGCCTGAAGGGCCCCCAGGGGGCCCCCAAGCAGCCCCTCTCCATTTGGGTCTGGGGGCTTTCTTTGGGCCTGGGACATGGGAGGTACCTGCAAGTTTGCAGTTCGCAGCCCGAGAAGCACTCTCCGGCCAACATGCGCAACGTCCAGCAACAGCTCCCAAACCGAAGGAGCCAGGACCCAAAGACCTAGCTGGCCTGAAGAGTCCCGAGGGGGGCCCCAAACAGCCCCTCTCAATTTGGGTCTGGGGGCTTTCGTTGGGCCGGGAACCTGGGAGGTACCTGCAAGGTTGCAGTTCGCGGCCCGAGAAGCACTCTCCGGCCAACATGCACAACTGCAGCAACAGCTCCCAAACCGAAGGAGCCAGGACCCAAAGACCTAGCTGGCCTGAAGGGCCCCCAGGGGGCCCCCAAGCAGCCCCTCTCCATTTGGGTCTGGGGGCTTTCGTTGGGCCGGGGACCTGGGAGGTACCTGCAAGGTTGCAGTTCGCGGCCCGAGAAGCACTCTCCGGCCAACATGCCCAACGTCCAGCAACAGCTCCCAAACCGAAGGAGCCAGGACCCAAAGACCTAGCTGGCCTGAAGGGCCCCCAGGGGGCCCCCAAACAGCCCCTCTCCATTTGGGTCTGGGGGCTTTCGTTGGGCCGGGAACCTGGGAAGTGCCTGCAAGGTTGCAGTGCGCGGCCCGAGAAGCACTCTCCGGCCAACATGCCCAACGTCCAGCAACAGCTCCCAATCCGAAGGAGCCAGGACCCAAAGACCTAGCTGGCCTGAAGAGTCCCCAGGGGGCCCCCAAGCAGCCCCTCTCCATTTGGGTCTGGGCGCTTTCGTTGGGCATGGAACCTGGGAGGTACCTGTAAGGTTGCAGTTCGCAGCCTGAGAAGCACTCTCCGGCCAACATGCCCAACGTCCAGCAACAGCTCCCAAAGCGAAGGAGCCAGGACCCAAAGACCTAGCTGGCCTGAAGGGCCCCCAGGGGGCCCCCAAGCAGCCCCTCTCCATTTGGGTCTGGGGGCTTTCGTTGGGCCGGGGACCTGGGAGGTACCTGCAAGCTTGCAGTTCGCGGCCCGAGAAGCACTCTCCGGCCAACATGCCCAACGTCCAGCAACAGCTCCCAAACCGAAGGAGCCAGGACCCAAAGACCTAGCTGGCCTGAAGGGACCCCAGGGGGCCCCCAAGCAGCCCCTCTCCATTTGGGTCTGGGGGCTTTCATTGGGCCGGGAAACTGGGAGCTACCTGCAAGGTTGCAGTTCACGGCCCGAGAACCACTCTCCGGCCAACATGCCCAACGTCCAGCAACAGCTCCCAAACCGAAGGAGCCAGGACCCAAAGACCTAGCTGGCCTCAAGGGGCCCCAGGGGGCCCCCAAGCAGCCCCTCTCCATTTGGGTCTGGGGGCTTTCGTTGGGCCGGGGACCTGGGAGGTACCTGCACGGTTGCAGTTCGCAGCCCGAGAAGCACTCTCCGGTCAACATGCCCAACGTCCAGCAACAGCTCCCAATCCGAAGGAGCCAGGACCCAAAGACCTAGCTGACCTGAAGGGCCCCCAGGGGGCCCCCAAGCAGCCCCTCTCAATTTGGATCTGGGGGCTTTCGTTGGGCCTGGGACCTGGGAGGTACCTGCAAGGTTGCAGTTCGCGGCCCGAGAAGCACTCTCCGGTCAACATGCCCAACGTCCAGCAACAGCTCCCAAACCGAAAAAGCCAGGACCCAAAGACCTAGCTGGCCTGAAGGGCCGCCAGGGGGCCCCCAAGCAGCCCCTCTCCATTTGGGTCTGGGGGCTTTCGTTGGGCCGGGGACCTGGGACGTACCTGCAAGATTGAAGTTCGCAGCCCGAGAAGCACTCTCCGGCCAACATGCCCAACGTCCAGCAACAGCTCCCAAACCGAAGGAGCCAGGACCCAAAGACCTAGCTGGCCTGAAGAGTCCCCAGGGGGCCCCCAAGCAGCCCCTCTCCATTTGGGTCTGGGGGCTTTCGTTGGGCCGGGAACCTGGGAGGTACCTGCAAGTTTGCAGTTCACGGCCCGAGAACCACTCTCCGGCCAACATGCCCAACGTCCAGCAACAGCTCCCAAACCGAAGGAGCCAGGACCCAAAGACCTAGCTGGCCTGAAGGGCCCCCTGGGGGCCCCCAAGCAGCCCCTCTCCATTTGGGTCTGGGGGCTTTTGTTGGGCCGGGAACCTGGGAGCTACCTGCAAGGTTGCAGTTCGCAGCCCGAGAAGCACTCTCCGGCCAACATGCCCAACTGCAGCAACAGCTCCCAAACCGAAGGAGCCAGGACCCAAAGACCTAGCTGGCCTGAAGAGTCCCCAGGGGGCCCCCAAGCAGCCCCTCTCCATTTGGGTCTGGGGGCTTTCGTTGGGCATGGAACCTGGGAGGTACCTGCAAGGTTACAGTTCGCAGCCTGAGAAGCACTCTCCGGCCAACATGCCCAACGTCCAGCAACAGCTCCCAAACCGCAGGAGCCAGGACCCAAAGACCTAGCTGGCCTGAAGGGCCCCCAGGAGGCCCCCAAGCAGCCCCTCTCAATTTGGGTCTGGGGGCTTTCGTTGGGCCTGGGACCTGTGAGCTACCTGCAAGGTTGCAGTTCGCAGCCCGAGAAGCACTCTCCAGTCAACATGCCCAACTGCAGCAACAGCTCCCAAACCGAAGGAGCCAGGACCCAAAGACCTAGCTGGACTGAAGGGTCCCCAGGGGGCCCCCAAGTAGCCCCTCTCCATTTGGGTCTGGGGGCTTTCGTTGGGATGGGAACCTGGGAGCTACCTGCAAGGTTGCAGTTCACGGCCCGAGAAGCACTCTCCGGCCAACATGCCCAACTGCAGCAACAGCTCCCAAACCGAAGGAGCCAGGACCCAAAGACCTAGCTGGCCTGGAGTGTCCCCAGGGGGCCCGCAAGCAGCCCCTCTCAATTTGGGTCTGGGGGCTTTCGTTGGGCCGGGAACCTGGGAGGTGTCTGCAAGGTTGCATTTCGTGGCCCGAGAAGCACTCTCCGGCCATCATGCCCAACGTCCAGCAACAGCTCCCAAAGCGAAGGAGCCAGGACCCAAAGACCTAGCTGGCCTGAAGAGTCCCCAGGGGGCCCCCAAGCAGCCCCTCTCCATTTGGGTCTGGGGGCTTTCGTTGGGCTGGGAACCTGGGAGCTACCTGCAAGGTTGCAGTTCGCGGCCCGAGAAGCACTCTCCGGCCAACATGCCCAACTGCAGCAACAGCTCCCAAACCGAAGGAGCCAGGACCCAAAGAAATAGCTGGCCTGGAGGGTCCCCAGAGGGCCCGCAAGCAGCCCCTCTCCATTTGGGTCTGGGGGCTTTCGTTGGGCCGGGAACCTGGGAGCTACCTGCAAGGTTGCAGTTCACGGCCCGAGAACCACTATCCGGCCAACATGCCCAACTGCAGCAACAGCTCCCAAACCGAAGGAGCCAGGACCCAAAGACCTAGCTGGCCTGAAGGGCCCCCAGGGGGCCCCCAAGCAGCCCCTCTCCATTTGGGTCTGGGGGCTTTCGTTGGGCCGGGGACCTGGGAGGTACCTGCAAGGTTGCAGTTCGCAGCCCGAGAAGCACTCTCCGGTCAACATGCCCAACGTCCAGCAACAGCTCCCAATCCGAAGGAGCCAGGACCCAAAGACCTAGCTGGCCTGAAGAGTCCCCAGGGGGCCCCAAATAGCCCCTCTCAATTTGGGTCTGGGGGCTTTCGTTGGGCATGGAACCTGGGAGGTACCTGCAAGGTTGCATTTCGCGGCCCGAGAAGCACTCTCCGGCCAACATGCCCAACTGCAGCAACAGCTCCCAAACCGAAGGAGCCAGGACCCAAAGACCTAGCTGGCCTGAAGGGCCCCCAGGGGGCCACCAAGCAGCCCCTCTCCATTTGGGTCTGGGGGCTTTCGTTGGGCCGGGGACCTGGGAGGTACCTGCAAGGTTGCAGTTCGCGGCCCGAGAAGCACTCTCTGGCCAACATGCCCAACGTCCAGCAACAGCTCCCAAACCGAAGGAGCCAGGAACCAAAGACCTAGCTGGCCTGAAGAGTCCCCAGGGGGCCCCCAAGCAGCCCCTCTCAATTTGGGTCTGGGGGCTTTTGTTGGGCCAGGAACCTGGGAGATACCTGCAAGGTTGCAGTTCGAGGCCCGAGAACCACTCTCCGGCCAACATGCCCAACGTTCAGCAACAGATCCCAAACCGAAGGAGCCAGGACCCAAAGACCTAGCTGGCCTGAAGGGCCCCCTGGGGGCCCCCAAACATGCCCCTCTCAATTTGGGTCTGGGGGCTTTCGTTGGGCCAGGAACCTGGGAAGTGCCTGCAAGGTTGCAGTGCGCGGCCCGAGAAGCACTCTCCGGCCAACATGCCCAACGTCCAGCAACAGCTCCCAAACCGAAGGAGCCAGGACCCAAAGACCTAGATGGCCTGAAGGGGCCCCAGGGGACCCCAAACAGCCCCTCTCCATTTGGGTCTGGGGGCTTTCGTTGGGCATGGAACCTGGGAGGTATCTGCAAGGTTGCAGCTCGCAGCCTGAGAAGCACTCTCCGGCCAACATGCCCAACGTCCAGCAACAGCTCCCAAACCGAAGGAGCCAGGACCCAAAGACCTAGCTGGCCTGAAGAGTCCCAAGGGGGCCCCCAAGCAGCCCCTCTCCATTTGGGTCTGGGGGCTTTCGTTGGGCATGGATCCTGGGAGCTACCTGCAAGGTTGCAGTTCGCGGCCCGAGAACCACTCTCCGTCCAACATGCCCAACTGCAGCAACAGCTCCCAAACCGAAGGAGCCAGGACCCAAAGACCTAGCTGGCCTGAAGGGGCCCCAGGGGGCCCCCAAGCAGCCCCTCTCAATTTGGGTCTGGGGGCTTTCGTTGGGCCTGTGACATGGGAGGTACCTGCAAGGTTGCAGTTCGCAGCCCGAGAACCACTCTCCGGCCAACATGCCCAACGTCCAGCAACAGCTCCCAAACCGAAGGAGCCAGGACCCAAAGACCTAGCTGGCCTGAAGAGTCCCCAGGGGGGCCCCAAACAGCCCCTCTCAATTTGGGTCTGGGGGCTTTCGTTGGGCATGTAACCTGGGAGGTATCTGCAAGGTTGCAGCTCGCAGCCTGAGAAGCACTCTCCGGCCAACATGCCCAACGTCCAGCAACAGCTCCCAAACCGAAGGAGCCAGGACCCAAAGACCTAGCTGGCCTGAAGGGCCCCCAGGGGGCCCCCAAGCAGCCCCTCTCCATTTGGGTCTGGGGGCTTTCGTTGGGCATGGATCCTGGGAGCTACCTGCAAGGTTGAACTTCGCGGCCCGAGAAGCACTCTCCGTCCAACATGCCCAACTGCAGCAACAGCTCCCAAAGCGAAGGAGCCAGGACCCAAAGACCTAGCTGGTCTGATGGGGCCCCAGGGGGCCCCCAAGCAGCCCCTCTCCATTTGGGTCTGGGGGCTTTCGTTGGGCCGGGAACCTGGGAGCTACCTGCAAGGTTGCAGTTCACGGCCCGAGAACCACTCTCCGGCCAACATGCCCAACTGCAGCAACAGCTCCCAAACCGAAGGAGCCAGGACCCAAAGACCTAGCTGGCCTGAAGGGCCCCCAGGGGGCCCCCAAGCAGCCCCTCTCCATTTGGGTCTGGGGGCTTTCTTTGGGCCTGGGACATGGGAGGTACCTGCAAGTTTGCAGTTCGCAGCCCGAGAAGCACTCTCCGGCCAACATGCGCAACGTCCAGCAACAGCTCCCAAACCGAAGGAGCCAGGACCCAAAGACCTAGCTGGCCTGAAGAGTCCCCAGGGGGGCCCCAAACAGCCCCTCTCAATTTGGGTCTGGGGGCTTTCGTTGGGCATGGAACCTGGGAGGTACCTGCAAGGTTGCAGTTCGCGGCCCGAGAAGCACTCTCCGGCCAACATGCACAACTGCAGCAACAGCTCCCAAACCGAAGGAGCCAGGACCCAAAGACCTAGCTGGCCTGAAGGGCCCCCAGGGGGCCCCCAAGCAGCCCCTCTCCATTTGGGTCTGGGGGCTTTCGTTGGGCCGGGGACCTGGGAGGTACCTGCAAGGTTGCAGTTCGCGGCCCGAGAAGCACTCTCCGGCCAACATGCCCAACGTCCAGCAACAGCTCCCAATCCGAAGGAGCCAGGACCCAAAGACCTAGCTGGCCTGAAGGGCCCCCAGGGGGCCCCCAAACAGCCCCTCTCCATTTGGGTCTGGGGGCTTTCGTTGGGCCGGGAACCTGGGAAGTGCCTGCAAGGTTGCAGTGCGCGGCCCGAGAAGCACTCTCCGGCCAACATGCCCAACGTCCAGCAACAGCTCCCAATCCGAAGGAGCCAGGACCCAAAGACCTAGCTGGCCTGAAGAGTCCCCAGGGGGCCCCCAAGCAGCCCCTCTCCATTTGGGTCTGGGGGCTTTCGTTGGGCCGGGGACCTGGGAGGTACCTGCAAGCTTGCAGTTCGCGGCCCGAGAAGCACTCTCCGGCCAACATGCACAACTGCAGCAACAGCTCCCAAACCGAAGGAGCCAGGACCCAAAGACCTAGCTGGCCTGAAGGGACCCCAGGGGGCCCCCAAGCAGCCCCTCTCCATTTGGGTCTGGGGGCTTTCATTGGGCCGGGAAACTGGGAGCTACCTGCAAGGTTGCAGTTCACGGCCCGAGAAGCACTCTCCGGCCAACATGCCCAACGTCCAGCAACAGCTCCCAAACCGAAGGAGCCAGGACCCAAAGACCTAGCTGGCCTCAAGGGGCCCCAGGGGGCCCCCAAGCAGCCCCTCTCCATTTGGGTCTGGGGGCTTTCGTTGGGCCGGGGACCTGGGAGGTACCTGCACGGTTGCAGTTCGCAGCCCGAGAAGCACTCTCCGGTCAACATGCCCAACGTCCAGCAACAGCTCCCAATCCGAAGGAGCCAGGACCCAAAGACCTAGCTGACCTGAAGGGCCCCCAGGGGGCCCCCAAGCAGCCCCTCTCAATTTGGATCTGGGGGCTTTCGTTGGGCCTGGGACCTGGGAGGTACCTGCAAGGTTGCAGTTCGCGGCCCGAGAAGCACTCTCCGGTCAACATGCCCAACGTCCAGCAACAGCTCCCAAACCGAAAAAGCCAGGACCCAAAGACCTAGCTGGCCTGAAGGGCCGCCAGGGGGCCCCCAAGCAGCCCCTCTCCATTTGGGTCTGGGGGCTTTCGTTGGGCCGGGGACCTGGGACGTACCTGCAAGATTGAAGTTCGCAGCCCGAGAAGCACTCTCCGGTCAACATGCCCAACGTCCAGCAACAGCTCCCAAACCGAAGGAGCCAGGACCCAAAGACCTAGCTGGACTGAAGGGTCCCCAGGGGGCCCCCAAGCAGCCCCTCTCCATTTGGGTCTGGGGGCTTTCGTTGGGCATGGAGTCTGGGAGGTACCTGCAAGGTTGCAGTTCGCGGCCCGAGAAGCACTCTCCGGCCAACATGCCCAACGTCCAGCAACAGCTCCCAAACCCAAGGAGCCAGGACCCAAAGACCTAGCTGGCCTGAAGGGGCCCCAGGGGGCCCCCATGCAGCCCCTCTCCATTTGGGTCTGGGGGCTTTCGTTGGGCCGGGAACCTGGGAGCTACCTGCAAGTTTGCAGTTCACGGCCCGAGAAGCACTCTCCGGCCAACATGCCCAACGTCCAGCAACAGCTCCCAAACCCAAGGAGCCAGGACCCAAAGACCTAGCTGGCCTGAAGAGTCCCCAGGGGGCCCCCAAGCAGCCCCTCTCCATTTGGGTCTGGGGGCTTTCGTTGGGCCGGGAACCTGGGAGGTACCTGCAAGTTTGCAGTTCACGGCCCGAGAACCACTCTCCGGCCAACATGCCCAACGTCCAGCAACAGCTCCCAAACCGAAGGAGCCAGGACCCAAAGACCTAGCTGGCCTGAAGGGCCCCCTGGGGGCCCCCAAGCAGCCCCTCTCCATTTGGGTCTGGGGGCTTTTGTTGGGCCGGGAACCTGGGAGCTACCTGCAAGGTTGCAGTTCGCAGCCCGAGAAGCACTCTCCGGCCAACATGCCCAACTGCAGCAACAGCTCCCAAACCGAAGGAGCCAGGACCCAAAGACCTAGCTGGCCTGAAGGGCCCCCAGGGGGCCCCCAAGCAGCCCCTCTCCATTTGGGTCTGGGGGCTTTCGTTGGGCCGGGAACCTGGGAGGTACCTGAAAGGTTGCAGTTCGCAGCCCGAGAAGCACTCTCCGGCCAACATGCCCAACGTCCAGCAACAGCTCCCAAACCGAAGGAGCCAGGACCCAAAGACCTAGCTGGCCTGAAGAGTCCCCAGGGGGCCCCCAAGCAGCCCCTCTCCATTTGGGTCTGGGGGCTTTCGTTGGGCATGGAACCTGGGAGGTACCTGCAAGGTTACAGTTCGCATCCTGAGAAGCACTCTCCGGCCAACATGCCCAACGTCCAGCAACAGCTCCCAAACCGCAGGAGCCAGGACCCAAAGACCTAGCTGGCCTGAAGGGCCCCCAGGAGGCCCCCAAGCAGCCCCTCTCAATTTGGGTCTGGGGGCTTTCGTTGGGCCTGGGACCTGTGAGCTACCTGCAAGGTTGCAGTTCGCAGCCCGAGAAGCACTCTCCAGTCAACATGCCCAACTGCAGCAACAGCTCCCAAACCGAAGGAGCCAGGACCCAAAGACCTAGCTGGACTGAAGGGTCCCCAGGGGGCCCCCAAGTAGCCCCTCTCCATTTGGGTCTGGGGGCTGTCGTTGGGATGGGAACCTGGGAGCTACCTGCAAGGTTGCAGTTCACGGCTCGAGAAGCACTCTCCGGCCAACATGCCCAACTGCAGCAACAGCTCCCAAACCGAAGGAGCCAGGACCCAAAGACCTAGCTGGCCTGGAGTGTCCCCAGGGGGCCCGCAAGCAGCCCCTCTCAATTTGGGTCTGGGGGCTTTCGTTGGGCCGGGAACCTGGGAGGTGTCTGCAAGGTTGCATTTCGTGGCCCGAGAAGCACTCTCCGGCCATCATGCCCAACGTCCAGCAACAGCTCCCAAACCGAAGGAGCCAGGACCCAAAGACCTAGCTGGCCTGAAGAGTCCCCAGGGGGCCCCCAAGCAGCCCCTCTCCATTTGGGTCTGGGGGCTTTCGTTGGGCTGGGAACCTGGGAGCTACCTGCAAGGTTGCAGTTCACGGCCCGAGAACCACTATCCGGCCAACATGCCCAACTGCAGCAACAGCTCCCAAACCGAAGGAGCCAGGACCCAAAGACCTAGCTGGCCTGAAGGGCCCCCAGGGGGCCCCCAAGCAGCCCCTCTCCATTTGGGTCTGGGGGCTTTCGTTGGGCCGGGGACCTGGGAGGTACCTCCAAGGTTGCAGTTCGCAGCCCGAGAAGCACTCTCCGGTCAACATGCCCAACGTCCAGCAACAGCTCCCAATCCGAAGGAGCCAGGACCCAAAGACCTAGCTGGCCTGAAGAGTCCCCAGGGGGCCCCAAATAGCCCCTCTCCATTTGGGTCTGGGGGCTTTCGTTGGGCATGGAACCTGGGAGGTACCTGCAAGGTTGCATTTCGCGGCCCGAGAAGCACTCTCCGGCCAACATGCCCAACTGCAGCAACAGCTCCCAAACCGAAGGAGCCAGGACCCAAAGACCTAGCTGGCCTGAAGGGCCCCCAGGGGGCCCCCAAGCAGCCCCTCTCCATTTGGGTCTGGGGGCTTTCGTTGGGCCGGGGACCTGGGAGGTACCTGCAAGGTTGCAGTTCACGGCCCGAGAAGCACTCTCTGGCCAACATGCCAAACGTCCAGCAACAGCTCCCAAACCGAAGGAGCCAGGAACCAAAGACCTAGCTGGCCTGAAGAGTCCCCAGGGGGCCCCCAAGCAGCCCCTCTCAATTTGGGTCTGGGGGCTTTTGTTGGGCCAGGAACCTGGGAGATACCTGCAAGGTTGCAGTTCGAGGCCCGAGAACCACTCTCCGGCCAACATGCCCAACGTTCAGCAACAGATCCCAAACCGAAGGAGCCAGGACCCAAAGACCTAGCTGGCCTGAAGGGCCCCCTGGGGGCCCCCAAACATGCCCCTCTCAATTTGGGTCTGGGGGCTTTCGTTGGGCCAGGAACCTGGGAAGTGCCTGCAAGGTTGCAGTGCGCGGCCCGAGAAGCACTCTCCGGCCAACATGCCCAACGTCCAGCAACAGCTCCCAAACCGAAGGAGCCAGGACCCAAAGACCTAGATGGCCTGAAGGGGCCCCAGGGGACCCCAAACAGCCCCTCTCCATTTGGGTCTGGGGGCTTTCGTTGGGCATGGAACCTGGGAGGTATCTGCAAGGTTGCAGCTCGCAGCCTGAGAAGCACTCTCCGGCCAACATGCCCAACGTCCAGCAACAGCTCCCAAACCGAAGGAGCCAGGACCCAAAGACCTAGCTGGCCTGAAGAGTCCCAAGGGGGCCCCCAAGCAGCCCCTCTCCATTTGGGTCTGGGGGCTTTCGTTGGGCATGGATCCTGGGAGCTACCTGCAAGGTTGCAGTTCGCGGCCCGAGAACCACTCTCCGTCCAACATGCCCAACTGCAGCAACAGCTCCCAAAGCGAAGGAGCCAGGACCCAAAGACCTAGCTGGCCTGAAGGGCCCCCAGGGGGCCCCCAAGCAGCCCCTCTCCATTTGGGTCTGGGGGCTTTCGTTGGGCCTGGGACATGGGAGGTACCTGCAAGTTTGCAGTTCGCAGCCCGAGAAGCACTCTCCGGCCAACATGCCCAACGTCCAGCAACAGCTCCCAAACCGAAGGAGCCAGGACCCAAAGACCTAGCTGGCCTGAAGAGTCCCCAGGAGGGCCCCAAACAGCCCCTCTCCATTTGGGTCTGGGGGCTTTCGTTGGGCCGGGAAACTGGGAGGTACCTGCAAGGTTGCAGTTCGCGGCCCGAGAAGCACTCTCCGGCCAACATGCACAACTGCAGCAACAGCTCCCAAAGCGAAGGAGCCAGGACCCAAAGACCTAGCTGGCCTGAAGGGCCCCCAGGGGGCCCCCAAGCAGCCCCTCTCCATTTGGGTCTGGGGGCTTTCGTTGGGCCGGGGACCTGGGAGGTACCTGCAAGGTTGCAGTTCGCGGCCCGAGAAGCACTCTCCGGCCAACATGCCCAACGTCCAGCAACAGCTCCCAAACCGAAGGAGCCAGGACCCAAAGACCTAGCTGGCCTGAAGGGCCCCCAGGGGGCCCCCAAACAGCCCCTCTCCATTTGGGTCTGGGGGCTTTCGTTGGGCCGGGAACCTGGGAAGTGCCTGCAAGTTTGCAGTGCGTGGCCCGAGAAGCACTCTCCGGCCAACATGCCCAACGTCCAGCAACAGCTCCCAAACCCAAGGAGCCAGGACCCAAAGACCTAGCTGGCCTGAAGAGTCCCCAGGGGGCCCCCAAACAGCCCCTCTCCATTTGGGTCTGGGGGCTTTCGTTGGGCCGGGGACCTGGGAGGTACCTGCACGGTTGCAGTTCGCAGCCCGAGAAGCACTCTCCGGTCAACATGCCCAACGTCCAGCAACAGCTCCCAATCCGAAAAAGCCAGGACCCAAAGACCTAGCTGGCCTGAAGGGCCCCCAGGGGGCCCCCAAGCAGCCCCTCTCAATTTGGGTCTTGGGGCTTTCGTTGGGCCGGGGACATGGGAGGTACCTGCAAGTTTGCAGTTCGCAGCCCGAGAAGCACTCTCCGTCCAACATGCCCAACGTCCAGCAACAGCTCCCAAACCGAAGGAGCCAGGACACAAAGACCTAGCTGGCCTGAAGAGTCCCCAGGGGGCCCCCAAACAGCCCCTCTCAATTTGGGTCTGGGGGCTTTCGTTGGGTATGGAACCTGGAAGGTACCTGCAAGGTTGCAGTTCGCAGCCTGAGAAGCACTCTCCGGTCAACATGCTCAACGTCCAGCAACAGCTCCCAAACCGAAAAAGCCAGGACCCAAAGACCTAGCTGGCCTGAAGGGCCCCCAGGGGGCCCCCAAGCAGCCCCTCTCCATTTGGGTCTGGGGGCTTTCGTTGGGCCGGGGACCTGGGAGGTACCTGCAAGGTTGCAGTTCGCAGCCCGAGAAGCACTCTCCGGTCAACATGTCCAACGTCCAGCAACAGCTCCCAAACCGAAGGAGCCAGGACCCAAAGACCTAGCTGGACTTAAGGGTCCCCAGGGGGCCCCCAAACAGCCTCTCTCCATTTGGGTCTGGGGGCTTTCGTTGGGCATGGAGTCCGGGAGGTACCTGCAAGGTTGCAGTTCGCGGCCCGAGAAGCACTCTCCGGCCAACATGCCCAACGTCCAGCAACAGCTCCCAAACCCAAGGAGCCAGGACCCAAAGACCTAGCTGGCCTGAAGTGTCCCCAGGGGGGCCCCAAGCAGCCCCTCTCCATTTGGGTCTGGGGGCTTTTGTTGGGCCGGGAACCTGGGAGCTACCTGCAAGGTTGCAGTTCGCAGCCCGAGAAGCACTCTCCGGCCAACATGCCCAACTGCAGCAACAGCTCCCAAACCGAAGGAGCCAGGACCCAAAGACCTAGCTGTCCTGAAGGGCCCCCAGGGGGCCCCCAAGCAGCCCCTCTCCATTTGGGTCTGGGGGCTTTTGTTGGGCCAGGAACCTGGGAGATACCTGCAAGGTTGCAGTTCGAGGCCCGAGAACCACTCTCCGGCCAACATGCACAACGTTCAGCAACAGATCCCAAACCGAAGGAGCCAGGACCCAAAGACCTAGCTGGCCTGAAGGGCCCCCTGGGGGCCCCCAAACATGCCCCTCTCAATTTGGGTCTGGGGGCTTTCGTTGGGCCAGGAACCTGGGAAGTGCCTGCAAGGTTGCAGTGCGCGGCCCGAGAAGCACTCTCCGGCCAACATGCCCAACGTCCAGCAACAGCTCCCAAACCGAAGGAGCCAGGACCCAAAGACCTAGATGGCCTGAAGGGGCCCCAGGGGACCCCAAACAGCCCCTCTCCATTTGGGTCTGGGGGCTTTCGTTGGGCCGGGAACCTGGGAGAATCCTGCAAGGTTGCAGTTCGCGGCCCGAGAAGCACTCTCCGGCCAACATGCCCAACTGCAGCAACAGCTCCCAAACCGAAGGAGCCAGGACCCAAAGACCTAGCTGGCCTGAAGGGCCCCCAGGGGGGCCCCAAGCAGCCCCTCTCAATTTGGGTCTGGGGGCTTTCGTTGGGCATGTATATCTGGGAGATTCCTGCAAGGTTGCAGTTCGCGGCCCGAGAAGCACTCTGGGTCCAACATGACGAATATCCAGCAACAGCTCCCAAAGCGAAGGAGCCAGGACCCAAAGACCTAGCTGGCCTGAAGGGCCCCCAGGGGGCCCCCAAGTAGCCCCTCTCCATTTGGGTCTGGGGGCTTTCGTTGGGCCGGGAACCTGGGAGATTCGTGCAAGGTTGCAGTTCGCGGCCCGAGAAGCACTCTCCGGCCAACATGCCCAACTGCAGCAACAGCTCCCAAACCGAAGGAGCCAGGACCCAAAGACCTAGCTGGCCTGAAGGGCCCCCAGGGGGGCCCCAAGCAGCCCCTCTCAATTTGGGTCTGGGGGCTTTCGTTGGGCCGGGAACCTGGGAGAATCCTGCAAGGTTGCAGTTCGCGGCCGGAGAAGCACTCTCCGGCCAACATGCCCAACTGCAGCAACAGCTCCCAAAGCGAAGGAGCCAGGACCCAAAGACCTAGCTGGCCTGAAGTGCCCCCAGGGGGTCCCCAAGCAGCCCCTCTCCATTTGGGTCTGGGGGCTTTCCTTGGGCGGGGAACCTGGGAGATTCATGCAAGGTTGCAGTTCGCGGCCCGAGAAGCACTCTCCGGCCAACATGCCCAACTGCAGCAACAGCTCCCAAACCGAAGGAGCCAGGACCCAAAGACCTAGCTGGCCTGAAGGGCCCCCAGGGGGCCCCCAAGCAGCCCATCTCAATTTGGGTCTGGGGGCTTTCGTTGGGCCGGGAACCTGGGAGAATCCTGCAAGGTTGCAGTTCGCGGCCCGAGAAGCACTCTCCGGCCAACATGCCCAACTGCAGCAACAGCTCCCAAAGCGAAGGAGCCAGGACCCAAAGACCTAGCTGGCCTGAAGGGCCCCCAGGGGGCCCCCAAGCAGCCCCTCTCCATTTGGGTCTGGGGGCTTTCGTTGGGCATGGATACCTGAGAGGTACCTGCAAGATTAAAGTTCGCGGCCCGAGAAGCACTCTCCGGCCAACATGCCCAACTGCAGCAACAGCTCCCAAACCGAAGGAGCCAGGACCCAAAGACCTAGCTGGCCTGAAGGGCCCCCAGGGGGCCCCCAAGCACCCCCTCTCCATTTGGGTCTGAGGGCTTTCGTTGGGCCGGGAACCTGGGAGGTACCTGCAAGGTTGCAGTTCGCGGCCCGAGAAGCACTCTCCGGCCAACATGCCCAACTGCAGCAACAGCTCCCAAAGCGAAGGAGCCAGGACCCAAAGACCTAGCTGGCCTGAAGGGCCCCCAGGGGGGCCCCAAGCAGCCCCTCTCAATTTGGGTCTGGGGGCTTTCGTTGGGCCGGGAACCTGGGAGAATCCTGCAAGGTTGCAGTTCGCGGCCGGAGAAGTACTCTCCGGCCAACATGCCCAACTGCAGCAACAGCTCCCAAACCGAAGGAGCCAGGACCCAAAGACCTAGCTGGCCTGAAGTGCCCCCAGGGGGTCCCCAAGCAGCCCCTCTCCATTTGGGTCTGGGGACTTTCGTTGGGACGGGAACCTGGGAGAATCCTGCAAGGTTGCAGTTCGCGGCCCGAGAAGCACTCTCCGGCCAACATGCCCAACTGCAGCAACAGCTCCCAAACCGAAGGAGCCAGGACCCAAAGACCTAGCTGGCCTGAAGGGCCCCAAGGGGGCCCCCAAGTAGCCCCTCTCCATTTGGGTCTGGGGGCTTCTGTTGGGCCGGGAACCTGGGAGATTCCTGCAAGGTTGCAGTTCGCGGCCCGAGAAGCACTCTCCGGCCAACATGCCCAACTGCAGCAACAGCTCCCAAACCGAATGAGCCAGGACACAAAGACCTAGCTGGCCTGAAGGGCCCCCAGGGGGCCCCCAAGCAGCCCCTCTCCATTTGGGTCTGGGGGCTTTCGTTGGGCATGTATATCTGGGAGATTCCTGCAAGGTTGCAGTTCGCGGCCCGAGAAGCACTCTGGGTCCAACATGACGAATATCCAGCAACAGCTCCCAAAGCGAAGGAGCCAGGACCCAAAGACCTAGCTGGCCTGAAGGGCCCCCAGGGGGCCCCAAGCAGCCCCTCTCCATTTGGGTCTGGGGGCTTTCGTTGGGCCGGTAACCTGGGAGATTCGTGCAAGGTTGCCGTTCGCGGCCCGAGAAGCACTCTCCGGCCAACATGCCCAACTGCAGCAACAGCTCCCAAACCGAAGGAGCCAGGACCCAAAGACCTAGCTGGCCTGAAGGGCCCCCAGGGGGGCCCCAAGCAGCCCCTCTCAATTTGGGTCTGGGGGCTTTCGTTGGGCCGGGAACCTGGGAGAATCCTGCAAGGTTGCAGTTCGCGGCCGGAGAAGCACTCTCCGGCCAACATGCCCAACTGCAGCAACAGCTCCCAAACCGAAGGAGCCAGGACCCAAAGACCTAGCTGGCCTGAAGTGCCCCCAGGGGGTCCCCAAGCAGCCCCTCTCCATTTGGGTCTGGGGGCTTTCGTTGGGCGGGGAACCTGGGAGATTCATGCAAGGTTGCAGTTCGCGGCCCGAGAAGCACTCTCCGCCCAACATGCCCAACTGCAGCAACAGCTCCCAAAGCGAAGGAGCCAGGACCCAAAGACCTAGCTGGCCTGAAGGGCCCCCAGGGGGCCCCCAAGCAGCCCCTCTCCATTTGGGTCTGGGGGCTTTCGTTGGGCATGGATACCTGAGAGGTACCTGCAAGATTAAAGTTCGCGGCCCGAGAAGCACTCTCCGGCCAACATGCCCAACTGCAGCAACAGCTCCCAAACCGAAGGAGCCAGGACCCAAAGACCTAGCTGGCCTGAAGGGCCCCCAGGGGGCCCCCAAGCACCCCCTCTCCATTTGGGTCTGAGGGCTTTCTTTGGGCCGGGAACCTGGGAGGTACCTGCAAGGTTGCAGTTCGCGGCCCGAGAAGCACTCTCCGGCCAACATGCCCAACTGCAGCAACAGCTCCCAAAGCGAAGGAGCCAGGACCCAAAGACCTAGCTGGCCTGAAGGGCCCCCAGGGGGCCCCCAAGCAGCCCCTCTCAATTTGGGTCTGGGGGCTTTCGTTGGGCCGGGAACTTGGGAGATTCCTGCAAGGTTGCAGTTCGCGGCCCGAGAAGCACTCTCCGGCCAACATGCCCAACTGCAGCAACAGCTCCCAAACCGAAGGAGCCAGGACCCAAAGACCTAGCTGGCCTGAAGGGCCCCCAGGGGGGCCCCAAGCAGCCCCTCTCCATTTGGGTCTGGGGGCTTTCGTTGGGCCGGGAACCTGGGAGAATCCTGCAAGGTTGCAGTTCGCGGCCCGAGAAGCACTCTCCGGCCAACATGCCCAACTGCAGCAACAGCTCCCAAAGCGAAGGAGCCAGGACCCAAAGACCTAGCTGGCCTGAAGGGCCCCCAGGGGGCCCCCAAGCAGCCCCTCTCAATTTGGGTCTGGGGGCTTTCGTTGGGCCGGGAACCTGGGAGATTCCTGCAAGGTTGCAGTTCGCGGCCGGAGAAGCACTCTCCGGCCAACATGCCCAACTGCAGCAACAGCTCCCAAAGCGAAGGAGCCAGGACCCAAAGACCTAGCTGGCCTGAAGGGCCCCCAGGGGGCCCCCAAGCAGCCCCTCTCAATTTGGGTCTGGGGGCTTTCGTTGGGCCGGGAACCTGGGAGGTACCTGCAAGGTTGCAGTTGGCGGCCCGAGAAGCACTCTCCGGCCAACATGCCCAACTGCAGCAACAGCTCCCAAAGCGAAGGAGCCAGGACCCAAAGACCTAGCTGGCCTGAAGGGCCCCCAGGGGGCCCCCAAGCAGCCCCTCTCCATTTGGGTCTGGGGGCTTTCGTTGGGCCGGGAACCTGGGAGAATCCTGCAAGGTTGCAGTTCGCGGCCGGAGAAGCACTCTCCGGCCAACATGCTCAACTGCAGCAACAGCTCCCAAACCGAAGGAGCCAGGACCCAAAGACCTAGCTGGCCTGAAGGGCCCCCAGGGGGCCCCCAAGCAGCACCTCTCAATTTGGGTCTGGGGCCTTTCGTTGGGCCGGGAACCTGGGAGAATCCTGCAAGGTTGCAGTTCGCGGCCCGAGAAGCACTCTCCGGCCAACATGCCCAACTGCAGCAACAGCTCCCAAAGCGAAGGAGCCAGGACCCAAAGACCTAGCTGGCCTGAAGGGCCCCCAGAATGCCACCAAGCAGCCCCTCTCCATTTGGGTCTGGGGGCTTTCGTTGGGCCGGGAACCTGGGAGAATCCTGCAAGGTTGCAGTTCGCGGCCCGAGAAGCACTCTCCGGCCAACATGCCCAACTGCAGCAACAGCTCCCAAACCGAAGGAGCCAGGACCCAAAGACCTAGCTGGCCTGAAGGGCCCCCAGAATGCCACCAAGCAGCCCCTCTCCATTTGGGTCTGGGGGCTTTCGTTGGGCCGGGAACCTGGGAGAATCCTGCAAGGTTGCAGTTCGCGGCCCGAGAAGCACTCTCCGGCCAACATGCCCAACTGCAGCAACAGCTCCCAAACCGAAGGAGCCAGGACCCAAAGACCTAGCTGGCCTGAAGGGCCCCCATGGGGCCCCCAAGCAGCCCCTCTCCATTTGGGTCTGGGGGCTTTCGTTGGGCATGGAACCTGGGAGATTCCTGCAAGGTTGCAGTTCGCGGCCCGAGAAGCACTCTCCGGCCAACATGCCCAACTGCAGCAACAGCTCCCAAACCGAAGGAGCCAGGACCCAAAGACCTAGCTGGCCTGAAGGGCCCCCAGGGGGTCCCCAAGGATCTCCTCTCAATTTGCGTCTGGGGGCTTTCGTTGGGCCGGGAACCTGGGAGAATCCTGCAAGGTTGCAGATCGCGGCCCGAGAAGCACTCTCCGGCCAACATGCCCAACTGCAGCAACAGCTCCCAAAGCGAAGGAGCCAGGACACAAAGACCTAGCTGGCCTGAAGGGCCCCCAGGGGGCCCCCAAGCAGCCCCTCTCCATTTGGGTCTGGGGGCTTTCGTTGGGCATGTATATCTGGGAGATTCCTGCAAGGTTGCAGTTCGCGGCCCGAGAAGCACTCTGGGTCCAACATGACGAATATCCAGCAACAGCTCCCAAAGCGAAGGAGCCAGGACCCAAAGACCTAGCTGGCCTGAAGGGCCCCCAGGGGGCCCCCAAGTAGCCCCTCTCCATTTGGGTCTGGGGACTTTCGTTGGGCCGGGAACCTGGGAGAATCCTGCAAGGTTGCAGTTCGCGGCCCGAGAAGCACTCTCCGGCCAACATGCCCAACTGCAGCAACAGCTCCCAAACCGAAGGAGCCAGGACCCAAAGACCTAGCTGGCCTGAAGGGCCCCCAGGGGGGCCCCAAGCAGCCCCTCTCAATTTGGGTCTGGGGGCTTTCGTTGGGCCGGGAACCTGGGAGAATCCTGCAAGGTTGCAGTTCGCGGCCGGAGAAGCACTCTCCGGCCAACATGCCCAACTGCAGCAACAGCTCCCAAAGCGAAGGAGCCAGGACCCAAAGACCTAGCTGGCCTGAAGTGCCCCCAGGGGGTCCCCAAGCAGCCCCTCTCCATTTGGGTCTGGGGGCTTTCGTTGGGCGGGGAACCTGGGAGATTCATGCAAGGTTGCAGTTCGCGGCCCGAGAAGCACTCTCCGGCCAACATGCCCAACTGCAGCAACAGCTCCCAAACCGAAGGAGCCAGGACCCAAAGACCTAGCTGGCCTGAAGGGCCCCCAGGGGGCCCCCAAGCAGCCCATCTCAATTTGGGTCTGGGGGCTTTCGTTGGGCCGGGAACCTGGGAGAATCCTGCAAGGTTGCAGTTCGCGGCCCGAGAAGCACTCTCCGGCCAACATGCCCAACTGCAGCAACAGCTCCCAAAGCGAAGGAGCCAGGACCCAAAGACCTAGCTGGCCTGAAGGGCCCCCAGGGGGCCCCCAAGCAGCCCCTCTCCATTTGGGTCTGGGGGCTTTCGTTGGGCATGGATACCTGAGAGGTACCTGCAAGATTAAAGTTCGCGGCCCGAGAAGCACTCTCCGGCCAACATGCCCAACTGCAGCAACAGCTCCCAAACCGAAGGAGCCAGGACCCAAAGACCTAGCTGGCCTGAAGGGCCCCCAGGGGGCCCCCAAGCACCCCCTCTCCATTTGGGTCTGAGGGCTTTCGTTGGGCCGGGAACCTGGGAGGTACCTGCAAGGTTGCAGTTCGCGGCCCGAGAAGCACTCTCCGGCCAACATGCCCAACTGCAGCAACAGCTCCCAAAGCGAAGGAGCCAGGACCCAAAGACCTAGCTGGCCTGAAGGGCCCCCAGGGGGGCCCCAAGCAGCCCCTCTCAATTTGGGTCTGGGGGCTTTCGTTGGGCCGGGAACCTGGGAGAATCCTGCAAGGTTGCAGTTCGCGGCCGGAGAAGTACTCTCCGGCCAACATGCCCAACTGCAGCAACAGCTCCCAAACCGAAGGAGCCAGGACCCAAAGACCTAGCTGGCCTGAAGTGCCCCCAGGGGGTCCCCAAGCAGCCCCTCTCCATTTGGGTCTGGGGACTTTCGTTGGGCCGGGAACCTGGGAGAATCCTGCAAGGTTGCAGTTCGCGGCCCGAGAAGCACTCTCCGGCCAACATGCCCAACTGCAGCAACAGCTCCCAAACCGAAGGAGCCAGGACCCAAAGACCTAGCTGGCCTGAAGGGCCCCAAGGGGGCCCCCAAGTAGCCCCTCTCCATTTGGGTCTGGGGGCTTCTGTTGGGCCGGGAACCTGGGAGATTCCTGCAAGGTTGCAGTTCGCGGCCCGAGAAGCACTCTCCGGCCAACATGCCCAACTGCAGCAACAGCTCCCAAACCGAAGGAGCCAGGACCCAAAGACCTAGCTGGCCTGAAGGGCCCCCAGGGGGCCCCCAAGCAGCCCCTCTCCATTTGGGTCTGGGGGCTTTCGTTGGGCATGTATATCTGGGAGATTCCTGCAAGGTTGCAGTTCGCGGCCCGAGAAGCACTCTGGGTCCAACATGACGAATATCCAGCAACAGCTCCCAAAGCGAAGGAGCCAGGACCCAAAGACCTAGCTGGCCTGAAGGGCCCCCAGGAGGCCCCAAGCAGCCCCTCTCCATTTGGGTCTGGGGGCTTTCGTTGGGCCGGGAACCTGGGAGATTCGTGCAAGGTTGCCGTTCGCGGCCCGAGAAGCACTCTCCGGCCAACATGCCCAACTGCAGCAACAGCTCCCAAAGCGAAGGAGCCAGGACCCAAAGACCTAGCTGGCCTGAAGGGCCCCCAGGGGGCCCCCAAGCAGCCCCTCTCCATTTGGGTCTGGGGGCTTTCGTTGGGCATGGAACCTGGGAGATTCCTGCAAGGTTGCAGTTCGCGGCCCGAGAAGCACTCTCCGGCCAACATGCCCAACTGCAGCAACAGCTCCCAAACCGAAGGAGCCAGGACCCAAAGACCTAGCTGGCCTGAAGGGCCCCCAGGGGGGCCCCAAGCAGCCCCTCTCAATTTGGGTCTGGGGGCTTTCGTTGGGCCGGGAACCTGGGAGAATCCTGCAAGGTTGCAGTTCGCGGCCCGAGAAGCACTCTCCGGCCAACATGCCCAACTGCAGCAACAGCTCCCAAACCGAAGGAGCCAGGACCCAAAGACCTAGCTGGCCTGAAGTGCCCCCAGGGGGTGCCCAAGCAGCCCCTCTCCATTTGGGTCTGGGGGCTTTCGTTGGGCGGGGAACCTGGGAGATTCCTGCAAGGTTGCAGTTCGCGGCCCGAGAAGCACTCTCCGGCCAACATGCCCAACTGCAGCAACAGCTCCCAAACCGAAGGAGCCAGGACCCAAAGACCTAGCTGGCCTGAAGGGCCCCCAGGGGGCCCCCAAGCAGCCCCTCTCCATTTGGGTCTGGGGGCTTTCGTTGGGCCGGGAACCTGGGAGATTCCTGCAAGGTTACAGTTCGCGGCCGGAGAAGCACTCTCCGGCCAACATGCCCAACTGCAGCAACAGCTCCCAAACCGAAGGAGCCAGGACCCAAAGACCTAGCTGGCCTGAAGGGCCCCCAGGGGGCCCCCAAGCAGCCCCTCTCCATTTGGGTCTGGGGGCTTTCTTTAGGCTGAGAACCTGGGAGATACCAGCAAGGTTGCAGTTCGCAGCCCGAGAAGCACTCTCCGGCCAACATGTCCAATATCCAGCAACAGCTCCCAAAGCGAAGGAGCCAGGACCCAAAGACCTAGCTGGCCTGAAGGGCCCCCAGGGGGCCCCCAAGGAGCTCCTCTCCATTTGGGTCTGGGGGCTTTAGTTGGGCCGGGAACCTGGGAGGTACCTGCAAGGTTGCAGTTCGCGGCCCGAGAAGCACTCTCCGGCCAACATGCCCAACTGCAGCAACAGCTCCCAAACCGAAGGAGCCAGGACCCAAAGACCTAGCTGGCCTGAAGGGCCCCCAGGGGGGCCCCAAGCAGCCCCTCTCCATTTGGGTCTGGGGGCTTTCGTTGGGCCGGGAACCTGGGAGAATCCTGCAAGGTTGCAGTTCGCGGCCCGAGAAGCACTCTCCGGCCAACATGCCCAACTGCAGCAACAGCTCCCAAAGCGAAGGAGCCAGGACCCAAAGACCTAGCTGGCCTGAAGGGCCCCCAGGGGGCCCCCAAGCAGCCCCTCTCAATTTGGGTCTGGGGGCTTTCGTTGGGCCGGGAACCTGGGAGATTCCTGCAAGGTTGCAGTTCGCGGCCGGAGAAGCACTCTCCGGCCAACATGCCCAACTGCAGCAACAGCTCCCAAAGCGAAGGAGCCAGGACCCAAAGACCTAGCTGGCCTGAAGGGCCCCCAGGGGGCCCCCAAGCAGCCCCTCTCAATTTGGGTCTGGGGGCTTTCGTTGGGCCGGGAACCTGGGAGGTACCTGCAAGGTTGCAGTTGGCGGCCCGAGAAGCACTCTCCGGCCAACATGCCCAACTGCAGCAACAGCTCCCAAAGCGAAGGAGCCAGGACCCAAAGACCTAGCTGGCCTGAAGGGCCCCCAGGGGGCCCCCAAGCAGCCCCTCTCCATTTGGGTCTGGGGGCTTTCGTTGGGCCGGGAACCTGGGAGAATCCTGCAAGGTTGCAGTTCGCGGCCGGAGAAGCACTCTCCGGCCAACATGCTCAACTGCAGCAACAGCTCCCAAACCGAAATAGCCAGGACCCAAAGACCTAGCTGGCCTGAAGGGCCCCCAGGGGGCCCCCAAGCAGCACCTCTCAATTTGGGTCTGGGGCCTTTCGTTGGGCCGGGAACCTGGGAGAATCCTGCAAGGTTGCAGTTCGCGGCCCGAGAAGCACTCTCCGGCCAACATGCCCAACTGCAGCAACAGCTCCCAAAGCGAAGGAGCCAGGACCCAAAGACCTAGCTGGCCTGAAGGGCCCCCAGAATGCCACCAAGCAGCCCCTCTCCATTTGGGTCTGGGGGCTTTCGTTGGGCCGGGAACCTGGGAGAATCCTGCAAGGTTGCAGTTCGCGGCCCGAGAAGCACTCTCCGGCCAACATGCCCAACTGCAGCAACAGCTCCCAAACCGAAGGAGCCAGGACCCAAAGACCTAGCTGGCCTGAAGGGCCCCCAGAATGCCACCAAGCAGCCCCTCTCCATTTGGGTCTGGGGGCTTTCGTTGGGCCGGGAACCTGGGAGAATCCTGCAAGGTTGCAGTTCGCGGCCCGAGAAGCACTCTCCGGCCAACATGCCCAACTGCAGCAACAGCTCCCAAACCGAAGGAGCCAGGACCCAAAGACCTAGCTGGCCTGAAGGGCCCCCATGGGGCCCCCAAGCAGCCCCTCTCCATTTGGGTCTGGGGGCTTTCGTTGGGCATGGAACCTGGGAGATTCCTGCAAGGTTGCAGTTCGCGGCCCGAGAAGCACTCTCCGGCCAACATGCCCAACTGCAGCAACAGCTCCCAAACCGAAGGAGCCAGGACCCAAAGACCTAGCTGGCCTGAAGGGCCCCCAGGGGGTCCCCAAGGATCTCCTCTCAATTTGCGTCTGGGGGCTTTCGTTGGGCCGGGAACCTGGGAGAATCCTGCAAGGTTGCAGATCAAGGCCCGAGAAGCACTCTCCGGCCAACATGCCCAACTGCAGCAACAGCTCCCAAAGCGAAGGAGCCAGGACACAAAGACCTAGCTGGCCTGAAGGGCCCCCAGGGGGCCCCCAAGCAGCCCCTCTCCATTTGGGTCTGGGGGCTTTCGTTGGGCATGTATATCTGGGAGATTCCTGCAAGGTTGCAGTTCGCGGCCCGAGAAGCACTCTGGGTCCAACATGACGAATATCCAGCAACAGCTCCCAAAGCGAAGGAGCCAGGACCCAAAGACCTAGCTGGCCTGAAGGGCCCCCAGGGGGCCCCAAGCAGCCCCTCTCCATTTGGGTCTGGGGGCTTTCGTTGGGCCGGTAACCTGGGAGATTCGTGCAAGGTTGCCGTTCGCGGCCCGAGAAGCACTCTCCGGCCAACATGCCCAACTGCAGCAACAGCTCCCAAACCGAAGGAGCCAGGACCCAAAGACCTAGCTGGCCTGAAGGGCCCCCAGGGGGGCCCCAAGCAGCCCCTCTCAATTTGGGTCTGGGGGCTTTCGTTGGGCCGGGAACCTGGGAGAATCCTGCAAGGTTGCAGTTCGCGGCCGGAGAAGCACTCTCCGGCCAACATGCCCAACTGCAGCAACAGCTCCCAAACCGAAGGAGCCAGGACCCAAAGACCTAGCTGGCCTGAAGTGCCCCCAGGGGGTCCCCAAGCAGCCCCTCTCCATTTGGGTCTGGGGGCTTTCGTTGGGCGGGGAACCTGGGAGATTCATGCAAGGTTGCAGTTCGCGGCCCGAGAAGCACTCTCCGGCCAACATGCCCAACTGCAGCAACAGCTCCCAAAACGAAGGAGCCAGGACCCAAAGACCTAGCTGGCCTGAAGGGCCCCCAGGGGGCCCCCAAGCAGCCCCTCTCAATTTGGGTCTGGGGGCTTTCGTTGGGCCGGGAACCTGGGAGAATCCTGCAAGGTTGCAGTTCGCGGCCCGAGAAGCACTCTCCGGCCAACATGCCCAACTGCAGCAACAGCTCCCAAAGCGAAGGAGCCAGGACCCAAAGACCTAGCTGGCCTGAAGGGCCCCCAGGGGGCCCCCAAGCAGCCCCTCTCCATTTGGGTCTGGGGGCTTTCGTTGGGCATGGATACCTGAGAGGTACCTGCAAGATTAAAGTTCGCGGCCCGAGAAGCACTCTCCGGCCAACATGCCCAACTGCAGCAACAGCTCCCAAACCGAAGGAGCCAGGACCCAAAGACCTAGCTGGCCTGAAGGGCCCCCAGGGGGCCCCCAAGCACCCCCTCTCCATTTGGGTCTGAGGGCTTTCTTTGGGCCGGGAACCTGGGAGGTACCTGCAAGGTTGCAGTTCGCGGCCCGAGAAGCACTCTCCGGCCAACATGCCCAACTGCAGCAACAGCTCCCAAAGCGAAGGAGCCAGGACCCAAAGACCTAGCTGGCCTGAAGGGCCCCCAGGGGGCCCCCAAGCAGCCCCTCTCAATTTGGGTCTGGGGGCTTTCGTTGGGCCGGGAACTTGGGAGATTCCTGCAAGGTTGCAGTTCGCGGCCCGAGAAGCACTCTCCGGCCAACATGCCCAACTGCAGCAACAGCTCCCAAACCGAAGGAGCCAGGACCCAAAGACCTAGCTGGCCTGAAGGGCCCCCAGGGGGGCCCCAAGCAGCCCCTCTCCATTTGGGTCTGGGGGCTTTCGTTGGGCCGGGAACCTGGGAGAATCCTGCAAGGTTGCAGTTCGCGGCCCGAGAAGCACTCTCCGGCCAACATGCCCAACTGCAGCAACAGCTCCCAAAGCGAAGGAGCCAGGACACAAAGACCTAGCTGGCCTGAAGGGCCCCCAGGGGGCCCCCAAGCAGCCCCTCTCAATTTGGGTCTGGGGGCTTTCGTTGGGCCGGGAACCTGGGAGATTCCTGCAAGGTTGCAGTTCGCGGCCGGAGAAGCACTCTCCGGCCAACATGCCCAACTGCAGCAACAGCTCCCAAAGCGAAGGAGCCAGGACCCAAAGACCTAGCTGGCCTGAAGGGCCCCCAGGGGGCCCCCAAGCAGCCCCTCTCAATTTGGGTCTGGGGGCTTTCGTTGGGCCGGGAACCTGGGATGTACCTGCAAGGTTGCAGTTGGCGGCCCGAGAAGCACTCTCCGGCCAACATGCCCAACTGCAGCAACAGCTCCCAAAGCGAAGGAGCCAGGACCCAAAGACCTAGCTGGCCTGAAGGGCCCCCAGGGGGCCCCCAAGCAGCCCCTCTCCATTTGGGTCTGGGGGCTTTCGTTGGGCCGGGAACCTGGGAGAATCCTGCAAGGTTGCAGTTCGCGGCCGGAGAAGCACTCTCCGGCCAACATGCTCAACTGCAGCAACAGCTCCCAAACCGAAGGAGCCAGGACCCAAAGACCTAGCTGGCCTGAAGGGCCCCCAGGGGGCCCCCAAGCAGCACCTCTCAATTTGGGTCTGGGGCCTTTCGTTGGGCCGGGAACCTGGGAGAATCCTGCAAGGTTGCAGTTCGCGGCCCGAGAAGCACTCTCCGGCCAACATGCCCAACTGCAGCAACAGCTCCCAAAGCGAAGGAGCCAGGACCCAAAGACCTAGCTGGCCTGAAGGGCCCCCAGAATGCCACCAAGCAGCCCCTCTCCATTTGGGTCTGGGGGCTTTCGTTGGGCCGGGAACCTGGGAGAATCCTGCAAGGTTGCAGTTCGCGGCCCGAGAAGCACTCTCCGGCCAACATGCCCAACTGCAGCAACAGCTCCCAAACCGAAGGAGCCAGGACCCAAAGACCTAGCTGGCCTGAAGGGCCCCCAGAATGCCACCAAGCAGCCCCTCTCCATTTGGGTCTGGGGGCTTTCGTTGGGCCGGGAACCTGGGAGAATCCTGCAAGGTTGCAGTTCGCGGCCCGAGAAGCACTCTCCGGCCAACATGCCCAACTGCAGCAACAGCTCCCAAACCGAAGGAGCCAGGACCCAAAGACCTAGCTGGCCTGAAGGGCCCCCATGGGGCCCCCAAGCAGCCCCTCTCCATTTGGGTCTGGGGGCTTTCGTTGGGCCGGGAACCTGGGAGATTCCTGCAAGGTTGCAGTTCGCGGCCCGAGAAGCACTCTCCGGCCAACATGCCCAACTGCAGCAACAGCTCCCAAACCGAAGGAGCCAGGACCCAAAGACCTAGCTGGCCTGAAGGGCCCCCATGGGGTCCCCAAGGATCTCCTCTCAATTTGCGTCTGGGGGCTTTCGTTGGGCCGGGAACCTGGGAGAATCCTGCAAGGTTGCAGATCGCGGCCCGAGAAGCACTCTCCGGCCAACATGCCCAACTGCAGCAACAGCTCCCAAAGCGAAGGAGCCAGGACCCAAAGACCTAGCTGGCCTGAAGGGCCCCCAGGGGGCCCCCAAGCAGCCCCTCTCCATTTGGGTCTGGGGGCTTTCGTTGGGCCGGGAACCTGGGAGAATCCTGCAAGGTTGCAGTTCGCGGCCCGAGAAGCACTCTCCGGCCAACATGCCCAACTGCAGCAACAGCTCCCAAACCGAAGGAGCCAGGACCCAAAGACCTAGCTGGCCTGAAGGGCCCCCAGGGGGCCCCCAAGCAGCCCCTCTCCATTTGGGTCTGGGGGCTTTCGTTGGGCATGGAACCTGGGAGATTCCTGCAAGGTTGCAGTTCGCGGCCCGAGAAGCACTCTCCGGCCAACATACCCAACTGCAGCAACAGCTCCCAAACCGAAGGAGCCAGGACCCAAAGACCTAGCTGGCCTGAAGGGCCCCCAGGGGGCCCCCAAGCAGCCCCTCTCCATTTGGGTCTGGGGGCTTTAGTTGGGCCAGGATCCTGGGAGGTACCTGCAAGGTTGCAGTTCGCGGCCCGAGAAGCACTCTCCGGCCAACATGCCCAACTGCAGCAACAGCTCCCAAACCGAAGGAGCCAGGACCCAAAGACCTAGCTGGCCTGAAGGGCCCCCAGGGGGCCCCCAAGCAGCCCCTCTCAATTTGGGTCTGGGGGCTTTTGTTGGGCCGAGAACCTGGGAGATTCCTGCAAGGTTGCAGTTCGAGGCCCGAGAAGCACTCTCCACCCAACATGCCCAACTGCAGCAACAGCTCCCAAACCGAATGAGCCAGGACCCAAAGACCTAGCTGGCCTGAAGGGCCCCCAGGGGGCCCCCAAGTATCCCCTCTCAATTTGGGTCTGGGGGCTTTCGTTGGGCATGTATACCTGAGAGGTACCTGCAAGGTTGCAGTTCGCGGCCCGAGAAGCACTCTCCGGCCAACATGCCCAACTGCAGCAACAGCTCCCAAACCGAAGGAGCCAGGACCCAAAGACCTAGCTGGCCTGAAGGGCCCCCAGGGGGCCCCCAAGCAGCCCCTCTCCATTTGGGTCTGGGGGCTTTCGTTGGGCCGGGAACCTAGGAGAATCCTGCAAGGTTGCAGTTCGCGGCCCGAGAAGCACTCTCCGGCCAACATGCCCAACTGCAGCAACAGCTCCCAAACCGAAGGAGCCAGGACCCAAAGACCTAGCTGGCCTGAAGGGCCCCCAGGGGGCCCCCAAGCAGCCCCTCTCCATTTGGGTCTGGGGGCTTTCGTTGGGCATGGAACCTGGGAGATTCCTGCAAGGTTGCAGTTCGCGGCCCGAGAAGCACTCTCCGGCCAACATGCCCAACTGCAGCAACAGCTCCCAAAGCGAAGGAGCCAGGACCCAAAGACCTAGCTGGCCTGAAGGGCCCCCAGGGGGCCCCCAAGGAGCTCCTCTCCATTTGGGTCTGGGGGCTTTCGTTGGGCCGGGAACCTGGGAGGTACCTGCAAGGTTGCAGTTCGCGGCCCGAGAAGCACTCTCCGGCCAACATGCCCAACTGCAGCAACAGCTCCCAAAGCGAAGGAGCCAGGACCCAAAGACCTAGCTGGCCTGAAGGGCCCCCAGGGGGTCCCCAAGCAGCCCCTCTCAATTTGGGTCTGGGGGCTTCTGTTGGGCCGGGAACCTGGGAGATTCCTGCAAGGTTGCAGTTCGCGGCCCGAGAAGCACTCTCCGGCCAACATGCCCAACTGCAGCAACAGCTCCCAAACCGAAGGAGCCAGGACACAAAGACCTAGCTGGCCTGAAGGGCCCCCAGGGGGCCCCCAAGTAGCCCCTCTCCATTTGGGTCTGGGGGCTTTTGTTGGGCATGTATACCTGAGAGGTACCTGCAAGGTTGCAGTTTGCGGCCCGAGAAGCACTCTCCGGCCAACATGCCCAACTGCAGCAACAGCTCCCAAAGCGAAGGAGCCAGGACCCAAAGACCTAGCTGGCCTGAAGTGCCCCCAGGGGGGCCCCAAGCAGCCCCTCTCCATTTGGGTCTGGGGGCTTTCGTTGGGAATGGATACCTGAGAGGTACCTGCAAGATTACAGTTCGCGGCCCGAGAAGCACTCTCCGGCCAACATGCTCAACTGCAGCAACAGCTCCCAAACCGAAGGAGCCAGGACCCAAAGACCTAGCTGGCCTGAAGTGCCCCCAGGGGGTCCCCAAGCAGCCCCTCTCCATTTGGGTCTGGGGGCTTTCGTTGGGCCGGGAACCTGGGAGATTCATGCAAGGTTGCAGTTCGCGGCCCGAGAAGCACTCTCCGGCCAACATGCCCAACTGCAGCAACAGCTCCCAAAGCGAAGGAGCCAGGACCCAAAGACCTAGCTGGCCTGAAGGGCCCCCAGGGGGCCCCCAAGCAGCCCCTCTCAATTTGGGTCTGGGGGCTTTCGTTGGGCCGGGAACCTGGGAGATTCCTGCAAGGTTACAGTTCGCGGCCGGAGAAGCACTCTCCGGCCAACATGCCCAACTGCAGCAACAGCTCCCAAAGCGAAGGAGCCAGGACCCAAAGACCTAGCTGGCCTGAAGGGCCCCCAGGGGGCCCCCAAGCAGCCCCTCTCCATTTGGGTCTGGGGGCTTTCTTTAGGCTGAGAACCTAGGAGATACCAGCAAGGTTGCAGTTCGCAGCCCGAGAAGCACTCTCCGGCCAACATGCCCAATATCCACCAACAGCTCCCAAAGCGAAGGAGCCAGGACCCAAAGACCTAGCTGGTCTGAAGTGCCCCCAGGGGGGCCCCAAGCAGCCCCTCTCAATTTGGGTCTGGGGGCTTTCGTTGGGCCGGGAACCTGGGAGAATCCTGCAAGGTTGCAGTTCGCGGCCCGAGAAGCACTCTCCGGCCAACATGTCCAACTGCAGCAACAGCTCCCAAACCGAAGGAGCCAGGACCCAAAGACCTAGCTGGCCTGAAGTGCCCCCAGGGGGTCCCCAAGCATCCCCTCTCAATTTGGGTCTGGGGGCTTTCGTTGGGCCGGGAACCTGGGAGAATCCTGCAAGGTTGCAGTTCGCGGCCCGAGAAGCACTCTCCGGCCAACATGCTCTCTGCAGCAACAGCTCCCAAAGCGAAGGAGCCAGGACCCAAAGACCTAGCTGGCCTGAAGGGCCCCCAGGGGGCCCCCAAGCAGCCCCTCTCCATTTGGGTCTGGGGGCTTTCGTTGGGCCGGGAACCTGGGAAAATCCTGCAAGGTTGCAGTTCGCGGCCGGAGAAGCACTCTCCGGCCAACATGCCCAACTGCAGCAACAGCTCCCAAACCGAAGGAGCCAGGACCCAAAGACCTAGCTGGCCTGAAGGGCCCCCAGGGGGCCCCCAAGCAGCCCCTCTCCATTTGGGTCTGGGGGCTTTCTTTAGGCTGAGAACCTGGGAGATACCAGCAAGGTTGCAGTTCGCAGCCCGAGAAGCACTCTCCGGCCAACATGTCCAATATCCAGCAACCGCTCCCAAAGCGAAGGAGCCAGGACCCAAAGACCTAGCTGGCCTGAAGGGCCCCCAGGGGGCCCCCAAGCAGCCCCTCTCAATTTGGGTCTGGGGGCTTTCGTTGGGCCGGGAACCTGGGAGAATCCTGCAAGGTTGCAGTTCGCGGCCCGAGAAGCACTCTCCGGCCAACATGCCCAACTGCAGCAACAGCTCCCAAACCGAAGGAGCCAGGACCCAAAGACCTAGCTGGCCTGAAGGGCCCCCAGGGGGCCCCCAAGCAGCCCCTCTCCATTTGGGTCTGGGGGCTTTCGTTGGGCATGTATACCTGAGAGGTACCTGGAAGTTACAGTTCGCGGCCCGAGAAGCATTCTCTGGCCAACATGCTCAACTGCAGCAACAGCTCCCAAAGCGAAGGAGCCAGGACCCAAAGACCTAGCTGGCCTGAAGGGCCCCCAGGGGGCCCCCAAGCAGCCCCTCTCCATTTGGGTCTGGGGGTTTTCGTTGGGCCGGGAACCTGGGAGAATCCTGCAAGGTTGCAGTTCGCGGCCCGAGAAGCACTCTCCGGCCAACATGCACAACTGCAGCAACAGCTCCCAAACCGAAGGAGCCAGGACCCAAAGACCTAGCTGGCCTGAAGGGCCCCCAGGGGGCCCCCAAGCAGCCCCTCTTAATTTGGGTCTGGGGGCTTTCGTTGGGCCGGGAACCTGGGAGATTCCTGCAAGGTTGCAGTTCGCGGCCCGAGAAGCACTCTCCGGCCAACATGCCCAACTGCAGCAACAGCTCCCAAACCGAAGGAGCCAGGACCCAAAGACCTAGCTGGCCTGAAGTGCCCCCAGGGGGCCCCCAAGCAGCCCCTCTCCATTTGGGTCTGGGGGCTTTCGTTGGGCGGGGAACCTGGGAGATTCATGCAAGGTTGCAGTTCGCGGCCCGAGAAGCACTCTCCGGCCAACATGCCCAACTGCAGCAACAGCTCCCAAAGCGAAGGAGCCAGGACCCAAAGACCTAGCTGGCCTGAAGGGCCCCCAGGGGGCCCCCAAGCAGCCCCTCTCCATTTGGGTCTGGGGGCTTTCTTTAGGCTGAGAACCTGGGAGATACCAGCAAGGTTGCAGTTCGCAGCCCGAGAAGCACTCTCCGGCCAACATGTCCAATATCCAGCAACCGCTCCCAAAGCGAAGGAGCCAGGACCCAAAGACCTAGCTGGCCTGAAGGGCCCCCAGGGGGCCCCCAAGCAGCCCCTCTCAATTTGGGTCTGGGGGCTTTCGTTGGGCCGGGAACCTGGGAGATTCCTGCAAGGTTGCAGTTCGCGGCCGGAGAAGCACTCTCCGGCCAACATGCCCAATATCCAGCAACAGCTCCCAAAGCGAAGGAGCCAGGACCCAAAGACCTAGCTGGCCTGAAGGGCCCCCAGGGGGCTCCCAAGCAGCCCCTCTCCATTTGGGTCTGGGGGCTTTCGTTGGGCCGGGAACCTGAGAGGTACCTGCAAGCTTGCAGTTCGCGGCCCGAGAAGCACTCTCCGGCCAACATGCCCAACTGCAGCAACAGCTCCCAAAGCGAAGGAGCCAGGACCCAAAGACCTAGCTGGCCTGAAGGGCCCCCAGGGGGCCCCCAAGCAGCACCTCTCAATTTGGGTCTGGGGGCTTTCGTTGGGCCGGGAACCTGGGAGATTCCTGCAAGGTTGCAGTTCGCGGCCCGAGAAGCACTCTCCGGCCAACATGCCCAATATCCAGCAACAGCTCCCAAAGCGAAGGAGCCAGGACCCAAAGACCTAGCTGGCCTGAAGGGCCCCCAGGGGGCCCCCAAGCAGCCCCTCTCCATTTGGGTCTGGGGGCTTTCGTTGGGCATGGATACCTGAGATGTACCTGCAAGATTACAGTTCGCGGCCCGAGAAGCACTCTCCGGCCAACATGCTCAACTGCAGCAACAGCTCCCAAAGCGAAGGAGCCAGGACCCAAAGGGCTAGGTGGCCTGAAGGGCCCCCAGGGGGCCCCCAAGCAGCCCCTCTCCATTTGGGTCTGGGGGCTTTCGTTGGGCCGGGAACCTGGGAGATTCCTGCAAGTTTGCAGTTTGCGGCCCGAGAAGCACTCTCCGGCCAACATGCCCAACTGCAGCAACAGCTCCCAAAGCGAAGGAGCCAGGACCCAAAGACCTAGCTGGCCTGAAGGGCCCCCAGGGGGCCCCCAAGGAGCTCCTCTCCATTTGGGTCTGGGGGCTTTAGTTGGGCCGGGAACCTGGGAGGTACCTGCAAGGTTGCAGTTCGCGGCCCGAGAAGCACTCTCCGGCCAACATGCCCAACTGCAGCAACAGCTCCCAAAGCGAAGGAGCCAGGACCCAAAGACCTAGCTGGCCTGAAGGGCCCCCAGGGGGCCCCCAAGCAGCCCCTCTCCATTTGGGTCTGGGGGCTTCTGTTGGGCCGGGAACCTGGGAGAATCCTGCAAGGTTGCAGTTCGCGGCCAGAGAAGCACTCTCCGGCCAACATGCCCAACTGCAGCAACAGCTCCCAAACCGAAGGAGCCAAGACACAAAGACCTAGCTGGCCTGAAGGGCCCCCAGGGGGCCCCCAAGTAGCCCCTCTCAATTTGGGTCTGGGGGCTTTCGTTGGGCATGTATACCTGAGAGGTACCTGCAAGGTTGCAGTTCGCGGCCCGAGAAGCACTCTCCGGCCAACATGCACAACTGCAGCAACAGCTCCCAAAGCGAAGGAGCCAGGACCCAAAGACCTAGCTGGCCTGAAGTGCCCCCAGGGGGCCCCCAAGCAGCCCCTCTCCATTTGGGTCTGGGGGCTTTCGTTGGGCGGGGAACCTGGGAGATTCATGCAAGGTTGCAGTTCGCGGCCCGAGAAGCACTCTCCGGCCAACATGCCCAACTGCAGCAACAGCTCCCAAACCGAAGGAGCCAGGACCCAAAGACCTAGCTGGCCTGAAGGGCCCCCAGGGGGCCCCCAAGCAGCCCCTCTCAATTTGGGTCTGGGGGCTTTCGTTGGGCCGGGAACCTGGGAGATTCCTGCAAGGTTGCAGTTCGCGGCCCGAGAAGCACTCTCCGGCCAACATGCCCAATATCCAGCAACAGCTCCCAAAGCGAAGGAGCCAGGACCCAAAGACCTAGCTGGCCTGAAGGGCCCCCAGGGGGCCCCCAAGCAGCCCCTCTCCATTTGGGTCTGGGGGCTTTCGTTGGGCATGGATACCTGAGATGTACCTGCAAGATTACAGTTCGCGGCCCGAGAAGCACTCTCCGGCCAACATGCTCAACTGCAGCAACAGCTCCCAAAGCGAAGGAGCCAGGACCCAAAGAGCTAGCTGGCCTGAAGGGCCCCCAGGGGGCCCCCAAGCAGCCCCTCTCCATTTGGGTCTGGGGGCTTTCGTTGGGCCGGGAACCTGGGAGATTCCTGCAAGGTTGCAGTTCGCGGCCCGAGAAGCACTCTCCGGCCAACATGCCCAACTGCAGCAACAGCTCCCAAACCGAAGGAGCCAGGACCCAAAGACCTAGCTGGCCTGAAGGGCCCCCAGGGGGCCCGAAGCAGCCCCTCTCCATTTGGGTCTGGGGGCTTTCGTTGGGCATGGATACCTGAGATGTACCTGCAAGATTACAGTTCGCGGCCCGAGAAGCACTCTCCGGCCAACATGCTCAACTGCAGCAACAGCTCCCAAAGCGAAGGAGCCAGGACCCAAAGAGCTAGGTGGCCTGAAGGGCCCCCAGGGGGCCCCCAAGCAGCCCCTCTCCATTTGGGTCTGGGGGCTTTCGTTGGGCCGGGAACCTGGGAGATTCCTGCAAGGTTGCAGTTCGCGGCCCGAGAAGCACTCTCCGGCCAACATGCCCAACTGCAGCAACAGCTCCCAAACCGAAGGAGCCAGGACCCAAAGACCTAGCTGGCCTGAAGGGCCCCCAGGGGGCCCCCAAGCAGCCCCTCTCAATTTGGGTCTGGGGGCTTTCGTTGGGCCGGGAACCTGGGAGGTACATGCAAGGTTGCAGTTCGCGGCCCGAGAAGCACTCTCCGGCCAACATGCCCAACTGCAGCAACAGCTCCCAAAGCGAAGGAGCCAGGACCCAAAGACCTAGCTGGCCTGAAGGGCCCCCAGGGGGCCCCCAAGCAGCCCCTCTCCATTTGGGTCTGGGGGCTTTCGTTGGGCATGGAACCTGGGAGATTCCTGCAAGGTTGCAGTTCGCGGCCCGAGAAGCACTCTCCGGCCAACATGCCCAACTGCAGCAACAGCTCCCAAACCGAAGGAGCCAGGACCCAAAGACCTAGCTGGCCTGAAGGGCCCCCAGGGGGGCCCCAAGCAGCCCCTCTCAATTTGGGTCTGGGGGCTTTCGTTGGGCCGGGAACCTGGGAGAATCCTGCAAGGTTGCAGTTCGCGGCCCGAGAAGCACTCTCCGGCCAACATGCCCAACTGCAGCAACAGCTCCCAAACCGAAGGAGCCAGGACCCAAAGACCTAGCTGGCCTGAAGTGCCCCCAGGGGGTGCCCAAGCAGCCCCTCTCCATTTGGGTCTGGGGGCTTTCGTTGGGCGGGGAACCTGGGAGATTCCTGCAAGGTTGCAGTTCGCGGCCCGAGAAGCACTCTCCGGCCAACATGCCCAACTGCAGCAACAGCTCCCAAACCGAAGGAGCCAGGACCCAAAGACCTAGCTGGCCTGAAGGGCCCCCAGGGGGCCCCCAAGCAGCCCCTCTCCATTTGGGTCTGGGGGCTTTCGTTGGGCCGGGAACCTGGGAGATTCCTGCAAGGTTACAGTTCGCGGCCGGAGAAGCACTCTCCGGCCAACATGCCCAACTGCAGCAACAGCTCCCAAACCGAAGGAGCCAGGACCCAAAGACCTAGCTGGCCTGAAGGGCCCCCAGGGGGCCCCCAAGCAGCCCCTCTCCATTTGGGTCTGGGGGCTTTCTTTAGGCTGAGAACCTGGGAGATACCAGCAAGGTTGCAGTTCGCAGCCCGAGAAGCACTCTCCGGCCAACATGTCCAATATCCAGCAACAGCTCCCAAAGCGAAGGAGCCAGGACCCAAAGACCTAGCTGGCCTGAAGGGCCCCCAGGGGGCCCCCAAGGAGCTCCTCTCCATTTGGGTCTGGGGGCTTTAGTTGGGCCGGGAACCTGGGAGGTACCTGCAAGGTTGCAGTTCGCGGCCCGAGAAGCACTCTCCGGCCAACATGCCCAACTGCAGCAACAGCTCCCAAACCGAAGGAGCCAGGACCCAAAGACCTAGCTGGCCTGAAGGGCCCCCAGGGGGCCCGCAAGCAGCCCCTCTCCATTTGGGTCTGGGGGCTTCTGTTGGGCCGGGAACCTGGGAGATTCCTGCAAGGTTGCAGTTCGCGGCCCGAGAAGCACTCTCCGGCCAACATGCACAACTGCAGCAACAGCTCCCAAACCGAATGAGCCAGGACACAAAGACCTAGCTGGCCAGAAGGGCCCCCAGGGGGCCCCCAAGTAGCCCCTCTCAATTTGGGTCTGGGGGCTTTCGTTGGGCATGTATACCTGAGAGGTACCTGCAAGGTTGCAGTTCGCGGCCCGAGAAGCACTCTCCGGCCAACATGCCCAACTGCAGCAACAGCTCCCAAACCGAAGGAGCCAGGACCCAAAGACCTAGCTGGCCTGAAGTGCCCCCAGGGGGCCCCCAAGCAGCCCCTCTCCATTTGGGTCTGGGGGCTTTCGTTGGGCGGGGAACCTGGGAGATTCATGCAAGGTTGCAGTTCGCGGCCCGAGAAGCACTCTCCGGCCAACATGCCCAACTGCAGCAACAGCTCCCAAAGCGAAGGAGCCAGGACCCAAAGACCTAGCTGGCCTGAAGGGCCCCCAGGGGGCCCCCAAGCAGCCCCTCTCAATTTGGGTCTGGGGGCTTTCGTTGGGCCGGGAACCTGGGAGATTCCTGCAAGGTTGCAGTTCGCGGCCCGAGAAGCACTCTCCGGCCAACATGCCCAATATCCAGCAACAGCTCCCAAAGCGAAGGAGCCAGGACCCAAAGACCTAGCTGGCCTGAAGGGCCCCCAGGGGGCCCCCAAGCAGCCCCTCTCCATTTGGGTCTGGGGGCTTTCGTTGGGCATGTATACCTGAGATGTACCTGCAAGATTACAGTTCGCGGCCCGAGAAGCACTCTCCGGCCAACATGCTCAACTGCAGCAACAGCTCCCAAAGCGAAGGAGCCAGGACCCAAAGAGCTAGGTGGCCTGAAGGGCCCCCAGGGGGCCCCCAAGCAGCCCCTCTCCATTTGGGTCTGGGGGCTTTCGTTGGGCCGGGAACCTGGGAGAATCCTGCAAGGTTGCAGTTTGCGGCCCGAGAAGCACTCTCCGGCCAACATGCCCAACTGCAGCAACAGCTCCCAAAGCGAAGGAGCCAGGACCCAAAGACCTAGCTGGCCTGAAGGGCCCCCAGGGGGCCCCCAAGGAGCTCCTCTCCATTTGGGTCTGGGGGCTTTAGTTGGGCCGGGAACCTGGGAGGTACCTGCAAGGTTGCAGTTCGCGGCCCGAGAAGCACTCTCCGGCCAACATGCCCAACTGCAGCAACAGCTCCCAAAGCGAAGGAGCCAGGACCCAAAGACCTAGCTGGCCTGAAGGGCCCCCAGGGGGCCCGCAAGCAGCCCCTCTCCATTTGGGTCTGGGGGCTTCTGTTGGGCCGGGAACCTGGGAGAATCCTGCAAGGTTGCAGTTCGCGGCCCGAGAAGCACTCTCCGGCCAACATGCCCAACTGCAGCAACAGCTCCCAAACCGAATGAGCCAGGACACAAAGACCTAGCTGGCCTGAAGGGCCCCCAGGGGGCCCCCAAGTAGCCCCTCTCCATTTGGGTCTGGGGGCTTTCGTTGGGCATGTATACCTGAGAGGTACCTGCAAGGTTGCAGTTCGCGGCCCGAGAAGCACTCTCCGGCCAACATGCACAACTGCAGCAACAGCTCCCAAAGCGAAGGAGCCAGGACCCAAAGACCTAGCTGGCCTGAAGTGCCCCCAGGGGGCCCCCAAGCAGCCCCTCTCCATTTGGGTCTGGGGGCTTTCGTTGGGCGGGGAACCTGGGAGATTCATGCAAGGTTGCAGTTCGCGGCCCGAGAAGCACTCTCCGGCCAACATGCACAACTGCAGCAACAGCTCCCAAAGCGAAGGAGCCAGGACCCAAAGACCTAGCTGGCCTGAAGGGCCCCCAGGGGGCCCCCAAGCAGCCCCTCTCCATTTGGGTCTGGGGGCTTTCGTTGGGCCGGGAACCTGGGAGATTCCTGCAAGGTTGCAGTTCGCGGCCGGAGAAGCACTCTCCGGCCAACATGCCCAATATCCAGCAACAGCTCCCAAACCGAAGGAGCCAGGACCCAAAGACCTAGCTGGCCTGAAGGGCCCCCAGGGGGCTCCCAAGCAGCCCCTCTCCATTTGGGTCTGGGGGCTTTCGTTGGGCCGGGAACCTGAGAGGTACCTGCAAGGTTGCAGTTCGCGGCCCGAGAAGCACTCTCCGGCCAACATGCCCAACTGCAGCAACAGCTCCCAAACCGAAGGAGCCAGGACCCAAAGACCTAGCTGGCCTGAAGGGCCCCCAGGGGGCCCCCAAGCAGCCCCTCTCAATTTGGGTCTGGGGGCTTTCGTTGGGCCGGGAACCTGGGAGATTCCTGCAAGGTTGCAGTTCGCGGCCCGAGAAGCACTCTCCGGCCAACATGCCCAATATCCAGCAACAGCTCCCAAAGCGAAGGAGCCAGGACCCAAAGACCTAGCTGGCCTGAAGGGCCCCCAGGGGGCCCCCAAGCAGCCCCTCTCCATTTGGGTCTGGGGGCTTTCGTTGGGCATGGATACCTGAGATGTACCTGCAAGATTACAGTTCGCGGCCCGAGAAGCACTCTCCGGCCAACATGCTCAACTGCAGCAACAGCTCCCAAAGCGAAGGAGCCAGGACCCAAAGAGCTAGGTGGCCTGAAGGGCCCCCAGGGGGCCCCCAAGCAGCCCCTCTCCATTTGGGTCTGGGGGCTTTCGTTGGGCCGGGAACCTGGGAGATTCCTGCAAGGTTGCAGTTCGCGGCCCGAGAAGCACTCTCCGGCCAACATGCCCAACTGCAGCAACAGCTCCCAAACCGAAGGAGCCAGGACCCAAAGACCTAGCTGGCCTGAAGGGCCCCCAGGGGGCCCCCAAGCAGCCCCTCTCCATTTGGGTCTGGGGGCTTTCGTTGGGCCGGGAACCTGGGAGATTCCTGCAAGGTTGCAGTTCGCGGCCCGAGAAGCACTCTCCGGCCAACATGCCCAACTGCAGCAACAGCTCCCAAAGCGAAGGAGCCAGGACCCAAAGACCTAGCTGGCCTGAAGTGCCCCCAGGGGGTCCCCAAGCAGCCCCTCTCCATTTGGGTCTGGGGGCTTTCGTTGGGCGGGGAACCTGGGAGATTCCTTCAAGGTTGCAGTTCGCGGCCCGAGAAGCACTCTCCGGCCAACATGCCCAACTGCAGCAACAGCTCCCAAACCGAAGGAGCCAGGACCCAAAGACCTAGCTGGCCTGAAGGGCCCCCAGGGGGCCCCCAAGCAGCCCCTCTCAATTTGGGTCTGGGGGCTTTCGTTGGGCCGGGAACCTGGGAGATTCCTGCAAGGTTACAGTTCGCGGCCGGAGAAGCACTCTCCGGCCAACATGCCCAACTGCAGCAACAGCTCCCAAACCGAAGGAGCCAGGACCCAAAGACCTAGCTGGCCTGAAGGGCCCCCAGGGGGCCCCCAAGCAGCCCCTCTCCATTTGGGTCTGGGGGCTTTCTTTAGGCTGAGAACCTGGGAGATACCAGCAAGGTTGCAGTTCGCAGCCCGAGAAGCACTCTCCGGCCAACATGCCCAATATCCAGCAACAGCTCCCAAAGCGAAGGAGCCAGGACCCAAAGACCTAGCTGGTCTGAAGGGCCCCCAGGGGGGCCCCAAGCAGCACCTCTCCATTTGGGTCTGGGGGCTTTCGTTGGGCCGGGAACCTGGGAGAATCCTGCAAGGTTGCAGTTCGCGGCCCGAGAAGCACTCTCCGGCCAACATGACCAACTGCAGCAACAGCTCCCAAACCGAAGGAGCCAGGACCCAAAGACCTAGCTGGCCTGAAGTGCCCCCAGGGGGCCCCCAAGCAGCCCCTCTCCATTTGGGTCTGGGGGCTTTCGTTGGGCGGGGAACCTGGGAGATTCATGCAAGGTTGCAGTTCGCAGCCCGAGAAGCACTCTCCGGCCAACATGCCCAACTGCAGCAACAGCTCCCAAAGCGAAGGAGCCAGGACCCAAAGACCTAGCTGGCCTGAAGGGCCCCCAGGGGGCCCCCAAGCAGCCCCTCTCCATTTGGGTCTGGGGGCGTTCGTTGGGCATGGATACCTGAGATGTACCTGCAAGATTACAGTTCGCGGCCCGAGAAGCACTCTCCGGCCAACATGCTCAACTGCAGCAACAGCTCCCAAAGCGAAGGAGCCAGGACCCAAAGAGCTAGGTGGCCTGAAGGGCCCCCAGGGGGCCCCCAAGCAGCCCCTCTCCATTTGGGTCTGGGGGCTTTCGTTGGGCCGGGAACCTGGGAGATTCCTGCAAGGTTGCAGTTCGCGGCCCGAGAAGCACTCTCCGGCCAACATGCCCAACTGCAGCAACAGCTCCCAAACCGAAGGAGCCAGGACCCAAAGACCTAGCTGGCCTGAAGGGCCCCCAGGGGGCCCCCAAGCAGCCCCTCTCAATTTGGGTCTGGGGGCTTTCGTTGGGCCGGGAACCTGGGAGAATCCTGCAAGGTTGCAGTTCGCGGCCCGAGAAGCACTCTCCGGCCAACATGCCCAACTGCAGCAACAGCTCCCAAAGCGAAGGAGCCAGGACCCAAAGACCTAGCTGGCCTGAAGGGCCCCCAGGGGGCCCCCAAGCAGCCCCTCTCCATTTGGGTCTGGGGGCTTTCGTTGGGCATGGAACCTGGGAGATTCCTGCAAGGTTGCAGTTCGCGGCCCGAGAAGCACTCTCCGGCCAACATGCCCAACTGCAGCAACAGCTCCCAAACCGAAGGAGCCAGGACCCAAAGACCTAGCTGGCCTGAAGGGCCCCCAGGGGGGCCCCAAGCAGCCCCTCTCAATTTGGGTCTGGGGGCTTTCGTTGGGCCGGGAACCTGGGAGAATCCTGCAAGGTTGCAGTTCGCGGCCCGAGAAGCACTCTCCGGCCAACATGCCCAACTGCAGCAACAGCTCCCAAACCGAAGGAGCCAGGACCCAAAGACCTAGCTGGCCTGAAGTGCCCCCAGGGGGTCCCCAAGCAGCCCCTCTCCATTTGGGTCTGGGGGCTTTCGTTGGGCGGGGAACCTGGGAGATTCATGCAAGGTTGCAGTTCGCGGCCCGAGAAGCACTCTCCGGCCAACATGCCCAACTGCAGCAACAGCTCCCAAACCGAAGGAGCCAGGACCCAAAGACCTAGCTGGCCTGAAGGGCCCCCAGGGGGCCCCCAAGCAGCCCCTCTCCATTTGGGTCTGGGGGCTTTCGTTGGGCCGGGAACCTGGGAGATTCCTGCAAGGTTACAGTTCGCGGCCGGAGAAGCACTCTCCGGCCAACATGCCCAACTGCAGCAACAGCTCCCAAACCGAAGGAGCCAGGACCCAAAGACCTAGCTGGCCTGAAGGGCCCCCAGGGGGCCCCCAAGCAGCCCCTCTCCATTTGGGTCTGGGGGCTTTCTTTAGGCTGAGAACCTGGGAGATACCAGCAAGGTTGCAGTTCGCAGCCCGAGAAGCACTCTCCGGCCAACATGTCCAATATCCAGCAACAGCTCCCAAAGCGAAGGAGCCAGGACCCAAAGACCTAGCTGGCCTGAAGGGCCCCCAGGGGGCCCTCAAGGAGCTCCTCTCCATTTGGGTCTGGGGGCTTTAGTTGGGCCGGGAACCTGGGAGGTACCTGCAAGGTTGCAGTTCGCGGCCCGAGAAGCACTCTCCGGCCAACATGCCCAACTGCAGCAACAGCTCCCAAACCGAAGGAGCCAGGACCCAAAGACCTAGCTGGCCTGAAGGGCCCCCAGGGGGCCCGCAAGCAGCCCCTCTCCATTTGGGTCTGGGGGCTTCTGTTGGGCCGGGAACCTGGGAGATTCCTGCAAGGTTGCAGTTCGCGGCCCGAGAAGCACTCTCCGGCCAACATGCCCAACTGCAGCAACAGCTCCCAAACCGAAGGAGCCAGGACCCAAAGACCTAGCTGGCCTGAAGGGCCCCCAGGGGGCCCCCAAGCAGCCCCTCTCCATTTGGGTCTGGGGGCTTTCTTTAGGCTGAGAACCTGGGAGATACCAGCAAGGTTGCAGTTCGCAGCCCGAGAAGCACTCTCCGGCCAACATGTCCAATATCCAGCAACAGCTCCCAAAGCGAAGGAGCCAGGACCCAAAGACCTAGCTGGCCTGAAGGGCCCCCAGGGGGCCCTCAAGGAGCTCCTCTCCATTTGGGTCTGGGGGCTTTAGTTGGGCCGGGAACCTGGGAGGTACCTGCAAGGTTGCAGTTCGCGGCCCGAGAAGCACTCTCCGGCCAACATGCCCAACTGCAGCAACAGCTCCCAAACCGAAGGAGCCAGGACCCAAAGACCTAGCTGGCCTGAAGGGCCCCCAGGGGGCCCGCAAGCAGCCCCTCTCCATTTGGGTCTGGGGGCTTCTGTTGGGCCGGGAACCTGGGAGATTCCTGCAAGGTTGCAGTTCGCGGCCCGAGAAGCACTCTCCGGCCAACATGCCCAACTGCAGCAACAGCTCCCAAACCGAATGAGCCAGGACACAAAGACCTAGCTGGCCTGAAGGGCCCCCAGGGGGCCCCCAAGTAGCCCCTCTCAATTTGGGTCTGGGGGCTTTCGTTGGGCATGTATACCTGAGAGGTACCTGCAAGGTTGAAGTTCGAGGCCCGAGAAGCACTCTCCGGCCAACATGCCCAACTGCAGCAACAGCTCCCAAACCGAAGGAGCCAGGACCCAAAGACCTAGCTGGCCTGAAGGGCCCCCAGGGGGCCCCCAAGCAGCCCCTCTCCATTTGGGTCTGGGGGCTTTCGTTGGGCCGGGAACCTGGGAGAATCCTGCAAGGTTGCAGTTCGCGGCCGGAGAAGCACTCTCCGGCCAACATGCCCAACTGCAGCAACAGCTCCCAAAGCGAAGGAGCCAGGACCCAAAGACCTAGCTGGCCTGAAGGGCCCCCAGGGGGCACCCAAGCAGCCCCTCTCCATTTGGGTCTGGGGGCTTTCTTTAGGCTGAGAACCTGGGAGATACCAGCAAGGTTGCAGTTCGCAGCCCGAGAAGCACTCTCCGGCCAACATGCCCAATATCCAGCAACAGCTCCCAAAGCGAAGGAGCCAGGACCCAAAGACCTAGCTGGCCTGAAGGGCCCCCAGAAGGCCACCAAGCAGCCCCTCTCCATTTGGGTCTGGGGGCTTTCGTTGGGCATGTATACCTGAGAGGTACCTGGAAGTTACAGTTCGCGGCCCGAGAAGCACTCTCTGGCCAACATGCTCAACTGCAGCAACAGCTCCCAAACCGAAGGAGCCAGGACCCAAAGACCTAGCTGGCCTGAAGGGCCCCCAGGGGGCCCCCAAGCAGCCCCTCTCCATTTGGGTCTGGGGGTTTTCGTTGGGCCGGGAACCTGGGAGAATCCTGCAAGGTTGCAGTTCGCGGCCCGAGAAGCACTCTCCGGCCAACATGCCCAACTGCAGCAACAGCTCCCAAAGCGAAGGAGCCAGGACCCGAAGACCTAGCTGGCCTGAAGAGCCCCCAGGGGGCCCCCAAGCAGCCCCTCTTAATTTGGGTCTGGGGGCTTTCGTTGGGCCGGGAACCTGGGAGGTACCTGCAAGGTTGCAGTTCGCGGCCCGAGAAGCACTCTCCGGCCAACATGCCCAACTGCAGCAACAGCTCCCAAACCGAAGGAGCCAGGACCCAAAGACCTAGCTGGTCTGAAGGGCCCCCAGGGGGGCCCCAAGCAGCACCTCTCCATTTGGGTCTGGGGGCTTTCGTTGGGCCGGGAACCTGGGAGAATCCTGCAAGGTTGCAGTTCGCGGCCCGAGAAGCACTCTCCGGCCAACATGCCCAACTGCAGCAACAGCTCCCAAACCGAAGGAGCCAGGACCCAAAGACCTAGCTGGCCTGAAGGGCCCCCAGGGGGCCCCCAAGCAGCCCCTCTCCATTTGGGTCTGGGGGCTTTCGTTGGGCGGGGAACCTGGGAGATTCATGCAAGGTTGCAGTTCGCGGCCCGAGAAGCACTCTCCGGCCAACATGCCCAACTGCAGCAACAGCTCCCAAAGCGAAGGAGCCAGGACCCAAAGACCTAGCTGGCCTGAAGGGCCCCCAGGGGGCCCCCAAGCAGCCCCTCTCCATTTGGGTCTGGGGGCTTTCGTTGGGCCGGGAACCTGGGAGAATCCTGCAAGGTTGCAGTTCGCGGCCGGAGAAGCACTCTCCGGCCAACATGCCCAACTGCAGCAACAGCTCCCAAAGCGAAGGAGCCAGGACCCAAAGACCTAGCTGGCCTGAAGGGCCCCCAGGGGGCCCCCAAGCAGCCCCTCTCCATTTGGGTCTGGGGGCTTTCTTTAGGCTGAGAACATGGGAGATACCAGCAAGGTTGCAGTTCGCAGCCCGAGAAGCACTCTCCGGCCAACATGTCCAATATCCAGCAACAGCTCCCAAAGCGAAGGAGCCAGGACCCAAAGACCTAGCTGGCCTGAAGGGCCCCCAGAAGGCCACCAAGCAGCCCCTCTCCATTTGGGTCTGGGGGCTTTCGTTGGGCATGTATACCTGAGAGGTACCTGGAAGTTACAGTTCGCGGCCCGAGAAGCACTCTCTGGCCAACATGCTCAACTGCAGCAACAGCTCCCAAAGCGAAGGAGCCAGGACCCAAAGACCTAGCTGGCCTGAAGGGCCCCCAGGGGGCCACCAAGCAGCCCCTCTCCATTTGGGTCTGGGGGTTTTCGTTGGGCATGGAACCTGGGAGAATCCTGCAAGGTTGCAGTTCGCGGCCCGAGAAGCACTCTCCGGCCAACATGCACAACTGCAGCAACAGCTCCCAAAGCGAAGGAGCCAGGACCCAAAGACCTAGCTGGCCTGAAGGGCCCCCAGGGGGCCCCCAAGCAGCCCCTCTTAATTTGGGTCTGGGGGCTTTTGTTGGGCCGGGAACCTGGGAGATTCCTGCAAGGTTGCAGTTCGCGGCCCGAGAAGCACTCTCCGGCCAACATGCCCAACTGCAGCAACAGGTCCCAAACCGAAGGAGCCAGGACCCAAAGACCTAGCTGGCCTGAAGGGCCCCCAGGGGGCCCCCAAGCAGCCCCTCTCCATTTGGGTCTGGGGGCTTTCGTTGGGCCGGGAACCTGGGAGAATCCTGCAAGGTTGCAGTTCGCGGCCCGAGAAGCACTCTCCGGCCAACATGCCCAACTGCAGCAACAGCTCCCAAACCGAAGGAGCCAGGACACAAAGACCTAGCTGGCCTGAAGGGCCCCCAGGGGGCCCCCAAGGAGCTCTTCTCCATTTGGGTCTGGGGGCTTTAGTTGGGCCGGGAACCTGGGAGGTACCTGCAAGGTTGCAGTTCGCAGCCCGAGAAGCACTCTCCGGCCAACATGCCCAACTGCAGCAACAGCTCCCAAACCGAAGGAGCCAGGACCCAAAGACCTAGCTGGCCTGAAGGGCCCCCAGGGGGCCCCCAAGCAGCCCCTCTCCATTTGGGTCTGGGGGCTTTAGTTGGGCCGGGAATCTGGGAGGTACCTGCAAGGTTGCAGTTCGCGGCCCGAGAAGCACTCTCCGGCCAACATGCCCAACTGCAGCAACAGCTCCCAAACCGAAGGAGCCAGGACCCAAAGACCTAGCTGGCCTGAAGGGCCCCCAGGGGGCCCGCAAGCAGCCCCTCTCCATTTGGGTCTGGGGGCTTCTGTTGGGCCGGGAACCTGGGAGATTCCTGCAAGGTTGCAGTTCGCGGCCCGAGAAGCACTCTCCGGCCAACATGCCCAACTGCAGCAACAGCTCCCAAACCGAATGAGCCAGGACACAAAGACCTAGCTGGCCTGAAGGGCCCCCAGGGGGCCCCCAAGTAGCCCCTCTCAATTTGGGTCTGGGGGCTTTCGTTGGGCATGTATACCTGAGAGGTACCTGCAAGGTTGAAGTTCGAGGCCCGAGAAGCACTCTCCGGCCAACATGCCCAACTGCAGCAACAGCTCCCAAACCGAAGGAGCCAGGACCCAAAGACCTAGCTGGCCTGAAGTGCCCCCAGGGGGCCCCCAAGCAGCCCCTCTCCATTTGGGTCTGGGGGCTTTCGTTGGGCCGGGAACCTGGGAGAATCCTGCAAGGTTGCAGTTCGCGGCCGGAGAAGCACTCTCCGGCCAACATGCCCAACTGCAGCAACAGCTCCCAAAGCGAAGGAGCCAGGACCCAAAGACCTAGCTGGCCTGAAGGGCCCCCAGGGGGCACCCAAGCAGCCCCTCTCAATTTGGGTCTGGGGGCTTTCTTTAGGCTGAGAACCTGGGAGATACCAGCAAGGTTGCAGTTCGCAGCCCGAGAAGCACTCTCCGGCCAACATGCCCAATATCCAGCAACAGCTCCCAAAGCGAAGGAGCCAGGACCCAAAGACCTAGCTGGCCTGAAGGGCCCCCAGAAGGCCACCAAGCAGCCCCTCTCCATTTGGGTCTGGGGGCTTTCGTTGGGCATGTATACCTGAGAGGTACCTGGAAGTTACAGTTCGCGGCCCGAGAAGCACTCTCTGGCCAACATGCTCAACTGCAGCAACAGCTCCCAAAGCGAAGGAGCCAGGACCCAAAGACCTAGCTGGCCTGAAGGGCCCCCAGGGGGCCCCCAAGCAGCCCCTCTCCATTTGGGTCTGGGGGTTTTCGTTGGGCCGGGAACCTGGGAGAATCCAGCAAGGTTGCAGTTCGCGGCCCGAGAAGCACTCTCCGGCCAACATGCCCAACTGCAGCAACAGCTCCCAAAGCGAAGGAGCCAGGACCCGAAGACCTAGCTGGCCTGAAGGGCCCCCAGGGGGCCCCCAAGCAGCCCCTCTTAATTTGGGTCTGGGGGCTTTCGTTGGGCCGGGAACCTGGGAGGTACCTGCAAGGTTGCAGTTCGCGGCCCGAGAAGCACTCTCCGGCCAACATGCCCAACTGCAGCAACAGCTCCCAAAGCGAAGGAGCCAGGACCCAAAGACCTAGCTGGCCTGAAGGGCCCCCAGAAGGCCACCAAGCAGCCCCTCTCCATTTGGGTCTGGGGGCTTTCGTTGGGCATGTATACCTGAGAGGTACCTGGAAGTTACAGTTCGCGGCCCGAGAAGCACTCTCTGGCCAACATGCTCAACTGCAGCAACAGCTCCCAAAGCGAAGGAGCCAGGACCCAAAGACCTAGCTGGCCTGAAGGGCCCCCAGGGGGCCACCAAGCAGCCCCTCTCCATTTGGGTCTGGGGGTTTTCGTTGGGCATGGAACCTGGGAGAATCCTGCAAGGTTGCAGTTCGCGGCCCGAGAAGCACTCTCCGGCCAACATGCACAACTGCAGCAACAGCTCCCAAAGCGAAGGAGCCAGGACCCAAAGACCTAGCTGGCCTGAAGGGCCCCCAGGGGGCCCCCAAGCAGCCCCTCTTAATTTGGGTCTGGGGGCTTTCGTTGGGCCGGGAACCTGGGAGATTCCTGCAAGGTTGCAGTTCGCGGCCCGAGAAGCACTCTCCGGCCAACATGCCCAACTGCAGCAACAGGTCCCAAACCGAAGGAGCCAGGACCCAAAGACCTAGCTGGCCTGAAGGGCCCCCAGGGGGCCCCCAAGCAGCCCCTCTCCATTTGGGTCTGGGGGCTTTCGTTGGGCCGGGAACCTGGGAGAATCCTGCAAGGTTGCAGTTCGCGGCCCGAGAAGCACTCTCCGGCCAACATGCCCAACTGCAGCAACAGCTCCCAAACCGAAGGAGCCAGGACACAAAGACCTAGCTGGCCTGAAGGGCCCCCAGGGGGCCCCCAAGGAGCTCTTCTCCATTTGGGTCTGGGGGCTTTAGTTGGGCCGGGAACCTGGGAGGTACCTGCAAGGTTGCAGTTCGCAGCCCGAGAAGCACTCTCCGGCCAACATGCCCAACTGCAGCAACAGCTCCCAAACCGAAGGAGCCAGGACCCAAAGACCTAGCTGGCCTGAAGGGCCCCCAGGGGGCCCCCAAGCAGCCCCTCTCCATTTGGGTCTGGGGGCTTTAGTTGGGCCGGGAATCTGGGAGGTACCTGCAAGGTTGCAGTTCGCGGCCCGAGAAGCACTCTCCGGCCAACATGCCCAACTGCAGCAACAGCTCCCAAACCGAAGGAGCCAGGACCCAAAGACCTAGCTGGCCTGAAGGGCCCCCAGGGGGCCCGCAAGCAGCCCCTCTCCATTTGGGTCTGGGGGCTTCTGTTGGGCCGGGAACCTGGGAGATTCCTGCAAGGTTGCAGTTCGCGGCCCGAGAAGCACTCTCCGGCCAACATGCCCAACTGCAGCAACAGCTCCCAAACCGAATGAGCCAGGACACAAAGACCTAGCTGGCCTGAAGGGCCCCCAGGGGGCCCCCAAGTAGCCCCTCTCAATTTGGGTCTGGGGGCTTTTGTTGGGCATGTATACCTGAGAGGTACCTGCAAGGTTGAAGTTCGAGGCCCGAGAAGCACTCTCCGGCCAACATGCCCAACTGCAGCAACAGCTCCCAAACCGAAGGAGCCAGGACCCAAAGACCTAGCTGGCCTGAAGTGCCCCCAGGGGGCCCCCAAGCAGCCCCTCTCCATTTGGGTCTGGGGGCTTTCGTTGGGCCGGGAACCTGGGAGAATCCTGCAAGGTTGCAGTTCGCGGCCGGAGAAGCACTCTCCGGCCAACATGCCCAACTGCAGCAACAGCTCCCAAAGCGAAGGAGCCAGGACCCAAAGACCTAGCTGGCCTGAAGGGCCCCCAGGGGGCACCCAAGCAGCCCCTCTCAATTTGGGTCTGGGGGCTTTCTTTAGGCTGAGAACCTGGGAGATACCAGAAAGGTTGCAGTTCGCAGCCCGAGAAGCACTCTCCGGCCAACATGCCCAATATCCAGCAACAGCTCCCAAAGCGAAGGAGCCAGGACCCAAAGACCTAGCTGGCCTGAAGGGCCCCCAGAAGGCCACCAAGCAGCCCCTCTCCATTTGGGTCTGGGGGCTTTCGTTGGGCATGTATACCTGAGAGGTACCTGGAAGTTACAGTTCGCGGCCCGAGAAGCACTCTCTGGCCAACATGCTCAACTGCAGCAACAGCTCCCAAAGCGAAGGAGCCAGGACCCAAAGACCTAGCTGGCCTGAAGGGCCCCCAGGGGGCCCCCAAGCAGCCCCTCTCCATTTGGGTCTGGGGGTTTTCGTTGGGCCGGGAACCTGGGAGAATCCTGCAAGGTTGCAGTTCGCGGCCCGAGAAGCACTCTCCGGCCAACATGCCCAACTGCAGCAACAGCTCCCAAAGCGAAGGAGCCAGGACCCGAAGACCTAGCTGGCCTGAAGGGCCCCCAGGGGGCCCCCAAGCAGCCCCTCTTAATTTGGGTCTGGGGGCTTTCGTTGGGCCGGGAACCTGGGAGGTACCTGCAAGGTTGCAGTTCGCGGCCCGAGAAGCACTCTCCGGCCAACATGCCCAACTGCAGCAACAGCTCCCAAACCGAAGGAGCCAGGACCCAAAGACCTAGCTGGTCTGAAGGGCCCCCAGGGGGGCCCCAAGCAGCACCTCTCCATTTGGGTCTGGGGGCTTTCGTTGGGCCGGGAACCTGGGAGAATCCTGCAAGGTTGCAGTTCGCGGCCCGAGAAGCACTCTCCGGCCAACATGCCCAACTGCAGCAACAGCTCCCAAACCGAAGGAGCCAGGACCCAAAGACCTAGCTGGCCTGAAGGGCCCCCAGGGGGCCCCCAAGCAGCCCCTCTCCATTTGGGTCTGGGGGCTTTCGTTGGGCGGGGAACCTGGGAGATTCATGCAAGGTTGCAGTTCGCGGCCCGAGAAGCACTCTCCGGCCAACATGCCCAACTGCAGCAACAGCTCCCAAAGCGAAGGAGCCAGGACCCAAAGACCTAGCTGGCCTGAAGGGCCCCCAGGGGGCCCCCAAGCAGCCCCTCTCCATTTGGGTCTGGGGGCTTTCGTTGGGCCGGGAACCTGGGAGAATCCTGCAAGGTTGCAGTTCGCGGCCGGAGAAGCACTCTCCGGCCAACATGCCCAACTGCAGCAACAGCTCCCAAAGCGAAGGAGCCAGGACCCAAAGACCTAGCTGGCCTGAAGGGCCCCCAGGGGGCCCCCAAGCAGCCCCTCTCCATTTGGGTCTGGGGGCTTTCTTTAGGCTGAGAACCTGGGAGATACCAGCAAGGTTGCAGTTCGCAGCCCGAGAAGCACTCTCCGGCCAACATGTCCAATATCCAGCAACAGCTCCCAAAGCGAAGGAGCCAGGACCCAAAGACCTAGCTGGCCTGAAGGGCCCCCAGAAGGCCACCAAGCAGCCCCTCTCCATTTGGGTCTGGGGGCTTTCGTTGGGCATGTATACCTGAGAGGTACCTGGAAGTTACAGTTCGCGGCCCGAGAAGCACTCTCTGGCCAACATGCCCAACTGCAGCAACAGCTCCCAAACCGAAGGAGCCAGGACCCAAAGACCTAGCTGGCCTGAAGGGCCCCCAGGGGGCCCCCAAGCAGCCCCTCTCCATTTGGGTCTGGGGGTTTTCGTTGGGCCGGGAACCTGGGAGAATCCTGCAAGGTTGCAGTTCGCGGCCCGAGAAGCACTCTCCGGCCAACATGCACAACTGCAGCAACAGCTCCCAAAGCGAAGGAGCCAGGACCCAAAGACCTAGCTGGCCTGAAGGGCCCCCAGGGGGCCCCCAAGCAGCCCCTCTTAATTTGGGTCTGGGGGCTTTCGTTGGGCCGGGAACCTGGGAGATTCCTGCAAGGTTGCAGTTCGCAGCCCGAGAAGCACTCTCCGGCCAACATGCCCAACTGCAGCAACAGCTCCCAAAGCGAAGGAGCCAGGACCCAAAGACCTAGCTGGCCTGAAGGGCCCCCAGGGGGCCCCCAAGGAGCTCCTCTCCATTTGGGTCTGGGGGCTTTTGTTGGGCCGGGAACCTGGGAGGTACCTGCAAGGTTGCAGTTCGCGGCCCGAGAAGCACTCTCCGGCCAACATGCCCAACTGCAGCAACAGCTCCCAAACCGAATGAGCCAGGACCCAAAGACCTAGCTGGCCTGAAGGGCCCCCAGGGGGCCCCCAAGTAGCCCCTCTCAATTTGGGTCTGGGGGCTTTCGTTGGGCATGTATACCTGAGAGGTACCTGCAAGGTTGCAGTTCGCGGCCCGAGAAGCACTCTCCGGCCAACATGCCCAACTGCAGCAACAGCTCCCAAAGCGAAGGAGCCAGGACCCAAAGACCTAGCTGGCCTGAAGTGCCCCCAGGGGGCCCCCAAGCAGCCCCTCTCCATTTGGGTCTGGGGGCTTTCGTTGGGCGGGGAACCTGGGAGATTCATGCAAGGTTGCAGTTCGCGGCCCGAGAAGCACTCTCCGGCCAACATGCACAACTGCAGCAACAGCTCCCAAAGCGAAGGAGCCAGGACCCAAAGACCTAGCTGGCCTGAAGGGCCCCCAGGGGGCCCCCAAGCAGCCCCTCTCAATTTGGGTCTGGGGGCTTTCGTTGGGCATGGAACCTGGGAGATTCCTTCAAGGTTGCAGTACGCGGCCCGAGAAGCACTCTCCGGCCAACATGCCCAACTGCAGCAACAGCTCCCAAACCGAAGGAGCCAGGACCCAAAGACCTAGCTGGCCTGAAGGGCCCCCAGGGGGCCCCCAAGCAGCCCCTCTCAATTTGGGTCTGGGGGCTTTCGTTGGGCCGGGAACCTGGGAGATTCCTGCAAGGTTACAGTTCGCGGCCGGAGAAGCACTCTCCGGCCAACATGCCCAACTGCAGCAACAGCTCCCAAACCGAAGGAGCCAGGACCCAAAGACCTAGCTGGCCTGAAGGGCCCCCAGGGGGCCCCCAAGCAGCCCCTCTCCATTTGGGTCTGGGGGCTTTCTTTAGGCTGAGAACCTGGGAGATACCAGCAAGGTTGCAGTTCGCAGCCCGAGAAGCACTCTCCGGCCAACATGTCCAATATCCAGCAACAGCTCCCAAAGCGAAGGAGCCAGGACCCAAAGACCTAGCTGGTCTGAAGGGCCCCCAGGGGGGCCCCAAGCAGCCCCTCTCCATTTGGGTCTGGGGGCTTTCGTTGGGCCGGGAACCTGGGAGAATCCTGCAAGGTTGCAGTTCGCGGCCCGAGAAGCACTCTCCGGCCAACATGCCCAACTGCAGCAACAGCTCCCAAAGCGAAGGAGCCAGGACCCAAAGACCTAGCTGGCCTGAAGGGCCCCCAGAAGGCCACCAAGCAGCCCCTCTCCATTTGGGTCTGGGGGCTTTCGTTGGGCATGTATACCTGAGAGGTACCTGGAAGTTACAGTTCGCGGCCCGAGAAGCACTCTCTGGCCAACTTGCTCAACTGCAGCAACAGCTCCCAAAGCGAAGGAGCCAGGACCCAAAGACCTAGCTGGCCTGAAGGGCCCCCAGGGGGGCCCCCAAGCAGCCCCTCTCCATTTGGGTCTGGGGGTTTTCGTTGGGCCGGGAACCTGGGAGAATCCTGCAAGGTTGCAGTTCGCGGCCCGAGAAGCACTCTCCGGCCAACATGCCCAACTGCAGCAACAGCTCCCAAAGCGAAGGAGCCAGGACCCAAAGACCTAGCTGGCCTGAAGGGCCCTCAGGGGGCCCCCAAGCAGCCCCTCTTAATTTGGGTCTGGGGGCTTTCGTTGGGCCGGGAACCTGGGAGATTCCTGCAAGGTTGCAGTTCGCGGCCGGAGAAGCACTCTCCGGCCAACATGCCCAACTGCAGCAACAGCTCCCAAACCGAAGGAGCCAGGACCCAAAGACCTAGCTGGCCTGAAGGGCCCCCAGGGGGCCCCCAAGCAGCCCCTCTCCATTTGGGTTTGGGGGCTTTCTTTAGGCTGAGAACCTGGGATATACCAGCAAGGTTGCAGTTCGCAGCCCGAGAAGCACTCTCCGGCCAACATGCCCAATATCCAGCAACAGCTCCCAAAGCGAAGGAGCCAGGACCCAAAGACCTAGCTGGCCTGAAGGGCCCCCAGAAGGCCCCCAAGCAGCCCCTCTCCATTTGGGTCTGGGGGCTTTCGTTGGGCATGTATACCTGAGAGGTACCTGGAAGTTACAGTTCGCGGCCCGAGAAGCACTCTCCGGCCAACATGCCCAACTGCAGCAACAGCTCCCAAAGCGAAGGAGCCAGGACCCAAAGACCTAGCTGGCCTGAAGGGCCCCCAGGGGGGCCCCAAGCAGCCCCTCTCAATTTGGGTCTGGGGGCTTTCGTTGGGCCGGGAACCTGGGAGAATCCTGCAAGGTTGCAGTTCGCGGCCCGAGAAGCACTCTCCGGCCAACATGCCCAACTGCAGCAACAGCTCCCAAACCGAAGGAGCCAGGACCCAAAGACCTAGCTGGCCTGAAGTGCCCCCAGGGGGTCCCCAAGCAGCCCCTCTCCATTTGGGTCTGGGGGCTTTCGTTGGGCGGGGAACCTGGGAGATTCATGCAAGGTTGCAGTTCGCGGCCCGAGAAGCACTCTCCGGCCAACATGCCCAACTGCAGCAACAGCTCCCAAAGCGAAGGAGCCAGGACCCAAAGACCTAGCTGGCCTGAAGGGCCCCCAGGGGGCCCCCAAGCAGCCCCTCTCAATTTGGGTCTGGGGGCTTTCGTTGGGCCGGGAACCTGGGAGATTCCTGCAAGGTTACAGTTCGCGGCCGGAGAAGCACTCTCCGGCCAACATGCCCAACTGCAGCAACAGCTCCCAAACCGAAGGAGCCAGGACCCAAAGACCTAGCTGGCCTGAAGGGCCCCCAGGGGGCCCCCAAGCAGCCCCTCTCCATTTGGGTCTGGGGGCTTTCTTTAGGCTGAGAACCTGGGAGATACCAGCAAGGTTGCAGTTCGCAGCCCGAGAAGCACTCTCCGGCCAACATGCCCAATATCCAGCAACAGCTCCCAAAGCGAAGGAGCAAGGACCCAAAGACCTAGCTGGCCTGAAGGGCCCCCAGGGGGCCCCCAAGCAGCCCCTCTCCATTTGGGTCTGGGGGCTTTCGTTGGGCCGGGAACCTGGGAGAATCCTGCAAGGTTGCAGTTCGCGGCCGGAGAAGCACTCTCCGGCCAACATGCCCAACTGCAGCAACAGCTCCCAAACCGAAGGAGCCAGGACCCAAAGACCTAGCTGGCCTGAAGGGCCCCCAGGGGGCCCCCAAGCAGCCCCTCTCCATTTGGGTCTGGGGGCTTTCTTTAGGCTGAGAACCTGGGAGATACCAGCAAGGTTGCAGTTCGCAGCTCGAGAAGCACTCTCCGGCCAACATGTCCAATATCCAGCAACAGCTCCCAAAGCGAAGGAGCCAGGACCCAAAGACCTAGCTGGCCTGAAGGGCCCCCAGAAGGCCACCAAGCAGCCCCTCTCCATTTGGGTCTGGGGGCTTTCGTTGGGCATGTATACCTGAGAGGTACCTGGAAGTTACAGTTCGCGGCCCGAGAAGCACTCTCTGGCCAACATGCTCAACTGCAGCAACAGCTCCCAAAGCGAAGGAGCCAGGGCCCAAAGACCTAGCTGGCCTGAAGGGCCCCCAGGGGGCCCCCAAGCAGCCCCTCTCCATTTGGGTCTGTGGGTTTTCGTTGGGCCGGGAACCTGGGAGAATCCTGCAAGGTTGCAGTTCGCGGCCCGAGAAGCACTCTCCGGCCAACATGCCCAACTGCAGCAACAGCTCCCAAACAAAATGAGCCAGGACACAAAGACCTAGCTGGCCTGAAGGGCCCCCAGGGGGCCCCCAAGCAGCCCCTCTCAATTTGGGTCTGGGGGCTTTCGTTGGGCCGGGAACCTGGGAGATTCCTGCAAGGTTGCAGTTCGCGGCCCGAGAAGCACTCTCCGGCCAACATGCCCAACTGCAGCAACAGCTCCCAAAGCGAAGGAGCCAGGACCCAAAGACCTAGCTGGCCTGAAGGGCCCCCAGGGGGCCCCCAAGCAGCCCCTCTCCATTTGGGTCTGGGGGCTTTCTTTAGGCTGAGAACCTGGGAGATACCAGCAAGGTTGCAGTTCGCAGCCCGAGAAGCACTCTCCGGCACCCATGTCCAATATCCAGCAACAGCTCCCAAAGCGAAGGAGCCAGGACCCAAAGACCTAGCTGGCCTGAAGGACCCCCAGAAGGCCACCAAGCAGCCCCTCTCCATTTGGGTCTGGGGGCTTTCGTTGGGCATGTATACCTGAGAGGTACCTGGAAGTTACAGTTCGTGGCCCGAGAAGCACTCTCTGGCCAACATGCTCAACTGCAGCAACAGCTCCCAAAGCGAAGGAGCCAGGACCCAAAGACCTAGCTGGCCTGAAGGGCCCCCAGGGGGGCCCCCAAGCAGCCCCTCTCCATTTGGGTCTGGGGGTTTTCGTTGGGCCGGGAACCTGGGAGAATCCTGCAAGGTTGCAGTTCGCGGCCCGAGAAGCACTCTCCGGCCAACATGCCCAACTGCAGCAACAGCTCCCAAAGCGAAGGAGCCAGGACCCAAAGACCTAGCTGGCCTGAAGGGCCCTCAGGGGGCCCCCAAGCAGCCCCTCTTAATTTGGGTCTGGGGGCTTTCGTTGGGCCGGGAACCTGGGAGATTCCTGCAAGGTTGCAGTTCGCGGCCGGAGAAGCACTCTCCGGCCAACATGCCCAACTGCAGCAACAGCTCCCAAACCGAAGGAGCCAGGACCCAAAGACCTAGCTGGCCTGAAGGGCCCCCAGGGGGCCCCCAAGCAGCCCCTCTCCATTTGGGTTTGGGGGCTTTCTTTAGGCTGAGAACCTGGGATATACCAGCAAGGTTGCAGTTCGCAGCCCGAGAAGCACTCTCCGGCCAACATGCCCAATATCCAGCAACAGCTCCCAAAGCGAAGGAGCCAGGACCCAAAGACCTAGCTGGCCTGAAGGGCCCCCAGAAGGCCCCCAAGCAGCCCCTCTCCATTTGGGTCTGGGGGCTTTCGTTGGGCATGTATACCTGAGAGGTACCTGGAAGTTACAGTTCGCGGCCCGAGAAGCACTCTCCGGCCAACATGCCCAACTGCAGCAACAGCTCCCAAAGCGAAGGAGCCAGGACCCAAAGACCTAGCTGGCCTGAAGGGCCCCCAGGGGGCCCCCAAGCAGCCCCTCTCCATTTGGGTCTGGGGGTTTTCGATGGGCCGGGAACCTGGGAGAATCCTGCAAGGTTGCAGTTCGCGGCCCGAGAAGCACTCTCCGGCCAACATGCCCAACTGCAGCAACAGCTCCCAAACCGAAGGAGCCAGGACCCAAAGACCTAGCTGGCCTGAAGGGCCCCCAGGGGGGCCCCAAGCAGCCCCTCTCAATTTGGGTCTGGGGGCTTTCGTTGGGCCGGGAACCTGGGAGATTCCTGCAAGGTTGCAGTTCGCGGCCCGAGAAGCACTCTCCGGCCAACATGCCCAACTGCAGCAACAGCTCCCAAAGCGAAGGAGCCAGGACCCAAAGACCTAGCTGGCCTGAAGGGCCCCCAGGGGGCCCCCAAGCAGCACCTCTCCATTTGGGTCTGGGGGCTTTCGTTGGGCCGGGAACCTGGGAGAATCCTGCAAGGTTGCAGTTCGCGGCCCGAGAAGCACTCTCCGGCCAACATGCCCAACTGCAGCAACAGCTCCCAAAGCGAAGGAGCCAGGACCCAAAGACCTAGCTGGCCTGAAGGGCCCCCAGGGGGGCCCCAAGCAGCCCCTCTCAATTTGGGTCTGGGGGCTTTCGTTGGGCCGGGAACCTGGGAGAATCCTGCAAGGTTGCAGTTCGCGGCCCGAGAAGCACTCTCCGGCCAACATGCCCAACTGCAGCAACAGCTCCCAAACCGAAGGAGCCAGGACACAAAGACCTAGCTGGCCTGAAGGGCCCCCAGGGGGTCCCCAAGCAGCCCCTCTCCATTTGGGTCTGGGGGCTTTCGTTGGGCGGGGAACCTGGGAGATTCATGCAAGGTTGCAGTTCGCGGCCCGAGAAGCACTCTCCGGCCAACATGCCCAACTGCAGCAACAGCTCCCAAAGCGAAGGAGCCAGGACCCAAAGACCTAGCTGGCCTGAAGGGCCCCCAGGGGGCCCCCAAGCAGCCCCTCTCAATTTGGGTCTGGGGGCTTTCGTTGGGCCGGGAACCTGGGAGATTCCTGCAAGGTTACAGTTCGCGGCCGGAGAAGCACTCTCCGGCCAACATGCCCAACTGCAGCAACAGCTCCCAAACCGAAGGAGCCAGGACCCAAAGACCTAGCTGGCCTGAAGGGCCCCCAGGGGGCCCCCAAGCAGCCCCTCTCCATTTGGGTCTGGGGGCTTTCTTTAGGCTGAGAACCTGGGAGATACCAGCAAGGTTGCAGTTCGCAGCCCGAGAAGCACTCTCCGGCCAACATGCCCAATATCCAGCAACAGCTCCCAAAGCGAAGGAGCCAGGACCCAAAGACCTAGCTGGTCTGAAGGGCCCCCAGGGGGGCCCCAAGCAGCACCTCTCCATTTGGGTCTGGGGGCTTTCTTTGGGCCGGGAACCTGGGAGAATCCTGCAAGGTTGCAGTTCGCGGCCCGAGAAGCACTCTCCGGCCAACATGTCCAATATCCAGCAACAGCTCCCAAAGCGAAGGAGCCAGGACCCAAAGACCTAGCTGGCCTGAAGGGCCCCCAGAAGGCCACCAAGCAGCCCCTCTCAATTTGGGTCTGGGGGCTTTCGTTGGGCATGTATACCTGAGAGGTACCTGGAAGTTACAGTTCGCGGCCCGAGAAGCACTCTCTGGCCAACATGCTCAACTGCAGCAACAGCTCCCAAAGCGAAGGAGCCAGGACCCAAAGACCTAGCTGGCCTGAAGGGCCCCCAGGGGGCCCCCAAGCAGCCCCTCTCCATTTGGGTCTGGGGGTTTTCGTTGGGCCGGGAACCTGGGAGAATCCTGCAAGGTTGCAGTTCGCGGCCCGAGAAGCACTCTCCGGCCAACATGCCCAACTGCAGCAACAGCTCCCAAACCAAATGAGCCAGGACACAAAGACCTAGCTGGCCTGAAGGGCCCCCAGGGGGCCCCCAAGCAGCCCATCTTAATTTGGGTCTGGGGGCTTTCGTTGGGCCGGGAACCTGGGAGATTCCTGCAAGGTTGCAGTTCGCGGCCCGAGAAGCACTCTCCGGCCAACATGCCCAACTGCAGCAACAGCTCCCAAAGCGAAGGAGCCAGGACCCAAAGACCTAGCTGGCCTGAAGGGCCCCCAGGGGGCCCCCAAGCAGCACCTCTCCATTTGGGTCTGGGGGCTTTCGTTGGGCCGGGAACCTGGGAGAATCCTGCAAGGTTGCAGTTCGCGGCCGGAGAAGCACTCTCCGGCCAACATGCCCAACTGCAGCAACAGCTCCCAAAGCGAAGGAGCCAGGACCCAAAGACCTAGCTGGCCTGAAGGGCCCCCAGGGGGCCCCCAAGCAGCCCCTCTCCATTTGGGTCTGGGGGCTTTCTTTAGGCTGAGAACCTGGGAGATACCAGCAAGGTTGCAGTTCGCAGCCCGAGAAGCACTCTCCGGCCAACATGTCCAATATCCAGCAACAGCTCCCAAAGCGAAGGAGCCAGGACCCAAAGACCTAGCTGGCCTGAAGGGCCCCCAGAAGGCCACCAAGCAGCCCCTCTCCATTTGGGTCTGGGGGCTTTCGTTGGGCATGTATACCTGAGAGGTACCTGGAAGTTACAGTTCGCGGCCCGAGAAGCACTCTCTGGCCAACATGCTCAACTGCAGCAACAGCTCCCAAAGCGAAGGAGCCAGGACCCAAAGACCTAGCTGGCCTGAAGGGCCCCCAGGGGGCCCCCAAGCAGCCCCTCTCCATTTGGGTCTGGGGGTTTTCGTTGGGCCGGGAACCTGGGAGAATCCTGCAAGGTTGCAGTTCGCGGCCCGAGAAGCACTCTCCGGCCAACATGCCCAACTGCAGCAACAGCTCCCAAAGCGAAGGAGCCAGGACCCAAAGACCTAGCTGGCCTGAAGGGCCCCCAGGGGGCCCCCAAGCAGCCCCTCTTAATTTGGGTCTGGGGGCTTTCGTTGGGCCGGGAACCTGGGAGATTCCTGCAAGGTTGCAGTTCGCGGCCCGAGAAGCACTCTCCGGCCAACATGCCCAACTGCAGCAACAGCTCCCAAACCGAAGGAGCCAGGACCCAAAGACCTAGCTGGCCTGAAGGGCCCCCAGGGGGCCCCCAAGCAGCACCTCTCCATTTGGGTCTGGGGGCTTTTGTTGGGCCGGGAACCTGGGAGAATCCTGCAAGGTTGCAGTTCGCGGCCGGAGAAGCACTCTCCGGCCAACATGCCCAACTGCAGCAACAGCTCCCAAAGCGACGGAGCCAGGACCCAAAGACCTAGCTGGCCTGAAGGGCCCCCAGGGGGCCCCCAAGCAGCCCCTCTTAATTTGGGTCTGGGGGCTTTCGTTGGGCCGGGAACCTGGGAGATTCCTGCAAGGTTGCAGTTCGCGGCCCGAGAAGCACTCTCCGGCCAACATGCCCAACTGCAGCAACAGCTCCCAAAGCGAAGGAGCCAGGACCCAAAGACCTAGCTGGCCTGAAGGGCCCCCAGGGGGCCCCCAAGCAGCACCTCTCCATTTTGGTCTGGGGGCTTTCGTTGGGCCGGGAACCTGGGAGAATCCTGCAAGGTTGCAGTTCGCGGCCCGAGAAGCACTCTCCGGCCAACATGCCCAACTGCAGCAACAGCTCCCAAACCGAAGGAGCCAGGACCCAAAGACCTAGCTGGCCTGAAGGGCCCCCAGGGGGCCCCCAAGGAGCTCCTCTCCATTTGGGTCTGGGGGCTTTTGTTGGGCCGGGAACCTGGGAGGATCCTGCAAGGTTGCAGTTCGCGGCCCAAGAAGCACTCTCCGGCCAACATGCCCAACTGCAGCAACAGCTCCCAAACCGAATGAGCCAGGACACAAAGACCTAGCTGGCCTGAAGGGCCCCCAGGGGGCCCCCAAGTAGCCCCTCTCAATTTGGGTCTGGGGGCTTTCGTTGGGCATGTATACCTGAGAGGTACCTGCAAGGTTGCAGTTCGCGGCCCGAGAAGCACTCTCCGGCCAACATGCCCAACTGCAGCAACAGCTCCCAAAGCGAAGGAGCCAGGACCCAAAGACCTAGCTGGCCTGAAGGGCCCCCAGGGGGGCCCCAAGCAGCACCTCTCCATTTGGGTCTGGGGGCTTTCGTTGGGCCGGGAACCTGGGAGAATCCTGCAAGGTTGCAGTTCGCGGCCCGAGAAGCACTCTCCGGCCAACATGCCCAACTGCAGCAACAGCTCCCAAAGCGAAGGAGCCAGGACCCAAAGACCTAGCTGGCCTGAAGTGCCCCCAGGGGGCCCCTAAGCAGCCCCTCTCCATTTGGGTCTGGGGGCTTTCGTTGGGCGGGGAACCTGGGAGATTCCTGCAAGGTTGCAGTTCGCGGCCCGAGAAGCACTCTCCGGCCAACATGCCCAACTGCAGCAACAGCTCCCAAAGCGAAGGAGCCAGGACCCAAAGACCTAGCTGGCCTGAAGGGCCCCTAGGGGGCCCCCAAGCAGCCCCTCTCCATTTGGGTCTGGGGGCTTTCGTTGGGCCGGGAACCTGGGAGAATCCTGCAAGGTTGCAGTTCGCGGCCCGAGAAGCACTCTCCGGCCAACATGCCCAACTGCAGCAACAGCTCCCAAACCGAAGGAGCCAGGACCCAAAGACCTAGCTGGCCTGAAGGGCCTCCAGGGGGCCCCCAAGCAGCCCCTCTCCATTTGGGTCTGGGGGCTTTCTTTAGGCTGAGAACCTGGGAGATACCAGCAAGGTTGCAGTTCGCAGCCCGAGAAGCACTCTCCGGCCAACATGTCCAATATCCAGCAACAGCTCCCAAAGCGAAGGAGCCAGGACCCAAAGACCTAGCTGGCCTGAAGGGCCCCCAGAAGGCCACCAAGCAGCCCCTCTCCATTTGGGTCTGGGGGCTTTCGTTGGGCATGGATACCTGAGAGGTACCTGCAAGTTACAGTTCGCGGCCCGAGAAGCACTCTCTGGCCAACATGCTCAACTGCAGCAACAGCTCCCAAAGCGAAGGAGCCAGGACCCAAAGACCTAGCTGGACTGAAGGGCCCCCAGGGGGCCCCCAAGCAGCCCCTCTCCATTTGGGTCTGGGGGTTTTCGTTGGGCCGGGAACCTGGGAGAATCCTGCAAGGTTGCAGTTCGCGGCCCGAGAAGCACTCTCCGGCCAACATGCCCAACTGCAGCAACAGCTCCCAAAGCGAAGGAGCCAGGACCCAAAGACCTAGCTGGCCTGAAGGGCCCCCAGGGGGCCCCCAAGCAGCCCCTCTTAATTTGGGTCTGGGGGCTTTTGTTGGGCGGGGAACCTGGGAGATTCCTGCAAGGTTGCAGTTCGAGGCCCGAGAAGCACTCTCCGGCCAACATGCCCAACTGCAGCAACAGCTCCCAAACCGAAGGAGCCAGGACCCAAAGACCTAGCTGGCCTGAAGGGCCCCCAGGGGGCCCCCAAGCAGCACCTCTCAATTTGGGTCTGGGGGCTTTCTTTGGGCCGGGAACCTGGGAGGTACCTGCAAGGTTGCAGTTCGCGGCCCGAGAAGCACTCTCCGGCCAACATGCCCAACTGCAGCAACAGCTCCCAAAGCGAAGGAGCCAGGACCCAAAGACCTAGCTGGCCTGAAGGGCCCCCAGGGGGCCCCCAAGGAGCTCCTCTCCATTTGGGTCTGGGGGCTTTAGTTGGGCCGGGAACCTGGGAGATTCCTGCAAGGTTGCAGTTCGCGGCCCGAGAAGCACTCTCCGGCCAACATGCCCAACTGCAGCAACAGCTCCCAAACCAAATGAGCCAGGACACAAAGACCTAGCTGGCCTGAAGGGCCCCCAGGGGGCCCCCAAGTAGCCCCTCTCAATTTGGGTCTGGGGGCTTTCGTTGGGCATGTATACCTGAGAGGTACCTGCAAGGTTGCAGTTCGCGGCCCGAGAAGCACTCTCCGGCCAACATGCCCAACTGCAGCAACAGCTCCCAAACCGAAGGAGCCAGGACCCAAAGACCTAGCTGGCCTGAAGGGCCCCCAGGGGGCCCCCAAGCAGCACCTCTCCATTTGGGTCTGGGGGCTTTCGTTGGGCCGGGAACCTGGGAGATTCATGCAAGGTTGCAGTTCGCGGCCCGAGAAGCACTCTCCGGCCAACATGCACAACTGCAGCAACAGCTCCCAAACCGAAGGAGCCAGGACCCAAAGACCTAGCTGGCCTGAAGGGCCCCCAGGGGGCCCCCAAGCAGCCCCTCTCCATTTGGGTCTGGGGGCTTTCGTTGGGCCGGGAACCTGGGAGATTCCTGCAAGGTTGCAGTTCGCGGCCCGAGAAGCACTCTCCGGCCAACATGCCCAACTGCAGCAACAGCTCCCAAAGCGAAGGAGCCAGGACCCAAAGACCTAGCTGGTCTGAAGGGCCCCCAGGGGGCCCCCAAGCAGCCCCTCTCCATTTGGGTCTGGGGGCTTTCGTTGGGCATGGAACCTGGGAGATTCCTTCAAGGTTGCAGTTCGCGGCCCGAGAAGCACTCTCCGGCCAACATGCCCAACTGCAGCAACAGCTCCCAAACCGATGGAGCCAGGACCCAAAGACCTAGCTGGCCTGAAGGGCCCCCAGGGGGCCCCCAAGCAGCCCCTCTCAATTTGGGTCTGGGGGCTTTCGTTGGGCCGGGAACCTGGGAGATTCATGCAAGGTTACAGTTCACGGCCCGAGAAGCACTCTCCGGCCAACATGCACAACTGCAGCAACAGCTCCCAAAGCGAAGGAGCCAGGACCCAAAGACCTAGCTGGCCTGAAGGGCCCCCAGGGGGCCCCCAAGCAGCCCCTCTCCATTTGGGTCTGGGGGCTTTCTTTAGGCTGAGAACCTGGGAGATACCAGCAAGGTTGCAGTTCGCAGCCCGAGAAGCACTCTCCGGCCAACATGCCCAATATCCAGCAACAGCTCCCAAAGCGAAGGAGCCAGGACCCAAAGACCTAGCTGGTCTGAAGGGCCCCCAGGGGGGCCCCAAGCAGCACCTCTCCATTTGGGTCTGGGGGCTTTCGTTGGGCCGGGAACCTGGGAGAATCCTGCAAGGTTGCAGTTCGCGGCCCGAGAAGCACTCTCCGGCCAACATGCCCAACTGCAGCAACAGCTCCCAAACCGAAGGAGCCAGGACCCAAAGACCTAGCTGGCCTGAAGTGCCCCCAGGGGGCCCCCAAGCAGCCCCTCTCCATTTGGGTCTGGGGGCTTTCGTTGGGCGGGGAACTTGGGAGATTCATGCAAGGTTGCAGTTCGCGGCCCGAGAAGCACTCTCCGGCCAACATGCCCAACTGCAGCAACAGCTCCCAAACCGAAGGAGCCAGGACCCAAAGACCTAGCTGGCCTGAAGGGCCCCCAGGGGGCCCCCAAGCAGCCCCTCTCCATTTGGGTCTGGGGGCTTTTGTTGGGCCGGGAACCTGGGAGAATCCTGCAAGGTTGCAGTTCGCGGCCGGAGAAGCACTCTCCGGCCAACATGCCCAGCTGCAGCAACAGCTCCCAAACCGAAGGAGCCAGGACCCAAAGACCTAGCTGGCCTGAAGGGCCCCCAGGGGGCCCCCAAGCAGCCCCTCTCCATTTGGGTCTGGGGGCTTTCTTTAGGCTGAGAACCTGGGAGATACCAGCAAGGTTGCAGTTCGCAGCCCGAGAAGCACTCTCTGGCCAACATGTCCAATATCCAGCAACAGCTCCCAAAGCGAAGGAGCCAGGACCCAAAGACCTAGCTGGCCTGAAGGGCCCCCAGAAGGCCCCCAAGCAGCCCCTCTCCATTTGGGTCTGGGGGCTTTCGTTGGGCATGTATACCTGAGAGGTACCTGGAAGTTACAGTTCGCGGCCCGAGAAGCACTCTCTGGCCAACATGCTCAACTGCAGCAACAGCTCCCAAAGCGAAGGAGCCAGGACCCAAAGACCTAGCTGGCCTGAAGGGCCCCCAGGGGGCCCCCAAGCAGCCCCTCTCCATTTGGGTCTGGGGGTTTTCGTTGGGCCGGGAACCTGGGAGAATCCTGCAAGGTTGCAGTTCGCGGCCCGAGAAGCACTCTCCGGCCAACATGCCCAACTGCAGCAACAGCTCCCAAAGCGAAGGAGCCAGGACACAAAGACCTAGCTGGCCTGAAGTGCCCCCAGGGAGCCCCCAAGCAGCCCCTCTCCATTTGGGTCTGGGGGCTTTCGTTGGGCGGGGAACCTGGGAGATTCCTGCAAGGTTGCAGTTCGCGGCCCGAGAAGCACTCTCCGGCCAACATGCCCAACTGCAGCAACAGCTCCCAAAGCGAAGGAGCCAGGACCCAAAGACCTAGCTGGCCTGAAGGGCCCCCAGGGGGCCCCCAAGCAGCCCCTCTCCATTTGGGTCTGGGGGCTTTCGTTGGGCTGGGAACCTGGGAGATTCCTGCAAGGTTGCAGTTCGCGGCCGGAGAAGCACTCTCCGGCCAACATGCCCAATATCCAGCAACAGCTCCCAAAGCGAAGGAGCCAGGACCCAAAGACCTAGCTGGCCTGAAGGGCCCCCAGGGGGCTCCCAAGCAGCCCCTCTCCATTTGGGTCTGGGGGTTTTCGTTGGGCCATGAACCTGAGAGGTACCTGCAAGGTTGCAGTTCGCGGCCCGAGAAGCACTCTCCGGCCAACATGCCCAACTGCAGCAACAGCTCCCAAACCGAAGGAGCCAGGACCCAAAGACCTAGCTGGCCTGAAGGGCCCCCAGGGGGCCCCCAAGCAGCCCCTCTCAATTTGGGTCTGGGGGCTTTCGTTGGGCCGGGAACCTGGGAGATTCCTGCAAGGTTGCAGTTCGCGGCCCGAGAAGCACTCTCCGGCCAACATGCCCAACTGCAGCAACAGCTCCCAAAGCAAAGGAGCCAGGACCCAAAGACCTAGCTGGCCTGAAGGGCCCCCAGGGGGCCCCCAAGCAGTTCATCTCCATTTGGGTCTGGGGGCTTTCGTTGGGCCGGGAACCTGGGAGAATCCTGCAAGGTTGCAGTTCGCGGCCCGAGAAGCACTCTCCGGCCAACATGCCCAACTGCAGCAACAGCTCCCAAACCGAAGGAGCCAGGACCCAAAGACCTAGCTGGCATGAAGGGCCCCCAGGGGGGCCCCAAGCAGCCCCTCTCCATTTGGGTCTGGGGGCTTTCGTTGGGCCGGGAACCTGGGAGATTCATGCAAGGTTGCAGTTCGCGGCCCGAGAAGCACTCTCCGGCCAAAATGCCCAACTGCAGCAACAGCTCCCAAAGCGAAGGAGCCAGGACCCAAAGACCTAGCTGGCCTGAAGGGCCCCCAGGGGGCCCCCAAGCAGCCCCTCTCCATTTGGGTCTGGGGGCTTTCGTTGGGCCGGGAACCTGGGAGATTCCTGCAAGGTTGCAGTTCGCGGCCGGAGAAGCACTCTCCGGCCAACATGCACAACTGCAGCAAGAGCTCCCAAACCGAAGGAGCCAGGACCCAAAGACCTAGCTGGCCTGAAGGGCCCCCAGGGGGCCCCCAAGCAGCCCCTCTCCATTTGGGTCTGGGGGCTTTCTTTAGGCTGAGAACCTGGGAGATACCAGCAAGGTTGCAGTTCGCAGCCCGAGAAGCACTCTCCGGCCAACATGCTCAATATCCAGCAACAGCTCCCAAAGCGAAAGAGCCAGGACCCAAAGACCTAGCTGGTCTGAAGGGCCCCCAGGGGGGCCCCAAGCAGCCCCTCTCAATTTGGGTCTGGGGGCTTTCGTTGGGCCGGGAACCTGGGAGAATCCTGCAAGGTTGCAGTTCGCGGCCGGAGAAGCACTCTCCGGCCAACATGCCCAACTGCAGCAACAGCTCCCAAACCGAAGGAGCCAGGACCCAAAGACCTAGCTGGCCTGAAGGGCCCCCAGGGGGCCCCCAAGCAGCCCCTCTCCATTTGGGTCTGGGGGCTTTCTTTAGGCTGAGAACCTGGGAGATACCAGCAAGGTTGCAGTTCGCAGCCCGAGAAGCACTCTCCGGCCAACATGCCCAACTGCAGCAACAGCTCCCAAAGCGAAGGAGCCAGGACCCAAAGACCTAGCTGGCCTGAAGGGCCCCCAGAAGGCCACCAAGCAGCCCCTCTCCATTTGGGTCTGGGGGCTTTCGTTGGGCATGTATACCTGAGAGGTACCTGGAAGTTACAGTTCGCGGCCCGAGAAGCACTCTCCGGCCAACATGCCCAACTGCAGCAACAGCTCCCAAAGCGAAGGAGCCAGGACCCAAAGACGTAGCTGGCCTGAAGGGCCCCCAGGGGGCCCCTAAGCAGCCCCTCTCCATTTGGGTCTGGGGGTTTTCGTTGGGCCGGGAACCTGGGAGGTACCTGCAAGGTTGCAGTTCGCGGCCCGAGAAGCACTCTCCGGCCAACATGCCCAACTGCAGCAACAGCTCCCAAAGCGAAGGAGCCAGGACCCAAAGACCTAGCTGGCCTGAAGGGCCCCCAGGGGGCCCCCAAGCAGCCCCTCTTCATTTGGGTCTGGGGGTTTTCGTTGGGCCGGGAACCTGGGAGATTCCTGCAAGGTTGCAGTTCGCGGCCGGAGAAGCACTCTCCGGCCAACATGCCCAACTGCAGCAACAGCTCCCAAAGCGAAGGAGCCAGGACCCAAAGACCTAGCTGGCCTGAAGGGCCCCCAGGGGGCCCCCAAGCAGCCCCTCTCCATTTGGGTCTGGGGGCTTTCTTTGGCTGAGAACCTGGGATATACCAGCAAGGTTGCAGTTCGCGGCCCGAGAAGCACTCTCCGGCCAACATGCCCAACTGCAGCAACAGCTCCCAAAGCGAAGGAGCCAGGACCCAAAGACCTAGCTGGCCTGAAGGGCCCCCAGGGGGCCCCCAAGCAGCCCCTCTCCATTTGGGTCTGGGGGCTTCTGTTGGGCCGGGAACCTGGAAGATTCCTGCAAGGTTGCAGTTCGCGGCCCGAGAAGCACTCTCCGGCCAACATGCCCAACTGCAGCAACAGCTCCCAAACCGAATGAGCCAGGACACAAAGACCTAGCTGGCCTGAAGGGCCCCCAGGGGGCCTCCAAGTAGCCCCTCTCCATTTGGGTCTGGGGGCTTTCGTTGGGCATGTATACCTGAGAGGTACCTGCAAGGTTGCAGTTCGCGGCCCGAGAAGCACTCTCCGGCCAACATGCCCAACTGCAGCAACAGCTCCCAAAGCGAAGGAGCCAGGACCCAAAGACCTAGCTGGCCTGAAGTGCCCCCAGGGGGTCCCCAAGCAGCCCCTCTCCATTTGGGTCTGGGGGCTTTCGTTGGGCGGGGAACCTGGGAGATTCATGCAAGGTTGCAGTTCGCGGCCCGAGAAGCACTCTCCGGCCAACATGCCCAACTGCAGCAACAGCTCCCAAAGCGAAGGAGCCAGGACCCAAAGACCTAGCTGGCCTGAAGTGCCCCCAGAGGGCTCCCAAGCAGCCCCTCTCAATTTGGGTCTGGGGGTTTTCGTTGGGCCGGGAACCTGAGAGGTACCTGCAAGGTTGCAGTTCGCGGCCCGAGAAGCACTCTCCGGCCAACATGCCCAACTGCAGCAACAGCTCCCAAACCGAAGGAGCCAGGACCCAAAGACCTAGCTGGCCTGAAGGGCCCCCAGGGGGCCCCCAAGCAGCCCCTCTCCATTTGGGTCTGGGGGCTTTCGTTGGGCATGGATACCTGAGAGGTACCTGCAAGGTTGCAGTTCGCGGCCCGAGAAGCACTCTGGGTCCAACATGACCAATATCCAGCAACAGCTCCCAAAGTGAAGGAGCCAGGACCCAAAGACCTAGCTGGCCTGAAGGGCCCCCAGGGGGCCCCCAAGCAGCCCCTCTCCATTTGGGTCTGGGGGCTTTCGTTGGGCATGGATACCTGAGATGTACCTGCAAGATTACAGTTCGCGGCCCGAGAAGCACTCTCCGGCCAACATGCCCAACTGCAGCAACAGCTCCCAAACCGAAGGAGCCAGGACCCAAAGAGCTAGGTGGCCTGAAGGGCCCCCAGGGGGGCCCCAAGCAGCCCCTCTCCATTTGGGTCTGGGGGCTTTCGTTGGGCCGGGAACCTGGGAGATTCCTGCAAGGTTGCAGTTCGCGGCCCGAGAAGCACTCTCCGGCCAACATGCCCAACTGCAGCAACAGCTCCCAAAGCGAAGGAGCCAGGACCCAAAGACCTAGCTGGCCTGAAGGGCCCCCAGGGGGCCCCCAAGCAGCCCCTCTCCATTTGGGTCTGGGGGCTTTCGTTGGGCGGGGAACCTGGGAGATTCATGCAAGGTTGCAGTTCGCGGCCCGAGAAGCACTCTCCGGCCAACATGCCCAACTGCAGCAACAGCTCCCAAAGCGAAGGAGCCAGGACCCAAAGACCTAGCTGGCCTGAAGGGCCCCCAGGGGGGCCCCCAAGCAGCCCCTCTCAATTTGGATCTGGGGGCTTTCGTTGGGCCGGGAACCTGGGAGAATCCTGCAAGGTTGCAGTTCGCGGCCCGAGAAGCACTCTCCGGCCAACATGCCCAACTGCAGCAACAGCTCCCAAAGCGAAGGAGCCAGGACCCAAAGACCTAGCTGGCCTGAAGGGCCCCCAGGGGGCCCCCAAGCAGCCCCTCTCCATTTGGGTCTGGGGGCTTTCTTTAGGCTGAGAACCTGGGATATACCAGCAAGGTTGCAGTTCGCAGCCCGAGAAGCACTCTCCGCCCAAAATGCCCAATATCCAGCAACAGCTCCCAAACCGAAGGAGCCAGGACCCAAAGACCTAGCTGGCCTGAAGGGCCCCCAGGGGGCCCCCAAGCAGCCCCTCTCCATTTGGGTCTGGGGGCTTTCGTTGGGCATGTATACCTGAGAGGTACCTGCAAGGTTGCAGTTCGCGGCCCGAGAAGCACTCTCCGGCCAACATGCCCAACTGCAGCAACAGCTCCCAAACCGAAGGAGCCAGGACCCAAAGACCTAGCTGGCCTGAAGGGCCCCCAGGGGGGCCCCCAAGCAGCCCCTCTCAATTTGGATCTGGGGGCTTTCGTTGGGCCGGGAACCTGGGAGGTACCTGCAAGGTTGCAGTTCGCGGCCCGAGAAGCACTCTCCGGCCAACATGCCCAACTGCAGCAACAGCTCCCAAAGCGAAGGAGCCAGGACCCAAAGACCTAGCTGGCCTGAAGGGCCCCCAGGGGGCCCCCAAGCAGCCCCTCTCCATTTGGGTCTGGGGGCTTTCGTTGGGCATGGATACCTGAGATGTACCTGCAAGATTACAGTTCGCGGCCCGAGAAGCACTCTCCGGCCAACATGCCCAACTGCAGCAACAGCTCCCAAACCGAAGGAGCCAGGACCCAAAGAGCTAGGTGGCCTGAAGGGCCCCCAGGGGGCCCCAAGCAGCCCCTCTCCATTTGGGTCTGGGGGCTTTCGTTGGGCCGGGAACCTGGGAGATTCCTGCAAGGTTGCAGTTCGCGGCCCGAGAAGCACTCTCCGGCCAACATGCCCAACTGCAGCAACAGCTCCCAAAGCGAAGGAGCCAGGACCCAAAGACCTAGCTGGCCTGAAGGGCCCCCAGGGGGCCCCCAAGCAGCCCCTCTCAATTTGGGTCTGGGGGCTTTCGTTGGGCCGGGAACTTGGGAGATTCCTGCAAGGTTGCAGTTTGCGGCCCGAGAAGCACTCTCCGGCCAACATGCCCAACTGCAGCAACAGCTCCCAAAGCGAAGGAGCCAGGACCCAAAGACCTAGCTGGCCTGAAGGGCCCCCAGGGGGCCCCCAAGCAGCCCCTCTCCATTTGGGTCTGGGGGCTTTCGTTGGGCCGGGAACCTGGGAGATTCCTGCAAGGTTGCAGTTCGCGGCCCGAGAAGCACTCTCCGGCCAACATGCCCAACTGCAGCAACAGCTCCCAAACCGAAGGAGCCAGGACCCAAAGACCTAGCTGGCCTGAAGGGCCCCCAGGGGGGCCCCCAAGCAGCCCCTCTCAATTTGGGTCTGGGGGCTTTCGTTGGGCCGCGAACCTGGGAGAATCATGCAAGGTTGCAGTTCGCGGCCCGAGAAGCACTCTCCGGCCAACATGCCCAACTGCAGCAACAGCTCCCAAAGCGAAGGAGCCAGGACCCAAAGACCTAGCTGGCCTGAAGGGCCCCCAGGGGGCCCCCAAGCAGCCCCTCTCCATTTGGGTCTGGGGGCTTTCGTTGGGCCGGGAACCTGGGAGATTCCTGCAAGGTTGCAGTTCGCGGCCGGAGAAGCACTCTCCGGCCAACATGCACAACTGCAGCAACAGCTCCCAAAGCGAAGGAGCCAGGACCCAAAGACCTAGCTGGCCTGAAGGGCCCCCAGGGGGCCCCCAAGCAGCACCTCTCCATTTGGGTCTGGGGGCTTTCGTTGGGCCGGGAACCTGGGAGGTACCAGCAAGGTTGCAGTTCGCGGCTCGAGAAGCACTCTCCGGCCAACATGCCCAACTGCAGCAACAGCTCCCAAACCGAAGGAGCCAGGACCCAAAGACCTAGCTGGCCTGAAGGGCCCCCAGGGGGGCCCCAAGCAGCCCCTCTCAATTTGGGTCTGGGGGCTTTCGTTGGGCCGGGAACCTGGGAGGTACCTGCAAGGTTGCAGTTCGCGGCCCGAGAAGCACTCTCCGGCCAACATGCACAACTGCAGCAACAGCTCCCAAACCGAAGGAGCCAGGACCCAAAGACCTAGCTGGCCTGAAGGGCCCCCAGGGGGCCCCAAGCAGCCCCTCTCAATTTGGGTCTGGGGGCTTTCGTTGGGCCGGGAACCTGGGAGATTCCTGCAAGGTTGCAGTTCGCGGCCCGAGAAGCACTCTCCGGCCAACATGCCCAACTGCAGCAACAGCTCCCAAAGCGAAGGAGCCAGGACCCAAAGACCTAGCTGGCCTGAAGGGCCCCCAGGGGGCCCCCAAGCAGCCCCTCTCCATTTGGGTCTGGGGGCTTTCGTTGGGCCGGGAACCTGGGAGATTCCTGCAAGGTTGCAGTTCGCGGCCGGAGAAGCACTCTCCGCCCAACATGCCCAATATCCAGCAACAGCTCCCAAAGCGAAGGAGCCAGGACCCAAAGACCTAGCTGGCCTGAAGGGCCCCCAGGGGGCCCCCAAGCAGCCCCTCTCCATTTGGGTCTGGGGGCTTTCTTTAGGCTGAGAACCTGGGATATACCAGCAAGGTTGCAGTTCGCAGCCCGAGAAGCACTCTCCGCCCAACATGCCCAATATCCAGCAACAGCTCCCAAAGCGAAGGAGCCAGGACCCAAAGACCTAGCTGGCCTGAAGGGCCCCCAGGGGGCCCCCAAGCAGCCCCTCTCCATTTGGGTCTGGGGGCTTTCGTTGGGCATGGATACCTGAGAGGTACCTGCAAGGTTGCAGTTCGCGGCCCGAGAAGCACTCTCCGGCCAACATGCCCAACTGCAGCAACAGCTCCCAAACCGAAGGAGCCAGGACCCAAAGACCTAGCTGGCCTGAAGGGGCCCCAGGGGACCCCCAAGCAGCCCCTCTCCATTTGGGTCTGGGGGCTTTCGTTGGGCATGGATACCTGAGAGGTACCTGCAAGGTTGCAGTTCGCGGCCCGAGAAGCACTCTGGGTCCAACATGACCAATATCCAGCAACAGCTCCCAAAGCGAAGGAGCCAGGACCCAAAGACCTAGCTGGCCTGAAGGGCCCCCAGGGGGCCCCCAAGCAGCCCCTCTCCATTTGGGTCTGGGGGCTTTCGTTGGGCATGGATACCTGAGATGTACCTGCAAGATTACAGTTCGCGGCCCGAGAAGCACTCTCCGGCCAACATGCCCAACTGCAGCAACAGCTCCCAAACCGAAGGAGCCAGGACCCAAAGAGCTAGGTGGCCTGAAGGGCCCCCAGGGGGGCCCCAAGCAGCCCCTCTCCATTTGGGTCTGGTGGCTTTCGTTGGGCCGGGAACTTGGGAGATTCCTGCAAGGTTGCAGTTCGCGGCCCGAGAAGCACTCTCCGGCCAACATGCCCAACTGCAGCAACAGCTCCCAAAGCGAAGGAGCCAGGACCCAAAGACCTAGCTGGCCTGAAGGGCCCCCAGGGGGCCCCCAAGCAGCCCCTCTCCATTTGGGTCTGGGGGCTTTCGTTGGGCCGGGAACCTGGGAGATTCCTGCAAGGTTGCAGTTCGCGGCCGGAGAAGCACTCTCCGGCCAACATGCACAACTGCAGCAACAGCTCCCAAAGCGAAGGAGCCAGGACCCAAAGACCTAGCTGGCCTGAAGGGCCCCCAGGGGGCCCCCAAGCAGCACCTCTCCATTTGGGTCTGGGGGCTTTCGTTGGGCCGGGAACCTGGGAGAATCCTGCAAGGTTGCAGTTCGCGGCTCGAGAAGCACTCTCCGGCCAACATGCCCAACTGCAGCAACAGCTCCCAAACCGAAGGAGCCAGGACCCAAAGACCTAGCTGGCCTGAAGGGCCCCCAGGGGGGCCCCAAGCAGCCCCTCTCAATTTGGGTCTGGGGGCTTTCGTTGGGCCGGGAACCTGGGAGGTACCTGCAAGGTTGCAGTTCGCGGCCCGAGAAGCACTCTCCGGCCAACATGCACAACTGCAGCAACAGCTCCCAAACCGAAGGAGCCAGGACCCAAAGACCTAGCTGGCCTGAAGGGCCCCCAGGGGGCCCCCAAGCAGCCCCTCTCAATTTGGGTCTGGGGGCTTTCGTTGGGCCGGGAACCTGGGAGATTCCTGCAAGGTTGCAGTTCGCGGCCCGAGAAGCACTCTCCGGCCAACATGCCCAACTGCAGCAACAGCTCCCAAAGCGAAGGAGCCAGGACCCAAAGACCTAGCTGGCCTGAAGGGCCCCCAGGGGGCCCCCAAGCAGCCCCTCTCCATTTGGGTCTGGGGGCTTTCGTTGGGCCGGGAACCTGGGAGATTCCTGCAAGGTTGCAGTTCGCGGCCGGAGAAGCACTCTCCGGCCAACATGCCCAACTGCAGCAACAGCTCCCAAAGCGAAGGAGCCAGGACCCAAAGACCTAGCTGGCCTGAAGGGCCCCCAGGGGGCCCCCAAGCAGCCCCTCTCCATTTGGGTCTGGGGGCTTTCTTTAGGCTGAGAACCTGGGATATACCAGCAAGGTTGCAGTTCGCAGCCCGAGAAGCACTCTCCGCCCAACATGCCCAATATCCAGCAACAGCTCTCAAAGCGAAGGAGCCAGGACCCAAAGACCTAGCTGGCCTGAAGGGCCCCCAGGGGGCCCCCAAGCAGCCCCTCTCCATTTGGGTCTGGGGGCTTTCGTTGGGCATGGATACCTGAGAGGTACCTGCAAGGTTGCAGTTCGCGGCCCGAGAAGCACTCTCCGGCCAACATGCCCAACTGCAGCAACAGCTCCCAAACCGAAGGAGCCAGGACCCAAAGACCTAGCTGGCCTGAAGGGCCCCCAGGGGACCCCCAAGCAGCCCCTCTCCATTTGGGTCTGGGGGCTTTCGTTGGGCATGGATACCTGAGAGGTACCTGCAAGGTTGCAGTTCGCGGCCCGAGAAGCACTCTGGGTCCAACATGACCAATATCCAGCAACAGCTCCCAAAGCGAAGGAGCCAGGACCCAAAGACCTAGCTGGCCTGAAGGGCCCCCAGGGGGCCCCCAAGCAGCCCCTCTCCATTTGGGTCTGGGGGCTTTCGTTGGGCATGGATACCTGAGATGTACCTGCAAGATTACAGTTCGCGGCCCGAGAAGCACTCTCCGGCCAACATGCCCAACTGCAGCAACAGCTCCCAAACCGAAGGAGCCAGGACCCAAAGAGCTAGGTGGCCTGAAGGGCCCCCAGGGGGGCCCCAAGCAGCCCCTCTCCATTTGGGTCTGGGGGCTTTCGTTGGGCCGGGAACTTGGGAGATTCCTGCAAGGTTGCAGTTCGCGGCCCGAGAAGCACTCTCCGGCCAACATGCCCAACTGCAGCAACAGCTCCCAAAGCGAAGGAGCCAGGACCCAAAGACCTAGCTGGCCTGAAGGGCCCCCAGGGGGCCCCCAAGCAGCCCCTCTCCATTTGGGTCTGGGGGCTTTCGTTTGGCGGGGAACCTGGGAGATTCCTGCAAGGTTGCAGTTCGCGGCCCGAGAAGAACTCTCCGGCCAACATGCCCAACTGCACCAACAGCTCCCAAACCGAAGGAGCCAGGACCCAAAGACCTAGCTGGCCTGAAGGGCCCCCAGGGGGGCCCCCAAGCAGCCCCTCTCAATTTGGGTCTGGGGGCTTTCGTTGGGCCGCGAACCTGGGAGAATCATGCAAGGTTGCAGTTCGCGGCCCGAGAAGCACTCTCCGGCCAACATGCCCAACTGCAGCAACAGCTCCCAAAGCGAAGGAGCCAGGACCCAAAGACCTAGCTGGCCTGAAGGGCCCCCAGGGGGCCCCCAAGCAGCCCCTCTCCATTTGGGTCTGGGGGCTTTCTTTAGGCTGAGAACCTGGGATATACCAGCAAGGTTGCAGTTCGCAGCCCGAGAAGCACTCTCCGCCCAACATGCCCAATATCCAGCAACAGCTCCCAAAGCGAAGGAGCCAGGACCCAAAGACCTAGCTGGCCTGAAGGGCCCCCAGGGGGCCCCCAAGCAGCCCCTCTCCATTTGGGTCTGGGGGCTTTCGTTGGGCCGGGAACCTGGGAGAATCCTGCATGGTTGCAGTTCGCGGCCCGAAAAGCACCCTCCGGCCAACATGCCCAACTGCAGCAACAGCTCCCAAAGCGAAGGAGCCAGGACCCAAAGACCTAGCTGGCCTGAAGGGCCCCCAGGGGGGCCCCAAGCAGCCCCTCTCCATTTGGGTCTGGGGGCTTTCGTTGGGCCGGGAACCTGGGAGGTACCTGCAAGGTTGCAGTTCGCGGCCCGAGAAGCACTCTCCGGCCAACATGCACAACTGCAGCAACAGCTCCCAAAGCGAAGGAGCCAGGACCCAAAGACCTAGCTGGCCTGAAGGGCCCCCAGGGGGGCCCCAAGCAGCCCCTCTCAATTTGGGTCTGGGGGCTTTCGTTGGGCCGGGAACCTGGGAGAATCCTGCAAGGTTGCAGTTCGCGGCCCGAGAAGCACTCTCCGGCCAACATGCCCAATATCCAGCAACAGCTCCCAAAGCGAAGGAGCCAGGACCCAAAGACCTAGCTGGCCTGAAGGGCCCCCAGGGGGCCCCCAAGCAGCCCCTCTCAATTTGGGTCTGGGGGCTTTCGTTGGGCCGGGAACCTGGGAGGTACCTGCAAGGTTGCAGTTCGCGGCCCGAGAAGCACTCTCCGGCCAACATGCCCAACTGCAGCAACAGCTCCCAAACCGAAGGAGCCAGGACCCAAAGACCTAGCTGGCCTGAAGGGCCCCCAGGGGGCCCCCAAGCAGCTCCTCTCCGTTTGGGTCTGGGGGCTTTAGTTGGGCCGGGAACCTGGGAGGTACCTGCAAGGTTGCAGTTCGCGGCCCGAGAAGCACTCTCCGGCCAACATGCCCAACTGCAGCAACAGCTCCCAAAGCGAAGGAGCCAGGACCCAAAGACCTAGCTGGCCTGAAGTGCCCCCAGGGGGTCCCCAAGCAGCCCCTCTCCATTTGGGTCTGGGGGCTTTCGTTGGGCCGGGAACCTGGGAGATTCCTGCAAGGTTGCAGTTCGCGGCCGGAGAAGCACTCTCCGGCCAACATGCCCAACTGCAGCAACAGCTCCCAAACCGAAGGAGCCAGGACCCAAAGACCTAGCTGGCCTGAAGGGCCCCCAGGGGGCCCCCAAGCAGCCCCTCTCCATTTGGGTCTGGGGGCTTTCGTTGGGCCGGGAACCTGGGAGAATCCTGCAAGGTTGCAGTTCGCGGCCCGAGAAGCACTCTCCGGCCAACATGCACAACTGCAGCAACAGCTCCCAAACCGAAGGAGCCAGGACCCAAAGACCTAGCTGGCCTGAAGGGCCCCCAGGGGGGCCCCAAGCAGCCCCTCTCAATTTGGGTCTGGGGGCTTTCGTTGGGCCGGGAACCTGGGAGGTACCTGCAAGGTTGCAGTTCGCGGCCCGAGAAGCACTCTCCGGCCAACATGCACAACTGCAGCAACAGCTCCCAAAGCGAAGGAGCCAGGACCCAAAGACCTAGCTGGCCTGAAGGGCTCCCAGGGGTGCCCCAAGCAGCCCCCCTCAATTTGGGTCTGGGGGCTTTCGTTGGGCCGGGAACCTGGGAGATTCCTGCAAGGTTGCAGTTCGCGGCCCGAGAAGCACTCTCCGGCCAACATGCCCAACTGCAGCAACAGCTCCCAAACCGAAGGAGCCAGGACCCAAAGACCTAGCTGGCCTGAAGGGCCCCCAGGGGGCCCCCAAGGAGCTCCTCTCCGTTTGGGTCTGGGGGCTTTAGTTGGGCCGGGAACCTAGGAGGTACCTGCAAGGTTGCAGTTCGCGGCCCGAGAAGCACTCTCCGGCCAACATGCCCAACTGCAGCAACAGCTCCCAAAGCGAAGGAGCCAGGACCCAAAGACCTAGCTGGCCTGAAGTGCCCCCAGGGGGTCCCCAAGCAGCCCCTCTCCATTTGGGTCTGGGGGCTTTCGTTGGGCCGGGAACCTGGGAGATTCCTGCAAGGTTGCAGTTCGCGGCCGGAGAAGCACTCTCCGGCCAACATGCCCAACTGCAGCAACAGCTCCCAAACCGAAGGAGCCAGGACCCAAAGACCTAGCTGGCCTGAAGGGCCCCCAGGGGGCCCCCAAGCAGCCCCTCTCCATTTGGGTCTGGGGGCTTTCGTTGGGCCGGGAACCTGGGAGAATCCTGCAAGGTTGCAGTTCGCGGCCCGAGAAGCACTCTCCGGCCAACATGCCCAACTGCAGCAACAGCTCCCAAACCGAAGGAGCCAGGACCCAAAGACCTAGCTGGCCTGAAGGGCCCCCAGGGGGGCCCCAAGCAGCCCCTCTCAATTTGGGTCTGGGGGCTTTCGTTGGGCCGGGAACCTGGGAGGTACCTGCAAGGTTGCAGTTCGCGGCCCGAGAAGCACTCTCCGGCCAACATGCACAACTGCAGCAACAGCTCCCAAAGCGAAGGAGCCAGGACCCAAAGACCTAGCTGGCCTGAAGGGCTCCCAGGGGTGCCCCAAGCAGCCCCCCTCAATTTGGGTCTGGGGGCATTCGTTGGGCCGGGAACCTGGGAGATTCCTGCAAGGTTGCAGTTCGCGGCCCGAGAAGCACTCTCCGGCCAACATGCCCAACTGCAGCAACAGCTCCCAAAGCGAAGGAGCCAGGACCCAAAGACCTAGCTGGCCTGAAGGGCCCCCAGGGGGGCCCCCAAGCAGCCCCTCTCAATTTGGATCTGGGGGCTTTCGTTGGGCCGGGAACCTGGGAGAATCCTGCAAGGTTGCAGTTCGCGGCCCGAGAAGCACTCTCCGGCCAACATGCCCAACTGCAGCAACAGCTCCCAAAGCGAAGGAGACAGGACACAAAGACCTAGCTGGCCTGAAGGGCCCCCAGGGGGCCCCCAAGCAGCCCCTCTTAATTTGGGTCTGGGGGCTTTCGTTGGGCCGGGAACCTGGGAGATTCCTGCAAGGTTGCAGTTCGCGGCCGGAGAAGCACTCTCCGGCCAACATGCCCAACTGCAGCAACAGCTCCCAAAGCGAAGGAGCCAGGACCCAAAGACCTAGCTGGCCTGAAGGGCCCCCAGGGGGCCCCCAAGCAGCCCCTCTCCATTTGGGTCTGGGGGCTTTCTTTAGGCTGAGAACCTGGGATATTCCTGCAAGGTTGCAGTTCGCAGCCCGAGAAGCACTCTCCGGCCAACATGCCCAATATCCAGCAACAGCTCCCAAAGCGAAGGAGCCAGGACCCAAAGACCTAGCTGGCCTGAAGGGCCCCCAGGGGGCCCCCAAGCAGCCCCTCTCCATTTGGGTCTGGGGGCTTTCGTTGGGCATGGATACCTGAGAGGTACCTGCAAGGTTGCAGTTCGCGGCCCGAGAAGCACTCTCCGTCCAACATGCCCAACTGCAGCAACAGCTCCCAAACCGAAGGAGCCAGGACCCAAAGACCTAGCTGGCCTGAAGGGCCCCCAGGGGACCCCCAAGCAGCCCCTCTCCATTTGGGTCTGGGGGCTTTCGTTGGGCATGGATACCTGAGAGGTACCTGCAAGGTTGCAGTTCGCGGCCCGAGAAGCACTCTGGGTCCAACATGACAAATATCCAGCAACAGCTCCCAAAGCGAAGGAGCCAGGACCCAAAGAGCTAGCTGGCCTGAAGGGCCCCCAGGGGGCCCCCAAGCAGCCCCTCTCCATTTGGGTCTGGGGGCTTTCGTTGGGCATGGATACCTGAGATGTACCTGCAAGATTACAGTTCGCGGCCCGAGAAGCACTCTCCGGCCAACATGCCCAACTGCAGCAACAGCTCCCAAAGCGAAGGAGCCAGGACCCAAAGACCTAGCTGGCCTGAAGGGCCCCCAGGGGGCCCCCAAGCAGCACCTCTCCATTTGGGTCTGGGGGCTTTCGTTGGGCCGGGAACCTGGGAGGTACCTGCAAGGTTGCAGTTTGCGGCCCGAGAAGCACTCTCCGGCCAACATGCCCAACTGCAGCAACAGCTCCCAAACCGAAGGAGCCAGGACCCAAAGACCTAGCTGGCCTGAAGGGCCCCCAGAGGGGCCCCAAGCAGCCCCTCTCAATTTGGGTCTGGGGGCTTTCGTTGGGCCGGGAACCTGGGAGGTACCTGCAAGGTTGCAGTTCGCGGCCCGAGAAGCACTCTCCGGCCAACATGCACAACTGCAGCAACAGCTCCCAAAGCGAAGGAGCCAGGACCCAAAGACCTAGCTGGCCTGAAGGGCCCCCAGGGGGCCCCAAGCAGCCCCTCTCAATTTGGGTCTGGGGGCTTTCGTTGGGCCGGGAACCTGGGAGGTACCTGCAAGGTTGCAGTTCGCGGCCCGAGAAGCACTCTCCGGCCAACATGCCCAACTGCAGCAACAGCTCCCAAAGCGAAGGAGCCAGGACCCAAAGACCTAGCTGGCCTGAAGGGCCCCCAGGGGGCCCCCAAGCAGCCCCTCTCCATTTGGGTCTGGGGGCTTTCGTTGGGCCGGGAACCTGGGAGAATCCTGCAAGGTTGCAGTTCGCGGCCCGAGAAGCACTCTCCGGCCAACATGCCCAACTGCAGCAACAGCTCCCAAAGCGAAGGAGCCAGGACCCAAAGACCTAGCTGGCCTGAAGGGCCCCCAGGGGGCCCCCAAGCAGCCCCTCTCCATTTGGGTCTGGGGGCTTTCGTTGGGCCGGGAACCTGGGAGATTCATGCAAGGTTGCAGTTCGCGGCCCGAGAAGCACTCTCCGGCCAACATGCCCAACTGCAGCAACAGCTCCCAAAGCGAAGGAGCCAGGACCCAAAGACCTAGCTGGCCTGAAGGGCCCCCAGGGGACCCCCAAGCAGCCCCTCTCCATTTGGGTCTGGGGGCTTTCGTTGGGCATGGATACCTGAGATGTACCTGCAAGGTTGCAGTTCGCGGCCCGAGAAGCACTCTGGGTCCAACATGACCAATATCCAGCAACAGCTCCCAAACCGAAGGAGCCAGGACCCAAAGACCTAGCTGGCCTGAAGGGCCCCCAGGGGGCCCCCAAGCAGCCCCTCTCCATTTGGGTCTGGTGGCTTTCGTTGGGCCGGGAACCTGGGAGGTACCTGCAAGGTTGCAGTTCGCGGCCCGAGAAGCACTCTCCGGCCAACATGCACAACTGCAGCAACAGCTCCCAAACCGAAGGAGCCAGGACCCAAAGACCTAGCTGGCCTGAAGGGCCCCCAGGGGGCCCCAAGCAGCCCCTCTCAATTTGGGTCTGGGGGCTTTCGTTGGGCCGGGAACCTGGGAGATTCCTGCAAGGTTGCAGTTCGCGGCCCGAGAAGCACTCTCCGGCCAACATGCCCAACTGCAGCAACAGCTCCCAAAGCGAAGGAGCCAGGACCCAAAGACCTAGCTGGCCTGAAGGGCCCCCAGGGGGGCCCCCAAGCAGCCCCTCTCAATTTGGATCTGGGGGCTTTCGTTGGGCCGGGAACCTGGGAGAATCCTGCAAGGTTGCAGTTCGCGGCCGGAGAAGCACTCTCCGGCCAACATGCCCAACTGCAGCAACAGCTCCCAAAGCGAAGGAGCCAGGACCCAAAGACCTAGCTGGCCTGAAGGGCCCCCAGGGGGGCCCCCAAGCAGCCCCTCTCAATTTGGGTCTGGGGGCTTTCGTTGGGCCGGGAACCTGGGAGATTCCTGCAAGGTTGCAGTTCGCGGCCGGAGAAGCACTCTCCGGCCAACATGCCCAACTGCAGCAACAGCTCCCAAAGCGAAGGAGCCAGGACCCAAAGACCTAGCTGGCCTGAAGGGCCCCCAGGGGGCCCCCAAGCAGCCCCTCTCCATTTGGGTCTGGGGGCTTTCTTTAGGCTGAGAACCTGGGATATACCAGCAAGGTTGCAGTTCGCAGCCCGAGAAGCACTCTCCGCCCAACATGCCCAATATCCAGCAACAGCTCCCAAAGCGAAGGAGCCAGGACCCAAAGACCTAGCTGGCCTGAAGGGCCCCCAGGGGGCCCCCAAGCAGCCCCTCTCCATTTGGGTCTGGGGGCTTTCGTTGGGCATGGATACCTGAGAGGTACCTGCAAGGTTGCAGTTCGCGGCCCGAGAAGCACTCTCCGGCCAACATGCCCAACTGCAGCAACAGCTCCCAAACCGAAGGAGCCAGGACCCAAAGACCTAGCTGGCCTGAAGGGCCCCCAGGAGACCCCCAAGCAGCCCCTCTCCATTTGGGTCTGGGGGCTTTCGTTGGGCATGGATACCTGAGAGGTACCTGCAAGGTTGCAGTTCGCGGCCCGAGAAGCACTCTGGGTCCAACATGACCAATATCCAGCAACAGCTCCCAAAGCGAAGGAGCCAGGACCCAAAGACCTAGCTGGCCTGAAGGGCCCCCAGGGGGCCCCCAAGCAGCCCCTCTCCATTTGGGTCTGGGGGCTTTCGTTGGGCATGGATACCTGAGATGTACCTGCAAGATTACAGTTCGCGGCCCGAGAAGCACTCTCCGGCCAACATGCCCAACTGCAGCAACAGCTCCCAAAGCGAAGGAGCCAGGACCCAAAGACCTAGCTGGCCTGAAGGGCCCCCAGGGGGCCCCCAAGCAGCACCTCTCCATTTGGGTCTGGGGGCTTTCGTTGGGCCGGGAACCTGGGAGGTACCTGCAAGGTTGCAGTTTGCGGCCCGAGAAGCACTCTCCGGCCAACATGCCCAACTGCAGCAACAGCTCCCAAACCGAAGGAGCCAGGACCCAAAGACCTAGCTGGCCTGAAGGGACCCCAGGGGGGCCCCAAGCAGCCCCTCTCAATTTGGGTCTGGGGGCTTTCGTTGGGCCGGGAACCTGGGAGGTACCTGCAAGGTTGCAGTTCGCGGCCCGAGAAGCACTCTCCGGCCAACATGCACAACTGCAGCAACAGCTCCCAAAGCGAAGGAGCCAGGACCCAAAGACCTAGCTGGCCTGAAGGGCCCCCAGGGGGCCCCAAGCAGCCCCTCTCAATTTGGATCTGGGGGCTTTCGTTGGGCCGGGAACCTGGGAGAATCCTGCAAGGTTGCAGTTCGCGGCCCGAGAAGCACTCTCCGGCCAACATGCCCAACTGCAGCAACAGCTCCCAAAGCGAAGGAGCCAGGACCCAAAGACCTAGCTGGCCTGAAGGGCCCCCAGGGGGCCCCCAAGCAGCCCCTCTTAATTTGGGTCTGGGGGCTTTCGTTGGGCCGGGAACCTGGGAGATTCCTGCAAGGTTGCAGTTCGCGGCCGGAGAAGCACTCTCCGGCCAACATGCCCAACTGCAGCAACAGCTCCCAAAGCGAAGGAGCCAGGACCCAAAGACCTAGCTGGCCTGAAGGGCCCCCAGGGGGCCCCCAAGCAGCCCCTCTCCATTTGGGTCTGGGGGCTTTCTTTAGGCTGAGAACCTGGGATATACTAGCAAGGTTGCAGTTCGCAGCCCGAGAAGCACTCTCCGCCCAACATGCCCAATATCCAGCAACAGCTCCCAAAGCGAAGGAGCCAGGACCCAAAGACCTAGCTGGCCTGAAGGGCCCCCAGGGGGCCCCCAAGCAGCCCCTCTCCATTTGGGTCTGGGGGCTTTCGTTGGGCATGGATACCTGAGAGGTACCTGCAAGGTTGCAGTTCGCGGCCCGAGAAGCACTCTCCGGCCAACATGCCCAACTGCAGCAACAGCTCCCAAACCGAAGAAGCCAGGACCCAAAGACCTAGCTGGCCTGAAGGGCCCCCAGTGGACCCCCAAGCAGCCCCTCTCCATTTGGGTCTGGGGGCTTTCGTTGGGCATGGATACCTGAGAGGTACCTGCAAGGTTGCAGTTCGCGGCCCGAGAAGCACTCTGGGTCCAACATGACCAATATCCAGCAACAGCTCCCAAAGCGAAGGAGCCAGGACCCAAAGACCTAGCTGGCCTGAAGGGCCCCCAGGGGGCCCCCAAGCAGCCCCTCTCCATTTGGGTCTGGGGGCTTTCGTTGGGCATGGATACCTGAGATGTACCTGCAAGATTACAGTTCGCGGCCCGAGAAGCACTCTCCGGCCAACATGCCCAACTGCACCAACAGCTCCCAAACCGAAGGAGCCAGGACCCAAAGACCTAGCTGGCCTGAAGGGCCCCCAGGGGGGCCCCCAAGCAGCCCCTCTCAATTTGGGTCTGGGGGCTTTCGTTGGGCCGGGAACCTGGGAGATTCCTGCAAGGTTGCAGTTCGCGGCCCGAGAAGCACTCTCCGGCCAACATGCCCAACTGCAGCAACAGCTCCCAAAGCGAAGGAGCCAGGACCCAAAGACCTAGCTGGCCTGAAGGGCCCCCAGGGGGCCCCCAAGCAGCCCCTCTCCATTTGGGTCTGGGGGCTTTCTTTAGGCTGAGAACCTGGGATATACCAGCAAGGTTGCAGTTCGCAGCCCGAGAAGCACTCTCCGCCCAACATGCCCAATATCCAGCAACAGCTCCCAAAGCGAAGGAGCCAGGACCCAAAGACCTAGCTGGCCTGAAGGGCCCCCAGGGGGCCCCCAAGCAGCCCCTCTCCATTTGGGTCTGGGGGCTTTCGTTGGGCCGGGAACCTGGGAGAATCCTGCAAGGTTGCAGTTCGCGGCCCGAAAAGCACCCTCCGGCCAACATGCACAACTGCAGCAACAGCTCCCAAAGCGAAGGAGCCAGGACCCAAAGACCTAGCTGGCCTGAAGGGCCCCCAGGGGGGCCCCAAGCAGCCCCTCTCCATTTGGGTCTGGGGGCTTTCGTTGGGCCGGGAACCTGGGAGGTACCTGCAAGGTTGCAGTTCGCGGCCCGAGAAGCACTCTCCGCCCAACATGCCCAACTGCAGCAACAGCTCCCAAAGCGAAGGAGCCAGGACCCAAAGACCTAGCTGGCCTGAAGGGCCCCCAGGGGGGCCCCAAGCAGCCCCTCTCAATTTGGGTCTGGGGGCTTTCGTTGGGCCGGGAACCTGGGAGAATCCTGCAAGGTTGAAGTTCGAGGCCCGAGAAGCACTCTCCGGCCAACATGCCCAACTGCAGCAACAGCTCCCAAAGCGAAGGAGCCAGGACCCAAAGACCTAGCTGGCCTGAAGGGCCCCCAGGGGGCCCCCAAGCAGCCCCTCTCAATTTGGGTCTGGGGGCTTTCGTTGGGCCGGGAACCTGGGAGGTACCTGCAAGGTTGCAGTTCGCGGCCCGAGAAGCACTCTCCGGCCAACATGCCCAACTGCAGCAACAGCTCCCAAACCGAAGGAGCCAGGACCCAAAGACCTAGCTGGCCTGAAGGGCCCCCAGGGGGGCCCCAAGCAGCCCCTCTCAATTTGGGTCTGGGGGCTTTCGTTGGGCCGGGAACCTGGGAGGTACCTGCAAGGTTGCAGTTCGCGGCCCGAGAAGCACTCTCCGTCCAACATGCCCAACTGCAGCAACAGCTCCCAAAGCGAAGGAGCCAGGACCCAAAGACCTAGCTGGCCTGAAGGGCCCACAGGGGGCCCCAAGCAGCCCCTCTCAATTTGGGTCTGGGGGCTTTCGTTGGGCCGGGAACCTGGGAGATTCCTGCAAGGTTGCAGTTCGCGGCCCGAGAAGCACTCTCCGGCCAACATGCCCAACTGCAGCAACAGCTCCCAAACCGAAGGAGCCAGGACCCAAAGACCTAGCTGGCCTGAAGGGCCCCCAGGGGGCTCCCAAGGAGCTCCTCTCCGTTTGGGTCTGGGGGCTTTCGTTGGGCCGGGAACCTGGGAGTTACCTGCAAGGTTGCAGTTCGCGGCCCGAGAAGCACTCTCCGGCCAACATGCCCAACTGCAGCAACAGCTCCCAAACCGAATGAGCCAGGACACAAAGACCTAGCTGGCCTGAAGGGCCCCCAGGGGGCCCCCAAGCAGCCCCTCTCCATTTGGGTCTGGGGGCTTTCGTTGGGCATGGATACCTGAGAGGTACCTGCAAGGTTGCAGTTCGCGGCCCGAGAAGCACTCTCCGGCCAACATGCCCAACTGCAGCAACAGCTCCCAAACCGAAGAAGCCAGGACCCAAAGACCTAGCTGGCCTGAAGGGCCCCCAGTGGACCCCCAAGCAGCCCCTCTCCATTTGGGTCTGGGGGCTTTCGTTGGGCATGGATACCTGAGAGGTACCTGCAAGGTTGCAGTTCGCGGCCCGAGAAGCACTCTGGGTCCAACATGACCAATATCCAGCAACAGCTCCCAAAGCGAAGGAGCCAGGACCCAAAGACCTAGCTGGCCTGAAGGGCCCCCAGGGGGCCCCCAAGCAGCCCCTCTCCATTTGGGTCTGGGGGCTTTCGTTGGGCATGGATACCTGAGATGTACCTGCAAGATTACAGTTCGCGGCCCGAGAAGCACTCTCCGGCCAACATGCCCAACTGCACCAACAGCTCCCAAACCGAAGGAGCCAGGACCCAAAGACCTAGCTGGCCTGAAGGGCCCCCAGGGGGGCCCCCAAGCAGCCCCTCTCAATTTGGGTCTGGGGGCTTTCGTTGGGCCGGGAACCTGGGAGATTCCTGCAAGGTTGCAGTTCGCGGCCCGAGAAGCACTCTCCGGCCAACATGCCCAACTGCAGCAACAGCTCCCAAAGCGAAGGAGCCAGGACCCAAAGACCTAGCTGGCCTGAAGGGCCCCCAGGGGGCCCCCAAGCAGCCCCTCTCCATTTGGGTCTGGGGGCTTTCTTTAGGCTGAGAACCTGGGATATACCAGCAAGGTTGCAGTTCGCAGCCCGAGAAGCACTCTCCGCCCAACATGCCCAATATCCAGCAACAGCTCCCAAAGCGAAGGAGCCAGGACCCAAAGACCTAGCTGGCCTGAAGGGCCCCCAGGGGGCCCCCAAGCAGCCCCTCTCCATTTGGGTCTGGGGGCTTTCGTTGGGCCGGGAACCTGGGAGAATCCTGCAAGGTTGCAGTTCGCGGCCCGAAAAGCACCCTCCGGCCAACATGCACAACTGCAGCAACAGCTCCCAAAGCGAAGGAGCCAGGACCCAAAGACCTAGCTGGCCTGAAGGGCCCCCAGGGGGGCCCCAAGCAGCCCCTCTCCATTTGGGTCTGGGGGCTTTCGTTGGGCCGGGAACCTGGGAGGTACCTGCAAGGTTGCAGTTCGCGGCCCGAGAAGCACTCTCCGCCCAACATGCCCAACTGCAGCAACAGCTCCCAAAGCGAAGGAGCCAGGACCCAAAGACCTAGCTGGCCTGAAGGGCCCCCAGGGGGGCCCCAAGCAGCCCCTCTCAATTTGGGTCTGGGGGCTTTCGTTGGGCCGGGAACCTGGGAGAATCCTGCAAGGTTGAAGTTCGAGGCCCGAGAAGCACTCTCCGGCCAACATGCCCAACTGCAGCAACAGCTCCCAAAGCGAAGGAGCCAGGACCCAAAGACCTAGCTGGCCTGAAGGGCCCCCAGGGGGCCCCCAAGCAGCCCCTCTCAATTTGGGTCTGGGGGCTTTCGTTGGGCCGGGAACCTGGGAGGTACCTGCAAGGTTGCAGTTCGCGGCCCGAGAAGCACTCTCCGGCCAACATGCCCAACTGCAGCAACAGCTCCCAAACCGAAGGAGCCAGGACCCAAAGACCTAGCTGGCCTGAAGGGCCCCCAGGGGGGCCCCAAGCAGCCCCTCTCAATTTGGGTCTGGGGGCTTTCGTTGGGCCGGGAACCTGGGAGGTACCTGCAAGGTTGCAGTTCGCGGCCCGAGAAGCACTCTCCGTCCAACATGCCCAACTGCAGCAACAGCTCCCAAAGCGAAGGAGCCAGGACCCAAAGACCTAGCTGGCCTGAAGGGCCCACAGGGGGCCCCAAGCAGCCCCTCTCAATTTGGGTCTGGGGGCTTTCGTTGGGCCGGGAACCTGGGAGATTCCTGCAAGGTTGCAGTTCGCGGCCCGAGAAGCACTCTCCGGCCAACATGCCCAACTGCAGCAACAGCTCCCAAACCGAAGGAGCCAGGACCCAAAGACCTAGCTGGCCTGAAGGGCCCCCAGGGGGCTCCCAAGGAGCTCCTCTCCGTTTGGGTCTGGGGGCTTTCGTTGGGCCGGGAACCTGGGAGTTACCTGCAAGGTTGCAGTTCGCGGCCCGAGAAGCACTCTCCGGCCAACATGCCCAACTGCAGCAACAGCTCCCAAACCGAATGAGCCAGGACACAAAGACCTAGCTGGCTTGAAGGGCCCCCAGGGGGCCTCCAAGTAGCCCCTCTCAATTTGGGTCTGGGGGCTTTCGTTGGGCATGTATACCTGAGAGGTACCTGCAAGGTTGCAGTTCGCGGCCCGAGAAGCACTCTCTGGCCAACATGCCCAACTGCAGCAACAGCTCCCAAAGCGAAGGAGCCAGGACCCAAAGACCTAGCTGGCCTGAAGTGCCCCCAGGGGGTCCCCAAGCAGCCCCTCTCCATTTGGGTCTGGGGGCTTTCGTTGGGCCGGGAACCTGGGAGATTCCTGCAAGGTTGCAGTTCGCGGCCGGAGAAGCACTCTCCGGCCAACATGCCCAACTGCAGCAACAGCTCCCAAACCGAAGGAGCCAGGACCCAAAGACCTAGCTGGCCTGAAGGGCCCCCAGGGGGCCCCCAAGCAGCCCCTCTCCATTTGGGTCTGGGGGCTTTCGTTGAGCCGGGAACCTGGGAGAATCCTGCAAGGTTGCAGTTCGCGGCCCGAGAAGCACTCTCCGGCCAACATGCCCAACTGCAGCAACAGCTCCCAAAGCGAAGGAGCCAGGACCCAAAGACCTAGCTGGCCTGAAGGGCCCCCAGGGGGGCCCCAAGCAGCCCCTCTCAATTTGGGTCTGGGGGCTTTCGTTGGGCCGGGAACCTGGGAGGTACCTGCAAGGTTGCAGTTCGCGGCCCGAGAAGCACTCTCCGGCCAACATGCACAACTGCAGCAACAGCTCCCAAAGCGAAGGAGCCAGGACCCAAAGACCTAGCTGGCCTGAAGGGCTCCCAGGGGGGCCCCAAGCAGCCCCCCTCAATTTGGGTCTGGGGGCTTTCGTTGGGCCGGGAACCTGGGAGATTCCTGCAAGGTTGCAATTCGCGGCCCGAGAAGCACTCTCCGGCCAACATGCCCAACTGCAGCAACAGCTCCCAAAGCGAAGGAGCCAGGACCCAAAGACCTAGCTGGCCTGAAGGGCCCCCAGGGGGGCCCCCAAGCAGCCCCTCTCAATTTGGATCTGGGGGATTTCGTTGGGCCGGGAACCTGGGAGAATCCTGCAAGGTTGCAGTTCGCGGCCCGAGAAGCACTCTCCGGCCAACATGCCCAACTGCAGCAACAGCTCCCAAAGCGAAGGAGCCAGGACCCAAAGACCTAGCTGGCCTGAAGGGCCCCCAGGGGGCCCCCAAGCAGCCCCTCTTAATTTGGGTCTGGGGGCTTTCGTTGGGCCGGGAACCTGGGAGATTCCTGCAAGGTTGCAGTTCGCGGCCGGAGAAGCACTCTCCGGCCAACATGCCCAACTGCAGCAACAGCTCCCAAAGCGAAGGAGCCAGGACCCAAAGACCTAGCTGGCCTGAAGGGCCCCCAGGGGGCCCCCAAGCAGCCCCTCTCCATTTGGGTCTGGGGGCTTTCTTTAGGCTGAGAACCTGGGATATACCAGCAAGGTTGCAGTTCGCAGCCCGAGAAGCACTCTCCGCCCAACATGCCCAATATCCAGCAACAGCTCCCAAAGCGAAGGAGCCAGGACCCAAAGACCTAGCTGGCCTGAAGGGCCCCCAGGGGGCCCCCAAGCAGCCCCTCTCCATTTGGGTCTGGGGGCTTTCGTTGGGCATGGATACCTGAGAGGTACCTGCAAGGTTGCAGTTCGCGGCCCGAGAAGCACTCTCCGTCCAACATGCCCAACTGCAGCAACAGCTCCCAAACCGAAGGAGCCAGGACCCAAAGACCTAGCTGGCCTGAAGGGCCCCCAGGAGACCCCCAAGCAGCCCCTCTCCATTTGGGTCTGGGGGCTTTCGTTGGGCATGGATACCTGAGAGGTACCTGCAAGGTTGCAGTTCGCGGCCCGAGAAGCACTCTGGGTCCAACATGACCAATATCCAGCAACAGCTCCCAAAGCGAAGGAGCCAGGACCCAAAGACCTAGCTGGCCTGATGGGCCCCCAGGGGGCCCCCAAGCAGCCCCTCTCCATTTGGGTCTGGGGGCTTTCGTTGGGCATGGATACCTGAGATGTACCTGCAAGATTACAGTTCGCGGCCCGAGAAGCACTCTCCGGCCAACATGCCCAACTGCAGCAACAGCTCCCAAAGCGAAGGAGCCAGGACCCAAAGACCTAGCTGGCCTGAAGGGCCCCCAGGGGGCCCCCAAGCAGCCCCTCTTAATTTGGGTCTGGGGGCTTTCGTTGGGCCGGGAACCTGGGAGATTCCTGCAAGGTTGCAGTTCGCGGCCGGAGAAGCACTCTCCGGCCAACATGCCCAACTGCAGCAACAGCTCCCAAAGCGAAGGAGCCAGGACCCAAAGACCTAGCTGGCCTGAAGGGCCCCCAGGGGGCCCCCAAGCAGCCCCTCTCCATTTGGGTCTGGGGGCTTTCTTTAGGCTGAGAACCTGGGATATACCAGCAAGGTTGCAGTTCGCAGCCCGAGAAGCACTCTCCGCCCAACATGCCCAATATCCAGCAACAGCTCCCAAAGCGAAGGAGCCAGGACCCAAAGACCTAGCTGGCCTGAAGGGCCCCCAGGGGGCCCCCAAGCAGCCCCTCTCCATTTGGGTCTGGGGGCTTTCGTTGGGCATGGATACCTGAGAGGTACCTGCAAGGTTGCAGTTCGAGGCCCGAGAAGCACTCTCCGGCCAACATGCCCAACTGCAGCAACAGCTCCCAAACCGAAGGAGCCAGGACCCAAAGACCTAGCTGGCCTGAAGGGCCCCCAGGAGACCCCCAAGCAGCCCCTCTCCATTTGGGTCTGGGGGCTTTCGTTGGGCATGGATACCTGAGAGGTACCTGCAAGGTTGCAGTTCGCGGCCCGAGAAGCACTCTGGGTCCAACATGACCAATATCCAGCAACAGCTCCCAAAGCGAAGGAGCCAGGACCCAAAGACCTAGCTGGCCTGAAGGGCCCCCAGGGGGCCCCCAAGCAGCCCCTCTCCATTTGGGTCTGGGGGCTTTCGTTGGGCATGGATACCTGAGATGTACCTGCAAGATTACAGTTCGCGGCCCGAGAAGCACTCTCCGGCCAACATGCCCAACTGCAGCAACAGCTCCCAAAGCGAAGGAGCCAGGACCCAAAGACCTAGCTGGCCTGAAGGGCCCCCAGGGGGCCCCCAAGCAGCACCTCTCCATTTGGGTCTGGGGGCTTTCGTTGGGCCGGGAACCTGGGAGGTACCTGCAAGGTTGCAGTTTGCGGCCCGAGAAGCACTCTCCGGCCAACATGCCCAACTGCAGCAACAGCTCCCAAACCGAAGGAGCCAGGACCCAAAGACCTAGCTGGCCTGAAGGGACCCCAGGGGGGCCCCAAGCAGCCCCTCTCAATTTGGGTCTGGGGGCTTTCGTTGGGCCGGGAACCTGGGAGGTACCTGCAAGGTTGCAGTTCGCGGCCCGAGAAGCACTCTCCGGCCAACATGCACAACTGCAGCAACAGCTCCCAAAGCGAAGGAGCCAGGACCCAAAGACCTAGCTGGCCTGAAGGGCCCCCAGGGGGCCCCAAGCAGCCCCTCTCAATTTGGGTCTGGGGGCTTTCGTTGGGCCGGGAACCTGGGAGATTCCTGCAAGGTTGCAGTTCGCGGCCCGAGAAGCACTCTCCGGCCAACATGCCCAACTGCAGCAACAGCTCCCAAAGCGAAGGAGCCAGGACCCAAAGACCTAGCTGGCCTGAAGGGCCCCCAGGGGGGCCCCCAAGCAGCCCCTCTCAATTTGGATCTGGGGGCTTTCGTTGGGCCGGGAACCTGGGAGAATCCTGCAAGGTTGCAGTTCGCGGCCCGAGAAGCACTCTCCGGCCAACATGCCCAACTGCAGCAACAGCTCCCAAAGCGAAGGAGCCAGGACCCAAAGACCTAGCTGGCCTGAAGGGCCCCCAGGGGGCCCCCAAGCAGCCCCTCTTAATTTGGGTCTGGGGGCTTTCGTTGGGCCGGGAACCTGGGAGATTCCTGCAAGGTTGCAGTTCGCGGCCGGAGAAGCACTCTCCGGCCAACATGCCCAACTGCAGCAACAGCTCCCAAAGCGAAGGAGCCAGGACCCAAAGACCTAGCTGGCCTGAAGGGCCCCCAGGGGGCCCCCAAGCAGCCCCTCTCCATTTGGGTCTGGGGGCTTTCTTTAGGCTGAGAACCTGGGATATACTAGCAAGGTTGCAGTTCGCAGCCCGAGAAGCACTCTCCGCCCAACATGCCCAATATCCAGCAACAGCTCCCAAAGCGAAGGAGCCAGGACCCAAAGACCTAGCTGGCCTGAAGGGCCCCCAGGGGGCCCCCAAGCAGCCCCTCTCCATTTGGGTCTGGGGGCTTTCGTTGGGCATGGATACCTGAGAGGTACCTGCAAGGTTGCAGTTCGCGGCCCGAGAAGCACTCTCCGGCCAACATGCCCAACTGCAGCAACAGCTCCCAAACCGAAGAAGCCAGGACCCAAAGACCTAGCTGGCCTGAAGGGCCCCCAGTGGACCCCCAAGCAGCCCCTCTCCATTTGGGTCTGGGGGCTTTCGTTGGGCATGGATACCTGAGAGGTACCTGCAAGGTTGCAGTTCGCGGCCCGAGAAGCACTCTGGGTCCAACATGACCAATATCCAGCAACAGCTCCCAAAGCGAAGGAGCCAGGACCCAAAGACCTAGCTGGCCTGAAGGGCCCCCAGGGGGCCCCCAAGCAGCCCCTCTCCATTTGGGTCTGGGGGCTTTCGTTGGGCATGGATACCTGAGATGTACCTGCAAGATTACAGTTCGCGGCCCGAGAAGCACTCTCCGGCCAACATGCCCAACTGCAGCAACAGCTCCCAAAGCGAAGGAGCCAGGACCCAACGACCTAGCTGGCCTGAAGGGCCCCCAGGGGGCCCCCAAGCAGCACCTCTCCATTTGGGTCTGGGGGCTTTCGTTGGGCCGGGAACCTGGGAGATTCCTGCAAGGTTGCAGTTCGCGGCCCGAGAAGCACTCTCCGGCCAACATGCCCAACTGCAGCAACAGCTCCCAAACCGAAGGAGCCAGGACCCAAAGACCTAGCTGGCCTGAAGGGCCCCCAGGGGGCCCCCAAGCAGCCCCTCTCCATTTGGGTCTGGGGGCTTTCGTTGGGCCGGGAACCTGGGAGGTACCTGCAAGGTTGCAGTTCGCGGCCCGAGAAGCACTCTCCGGCCAACATGCCCAACTGCAGCAACAGCTCCCAAACCGAAGGAGCCAGGACCCAAAGACCTAGCTGGCCTGAAGGGCCCCCAGGGGGCCCCCAAGCAGCACCTCTCCATTTGGGTCTGGGGGCTTTCGTTGGGCCGGGAACCTGGGAGGTACCTGCAAGGTTGCAGTTTGCGGCCCGAGAAGCACTCTCCGGCCAACATGCGCAACTGCAGCAACAGCTCCCAAAGCGAAGGAGCCAGGACCCAAAGACCTAGCTGGCCTGAAGGGCCCCCAGGGGGCCCCAAGCAGCCCCTCTCAATTTGGGTCTGGGGGCTTTCGTTGGGCCGGGAACCTGGGAGATTCCTGCAAGGTTGCAGTTCGCGGCCCGAGAAGCACTCTCCGGCCAACATGCCCAACTGCAGCAACAGCTCCCAAAGCGAAGGAGCCAGGACCCAAAGACCTAGCTGGCCTGAAGGGCCCCTAGGGGGGCCCCCAAGCAGCCCCTCTCAATTTGGATCTGGGGGCTTTCGTTGGGCCGGGAACCTGGGAGAATCCTGTAAGGTTGCAGTTCGCGGCCCGAGAAGCACTCTCCGGCCAACATGCCCAACTGCAGCAACAGCTCCCAAAGCGAAGGAGCCAGGACCCAAAGACCTAGCTGGCCTGAAGGGCCCCCAGGGGGCCCCCAAGCAGCCCCTCTTAATTTGGGTCTGGGGGCTTTCGTTGGGCCGGGAACCTGGGAGATTCCTGCAAGGTTGCAGTTCGCGGCCGGAGAAGCACTCTCCGGCCAACATGCCCAACTGCAGCAACAGCTCCCAAAGCGAAGGAGCCAGGACCCAAAGACCTAGCTGGCCTGAAGGGCCCCCAGGGGGCACCCAAGCAGCCCCTCTCCATTTGGGTCTGGGGGCTTTCTTTAGGCTGAGAACCTGGGATATACCAGCAAGGTTGCAGTTCGTAGCCCGAGAAGCACTCTCCGCCCAACATGCCCAATATCCAGCAACAGCTCCCAAAGCGAAGGAGCCAGGACCCAAAGACCTAGCTGGCCTGAAGGGCCCCCAGGGGGCCCCCAAGCAGCCCCTCTCCATTTGGGTCTGGGGGCTTTCGTTGGGCATGGATACCTGAGAGGTACCTGCAAGGTTGCAGTTCGCGGCCCGAGAAGCACTCTCCGGCCAACATGCCCAACTGCAGCAACAGCTCCCAAACCGAAGGAGCCAGGACCCAAAGACCTAGCTGGCCTGAAGGGCCCCCAGTGGACCCCCAAGCAGCCCCTCTCCATTTGGGTCTGGGGGCTTTCGTTGGGCATGGATACCTGAGAGGTACCTGCAAGGTTGCAGTTCGCGGCCCGAGAAGCACTCTGGGTCCAACATGACCAATATCCAGCAACAGCTCCCAAAGCGAAGGAGCCAGGACCCAAAGACCTAGCTGGCCTGAAGGGCCCCCAGGGGGCCCCCAAGCAGCCCCTCTCCATTTGGGTCTGGGGGCTTTCGTTGGGCATGGATACCTGAGATGTACCTGCAAGATTACAGTTCGCGGCCCGAGAAGCACTCTCCGGCCAACATGCCCAACTGCAGCAACAGCTCCCAAAGCGAAGGAGCCAGGACCCAAAGACCTAGCTGGCCTGAAGGGCCCCCAGGGGGCCCCCAAGCAGCACCTCTCCATTTGGGTCTGGGGGCTTTCGTTGGGCCGGGAACCTTGGAGATTCCTGCAAGGTTGCAGTTCGCGGCCCGAGAAGCACTCTCCGGCCAACATGCCCAACTGCAGCAACAGCTCCCAAACCGAAGGAGCCAGGACCCAAAGACCTAGCTGGCCTGAAGGGCCCCCAGGGGGCCCCCAAGCAGCCCCTCTCCATTTGGGTCTGGGGGCTTTCGTTGGGCCGGGAACCTGGGAGGTACCTGCAAGGTTGCAGTTCGCGGCCCGAGAAGCACTCTCCGGCCAACATGCCCAACTGCAGCAACAGCTCCCAAACCGAAGGAGCCAGGACCCAAAGACCTAGCTGGCCTGAAGGGCCCCCAGGGGGGCCCCAAGCAGCCCCTCTCAATTTGGGTCTGGGGGCTTTCGTTGGGCCGCGAACCTGGGAGAATCCTGCAAGGTTGCAGTTCGCGGCCCGAGAAGCACTCTCCGGCCAACATGCCCAACTGCAGCAACAGCTCCCAAAGCGAAGGAGCCAGGACCCAAAGACCTAGCTGGCCTGAAGGGCCCCCAGGGGGCCCCCAAGCAGCACCTCTCCATTTGGGTCTGGGGGCTTTCGTTGGGCCGGGAACCTGGGAGAATCCTGCAAGGTTGCAGTTCGCAGCCCGAGAAGCACTCTCCGCCCAACATGCCCAATATCCAGCAACAGCTCCCAAAGCGAAGGAGCCAGGACCCAAAGACCTAGCTGGCCTGAAGGGCCCCCAGGGGGCCCCCAAGCAGCCCCTCTCCATTTGGGTCTGGGGGCTTTCGTTGGGCATGGATACCTGAGAGGTACCTGCAAGGTTGCAGTTCGCGGCCCGAGAAGCACTCTCCGGCCAACATGCCCAACTGCAGCAACAGCTCCCAAACCGAAGGAGCCAGGACCCAAAGACCTAGCTGGCCTGAAGGGCCCCCAGTGGACCCCCAATCAGCCCCTCTCCATTTGGGTCTGGGGGCTTTCGTTGGGCATGGATACCTGAGAGGTACCTGCAAGGTTGCAGTTCGCGGCCCGAGAAGCACTCTGGGTCCAACATGACCAATATCCAGCAACAGCTCCCAAAGCGAAGGAGCCAGGACCCAAAGACCTAGCTGGCCTGAAGGGCCCCCAGGGGGCCCCCAAGCAGCCCCTCTCCATTTGGGTCTGGGGGCTTTCGTTGGGCATGGATACCTGAGATGTACCTGCAAGATTACAGTTCGCGGCCCGAGAAGCACTCTCCGGCCAACATGCCCAACTGCAGCAACAGCTCCCAAACCGAAGGAGCCAGGACCCAAAGACCTAGCTGGCCTGAAGGGCCCCCAGGGGGGCCCCAAGCAGCCCCTCTCCATTTGGGTCTGGGGGCTTTCGTTGGGCCGGGAACCTGGGAGATTCCTGCAAGGTTGCAGTTCGCGGCCGGAGAAGCACTCTCCGGCCAACATGCACAACTGCAGCAACAGCTCCCAAAGCGAAGGAGCCAGGACCCAAAGACCTAGCTGGCCTGAAGGGCCCCCAGGGGGCCCCCAAGCAGCCCCTCTCCATTTGGGTCTGGGGGCTTTCTTTAGGCTGAGAACCTGGGATATACCAGCAAGGTTGCAGTTCGCAGCCCGAGAAGCACTCTCCGCCCAACATGCCCAATATCCAGCAACAGCTCTCAAAGCGAAGGAGCCAGGACCCAAAGACCTAGCTGGCCTGAAGGGCCCCCAGGGCGGCCCCCAAGCAGCCCCTCTCCATTTGGGTCTGGGGGCTTTCGTTGGGCCGCGAACCTGGGAGAATCATGTAAGGTTGCAGTTCGCGGCCCGAGAAGCACTCTCCGGCCAACATGCCCAACTGCAGCAACAGCTCCCAAAGCGAAGGAGCCAGGACCCAAAGACCTAGCTGGCCTGAAGGGCCCCCAGGGGGCCCCCAAGCAGCACCTCTCCATTTGGGTCTGGGGGCTTTCGTTGGGCCGGGAACCTGGGAGATTCCTGCAAGGTTGCAGTTCGCGGCCCGAGAAGCACTCTCCGGCCAACATGCCCAACTGCAGCAACAGCTCCCAAAGCGAAGGAGCCAGGACCCAAAGACCTAGCTGGCTTGAAGGGCCCCCAGGGGGGCCCCAAGCAGCCCCTCTCCATTTGGGTCTGGGGGCTTTCGTTGGGCCGGGAACCTGGGAGGTACCTGCAAGGTTGCAGTTCGCGGCCCGAGAAGCACTCTCCGGCCAACATGCCCAACTGCAGCAACAGCTCCCAAACCGAAGGAGCCAGGACCCAAAGACCTAGCTGGCCTGAAGGGCCCCCAGGGGGGCCCCAAGCAGCCCCTCTCAATTTGGGTCTGGGGGTTTTCGTTGGGCCGGGAACCTGGGAGAATCCTGCAAGGTTGCAGTTCGCGGCCCGAGAAGCACTCTCCGGCCAACATGCCCAACTGCAGCAACAGCTCCCAAAGCGAAGGAGCCAGGACCCAAAGACCTAGCTGGCCTGAAGGGCCCCCAGGGGGCCCCCAAGCAGCACCTCTCCATTTGGGTCTGGGGGCTTTCGTTGGGCCGGGAACCTGGGAGAATCCTGCAAGGTTGCAGTTCGCGGCCCGAGAAGCACTCTCCGGCCAACATGCCCAACTGCAGCAACAGCTCCCAAAGCGAAGGAGCCAGGACCCAAAGACCTAGCTGGCCTGAAGGGCCCCCAGGGGGCCCCCAAGCAGCCCCTCTCCATTTGGGTCTGGGGGCTTTCTTTAGGCTGAGAACCTGGGATATACCAGCAAGGTTGCAGTTCGCAGCCCGAGAAGCACTCTCCGCCCAACATGCCCAATATCCAGCAACAGCTCTCAAAGCGAAGGAGCCAGGACCCAAAGACCTAGCTGGCCTGAAGGGCCCCCAGGGCGGCCCCCAAGCAGCCCCTCTCCATTTGGGTCTGGGGGCTTTCGTTGGGCCGCGAACCTGGGAGAATCATGTAAGGTTGCAGTTCGCGGCCCGAGAAGCACTCTCCGGCCAACATGCCCAACTGCAGCAACAGCTCCCAAAGCGAAGGAGCCAGGACCCAAAGACCTAGCTGGCCTGAAGGGCCCCCAGGGGGCCCCCAAGCAGCACCTCTCCATTTGGGTCTGGGGGCTTTCGTTGGGCCGGGAACCTGGGAGATTCCTGCAAGGTTGCAGTTCGCGGCCCGAGAAGCACTCTCCGGCCAACATGCCCAACTGCAGCAACAGCTCCCAAAGCGAAGGAGCCAGGACCCAAAGACCTAGCTGGCCTGAAGGGCCCCCAGGGGGGCCCCAAGCAGCCCCTCTCCATTTGGGTCTGGGGGCTTTCGTTGGGCCGGGAACCTGGGAGGTACCTGCAAGGTTGCAGTTCGCGGCCCGAGAAGCACTCTCCGGCCAACATGCCCAACTGCAGCAACAGCTCCCAAACCGAAGGAGCCAGGACCCAAAGACCTAGCTGGCCTGAAGGGCCCCCAGGGGGGCCCCAAGCAGCCCCTCTCAATTTGGGTCTGGGGGCTTTCGTTGGGCCGGGAACCTGGGAGAATCCTGCAAGGTTGCAGTTCGCGGCCCGAGAAGCACTCTCCGGCCAACATGCCCAACTGCAGCAACAGCTCCCAAACCGAAGGAGCCAGGACCCAAAGACCTAGCTGGCCTGAAGGGCCCCCAGGGGGCCCCCAAGCAGCACCTCTCCATTTGGGTCTGGGGGCTTTCGTTGGGCCGGGAACCTGGGAGATTCCTGCAAGGTTGCAGTTCGCGGCCCGAGAAGCACTCTCCGGCCAACATGCCCAACTGCAGCAACAGCTCCCAAAGCGAAGGAGCCAGGACCCAAAGACCTAGCTGGCCTGAAGGGCCCCCAGGGGGGCCCCAAGCAGCCCCTCTCCATTTGGGTCTGGGGGCTTTCGTTGGGCCGGGAACCTGGGAGGTACCTGCAAGGTTGCAGTTCGCGGCCCGAGAAGCACTCTCCGGCCAACATGCCCAACTGCAGCAACAGCTCCCAAACCGAAGGAGCCAGGACCCAAAGACCTAGCTGGCCTGAAGGGCCCCCAGGGGGGCCCCAAGCAGCCCCTCTCAATTTGGGTCTGGGGGCTTTCGTTGGGCCGGGAACCTGGGAGAATCCTGCAAGGTTGCAGTTCGCGGCCCGAGAAGCACTCTCCGGCCAACATGCCCAACTGCAGCAACAGCTCCCAAAGCGAAGGAGCCAGGACCCAAAGACCTAGCTGGCCTGAAGGGCCCCCAGGGGGCCCCCAAGCAGCACCTCTCCATTTGGGTCTGGGGGCTTTCGTTGGGCCGGGAACCTGGGAGGTACCTGCAAGGTTGCAGTTCGCAGCCCGAGAAGCACTCTCCGCCCAACATGCCCAATATCCAGCAACAGCTCCCAAAGCGAAGGAGCCAGGACCCAAAGACCTAGCTGGCCTGAAGGGCCCCCAGGGGGCCCCCAAGCAGCCCCTCTCCATTTGGGTCTGGGGGCTTTCGTTGGGCATGGATACCTGAGAGGTACCTGCAAGGTTGCAGTTCGCGGCCCGAGAAGCACTCTCCGGCCAACATGCCCAACTGCAGCAACAGCTCCCAAACCGAAGGAGCCAGGACCCAAAGACCTAGCTGGCCTGAAGGGCCCCCAGTGGACCCCCAAGCAGCCCCTCTCCATTTGGGTCTGGGGGCTTTCGTTGGGCATGGATACCTGAGAGGTACCTGCAAGGTTGCAGTTCGCGGCCCGAGAAGCACTCTGGGTCCAACATGACCAATATCCAGCAACAGCTCCCAAAGCGAAGGAGCCAGGACACAAAGACCTAGCTGGCCTGAAGGGCCCCCAGGGGGCCCCCAAGCAGCCCCTCTCCATTTGGGTCTGGGGGCTTTCGTTGGGCATGGATACCTGAGATGTACCTGCAAGATTACAGTTCGCGGCCCGAGAAGCACTCTCCGGCCAACATGCCCAACTGCAGCAACAGCTCCCAAACCGAAGGAGCCAGGACCCAAAGACCTAGCTGGCCTGAAGGGCCCCCAGGGGGGCCCCAAGCAGCCCCTCTCCATTTGGGTCTGGGGGCTTTCGTTGGGCCGGGAACCTGGGAGATTCCTGCAAGGTTGCAGTTCGCGGCCGGAGAAGCACTCTCCGGCCAACATGCACAACTGCAGCAACAGCTCCCAAAGCGAAGGAGCCAGGACCCAAAGACCTAGCTGGCCTGAAGGGCCCCCAGGGGGCCCCCAAGCAGCCCCTCTCCATTTGGGTCTGGGGGCTTTCTTTAGGCTGAGAACCTGGGATATACCAGCAAGGTTGCAGTTCGCAGCCCGAGAAGCACTCTCCGCCCAACATGCCCAATATCCAGCAACAGCTCTCAAAGCGAAGGAGCCAGGACCCAAAGACCTAGCTGGCCTGAAGGGCCCCCAGGACGGCCCCCAAGCAGCCCCTCTCCATTTGGGTCTGGGGGCTTTCGTTGGGCCGCGAACCTGGGAGAATCATGCAAGGTTGCAGTTCGCGGCCCGAGAAGCACTCTCCGGCCAACATGCCCAACTGCAGCAACAGCTCCCAAAGCGAAGGAGCCAGGACCCAAAGACCTAGCTGGCCTGAAGGGCCCCCAGGGGGCCCCCAAGCAGCACCTCTCCATTTGGGTCTGGGGGCTTTCGTTGGGCCGGGAACCTGGGAGATTCCTGCAAGGTTGCAGTTCGCGGCCCGAGAAGCACTCTCCGGCCAACATGCCCAACTGCAGCAACAGCTCCCAAAGCGAAGGAGCCAGGACCCAAAGACCTAGCTGGCCTGAAGGGCCCCCAGGGGGGCCCCAAGCAGCCCCTCTCCATTTGGGTCTGGGGGCTTTCGTTGGGCCGGGAACCTGGGAGGTACCTGCAAGGTTGCAGTTCGCGGCCCGAGAAGCACTCTCCGCCCAACATGCCCAACTGCAGCAACAGCTCCCAAAGCGAAGGAGCCAGGACCCAAAGACCTAGCTGGCCTGAAGGGACCCCAGGGGGCCCCCAAGCAGCCCCTCTCCATTTGGGTCTGGGGGCTTCTGTTGGGCCGGGAACCTGGGAGATTCCTGCAAGGTTGCAGTTCGCGGCCCGAGAAGCACTCTCCGGCCAACATGCCCAACTGCAGCAACAGCTCCCAAACCGAATGAGCCAGGACACAAAGACCTAGCTGGCTTGAAGGGCCCCCAGGGGGCCTCCAAGTAGCCCCTCTCAATTTGGGTCTGGGGGCTTTCGTTGAGCATGTATACCTGAGAGGTACCTGCAAGGTTGCAGTTCGCGGCCCGAGAAGCACTCTCCGGCCAACATGCCCAACTGCAGCAACAGCTCCCAAAGCGAAGGAGCCAGGACCCAAAGACCTAGCTGGCCTGAAGTGCCCCCAGGGGGCCCCCAAGCAGCCCCTCTCAATTTGGGTCTGGGGGCTTTCGTTGGGCCGGGAACCTGGGAGATTCCTGCAAGGTTGCAGTTCGCGGCCCGAGAAGCACTCTCCGGCCAACATGCCCAACTGCAGCAACAGCTCCCAAAGCGAAGGAGCCAGGACCCAAAGACCTAGCTGGCCTGAAGGGCCCCCAGGGGGCCCCCAAGCAGCCCCTCTCCATTTGGGTCTGGGGGCTTTCGTTGGGCCGGGAACCTGGGAGATTCCTGCAAGGTTGCAGTTCGCGGCCCGAGAAGCACTCTCCGGCCAACATGCCCAACTGCAGCAACAGCTCCCAAAGCGAAGGAGCCAGGACCCAAAGACCTAGCTGGCCTGAAGGGCCCCCAGGGGTGCCCCAAGCAGCCCCTCTCAATTTGGGTCTGGGGGCTTTCGTTGGGCCGGGAACCTGGGAGAATCCTGCAAGGTTGCAGTTCGCGGCCCGAGAAGCACTCTCCGGCCAACATGCCCAACTGCAGCAACAGCTCCCAAAGCGAAGGAGCCAGGACCCAAAGACCTAGCTGGCCTGAAGGGCCCCCAGGGGGCCCCCAAGCAGCCCCTCTCAATTTGGGTCTGGGGGCTTTCGTTGGGCCGGGAACCTGGGAGAATCCTGCAAGGTTGCAGTTCGCGGCCGGAGAAGCACTCTCCGGCCAACATGCCCAACTGCAGCAAAGCTCCCAAAGCGAAGGAGCCAGGACCCAAAGACCTAGCTGGCCTGAAGGGCCCCCAGGGGGCCCCCAAGCAGCCCCTCTCCATTTGGGTCTGGGGGCTTTCGTTGGGCATGGATACCTGAGATGTACCTGCAAGATTACAGTTCGCGGCCCGAGAAGCACTCTCCGGCCAACATGCCCAACTGCAGCAACAGCTCCCAAAGCGAAGGAGCCAGGACCCAAAGACCTAGCTGGCCTGAAGGGCCCCCAGGGGGCCCCCAAGCAGCACCTCTCCATTTGGGTCTGGGGGCTTTCGTTGGGCCGGGAACCTGGGAGGTACCTGCAAGGTTGCAGTTTGCGGCCCGAGAAGCACTCTCCGGCCAACATGCCCAACTGCAGCAACAGCTCCCAAAGCGAAGGAGCCAGGACCCAAAGACCTAGCTGGCCTGAAGGGCCCCCAGGGGGGCCCCCAAGCAGCCCCTCTCAATTTGGATCTGGGGGCTTTCGTTGGGCCGGGAACCTGGGAGAATCCTGCAAGGTTGCAGTTCGCGGCCCGAGAAGCACTCTCCGGCCAACATGCCCAACTGCAGCAACAGCTCCCAAAGCGAAGGAGCCAGGACCCAAAGACCTAGCTGGCCTGAAGGGCCCCCAGGGGGCCCCCAAGCAGCCCCTCTTAATTTGGGTCTGGGGGCTTTCGTTGGGCCGGGAACCTGGGAGATTCCTGCAAGGTTGCAGTTCGCGGCCCGAGAAGCACTCTCCGGCCAACATGCCCAACTGCAGCAACAGCTCCCAAAGCGAAGGAGCCAGGACCCAAAGACCTAGCTGGCCTGAAGGGCCCCCAGGGGGCCCCCAAGCAGCCCCTCTCCATTTGGGTCTGGGGGCTTTCTTTAGGCTGAGAACCTGGGATATACCAGCAAGGTTGCAGTTCGCAGCCCGAGAAGCACTCTCCGCCCAACATGCCCAATATCCAGCAACAGCTCCCAAAGCGAAGGAGCCAGGACCCAAAGACCTAGCTGGCCTGAAGGGCCCCCAGGGGGCCCCCAAGCAGCCCCTCTCCATTTGGGTCTGGGGGCTTTCGTTGGGCATGGATACCTGAGAGGTACCTGCAAGGTTGCAGTTCGCGGCCCGAGAAGCACTCTCCGGCCAACATGCCCAACTGCAGCAACAGCTCCCAAACCGAAGGAGCCAGGACCCAAAGACCTAGCTGGCCTGAAGGGCCCCCAGTGGACCCCCAAGCAGCCCCTCTCCATTTGGGTCTGGGGGCTTTCGTTGGGCATGGATACCTGAGAGGTACCTGCAAGGTTGCAGTTCGCGGCCCGAGAAGCACTCTGGGTCCAACATGACCAATATCCAGCAACAGCTCCCAAAGCGAAGGAGCCAGGACCCAAAGACCTAGCTGGCCTGAAGGGCCCCCAGGGGGCCCCCAAGCAGCCCCTCTCCATTTGGGTCTGGGGGCTTTCGTTGGGCATGGATACCTGAGATGTACCTGCAAGATTACAGTTCGCGGCCCGAGAAGCACTCTCCGGCCAACATGCCCAACTGCAGCAACAGCTCCCAAAGCGAAGGAGCCAGGACCCAACGACCTAGCTGGCCTGAAGGGCCCCCAGGGGGCCCCCAAGCAGCACCTCTCCATTTGGGTCTGGGGGCTTTCGTTGGGCCGGGAACCTGGGAGATTCCTGCAAGGTTGCAGTTCGCGGCCCGAGAAGCACTCTCCGGCCAACATGCCCAACTGCAGCAACAGCTCCCAAACCGAAGGAGCCAGGACCCAAAGACCTAGCTGGCCTGAAGGGCCCCCAGGGGGCCCCCAAGCAGCCCCTCTCCATTTGGGTCTGGGGGCTTTCGTTGGGCCGGGAACCTGGGAGGTACCTGCAAGGTTGCAGTTCGCGGCCCGAGAAGCACTCTCCGGCCAACATGCCCAACTGCAGCAACAGCTCCCAAACCGAAGGAGCCAGGACCCAAAGACCTAGCTGGCCTGAAGGGCCCCCAGGGGGGCCCCAAGCAGCCCCTCTCAATTTGGGTCTGGGGGCTTTCGTTGGGCCGGGAACCTGGGAGAATCCTGCAAGGCTGCAGTTCGCGGCCCGAGAAGCACTCTCCGGCCAACATGCCCAACTGCAGCAACAGCTCCCAAAGCGAAGGAGCCAGGACCCAAAGACCTAGCTGGCCTGAAGGGCCCCCAGGGGGCCCCCAAGCAGCACCTCTCCATTTGGGTCTGGGGGCTTTCGTTGGGCCGGGAACCTGGGAGAATCCTGCAAGGTTGCAGTTCGCAGCCCGAGAAGCACTCTCCGCCCAACATGCCCAATATCCAGCAACAGCTCCCAAAGCGAAGGAGCCAGGACCCAAAGACCTAGCTGGCCTGAAGGGCCCCCAGGGGGCCCCCAAGCAGCCCCTCTCCATTTGGGTCTGGGGGCTTTCGTTGGGCATGGATACCTGAGATGTACCTGCAAGATTACAGTTCGCGGCCCGAGAAGCACTCTCCGGCCAACATGCCCAACTGCAGCAACAGCTCCCAAAGCGAAGGAGCCAGGACCCAAAGACCTAGCTGGCCTGAAGGGCCCCCAGGGGGCCCCCAAGCAGCACCTCTCCATTTGGGTCTGGGGGCTTTCGTTGGGTCGGGAACCTAGGAGGTACCTGCAAGGTTGCAGTTTGCGGCCCGAGAAGCACTCTCCGGCCAACATGCCCAACTGCAGCAACAGCTCCCAAACCGAAGGAGCCAGGACCCAAAGACCTAGCTGGCCTGAAGGGCCCCCAGGGGGGCCCCAAGCAGCCCCTCTCAATTTGGGTCTGGGGGCTTTCGTTGGGCCGGGAACCTGGGAGGTACCTGCAAGGTTGCAGTTCGCGGCCCGAGAAGCACTCTCCGGCCAACATGCGCAACTGCAGCAACAGCTCCCAAAGCGAAGGAGCCAGGACCCAAAGACCTAGCTGGCCTGAAGGGCCCCCAGGGGGCCCCAAGCAGCCCCTCTCAATTTGGGTCTGGGGGCTTTCGTTGGGCATGGAACCTGGGAGATTCCTGCAAGGTTGCAGTTCGCGGCCCGAGAAGCACTCTCCGGCCAACATGCCCAACTGCAGCAACAGCTCCCAAAGCGAAGGAGCCAGGACCCAAAGACCTAGCTGGCCTGAAGGGCCCCTAGGGGGGCCCCCAAGCAGCCCCTCTCAATTTGGATCTGGGGGCTTTCGTTGGGCCGGGAACCTGGGAGAATCCTGCAAGGTTGCAGTTCGCGGCCGGAGAAGCACTCTCCGGCCAACATGCCCAACTGCAGCAACAGCTCCCAAAGCGAAGGAGCCAGGACCCAAAGACCTAGCTGGCCTGAAGGGCCCCCAGGGGGCCCCCAAGCAGCCCCTCTCCATTTGGGTCTGGGGGCTTTCTTTAGGCTGAGAACCTGGGATATACCAGCAAGGTTGCAGTTCGCAGCCCGAGAAGCACTCTCCGCCCAACATGCCCAATATCCAGCAACAGCTCCCAAAGCGAAGGAGCCAGGACCCAAAGACCTAGCTGGCCTGAAGGGCCCCCAGGGGGCCCCCAAGCAGCCCCTCTCCATTTGGGTCTGGGGGCTTTCGTTGGGCATGGATACCTGAGAGGTACCTGCAAGGTTGCAGTTCGCGGCCCGAGAAGCACTCTCCGGCCAACATGCCCAACTGCAGCAACAGCTCCCAAACCGAAGGAGCCAGGACCCAAAGACCTAGCTGGCCTGAAGGGCCCCCAGGGGACCCCCAAGCAGCCCCTCTCCATTTGGGTCTGGGGGCTTTCGTTGGGCATGGATACCTGAGAGGTACCTGCAAGGTTGCAGTTCGCGGCCCGAGAAGCACTCTGGGTCCAACATGACCAATATCCAGCAACAGCTCCCAAAGCGAAGGAGCCAGGACCCAAAGACCTAGCTGGCCTGAAGGGCCCCCAGGGGGCCCCCAAGCAGCCCCTCTCCATTTGGGTCTGGGGGCTTTCGTTGGGCATGGATACCTGAGATGTACCTGCAAGATTACAGTTCGCGGCACGAGAAGCACTCTCCGGCCAACATGCCCAACTGCAGCAACAGCTCCCAAAGCGAAGGAGCCAGGACCCAAAGACCTAGCTGGCCTGAAGGGCCCCCAGGGGGCCCCCAAGCAGCACCTCTCCATTTGGGTCTGGGGGCTTTCGTTGGGCCGGGAACCTTGGAGATTCCTGCAAGGTTGCAGTTCGCGGCCCGAGAAGCACTCTCCGGCCAACATGCCCAACTGCAGCAACAGCTCCCAAACCGAAGGAGCCAGGACCCAAAGACCTAGCTGGCCTGAAGGGCCCCCAGGGGGCCCCCAAGCAGCCCCTCTCCATTTGGGTCTGGGGGCTTTCGTTGGGCCGGGTACCTGGGAGGTACCTGCAAGGTTGCAGTTCGCGGCCCGAGAAGCACTCTCCGGCCAACATGCCCAACTGCAGCAACAGCTCCCAAACCGAAGGAGCCAGGACCCAAAGACCTAGCTGGCCTGAAGGGCCCCCAGGGGGGCCCCAAGCAGCCCCTCTCAATTTGGGTCTGGGGGCTTTCGTTGGGCCGGGAACCTGGGAGAATCCTGCAAGGCTGCAGTTCGCGGCCCGAGAAGCACTCTCCGGCCAACATGCCCAACTGCAGCAACAGCTCCCAAAGCGAAGGAGCCAGGACCCAAAGACCTAGCTGGCCTGAAGGGCCCCCAGGGGGCCCCCAAGCAGCACCTCTCCATTTGGGTCTGGGGGCTTTCGTTGGGCCGGGAACCTGGGAGAATCCTGCAAGGTTGCAGTTCGCAGCCCGAGAAGCACTCTCCGCCCAACATGCCCAATATCCAGCAACAGCTCCCAAAGCGAAGGAGCCAGGACCCAAAGACCTAGCTGGCCTGAAGGGCCCCCAGGGGGCCCCCAAGCAGCCCCTCTCCATTTGGGTCTGGGGGCTTTCGTTGGGCATGGATACCTGAGATGTACCTGCAAGATTACAGTTCGCGGCCCGAGAAGCACTCTCCGGCCAACATGCCCAACTGCAGCAACAGCTCCCAAAGCGAAGGAGCCAGGACCCAAAGACCTAGCTGGCCTGAAGGGCCCCCAGGGGGCCCCCAAGCAGCACCTCTCCATTTGGGTCTGGGGGCTTTCGTTGGGCCGGGAACCTGGGAGGTACCTGCAAGGTTGCAGTTTGCGGCCCGAGAAGCACTCTCCGGCCAACATGCCCAACTGCAGCAACAGCTCCCAAACCGAAGGAGCCAGGACCCAAAGACCTAGCTGGCCTGAAGGGCCCCCAGGGGGCCCCCAAGCAGCACCTCTCCATTTGGGTCTGGGGGCTTTCGTTGGGCCGGGAACCTGGGAGAATCCTGCAAGGTTGCAGTTCGCAGCCCGAGAAGCACTCTCCGCCCAACATGCCCAATATCCAGCAACAGCTCCCAAAGCGAAGGAGCCAGGACCCAAAGACCTAGCTGGCCTGAAGGGCCCCCAGGGGGCCCCCAAGCAGCCCCTCTCCATTTGGGTCTGGGGGCTTTCGTTGGGCATGGATACCTGAGATGTACCTGCAAGATTACAGTTCGCGGCCCGAGAAGCACTCTCCGGCCAACATGCCCAACTGCAGCAACAGCTCCCAAAGCGAAGGAGCCAGGACCCAAAGACCTAGCTGGCCTGAAGGGCCCCCAGGGGGCCCCCAAGCAGCACCTCTCCATTTGGGTCTGGGGGCTTTCGTTGGGCCGGGAACCTGGGAGGTACCTGCAAGGTTGCAGTTTGCGGCCCGAGAAGCACTCTCCGGCCAACATGCCCAACTGCAGCAACAGCTCCCAAACCGAAGGAGCCAGGACCCAAAGACCTAGCTGGCCTGAAGGGCCCCCAGGGGGGCCCCAAGCAGCCCCTCTCAATTTGGGTCTGGGGGCTTTCGTTGGGCCGGGAACCTGGGAGGTACCTGCAAGGTTGCAGTTCGCGGCCCGAGAAGCACTCTCCGGCCAACATGCCCAACTGCAGCAACAGCTCCCAAAGCGAAGGAGCCAGGACCCAAAGACCTAGCTGGCCTGAAGGGCCCCCAGGGGGCCCCAAGCAGCCCCTCTCAATTTGGGTCTGGGGGCTTTCGTTGGGCATGGAACCTGGGAGATTCCTGCAAGGTTGCAGTTCGCGGCCCGAGAAGCACTCTCCGGCCAACATGCCCAACTGCAGCAACAGCTCCCAAAGCGAAGGAGCCAGGACCCAAAGACCTAGCTGGCCTGAAGGGCCCCTAGGGGGGCCCCCAAGCAGCCCCTCTCAATTTGGATCTGGGGGCTTTCGTTGGGCCGGGAACCTGGGAGAATCCTGCAAGGTTGCAGTTCGCGGCCGGAGAAGCACTCTCCGGCCAACATGCCCAACTGCAGCAACAGCTCCCAAAGCGAAGGAGCCAGGACCCAAAGACCTAGCTGGCCTGAAGGGCCCCCAGGGGGCCCCCAAGCAGCCCCTCTCCATTTGGGTCTGGGGGCTTTCTTTAGGCTGAGAACCTGGGATATACCAGCAAGGTTGCAGTTCGCAGCCCGAGAAGCACTCTCCGCCCAACATGCCCAATATCCAGCAACAGCTCCCAAAGCGAAGGAGCCAGGACCCAAAGACCTAGCTGGCCTGAAGGGCCCCCAGGGGGCCCCCAAGCAGCCCCTCTCCATTTGGGTCTGGGGGCTTTCGTTGGGCATGGATACCTGAGAGGTACCTGCAAGGTTGCAGTTCGCGGCCCGAGAAGCACTCTCCGGCCAACATGCCCAACTGCAGCAACAGCTCCCAAACCGAAGGAGCCAGGACCCAAAGACCTAGCTGGCCTGAAGGGCCCCCAGGGGACCCCCAAGCAGCCCCTCTCCATTTGGGTCTGGGGGCTTTCGTTGGGCATGGATACCTGAGAGGTACCTGCAAGGTTGCAGTTCGCGGCCCGAGAAGCACTCTGGGTCCAACATGACCAATATCCAGCAACAGCTCCCAAAGCGAAGGAGCCAGGACCCAAAGACCTAGCTGGCCTGAAGGGCCCCCAGGGGGCCCCCAAGCAGCCCCTCTCCATTTGGGTCTGGGGGCTTTCGTTGGGCATGGATACCTGAGATGTACCTGCAAGATTACAGTTCGCGGCACGAGAAGCACTCTCCGGCCAACATGCCCAACTGCAGCAACAGCTCCCAAAGCGAAGGAGCCAGGACCCAAAGACCTAGCTGGCCTGAAGGGCCCCCAGGGGGCCCCCAAGCAGCCCCTCTCCATTTGGGTCTGGGGGCTTTCGTTGGGCCGGGAACCTTGGAGATTCCTGCAAGGTTGCAGTTCGCGGCCCGAGAAGCACTCTCCGGCCAACATGCCCAACTGCAGCAACAGCTCCCAAACCGAAGGAGCCAGGACCCAAAGACCTAGCTGGCCTGAAGGGCCCCCAGGGGGCCCCCAAGCAGCCCCTCTCCATTTGGGTCTGGGGGCTTTCGTTGGGCCGGGTACCTGGGAGGTACCTGCAAGGTTGCAGTTCGCGGCCCGAGAAGCACTCTCCGGCCAACATGCCCAACTGCAGCAACAGCTCCCAAACCGAAGGAGCCAGGACCCAAAGACCTAGCTGGCCTGAAGGGCCCCCAGGGGGGCCCCAAGCAGCCCCTCTCAATTTGGGTCTGGGGGCTTTCGTTGGGCCGGGAACCTGGGAGAATCCTGCAAGGTTGCAGTTCGCGGCCCGAGAAGCACTCTCCGGCCAACATGCCCAACTGCAGCAACAGCTCCCAAAGCGAAGGAGCCAGGACCCAAAGACCTAGCTGGCCTGAAGGGCCCCCAGGGGGCCCCCAAGCAGCACCTCTCCATTTGGGTCTGGGGGCTTTCGTTGGGCCGGGAACCTGGGAGAATCCTGCAAGGTTGCAGTTCGCAGCCCGAGAAGCACTCTCCGCCCAACATGCCCAATATCCAGCAACAGCTCCCAAAGCGAAGGAGCCAGGACCCAAAGACCTAGCTGGCCTGAAGGGCCCCCAGGGGGCCCCCAAGCAGCCCCTCTCCATTTGGGTCTGGGGGCTTTCGTTGGGCATGGATACCTGAGAGGTACCTGCAAGGTTGCAGTTCGCGGCCCGAGAAGCACTCTCCGGCCAACATGCCCAACTGCAGCAACAGCTCCCAAACCGAAGGAGCCAGGACCCAAAGACCTAGCTGGCCTGAAGGGCCCCCAGTGGACCCCCAAGCAGCCCCTCTCCATTTGGGTCTGGGGGCTTTCGTTGGGCATGGATACCTGAGAGGTACCTGCAAGGTTGCAGTTCGCGGCCCGAGAAGCACTCTGGGTCCAACATGACCAATATCCAGCAACAGCTCCCAAAGCGAAGGAGCCAGGACCCAAAGACCTAGCTGGCCTGAAGGGCCCCCAGGGGGCCCCCAAGCAGCCCCTCTCCATTTGGGTCTGGGGGCTTTCGTTGGGCATGGATACCTGAGATGTACCTGCAAGATTACAGTTCGCGGCCCGAGAAGCACTCTCCGGCCAACATGCCCAACTGCAGCAACAGCTCCCAAACCGAAGGAGCCAGGACCCAAAGACCTAGCTGGCCTGAAGGGCCCCCAGGGGGGCCCCAAGCAGCCCCTCTCCATTTGGGTCTGGGGGCTTTCGTTGGGCCGGGAACCTGGGAGATTCCTGCAAGGTTGCAGTTCGCGGCCGGAGAAGCACTCTCCGGCCAACATGCACAACTGCAGCAACAGCTCCCAAAGCGAAGGAGCCAGGACCCAAAGACCTAGCTGGCCTGAAGGGCCCCCAGGGGGCCCCCAAGCAGCCCCTCTCCATTTGGGTCTGGGGGCTTTCTTTAGGCTGAGAACCTGGGATATACCAGCAAGGTTGCAGTTCGCAGCCCGAGAAGCACTCTCCGCCCAACATGCCCAATATCCAGCAACAGCTCTCAAAGCGAAGGAGCCAGGACCCAAAGACCTAGCTGGCCTGAAGGGCCCCCAGGGCGGCCCCCAAGCAGCCCCTCTCCATTTGGGTCTGGGGGCTTTCGTTGGGCCGCGAACCTGGGAGAATCATGTAAGGTTGCAGTTCGCGGCCCGAGAAGCACTCTCCGGCCAACATGCCCAACTGCAGCAACAGCTCCCAAAGCGAAGGAGCCAGGACCCAAAGACCTAGCTGGCCTGAAGGGCCCCCAGGGGGCCCCCAAGCAGCACCTCTCCATTTGGGTCTGGGGGCTTTCGTTGGGCCGGGAACCTGGGAGATTCCTGCAAGGTTGCAGTTCGCGGCCCGAGAAGCACTCTCCGGCCAACATGCACAACTGCAGCAACAGCTCCCAAAGCGAAGGAGCCAGGACCCAAAGACCTAGCTGGCCTGAAGGGCCCCCAGGGGGGCCCCAAGCAGCCCCTCTCCATTTGGGTCTGGGGGCTTTCGTTGAGCCGGGAACCTGGGAGGTACCTGCAAGGTTGCAGTTCGCGGCCCGAGAAGCACTCTCCGGCCAACATGCCCAACTGCAGCAACAGCTCCCAAAGCGAAGGAGCCAGGACCCAAAGACCTAGCTGGCCTGAAGGGCCCCCAGGGGGCCCCCAAGCAGCCCCTCTCCATTTGGGTCTGGGGGCTTTCTTTAGGCTGAGAACCTGGGATATACCAGCAAGGTTGCAGTTCGCAGCCCGAGAAGCACTCTCCGCCCAACATGCCCAATATCCAGCAACAGCTCTCAAAGCGAAGGAGCCAGGACCCAAAGACCTAGCTGGCCTGAAGGGCCCCCAGGGCGGCCCCCAAGCAGCCCCTCTCCATTTGGGTCTGGGGGCTTTCGTTGGGCCGCGAACCTGGGAGAATCATGTAAGGTTGCAGTTCGCGGCCCGAGAAGCACTCTCCGGCCAACATGCCCAACTGCAGCAACAGCTCCCAAAGCGAAGGAGCCAGGACCCAAAGACCTAGCTGGCCTGAAGGGCCCCCAGGGGGCCCCCAAGCAGCACCTCTCCATTTGGGTCTGGGGGCTTTCGTTGGGCCGGGAACCTGGGAGATTCCTGCAAGGTTGCAGTTCGCGGCCCGAGAAGCACTCTCCGGCCAACATGCCCAACTGCAGCAACAGCTCCCAAAGCGAAGGAGCCAGGACCCAAAGACCTAGCTGGCCTGAAGGGCCCCCAGTGGACCCCCAAGCAGCCCCTCTCCATTTGGGTCTGGGGGCTTTCGTTGGGCCGGGAACCTGGGAGGTACCTGCAAGGTTGCAGTTCGCGGCCCGAGAAGCACTCTCCGGCCAACATGCCCAACTGCAGCAACAGCTCCCAAACCGAAGGAGCCAGGACCCAAAGACCTAGCTGGCCTGAAGGGCCCCCAGGGGGGCCCCAAGCAGCCCCTCTCAATTTGGGTCTGGGGGCTTTCGTTGGGCCGGGAACCTGGGAGAATCCTGCAAGGTTGCAGTTCGCGGCCCGAGAAGCACTCTCCGGCCAACATGCCCAACTGCAGCAACAGCTCCCAAAGCGAAGGAGCCAGGACCCAAAGACCTAGCTGGCCTGAAGGGCCCCCAGGGGGCCCCCAAGCAGCACCTCTCCATTTGGGTCTGGGGGCTTTCGTTGGGCCGGGAACCTGGGAGATTCCTGCAAGGTTGCAGTTCGCGGCCCGAGAAGCACTCTCCGGCCAACATGCCCAACTGCAGCAACAGCTCCCAAAGCGAAGGAGCCAGGACCCAAAGACCTAGCTGGCCTGAAGGGCCCCCAGGGGGGCCCCAAGCAGCCCCTCTCCATTTGGGTCTGGGGGCTTTCGTTGGGCCGGGAACCTGGGAGGTACCTGCAAGGTTGCAGTTCGCGGCCCGAGAAGCACTCTCCGGCCAACATGCCCAACTGCAGCAACAGCTCCCAAACCGAAGGAGCCAGGACCCAAAGACCTAGCTGGCCTGAAGGGCCCCCAGGGGGGCCCCAAGCAGCCCCTCTCAATTTGGGTCTGGGGGCTTTCGTTGGGCCGGGAACCTGGGAGAATCCTGCAAGGTTGCAGTTCGCGGCCCGAGAAGCACTCTCCGGCCAACATGCCCAACTGCAGCAACAGCTCCCAAAGCGAAGGAGCCAGGACCCAAAGACCTAGCTGGCCTGAAGGGCCCCCAGGGGGCCCCCAAGCAGCACATCTCCATTTGGGTCTGGGGGCTTTCGTTGGGCCGGGAACCTGGGAGGTACCTGCAAGGTTGCAGTTCGCAGCCCGAGAAGCACTCTCCGCCCAACATGCCCAATATCCAGCAACAGCTCCCAAAGCGAAGGAGCCAGGACCCAAAGACCTAGCTGGCCTGAAGGGCCCCCAGGGGGCCCCCAAGCAGCCCCTCTCCATTTGGGTCTGGGGGCTTTCGTTGGGCATGGATACCTGAGAGGTACCTGCAAGGTTGCAGTTCGCGGCCCGAGAAGCACTCTCCGGCCAACATGCCCAACTGCAGCAACAGCTCCCAAACCGAAGGAGCCAGGACCCAAAGACCTAGCTGGCCTGAAGGGCCCCCAGTGGACCCCCAAGCAGCCCCTCTCCATTTGGGTCTGGGGGCTTTCGTTGGGAATGGATACCTGAGAGGTACCTGCAAGGTTGCAGTTCGCGGCCCGAGAAGCACTCTGGGTCCAACATGACCAATATCCAGCAACAGCTCCCAAAGCGAAGGAGCCAGGACACAAAGACCTAGCTGGCCTGAAGGGCCCCCAGGGGGCCCCCAAGCAGCCCCTCTCCATTTGGGTCTGGGGGCTTTCGTTGGGCATGGATACCTGAGATGTACTTGCAAGATTACAGTTCGCGGCCCGAGAAGCACTCTCCGGCCAACATGCCCAACTGCAGCAACAGCTCCCAAACCGAAGGAGCCAGGACCCAAAGACCTAGCTGGCCTGAAGGGCCCCCAGGGGGGCCCCAAGCAGCCCCTCTCCATTTGGGTCTGGGGGCTTTCGTTGGGCCGGGAACCTGGGAGATTCCTGCAAGGTTGCAGTTCGCGGCCGGAGAAGCACTCTCCGGCCAACATGCACAACTGCAGCAACAGCTCCCAAAGCGAAGGAGCCAGGACCCAAAGACCTAGCTGGCCTGAAGGGCCCCCAGGGGGCCCCCAAGCAGCCCCTCTCCATTTGGGTCTGGGGGCTTTCTTTAGGCTGAGAACCTGGGATATACCAGCAAGGTTGCAGTTCGCAGCCCGAGAAGCACTCTCCGCCCAACATGCCCAATATCCAGCAACAGCTCTCAAAGCGAAGGAGCCAGGACCCAAAGACCTAGCTGGCCTGAAGGGCCCCCAGGGCGGCCCCCAAGCAGCCCCTCTCCATTTGGGTCTGGGGGCTTTCGTTGGGCCGCGAACCTGGGAGAATCATGCAAGGTTGCAGTTCGCGGCCCGAGAAGCACTCTCCGGCCAACATGCCCAACTGCAGCAACAGCTCCCAAAGCGAAGGAGCCAGGACCCAAAGACCTAGCTGGCCTGAAGGGCCCCCAGGGGGGCCCCAAGCAGCCCCTCTCCATTTGGGTCTGGGGGCTTTCGTTGGGCCGGGAACCTGGGAGGTACCTGCAAGGTTGCAGTTCGCGGCCCGAGAAGCACTCTCCGGCCAACATGCCCAACTGCAGCAACAGCTCCCAAACCGAAGGAGCCAGGACCCAAAGACCTAGCTGGCCTGAAGGGCCCCCAGGGGGGCCCCAAGCAGCCCCTCTCAATTTGGGTCTGGGGGCTTTCGTTGGGCCGGGAACCTGGGAGAATCCTGCAAGGTTGCAGTTCGCGGCCCGAGAATCACTTTCCGGCCAACATGCCCAACTGCAGCAACAGCTCCCAAAGCGAAGGAGCCAGGACCCAAAGACCTAGCTGGCCTGAAGGGCCCCCAGGGGGCCCCCAAGCAGCACCTCTCCATTTGGGTCTGGGGGCTTTCGTTGGGCCGGGAACCTGGGAGGTACCTGCAAGGTTGCAGTTCGCGGCCCGAGAAGCACTCTCCGGCCAACATGCCCAACTGCAGCAACAGCTCCCAAACCGAAGGAGCCAGGACCCAAAGACCTAGCTGGCCTGAAGGGCCCCCAGGGGGGCCCCAAGCAGCCCCTCTCCATTTGGGTCTGGGGGCTTTCGTTGGGCCGGGAACCTGGGAGGTACCTGCAAGGTTGCAGTTCGCGGCCCGAGAAGCACTCTCCGGCCAACATGCACAACTGCAGCAACAGCTCCCAAAGCGAAGGAGCCAGGACCCAAAGACCTAGCTGGCCTGAAGGGCCCCCAGGGGGCCCCAAGCAGCCCCTCTCAATTTGGGTCTGGGGGCTTTCGTTGGGCCGGGAACCTGGGAGATTCCTGCAAGGTTGCAGTTCGCGGCCCGAGAAGCACTCTCCGGCCAACATGCCCAACTGCAGCAACAGCTCCCAAAGCGAAGGAGCCAGGACCCAAAGACCTAGCTGGCCTGAAGGGCCCCCAGGGGGCCCCCAAGGAGCTCCTCTCCATTTGGGTCTGGGGGCTTTAGTTGGGCCGGGAACCTGGGAGGTACCTGCAAGGTTGCAGTTCGCGGCCCGAGAAGCACTCTCCGCCCAACATGCCCAACTGCAGCAACAGCTCCCAAAGCGAAGGAGCCAGGACCCAAAGACCTAGCTGGCCTGAAGGGACCCCAGGGGGCCCCCAAGCAGCCCCTCTCCATTTGGGTCTGGGGGCTTCTGTTGGGCCGGGAACCTGGGAGATTCCTGCAAGGTTGCAGTTCGCGGCCCGAGAAGCACTCTCCGGCCAACATGCCCAACTGCAGCAACAGCTCCCAAACCGAATGAGCCAGGACACAAAGACCTAGCTGGCTTGAAGGGCCCCCAGGGGGCCTCCAAGTAGCCCCTCTCAATTTGGGTCTGGGGGCTTTCGTTGAGCATGTATACCTGAGAGGTACCTGCAAGGTTGCAGTTCGCGGCCCGAGAAGCACTCTCCGGCCAACATGCCCAACTGCAGCAACAGCTCCCAAAGCGAAGGAGCCAGGACCCAAAGACCTAGCTGGCCTGAAGTGCCCCCAGGGGGTCCCCAAGCAGCCCCTCTCAATTTGGGTCTGGGGGCTTTCGTTGGGCCGGGAACCTGGGAGATTCCTGCAAGGTTGCAGTTCGCGGCCCGAGAAGCACTCTCCGGCCAACATGCCCAACTGCAGCAACAGCTCCCAAAGCGAAGGAGCCAGGACCCAAAGACCTAGCTGGCCTGAAGGGCCCCCAGGGGGCCCCCAAGCAGCCCCTCTCCATTTGGGTCTGGGGGCTTTCGTTGGGCCGGGAACCTGGGAGATTCCTGCAAGGTTGCAGTTCGCGGCCCGAGAAGCACTCTCCGGCCAACATGCCCAACTGCAGCAACAGCTCCCAAACCGAAGGAGCCAGGACCCAAAGACCTAGCTGGCCTGAAGGGCCCCCAGGGGTGCCCCAAGCAGCCCCTCTCAATTTGGGTCTGGGGGCTTTCGTTGGGCCGGGAACCTGGGAGAATCCTGCAAGGTTGCAGTTCGCGGCCCGAGAAGCACTCTCCGGCCAACATGCCCAACTGCAGCAACAGCTCCCAAAGCGAAGGAGCCAGGACCCAAAGACCTAGCTGGCCTGAAGGGCCCCCAGGGGGCCCCCAAGCAGCCCCTCTCAATTTGGGTCTGGGGGCTTTCGTTGGGCCGGGAACCTGGGAGAATCCTGCAAGGTTGCAGTTCGCGGCCGGAGAAGCACTCTCCGGCCAACATGCCCAACTGCAGCAAAGCTCCCAAAGCGAAGGAGCCAGGACCCAAAGACCTAGCTGGCCTGAAGGGCCCCCAGGGGGCCCCCAAGCAGCCCCTCTCCATTTGGGTCTGGGGGCTTTCGTTGGGCCGGGAACCTGGGAGAATCCTGCAAGGTTGCAGTTCGCGGCCGGAGAAGCACTCTCAGGTCAACATGCCCAACTGCAGCAACAGCTCCCAAAGCGAAGGAGCCAGGACCCAAAGACCTAGCTGGCATGAAGGGCCCCCATGAGGCCCCCAAGGAGCTCCTCTCCATTTGGGTCTGGGGGCTTTTGTTGGGCCGGGAACCTGGGAGGTACCTGCAAGGTTGCAGTTCGCGGCCCGAGAAGCACTCTCCGGCCAACATGCCCAACTGCAGCAACAGCTCCCAAACCGAATGAGCCAGGACACAAAGACCTAGCTGGCCTGAAGGGCCCCCAGGGGGCCCCCAAGCAGCCCCTCTCCATTTGGGTCTGGGGGCTTTCGTTAGGCCGGGAACCTGGGAGGTACCTGCAAGTTTGCAGTTCGCGGCCGGAGAAGCACTCTCCGGCCAACATGCCCAACTGCAGCAACAGCTCCCAAAGCGAAGGAGCCAGGACCCAAAGACCTAGCTGGCCTGAAGGGCCCCCAGGGGGCCCCCAAGCAGCCCCTCTCAATTTGGGTCTGGGGGCTTTTGTTGGGCCGGGAACCTGGGAGGTACCTGCAAGGTTGCAGTTCGCAGCCCGAGAAGCACTCTCCGCCCAACATGCCCAATATCCAGCAACAGCTCCCAAAGCGAAGGAGCCAGGACCCAAAGACCTAGCTGGCCTGAAGGGCCCCCAGGGGGCCCCCAAGCAGCCCCTCTCCATTTGGGTCTGGGGGCTTTCGTTGGGCATGGATACCTGAGAGGTACCTGCAAGGTTGCAGTTCGCGGCCCGAGAAGCACTCTCCGGCCAACATGCCCAACTGCAGCAACAGCTCCCAAACCGAAGGAGCCAGGACCCAAAGACCTAGCTGGCCTGAAGGGCCCCCAGTGGACCCCCAAGCAGCCCCTCTCCATTTGGGTCTGGGGGCTTTCGTTGGGCATGGATACCTGAGAGGTACCTGCAAGGTTGCAGTTCGCGGCCCGAGAAGCACTCTCCGGCCAACATGACCAATATCCAGCAACAGCTCCCAAAGCGAAGGAGCCAGGACACAAAGACCTAGCTGGCCTGAAGGGCCCCCAGGGGGCCCCCAAGCAGCCCCTCTCCATTTGGGTCTGGGGGCTTTCGTTGCGCATGGATACCTGAGATGTACCTGCAAGATTACAGTTCGCGGCCCGAGAAGCACTCTCCGGCCAACATGCCCAACTGCAGCAACAGCTCCCAAACCGAAGGAGCCAGGACCCAAAGACCTAGCTGGCCTGAAGGGCCCCCAGGGGGGCCCCAAGCAGCCCCTCTCCATTTGGGTCTGGGGGCTTTCGTTGGGCCGGGAACCTGGGAGATTCCTGCAAGGTTGCAGTTCGCGGCCGGAGAAGCACTCTCCGGCCAACATGCACAACTGCAGCAACAGCTCCCAAAGCGAAGGAGCCAGGACCCAAAGACCTAGCTGGCCTGAAGGGCCCCCAGGGGGCCCCCAAGCAGCCCCTCTCCATTTGGGTCTGGGGGCTTTCTTTAGGCTGAGAACCTGGGATATACCAGCAAGGTTGCAGTTCGCGGCCCGAGAAGCACTCTCCGGCCAACATGCCCAACTGCAGCAACAGCTCCCAAAGCGAAGGAGCCAGGACCCAAAGACCTAGCTGGCCTGAAGGGCCCCCAGGGGGGCCCCAAGCAGCCCCTCTCCATTTGGGTCTGGGGGCTTTCGTTGGGCCGGGAACCTGGGAGGTACCTGCAAGGTTGCAGTTCGCGGCCCGAGAAGCACTCTCCGGCCAACATGCCCAACTGCAGCAACAGCTCCCAAACCGAAGGAGCCAGGACCCAAAGACCTAGCTGGCCTGAAGGGCCCCCAGGGGGGCCCCAAGCAGCCCCTCTCAATTTGGGTCTGGGGGCTTTCGTTGGGCCGGGAACCTGGGAGGAACCTGCAAGGTTGCAGTTCGCGGCCCGAGAAGCACTCTCCGGCCAACATGCCCAACTGCAGCAACAGCTCCCAAAGCGAAGGAGCCAGGACCCAAAGACCTAGCTGGCCTGAAGGGCCCCCAGGGGGCCCCCAAGCAGCACCTCTCCATTTGGGTCTGGGGGCTTTCGTTGGGCCGGGAACCTGGGAGGTACCTGCAAGGTTGCAGTTCGCGGCCCGAGAAGCACTCTCCGGCCAACATGCCCAACTGCAGCAACAGCTCCCAAACCGAAGGAGCCAGGACCCAAAGACCTAGCTGGCCTGAAGGGCCCCCAGGGGGGCCCCAAGCAGCCCCTCTCAATTTGGGTCTGGGGGCTTTCGTTGGGCCGGGAACCTGGGAGGTACCTGCAAGGTTGCAGTTCGCGGCCCGAGAAGCACTCTCCGTCCAACATGCACAACTCCAGCAACAGCTCCCAAAGCGAAGGAGCCAGGACCCAAAGACCTAGCTGGCCTGAAGGGCCCCCAGGGGGCCCCAAGCAGCCCCTCTCAATTTGGGTCTGGGGGCTTTCGTTGGGCCGGGAACCTGGGAGATTCCTGCAAGGTTGCAGTTCGCGGCCCGAGAAGCACTCTCCGGCCAACATGCCCAACTGCAGCAACAGCTCCCAAAGCGAAGGAGCCAGGACCCAAACACCTAGCTGGCCTGAAGGGCCCCCAGGGGGCCCCCAAGGAGCTCCTCTCCATTTGGGTCTGGGGGCTTTAGTTGGGCCGGGAACCTGGGAGGTACCTGCAAGGTTGCAGTTCGCGGCCCGAGAAGCACTCTCCGCCCAACATGCCCAACTGCAGCAACAGCTCCCAAAGCGAAGGAGCCAGGACCCAAAGACCTAGCTGGCCTGAAGGGACCCCAGGGGGCCCCCAAGCAGCCCCTCTCCATTTGGGTCTGGGGGCTTCTGTTGGGCCGGGAACCTGGGAGATTCCTGCAAGGTTGCAGTTCGCGGCCCGAGAAGCACTCTCCGGCCAACATGCCCAACTGCAGCAACAGCTCCCAAACCGAATGAGCCAGGACACAAAGACCTAGCTGGCTTGAAGGGCCCCCAGGGGGCCTCCAAGTAGCCCCTCTCAATTTGGGTCTGGGGGCTTTCGTTGAGCATGTATACCTGAGAGGTACCTGCAAGGTTGCAGTTCGCGGCCCGAGAAGCACTCTCCGGCCAACATGCCCAACTGCAGCAACAGCTCCCAAAGCGAAGGAGCCAGGACCCAAAGACCTAGCTGGCCTGAAGTGCCCCCAGGGGGTCCCCAAGCAGCCCCTCTCAATTTGGGTCTGGGGGCTTTCGTTGGGCCGGGAACCTGGGAGATTCCTGCAAGGTTGCAGTTCGCGGCCCGAGAAGCACTCTCCGGCCAACATGCCCAACTGCAGCAACAGCTCCCAAAGCGAAGGAGCCAGGACCCAAAGACCTAGCTGGCCTGAAGGGCCCCCAGGGGGCCCCCAAGCAGCCCCTCTCCATTTGGGTCTGGGGGCTTTCGTTGGGCCGGGAACCTGGGAGATTCCTGCAAGGTTGCAGTTCGCGGCCCGAGAAGCACTCTCCGGCCAACATGCCCAACTGCAGCAACAGCTCCCAAACCGAAGGAGCCAGGACCCAAAGACCTAGCTGGCCTGAAGTGCCCCCAGGGGGCCCCCAAGCAGCCCCTCTCCATTTGGGTCTGGGGGCTTTCTTTAGGCTGAGAACCTGGGAGATACCAGCAAGGTTGCAGTTCGCGGCCCGAGAAGCACTCTCCGGCCAACATGCCCAACTGCAGCAACAGCTCCCAAAGCAAAGGAGCCAGGACCCAAAGACCTAGCTGGCCTGAAGGGCCCCCAGGGGGCCCCCAAGCAGCCCCTCTCCATTTGGGTCTGGGGGCTTTCGTTGGGCCGGGAACCTGGGAGAATCCTGCAAGGTTGCAGTTCGCGGCCCGAGAAGCACTCTCCGGCCAACATGCCCAACTGCAGCAACAGCTCCCAAACCGAAGGAGCCAGGACCCAAAGACCTAGCTGGCCTGAAGGGCCCCCAGGGGGCCCCCAAGCAGCCCCTCTCAATTTGGGTCTGGGGGCTTTCGTTGGGCCGGGAACCTGGGAGAATCCTGCAAGGTTGCAGTTCGCGGCCGGAGAAGCACTCTCCGGCCAACATGCCCAACTGCAGCAAAGCTCCCAAAGCGAAGGAGCCAGGACCCAAAGACCTAGCTGGCCTGAAGGGCCCCCAGGGGGCCCCCAAGCAGCCCCTCTCCATTTGGGTCTGGGGGCTTTCGTTGGGCCGGGAACCTGGGAGAATCCTGCAAGGTTGCAGTTCGCGGCCCGAGAAGCACTCTCAGGTCAACATGCCCAACTGCAGCAACAGCTCCCAAAGCGAAGGAGCCAGGACCCAAAGACCTAGCTGGCCTGAAGGGCCCCCATGGGGCCCCCAAGGAGCACCTCTCCATTTGGGTCTGGGGGCTTTAGTTGGGCCGGGGACCTGGGAGGTACCAGCAAGGTTGCAGTTCGCGGCCGGAGAAGCACTCTCCGGCCAACATGCCCAACTGCAGCAACAGCTCCCAAAGCGAAGGAGCCAGGACCCAAAGACCTAGCTGGCCTGAAGGGCCCCCAGGGGGCCCCCAAGCAGCCCCTCTCCATTTGGGTCTGGGGGCTTTTGTTGGGCCGGGAACCTGGGAGATTCCTGCAAGGTTGCAGTTCGCGGCCCGAGAAGCACTCTCCGGCCAACATGCCCAACTGCAGCAACAGCTCCCAAACCGAATGAGCCAGGACACAAAGACCTAGCTGGCCTGAAGGGCCCCCAGGGGGCCCCCAAGCAGCCCCTCTCCATTTGGGTCTGGGGGCTTTCGTTAGGCCGGGAACCTGGGAGGTACCTGCAAGGTTGCAGTTCGCGGCCCGAGAAGCACTCTCCGGCCAACATGCCCAACTGCAGCAACAGCTCCCAAAGCGAAGGAGCCAGGACCCAAAGACCTAGCTGGCCTGAAGGGCCCCCAGGGGGCCCCCAAGCAGCCCCTCTCAATTTGGGTCTGGGGGCTTTTGTTGGGCCGGGAACCTGGGAGAATCCTGCAAGGTTGCAGTTCGCGGCCCGAGAAGCACTCTCCGGCCAACATGCCCAACTGCAGCAACAGCTCCCAAAGCGAAGGAGCCAGGACCCAAAGACCTAGCTGGCCTGAAGGGCCCCCAGGGGGCCCCCAAGCAGCCCCTCTCAATTTGGGTCTGGGGGCTTTCGTTGGGCATGGATACCTGAGAGGTACCTGCAAGGTTACAGTTCGCGGCCCGAGAAGCACTCTCCGGACAACATGCTCAACTGCAGCAACAGCTCCCAAACCGAAGGAGCCAGGACCCAAAGACCTAGCTGGCCTGAAGGGCCCCCAGGGGGCCCTCAAGCAGCCCCTCTCAATTTGGGTCTGGGGGCTTTCGTTGGGCCGGGAACCTGGGAGATTCCTGCAAGGTTGCAGTTCGCGGCCCGAGAAGCACTCTCCGGCCAACATGCCCAACTGCAGCAACAGCTCCCAAAGCGAAGGAGCCAGGACCCAAAGACCTAGCTGGCCTGAAGGGCCCCCAGGGGGCCCCCAAGCAGCCCCTCTCCATTTGGCTCTGGGGGCTTTTGTTGGGCCGGGAACCTGGGAGATTCCTGCAAGGTTGCAGTTCGCGGACCGAGAAGCACTCTCCGGCCAACATGCCCAACGTCAGCAACAGCTCCCAAACCGAATGAGCCAGGACACAAAGACCTAGCTGGCCTGAAGGGCCCCCAGGGGGCCCCCAAGCAGCCCCTCTCAATTTGGGTCTGGGGGCTTTCGTTGGGCCGGGAACCTGGGTGATTCCTGCAAGGTTGCAGTTCGCGGCCGGAGAAGCACTCTCCGGCCAACATGCCCAACTGCAGCAACAGCTCCCAAAGTGAAGGAGCCAGGACCCAAAGACCTAGCTGGCCTGAAGTGCCCCCAGGGGGCCCCCAAGCAGCCCCTCTCCATTTGGGTCTGGGGGCTTTCTTTAGGCTGAGAACCTGGGAGATACCAGCAAGGTTGCAGTTCGCGGCCCGAGAAGCACTCTCCGGCCAACATGCCCAATATCCAGCAACAGCTCCCAAAGCGAAGGAGCCAGGACCCAAAGACCTAGCTGGCCTGAAGGGCCCCCAGAAGGCCACCAAGCAGCCCCTCTCCATTTGGGTCTGGGGGCTTTCGTTGGGCATGTATACCTGAGAGGTACCTGCAAGGTTGCAGTTCGCGGCCCGAGAAGCACTCTCCGGCCAACATGCCCAACTGCAGCAACAGCTCCCAAACCGAAGGAGCCAGGACCCAAAGACCTAGCTGGCCTGAAGGGCCCCCAGGGGGCCCCCAAGCAGCCCCTCTCCATTTGGGTCTGGGGGCTTTCGTTGGGCCGGGAACCTGGGAGAATTCTGCAAGGTTGCAGTTCGCGGCCCGAGAAGCACTCTCCGGCCAACATGCCCAACTGCAGCAACAGCTCCCAAAGCGAAGGAGCCAGGACCCAAAGACCTAGCTGGCCTGAAGGGCCCCCAGGGGTCCCCCAAGCAGCCCCTCTCCATTTGGGTCTGGGGGCTTTCGTTGGGCATGTATACCTGAGAGGTACCTGCAAGGTTACAGTTCGCGGCCCGAGAAGCACTCTCCGGCCAACATGCCCAACTGCAGCAACAGCTCCCAAAGCGAAGGAGCCAGGACCCAAAGACCTAGCTGGCCTGAAGTGCCCACAGGGGGTCCCCAAGCAGCCCCTCTCCATTTGGGTCTGGGGGCTTTCGTTGGGCCGGGAACCTGGGAGATTCATGCAAGGTTGCAGTTCGAGGCCCGAGAAGCACTCTCCGGCCAACATGCACAACTGCAGCAACAGCTCCCAAAGCGAAGGAGCCAGGACCCAAAGACCTAGCTGGCCTGAAGGGCCCCCAGGGGGCCCCCAAGCAGCCCCTCTCAATTTGGGTCTGGGGGCTTTCGGTGGGCCGGGAACCTGGGAGATTCCTGCAAGGTTGCAGTTCGCGGCCGGAGAAGCACTCTCCGGCCAACATGCCCAACTGCAGCAACAGCTCCCAAAGCGAAGGAGCCAGGACCCAAAGACCTAGCTGGCCTGAAGTGCTCCCAGGGGGCCCCCAAGCAGCCCCTCTCCATTTGGGTCTGGGGGCTTTCTTTAGGCTGAGAACCTGGGAGATACCAGCAAGGTTGCAGTTCGCGGCCCGAGAAGCACTCTCCGGCCAACATGTCCAATATCCAGCAACAGCTCCCAAAGCGAAGGAGCCAGGACCCAAAGACCTAGCTGGCCTGAAGGGCCCCCAGAAGGCCACCAAGCAGCCCCTCTCCATTTGGGTCTGGGGTCTTTCGTTGGGCATGTATACCTGAGAGGTGCCTGCAAGTTACAGTTCGCGGCCCGAGAAGCACTCTCCGGCCAACATGCCCAACTGCAGCAACAGCTCCCAAAGCGAAGGAGCCAGGACCCAAAGACCTAGCTGGCCTGAAGGGCCCCCAGGGGGCCACCAAGCAGCCCCTCTCCATTTGGGTCTGGGGGCTTTTGTTGGGCCGGGAACCTGGGAGGTACCTGCAAGGTTGCAGTTCGCGGCCCGAGAAGCACTCTCCGGCCAACATGCCCAACTGCAGCAACAGCTCCCAAACCGAAGGAGCCAGGACCCAAAGACCTAGCTGGCCTGAAGGGCCCCCAGGGGGCCCCCAAGCAGCCCCTCTCCATTTGAGTCTGGGGGCTTTCGTTGGGCCGGGAACCTGGGAGAATCCTGCAAGGTTGCAGTTCGCGGCCCGAGAAGCACTCTCCGCCCAACATGCCCAACTGCAGCAACAGCTCCCAAAGCGAAGGAGCCAGGACCCAAAGACCTAGCTGGCCTGAAGGGCCCCCAGGGGGCCCCAAGCAGCCCCTCTCCATTTGGGTCTGGGGGCTTTCGTTGGGCCGGGAACCTGGGAGAATCCTGCAAGGTTGCAGTTCGCGGCCCGAGAAGCACTCTCCGGCCAACATGCCCAACTGCAGCAACAGCTCCCAAAGCGAAGGAGCCAGGACCCAAAGACCTACCTGGCCTGAAGGGCCCCCAGGGGGCCCCCAAGCAGCCCCTCTCAATTTGGGTCTGGGGGCTTTCGTTGGGCATGGAACCTGGGAGATTCCTGCAAGGTTGCAGTTCGCGGCCCGAGAAGCACTCTCCGGCCAACATGCCCAACTGCAGCAACAGCTCCCAAACCGAAGGAGCCAGGACCCAAAGACCTAGCTGGCCTGAAGGGCCCCCAGGGGTCCCCCAAGCAGCCCCTCTCAATTTGGGTCTGGGGGCTTTCGTTGGGCATGGATACCTGAGATGTACCTGCAAGATTACAGTTCGCGGCCCGAGAAGCACTCTCCGGCCAACATGCTCAACTGCAGCAACAGCTCCCAAACCGAAGGAGCCAGGACCCAAAGACCTAGCTGGCCTGAAGGGCCCCCAGGGGGCCCCCAAGCAGCCCCTCTCCATTTGGGTCTGGGGGCTTTTGTTGGGCCGGGAACCTGGGAGAATCCTGCAAGGTTGCAGTTCGCGGCCCGAGAAGCACTCTCCGCCCAACATGCCCAACGTCAGCAACAGCTCCCAAAGCGAAGGATCCAGGACCCAAAGACCTAGCTGGCCTGAAGGGCCCCCAGGGGGCCCCCAAGCAGCCCCTCTCAATTTGGGTCTGGGGGCTTTCGTTGGGCCGGGAACCTGGGAGATTCCTGCAAGGTTGCAGTTCGCGGCCTGAGAAGCACTCTCTGGCCAACATGCCCAACTGCAGCAACAGCTCCCAAAGCGAAGGAGCCAGGACCCAAAGACCTAGCTGGCCTGAAGGGCCCCCAGAATGCCACCAAGCAGGCCCTCTCCATTTGGGTCTGGGGGCTTTCGTTGGGCATGTATACCTGAGAGGTACCTGCAAGTTACAGTTCGCGCCCCGAGAAGCACTCTCCGGCCAACATGCCCAACTGCAGCAACAGCTCCCAAACCGAAGGAGCCAGGACCCAAAGACCTAGCTGGCCTGAAGGGCCCCCAGGGGGCCCCCAAGCAGCCCCTCTCCATTTGGGTCTGGGGGCTTTCGTTGGGCATGTATACCTGAGAGGTACCTGCAAGGTTACAGTTCGCGGCCCGAGAAGCACTCTCCGGCCAACATTCCCAACTGCAGCAACAGCTCCCAAAGCGAAGGAGCCAGGACACAAAGACCTAGCTGGCCTGAAGGGCCCCCAGAAGGCCACCAAGCAGCCCCTCTCCATTTGGGTCTGGGGCTTTCGTTGGGCCGGGAACTTGGGAGGTACCTGCAAGGTTGCAGTTCGAGGCCCGAGAAGCACTCTCCGGCCAACATGCCCAACTGCAGCAACAGCTCCCAAAGCGAAGGAGCCAGGACCCAAAGACCTAGCTGGCCTGAAGGGCCCCCAGGGGGCCCCCAAGCAGCCCCTCTCAATTTGGGTCTGGGGGCTTTCTTTGGGCATGTATACCTGAGAGGTACCTGCAAGGTTGCAGTTCGCGGCCCGAGAAGCACTCTCCAGCCAACATGCTCAACTGCAGCAACAGCTCCCAAACCGAAGGAGCCAGGACCCAAAGACCTAGGTGGCCTGAAGGGCCCCCAGTGGGCCCCCAAGCAGCCCCTCTCAATTTGGGTCTGGGGGCTTTCGTTGGGCCGGGAACCTGGGAGATTCCTGCAAGGTTGCAGTTCGCGGCCCGAGAAGCACTCTCCGGCCAACATGCCCAACTGCAGGAACAACTCCCAAAGCGAAGGAGCGAGGACCCAAAGACCTAGCTGGCCTGAAGGGCCCCCAGGGGGCCCCCAAGCAGCCCCTCTCCATTTGGGTCTGGGGGCTTTCGTTGGGCATGGAACCTGGGAGATTCCTGCCAGGTTGCAGTTCGCGGCCCGAGAAGCACTCTCCGGCCAACATGCCCAACTGCAGCAACAGCTCCCAAAGCGAAGGAGCCAGGACCCAAAGACCTAGCTGGCCTGAAGGGCCCCCAGGGGGCCCCCAAGTAGCCCCTCTCAATTTGGGTCTGGGGGCTTTCGTTGGGCATGTGTACCTGAGAGGTACCTGCAAGGTTACAGTTCGCGGCCCGAGAAGCACTCTCCGGCCAACATGCCCAACTGCAGCAACAGCTCCCAAAGCGAAGGAGCCAGGACCCAAAGACCTAGCTGGCCTGAAGTGCCTCCAGGGGGTCCCCAAGCAGCCCCTCTCCATTTGGGTCTGGGGGCTTTCGTTGGGCCGGGAACCTGGGAGATTCATGCAAGGTTGCAGTTCGCGGCCCGAGAAGCACTCTCCGGCCAACATGCCCAACTGCAGCAACAGCTCCCAAACCGAAGGAGCCAGGACCCAAAGACCTAGCTGGCCTGAAGGGCCCCCAGGGGGCCCCCAAGCAGCCCCTCTCCATTTGGGTCTGGGGGCTTTCGTTGGGCCGGGAACCTGGGAGAATCCTGCAAGGTTGCAGTTCGCGGCCCGAGAAGCACTCTCCGGCCAACATGCCCAACTGCAGCAACAGCTCCCAAAGCGAAGGAGCCAGGACCCAAAGACCTAGCTGGCCTGAAGGGCCCCCAGGGGTCCCCCAAGCAGCCCCTCTCAATTTGGGTCTGGGGGCTTTCGTTGGGCATGGATACCTGAGATGTACCTGCAAGATTACAGTTCGCGGCCCGAGAAGCACTCTCCGGCCAACATGCTCAACTGCAGCAACAGCTCCCAAACCGAAGGAGCCAGGACCCAAAGACCTAGCTGGCCTGAAGGGCCCCCAGGGGGCCCCCAAGCAGCCCCTCTCCATTTGGGTCTGGGGGCTTTTGTTGGGCCGGGAACCTGGGAGATTCCTGCAAGGTTGCAGTTCGCGGCCCGAGAAGCACTCTCCGCCCAACATGCCCAACGTCAGCAACAGCTCCCAAAGCGAAGGAGCCAGGACCCAAAGACCTAGCTGGCCTGAAGGGCCCCCAGGGGGCCCCCAAGCAGCCCCTCTCAATTTGGGTCTGGGGGCTTTCGTTGGGCCGGGAACCTGGGAGATTCCTGCAAGGTTGCAGTTCGCGGCCTGAGAAGCACTCTCTGGCCAACATGCCCAACTGCAGCAACAGCTCCCAAAGCGAAGGAGCCAGGACCCAAAGACCTAGCTGGCCTGAAGGGCCCCCAGAATGCCACCCAGCAGCCCCTCTCCATTTGGGTCTGGGGGCTTTCTTTGGGCATGTATACCTGAGAGGTACCTGCAAGGTTACAGTTCGCGGCCCGAGAAGCACTCTCCAGCCAACATGCTCAACTGCAGCAACAGCTCCCAAACCGAAGGAGCCAGGACCCAAAGACCTAGGTGGCCTGAAGGGCCCCCAGGGGGCCCCCAAGCAGCCCCTCTCAATTTGGGTCTGGGGGCTTTCGTTGGGCCGGGAACCTGGGAGATTCCTGCAAGGTTGCAGTTCGCGGCCCGAGAAGCACTCTCCGGCCAACATGCCCAACTGCAGGAACAACTCCCAAAGCGAAGGAGCGAGGACCCAAAGACCTAGCTGGCCTGAAGGGCCCCCAGGGGGCCCCCAAGCAGCCCCTCTCCATTTGGGTCTGGGGGCTTTCGTTGGGCATGGAACCTGGGAGATTCCTGCCAGGTTGCAGTTCGCGGCCCGAGAAGCACTCTCCGGCCAACATGCCCAACTGCAGCAACAGCTCCCAAACCGAATGAGCCAGGACCCAAAGACCTAGCTGGCCTGAAGGGCCCCCAGGGGGCCCCCAAGTAGCCCCTCTCAATTTGGGTCTGGGGGCTTTCGTTGGGCATGTGTACCTGAGAGGTACCTGCAAGGTTACAGTTCGCGGCCCGAGAAGCACTCTCCGGCCAACATGCCCAACTGCAGCAACAGCTCCCAAAGCGAAGGAGCCAGGACCCAAAGACCTAGCTGGCCTGAAGTGCCTCCAGGGGGTCCCCAAGCAGCCCCTCTCCATTTGGGTCTGGGGGCTTTCGTTGGGCCGGGAACCTGGGAGATTCATGCAAGGTTGCAGTTCGCGGCCCGAGAAGCACTCTCCGGCCAACATGCCCAACTGCAGCAACAGCTCCCAAACCGAAGGAGCCAGGACCCAAAGACCTAGCTGGCCTGAAGGGCCCCCAGGGGGCCCCCAAGCAGCCCCTCTCCATTTGGGTCTGGGGGCTTTCGTTGGGCCGGGAACCTGGGAGAATCCTGCAAGGTTGCAGTTCGCGGCCCGAGAAGCACTCTCCGGCCAACATGCCCAACTGCAGCAACAGCTCCCAAAGCGAAGGAGCCAGGACCCAAAGACCTAGCTGGCCTGAAGGGCCCCCAGGGGTCCCCCAAGCAGCCCCTCTCAATTTGGGTCTGGGGGCTTTCGTTGGGCATGGATACCTGAGATGTACCTGCAAGATTACAGTTCGCGGCCCGAGAAGCACTCTCCGGCCAACATGCTCAACTGCAGCAACAGCTCCCAAACCGAAGGAGCCAGGACCCAAAGACCTAGCTGGCCTGAAGGGCCCCCAGGGGGCCCCCAAGCAGCCCCTCTCCATTTGGGTCTGGGGGCTTTTGTTGGGCCGGGAACCTGGGAGATTCCTGCAAGGTTGCAGTTCGCGGCCCGAGAAGCACTCTCCGCCCAACATGCCCAACGTCAGCAACAGCTCCCAAAGCGAAGGAGCCAGGACCCAAAGACCTAGCTGGCCTGAAGGGCCCCCAGGGGGCCCCCAAGCAGCCCCTCTCAATTTGGGTCTGGGGGCTTTCGTTGGGCCGGGAACCTGGGAGATTCCTGCAAGGTTGCAGTTCGCGGCCTGAGAAGCACTCTCTGGCCAACATGCCCAACTGCAGCAACAGCTCCCAAAGCGAAGGAGCCAGGACCCAAAGACCTAGCTGGCCTGAAGGGCCCCCAGAATGCCACCCAGCAGCCCCTCTCCATTTGGGTCTGGGGGCTTTCGTTGGGCATGTATACCTGAGAGGTTCCTGCAAGTTACAGTTCGCGGCCCGAGAAGCACTCTCCGCCCAACATGCCCAACTGCAGCAACAGCTCCCAAAGCGAAGGAGCCAGGACCCAAAGACCTAGCTGGCCTGAAGGGCCCCCAGGGGGCCCCCAAGCAGCCCCTCTCAATTTGGGTCTGGGGGCTTTCGTTGGGCCGGGAACCTTGGTGATTCCTGCAAGGTTGCAGTTCGCGGCCCGAGAAGCACTCTCCGGCCAACATGCCCAACTGCAGCAACAGCTCCCAAAGCGAAGGAGCCAGGACTCAAAGACCTAGCTGGCCTGAAGTGCCCCCAGGGGGCCCCCAAGCAGCCCCTCTCCATTTGGGTCTGGGGGCTTTCTTTAGGCTGAGAACCTGGGAGATACCAGCAAGGTTGCAGTTCGCGGCCCGAGAAGCACTCTCCGGCCAACATGCCCAACTGCAGCAACAGCTCCCAAACCGAAGGAGCCAGGACCCAAAGACCTAGCTGGCCTGAAGGGCCCCCAGGGGGCCCCCAAGCAGCCCCTCTCAATTTGGGTCTGGGGGCTTTCGTTGGGCCGGGAACCTGGGAGATTCCTGCAAGGTTGCAGTTCGCGGCCGGAGAAGCACTCTCCGGCCAACATGCCCAACTGCAGCAACAGCTCCCAAAGCGAAGGAGCCAGGACCCAAAGACCTAGCTGGCCTGAAGGGCCCCCAGGGGGCCCCCAAGCAGCCCCTCTCCATTTGGGTCTGGGGGCTTTCTTTAGGCTGAGAACCTGGGAGATACCAGCAAGGTTGCAGTTCGCGGCCCGAGAAGCACTCTCCGGCCAACATGCCCAATATCCAGCAACAGCTCCCAAAGCGAAGGAGCCAGGACCCAAAGACCTAGCTGGCCTGAAGGGCCCCCAGAAGGCCACCAAGCAGCCCCTCTCCATTTGGGTCTGGGGGCTTTCGTTGGGCATGTATACCTGAGAGGTACCTGGAAGTTACAGTTCGCGGCCCGAGAAGCACTCTCCGGCCAACATGCCCAACTGCAGCAACAGCTCCCAAACCGAAGGAGCCAGGACCCAAAGACCTAGCTGGCCTGAAGGGCCCCCAGGGGGCCTCCAAGCAGCCCCTCTCCATTTGGGTCTGGGGGTTTTCGTTGGGCCGGGAACCTGGGAGAATCCTGCAAGGTTGCAGTTCGCGGCCCGAGAAGCACTCTCCGGCCAACATGCCCAACTGCAGCAACAGCTCCCAAAGCGAAGGAGCCAGGACCCAAAGACCTAGCTGGCCTGAAGGGCCCCCGGGGGGCCCCAAGCAGCCCCTCTCCATTTGGGTCTGGGGGCTTTCGTTGGGCCGGGAACCTGGGAGAATCCTGCAAGGTTGCAGTTCGCGGCCCGAGAAGCACTCTCCGGCCAACATGCCCAACTGCAGCAACAGCTCCCAAAGCGAAGGAGCCAGGACCCAAAGACCTAGCTGGCCTGAAGGGCCCCCAGGGGGCCCCCAAGCAGCCCCTATCCATTTGGGTCTGGGGGCTTTTGTTGGGCCGGGAACCTGGGAGATTCCTGCAAGGTTGCAGTTCGAGGCCCGAGAAGCACTCTCCGGCCAACATGCCCAACTGCAGCAACAGCTCCCAAAGCGAAGGAGCCAGGACCCAAAGACCTAGCTGGCCTGAAGGGCCCCCAGTGGGCCCCCAAGCAGCCCCTCTCAATTTGGGTCTGGGGGCTTTCGTTGGGCCGGGAACCTGGGAGATTCCTGCAAGGTTGCAGTTCGCGGCCCGAGAAGCACTCTCCGGCCAACATGCCCAACTGCAGCAACAGCTCCCAAAGCGAAGGAGCCAGGACTCAAAGACCTAGCTGGCCTGAAGGGCCCCCAGGGGGCTCCCAAGCAGCCCCTCTCCATTTGGGTCTGGGGGCTTTCGTTGGGCCGGGAACCTGGGAGAATCCTGCAAGGTTGCAGTTCGCGGCCGGAGAAGCACTCTCCGGCCAACATGCCCAACTGCAGCAACAGCTCCCAAAGCGAAGGAGCCAGGACCCAAAGACCTAGCTGGCCTGAAGGGCCCCCAGGGGGCCCCCAAGCAGCCCCTCTCCATTTGGGTCTGGGGGCTTTCTTTAGGCTGAGAACCTGGGAGATACAAGCAAGGTTGCAGTTCGCAGCCCGAGAAGCACTCTCCGGCCAACATGCCCAATATCCAGCAACAGCTCCCAAAGCGAAGGAGCCAGGACCCAAAGACCTAGCTGGTCTGAAGGGCCCCCAGGGGGGCCCCAAGCAGCCCCTCTCCATTTGGGTCTGGGGGCTTTCGTTGGGCCGGGAACCTGGGAGATTCCTGCAAGGTTGCAGTTCGCGGCCGGAGAAGCACTCTCCGGCCAACATGCACAACTGCAGCAACAGCTCCCAAAGCGAAGGAGCCAGGACCCAAAGACCTAGCTGGCCTGAAGGGCCCCCAGGGGGCCCCCAAGCAGCCCCTCTCCATTTGGGTCTGGGGGCTTTCTTTAGGCTGAGAACCTGGGAGATACCAGCAAGGTTGCAGTTCGCGGCCCGAGAAGCACTCTCCGGCCAACATGCCCAATATCCAGCAACAGCTCCCAAAGCGAAGGAGCCAGGACCCAAAGACCTAGCTGGCCTGAAGGGCCCCCAGAAGGCCACCAAGCAGCCCCTCTCCATTTGGGTCTGGGGGCTTTCGTTGGGCATGTATACCTGAGAGGTACCTGGAAGTTACAGTTCGCGGCCCGAGAAGCACTCTCCGGCCAACATGCCCAACTGCAGCAACAGCTCCCAAACCGAAGGAGCCAGGACCCAAAGACCTAGCTGGCCTGAAGGGCCCCCAGGGGGCCCCCAAGCAGCCCCTCTCCATTTGGGTCTGGGGGCTTTCGTTGGGCCGGGAACCTGGGAGAATCCTGCAAGGTTGCAGTTCGCGGCCCGAGAAGCACTCTCCGGCCAACATGCCCAACTGCAGCAACAGCTCCCAAAGCGAAGGAGCCAGGACCCAAAGACCTAGCTGGCCTGAAGGGCCCCCGGGGGGCCCCAAGCAGCCCCTCTCCATTTGGGTCTGGGGGCTTTCGTTGGGCCGGGAACCTGGGAGAATCCTGCAAGGTTGCAGTTCGCGGCCCGAGAAGCACTCTCCGGCCAACATGCCCAACTGCAGCAACAGCTCCCAAAGCGAAGGAGCCAGGACCCAAAGACCTAGCTGGCCTGAAGGGCCCCCAGGGGGCCCCCAAGCAGCCCCTCTCCATTTGGGTCTGGGGGCTTTTGTTGGGCCGGGAACCTGGGAGATTCCTGCAAGGTTGCAGTTCGAGGCCCGAGAAGCACTCTCCGGCCAACATGCCCAACTGCAGCAACAGCTCCCAAAGCGAAGGAGCCAGGACCCAAAGACCTAGCTGGCCTGAAGGGCCCCCAGTGGGCCCCCAAGCAGCCCCTCTCAATTTGGGTCTGGGGGCTTTCGTTGGGCCGGGAACCTGGGAGATTCCTGCAAGGTTGCAGTTCGCGGCCCGAGAAGCACTCTCCGGCCAACATGCCCAACTGCAGCAACAGCTCCCAAAGCGAAGGAGCCAGGACTCAAAGACCTAGCTGGCCTGAAGGGCCCCCAGGGGGCTCCCAAGCAGCCCCTCTCCATTTGGGTCTGGGGGCTTTCGTTGGGCCGGGAACCTGGGAGAATCCTGCAAGGTTGCAGTTCGCGGCCCGAGAAGCACTCTCCGGCCAACATGCCCAACTGCAGCAACAGCTCCCAAAGCGAAGGAGCCAGGACCCAAAGACCTAGCTGGCCTGAAGGGCCCCCAGGGGGCCCCCAAGCAGCCCCTCTCCATTTGGGTCTGGGGGCTTTCTTTAGGCTGAGAACCTGGGAGATACCAGCAAGGTTGCAGTTCGCAGCCCGAGAAGCACTCTCCGGCCAACATGCCCAATATCCAGCAACAGCTCCCAAAGCGAAGGAGCCAGGACCCAAAGACCTAGCTGGTCTGAAGGGCCCCCAGGGGGGCCCCAAGCAGCACCTCTCCATTTGGGTCTGGGGGCTTTCGTTGGGCCGGGAACCTGGAAGAATCCTGCAAGGTTGCAGTTCGCGGCCCGAGAAGCACTCTCCGGCCAACATGCCCAACTGCAGCAACAGCTCCCAAACCGAAGGAGCCAGGACCCAAAGACCTAGCTGGCCTGAAGGGCCCCCAGGGGGCCCCCAAGCAGCCCCTCTCCATTTGGGTCTGGGGGCTTTCGTTGGGCCGGGAACCTGGGAGATTCCTGCAAGGTTGCAGTTCGCGGCCGGAGAAGCACTCTCCGGCCAACATGCCCAACTGCAGCAACAGCTCCCAAAGCGAAGGAGCCAGGACCCAAAGACCTAGCTGGCCTGAAGGGCCCCCAGGGGGCCCCCAAGCAGCCCCTCTCCATTTGGGTCTGGGGGCTTTCTTTAGGCTGAGAACCTGGGAGATACCAGCAAGGTTGCAGTTCGCGGCCCGAGAAGCACTCTCCGGCCAACATGCCCAATATCCAGCAACAGCTCCCAAAGCGAAGGAGCCAGGACCCAAAGACCTAGCTGGCCTGAAGGGCCCCCAGAAGGCCACCAAGCAGCCCCTCTCCATTTGGGTCTGGGGGCTTTCGTTGGGCATGTATACCTGAGAGGTACCTGGAAGTTACAGTTCGCGGCCCGAGAAGCACTCTCCGGCCAACATGCCCAACTGCAGCAACAGCTCCCAAAGCGAAGGAGCCAGGACCCAAAGACCTAGCTGGCCTGAAGGGCCCCCAGGGGGCCCCCAAGCAGCCCCTCTCCATTTGGGTCTGGGGGTTTTCGTTGGGCCGGGAACCTGGGAGGTACCTGCAAGGTTGCAGTTCGCGGCCCGAGAAGCACTCTCCGGCCAACATGCCCAACTGCAGCAACAGCTCCCAAAGCGAAGGAGCCAGGACACAAAGACCTAGCTGGCCTGAAGGGCCCCCAGGGGGCCCCCAAGCAGCCCCTCTCAATTTGGGTCTGGGGGCTTTCGTTGGGCCGGGAACCTGGGAGATTCCTGCAAGGTTGCAGTTCGCGGCCCGAGAAGCACTCTCCGGCCAACATGCCCAACTGCAGCAACAGCTCCCAAAGCGAAGGAGCCAGGACCCAAAGACCTAGCTGGCCTGAAGGGCCCCCGGGGGGCCCCAAGCAGCCCCTCTCCATTTGGGTCTGGGGGCTTTCGTTGGGCCGGGAACCTGGGAGAATCCTGCAAGGTTGCAGTTCGCGGCCCGAGAAGCACTCTCCGCCCAACATGCCCAACTGCAGCAACAGCTCCCAAAACGAAGGAGCCAGGACCCAAAGACCTAGCTGGCCTGAAGGGCCCCCAGGGGGCCCCCAAGCAGCCCCTCTCCATTTGGGTCTGGGGGCTTTTGTTGGGCCGGGAACCTGGGAGATTCCTGCAAGGTTGCAGTTCGAGGCCCGAGAAGCACTCTCCGGCCAACATGCCCAACTGCAGCAACAGCTCCCAAAGCGAAGGAGCCAGGACCCAAAGACCTAGCTGGCCTGAAGGGCCCCCAGTGGGCCCCCAAGCAGCCCCTCTCAATTTGGGTCTGGGGGCTTTCGTTGGGCCGGGAACCTGGGAGATTCCTGCAAGGTTGCAGTTCGCGGCCCGAGAAGCACTCTCCGGCCAACATGCCCAACTGCAGCAACAGCTCCCAAAGCGAAGGAGCCAGGACTCAAAGACCTAGCTGGCCTGAAGGGCCCCCAGGGGGCTCCCAAGCAGCCCCTCTCCATTTGGGTCTGGGGGCTTTCGTTGGGCCGGGAACCTGGGAGAATCCTGCAAGGTTGCAGTTCGCGGCCGGAGAAGCACTCTCCGGCCAACATGCCCAACTGCAGCAACAGCTCCCAAAGCGAAGGAGCCAGGACCCAAAGACCTAGCTGGCCTGAAGGGCCCCCAGGGGGCCCCCAAGCAGCCCCTCTCCATTTGGGTCTGGGGGCTTTCTTTAGGCTGTGAACCTGGGAGATACCAGCAAGGTTGCAGTTCGCAGCCCGAGAAGCACTCTCCGGCCAACATGCCAAATATCCAGCAACAGCTCCCAAAGCGAAGGAGCCAGGACCCAAAGACCTAGCTGGTCTGAAGGGCCCCCAGGGGGGCCCCAAGCAGCACCTCTCCATTTGGGTCTGGGGGCTTTCGTTGGGCCGGGAACCTGGGAGAATCCTGCAAGGTTGCAGTTCGCGGCCCGAGAAGCACTCTCCGGCCAACATGCCCAACTGCAGCAACAGCTCCCAAACCGAAGGAGCCAGGACCCAAAGACCTAGCTGGCCTGAAGGGCCCCCAGGGGGCCCCCAAGCAGCCCCTCTCCATTTGGGTCTGGGGGCTTTCGTTGGGCCGGGAACCTGGGAGATTCCTGCAAGGTTGCAGTTCGCGGCCCGAGAAGCACTCTCCGGCCAACATGCCCAACTGCAGCAACAGCTCCCAAAGCGAAGGAGCCAGGACCCAAAGACCTAGCTGGCCTGAAGGGCCCCCAGGGGGCCCCCAAGCAGCCCCTCTCCATTTGGGTCTGGGGGCTTTCTTTAGGCTGAGAACCTGGGAGATACCAGCAAGGTTGCAGTTCGCGGCCCGAGAAGCACTCTCCGGCCAACATGCCCAATATCCAGCAACAGCTCCCAAAGCGAAGGAGCCAGGACCCAAAGACCTAGCTGGCCTGAAGGGCCCCCAGAAGGCCACCAAGCAGCCCCTCTCCATTTGGGTCTGGGGGCTTTCGTTGGGCATGTATACCTGAGAGGTACCTGGAAGTTACAGTTCGCGGCCCGAGAAGCACTCTCCGGCCAACATGCCCAACTGCAGCAACAGCTCCCAAACCGAAGGAGCCAGGACCCAAAGACCTAGCTGGCCTGAAGGGCCCCCAGGGGGCCCCCAAGCAGCCCCTCTCCATTTGGGTCTGGGGGTTTTCGTTGGGCCGGGAACCTGGGAGGTACCTGCAAGGTTGCAGTTGGCGGCCCGAGAAGCACTCTCCGGCCAACATGCCCAACTGCAGCAACAGCTCCCAAAGCGAAGGAGCCAGGACACAAAGACCTAGCTGGCCTGAAGGGCCCCCAGGGGGCCCCCAAGCAGCCCCTCTCAATTTGGGTCTGGGGGCTTTCGTTGGGCCGGGAACCTGGGAGATTCCTGCAAGGTTGCAGTTCGCGGCCCGAGAAGCACTCTCCGGCCAACATGCTCAACTGCAGCAACAGCTCCCAAACCGAAGGAGCCAGGACCCAAAGACCTAGCTGGCCTGAAGGGCCCCCAGGGGGCCCCCAAGCAGCCCCTCTCAATTTGGGTCTGGGGGCTTTCGTTGGGCCGGGAACCTGGGAGATTCCTGCAAGGTTGCAGTTCGCGGCCCGAGAAGCACTCTCCGGCCAACATGCCCAACTGCAGCAACAGCTCCCAAAGCGAAGGAGCCAGGACCCAAAGACCTAGCTGGCCTGAAGGGCCCCCAGGGGGCCCCCAAGCAGCCCCTCTCCATTTGGGTCTGGGGGCTTTTGTTGGGCCGGGAACCTGGGAGATTCCTGCAAGGTTGCAGTTCGCGGCCCGAGAAGCACTCTCCGGCCAACATGCCCAACGTCAGCAACAGCTCCCAAACCAAATGAGCCAGGACACAAAGACCTAGCTGGCCTGAAGGGCCCCCAGGGGGCCCCCAAGCAGCCCCTCTCCATTTCGGTCTGGGGGCTTTCGTTGGGCCGGGAACCTGGGTGATTCCTGCAAGGTTGCAGTTCGCGGCCGGAGAAGCACTCTCCGGCCAACATGCCCAACTGCAGCAACAGCTCCCAAAGCGAAGGAGCCAGGACCCAAAGACCTAGCTGGCCTGAAGGGCCCCCAGGGGGCCCCCAAGCAGCCCCTCTCCATTTGGGTCTGGGGGCTTTCTTTAGGCTGAGAACCTGGGAGATACCAGCAAGGTTGCAGTTCGCGGCCCGAGAAGCACTCTCCGGCCAACATGCCCAATATCCAGCAACAGCTCCCAAAGCGAAGGAGCCAGGACCCAAAGACCTAGCTGGCCTGAAGGGCCCCCAGAAGGCCACCAAGCAGCCCCTCTCCATTTGGGTCTGGGGGCTTTCTTTGGGCATGGATACCTGAGAGGTACCTGCAAGTTACAGTTCGCGGCCCGAGAAGCACTCTCCGGCCAACATGCCCAACTGCAGCAACAGCTCCCAAAGCGAAGGAGCCAGGACCCAAAGACCTAGCTGGCCTGAAGGGCCCCCAGGGGGCCCCCAAGCAGCCCCTCTCAATTTGGGTCTGGGGGCTTTCGTTGGGCCGGGAACCTGGGAGAATCCTGCAAGGTTGCAGTTCGCGGCCCGAGAAGCACTCTCCGGCCAACATGCCCAACTGCAGCAACAGCTCCCAAAGCGAAGGAGCCAGGACCCAAAGACCTAGCTGGCCTGAAGGGCCCCCAGGGGGCCCCCAAGCAGCCCCTCTCCATTTGGGTCTGGGGGTTTTCGTTGGGCCGGGAACCTGGGAGAATCCTGCAAGGTTGCAGTTCGCGGCCCGAGAAGCACTCTCCGGCCAACATGCCCAACTGCAGCAACAGCTCCCAAACCGAAGGAGCCAGGACCCAAAGACCTAGCTGGCCTGAAGGGCCCCCGGGGGGCCCCAAGCAGCCCCTCTCCATTTGGGTCTGGGGGCTTTCGTTGGGCCGGGAACCTGGGAGAATCCTGCAAGGTTGCAGTTCGCGGCCCGAGAAGCACTCTCCGGCCAACATGCCCAACTGCAGCAACAGCTCCCAAAGCGAAGGAGCCAGGACCCAAAGACCTAGCTGGCCTGAAGGGCCCCCAGGGGGCCCCCATGCAGCCCCTCTCCATTTGGGTCTGGGGGCTTTTGTTGGGCCGGGAACCTGGGAGATTCCTGCAAGGTTGCAGTTCGAGGCCCGAGAAGCACTCTCCGGCCAACATGCCCAACTGCAGCAACAGCTCCCAAAGCGAAGGAGCCAGGACACAAAGACCTAGCTGGCCTGAAGGGCCCCCAGGGGGCCCCCAAGCAGCCCCTCTCAATTTGGGTCTGGGGGCTTTCGTTGGGCCGGGAACCTGGGAGATTCCTGCAAGGTTGCAGTTCGCGGCCCGAGAAGCACTCTCCGGCCAACATGCCCAACTGCAGCAACAGCTCCCAAAGCGAAGGAGCCAGGACTCAAAGACCTAGCTGGCCTGAAGGGCCCCCAGGGGGCTCCCAAGCAGCCCCTCTCCATTTGGGTCTGGGGGCTTTTGTTGGGCCGGGAACCTGGGAGATTCCTGCAAGGTTGCAGTTCGAGGCCCGAGAAGCACTCTCCGGCCAACATGCCCAACTGCAGCAACAGCTCCCAAACCGAATGAGCCAGGACACAAAGACCTAGCTGGCCTGAAGGGCCCCCAGGGGGCCCCCAAGCAGCCCCTCTCAATTTGGGTCTGGGGGCTTTCGTTGGGCCGGGAACCTGGGAGATTCATGCAAGGTTGCAGTTCGCGGCCCGAGAAGCACTCTCCGGCCAACATGCCCAACTGCAGCAACAGCTCCCAAAGCGAAGGAGCCAGGACACAAAGACCTAGCTGGCCTGAAGGGCCCCCAGGGGGCCCCCAAGCAGCCCCTCTCCATTTGGGTCTGGGGGCTTTCTTTAGGCTGAGAACCTGGGAGATACCAGCAAGGTTGCAGTTCGCGGCCCGAGAAGCACTCTCCGGCCAACATGCCCAACTGCAGCAACAGCTCCCAAAGCGAAGGAGCCAGGACCCAAAGACCTAGCTGGCCTGAAGGGCCCCCAGGGGGCCCCCAAGCAGCCCCTCTCAATTTGGGTCTGGGGGCTTTCGTTGGGCCGGGAACCTGGGAGATTCCTGCAAGGTTGCAGTTCGCGGCCGGAGAAGCACTCTCCGGCCAACATGCCCAACTGCAGCAACAGCTCCCAAACCGAAGGAGCCAGGACCCAAAGACCTAGCTGGCCTGAAGGGCCCCCAGGGGGCCCCCAAGCAGCCCCTCTCCATTTGGGTCTGGGGGCTTTCTTTAGGCTGAGAACCTGGGAGATACCAGCAAGGTTGCAGTTCGCAGCCCGAGAAGCACTCTCCGGCCAACATGCCCAATATCCAGCAACAGCTCCCAAAGCGAAGGAGCCAGGACCCAAAGACCTAGCTGGTCTGAAGGGCCCCCAGGGGGGCCCCAAGCAGCACCTCTCCATTTGGGTCTGGGGGCTTTCGTTGGGCCGGGAACCTGGGAGAATCCTGCAAGGTTGCAGTTCGCGGCCCGAGAAGCACTCTCCGGCCAACATGCCCAACTGCAGCAACAGCTCCCAAACCGAAGGAGCCAGGACCCAAAGACCTAGCTGGCCTGAAGTGCCCCCAGGGGGCCCCCAAGCAGCCCCTCTCCATTTGGGTCTGGGGGCTTTCGTTGGGCCGGGAACCTGGGAGATTCCTGCAAGGTTGCAGTTCGCGGCCCGAGAAGCACTCTCCGGCCAACATGCCCAACTGCAGCAACAGCTCCCAAAGCGAAGGAGCCAGGACCCAAAGACCTAGCTGGCCTGAAGGGCCCCCAGGGGGCCCCCAAGCAGCCCCTCTCCATTTGGGTCTGGGGGCTTTTGTTGGGCCGGGAACCTGGGAGATTCCTGCAAGGTTGCAGTTCGAGGCCCGAGAAGCACTCTCCGGCCAACATGCCCAACTGCAGCAACAGCTCCCAAAGCGAAGGAGCCAGGACCCAAAGACCTAGCTGGCCTGAAGGGCCCCCAGTGGGCCCCCAAGCAGCCCCTCTCAATTTGGGTCTGGGGGCTTTCGTTGGGCCGGGAACCTGGGAGATTCCTGCAAGGTTGCAGTTCGCGGCCCGAGAAGCACTCTCCGGCCAACATGCCCAACTGCAGCAACAGCTCCCAAAGCGAAGGAGCCAGGACTCAAAGACCTAGCTGGCCTGAAGGGCCCCCAGGGGGCTCCCAAGCAGCCCCTCTCCATTTGGGTCTGGGGGCTTTCGTTGGGCCGGGAACCTGGGAGAATCCTGCAAGGTTGCAGTTCGCGGCCCGAGAAGCACTCTCCGGCCAACATGCCCAACTGCAGCAACAGCTCCCAAAGCGAAGGAGCCAGGACCCAAAGACCTAGCTGGCCTGAAGGGCCCCCAGGGGGCCCCCAAGCAGCCCCTCTCCATTTGGGTCTGGGGGCTTTCTTTAGGCTGAGAACCTGGGAGATACCAGCAAGGTTGCAGTTCGCAGCCCGAGAAGCACTCTCCGGCCAACATGCCCAATATCCAGCAACAGCTCCCAAAGCGAAGGAGCCAGGACCCAAAGACCTAGCTGGTCTGAAGGGCCCCCAGGGGGGCCCCAAGCAGCACCTCTCCATTTGGGTCTGGGGGCTTTCGTTGGGCCGGGAACCTGGAAGAATCCTGCAAGGTTGCAGTTCGCGGCCCGAGAAGCACTCTCCGGCCAACATGCCCAACTGCAGCAACAGCTCCCAAACCGAAGGAGCCAGGACCCAAAGACCTAGCTGGCCTGAAGGGCCCCCAGGGGGCCCCCAAGCAGCCCCTCTCCATTTGGGTCTGGGGGCTTTCGTTGGGCCGGGAACCTGGGAGATTCCTGCAAGGTTGCAGTTCGCGGCCGGAGAAGCACTCTCCGGCCAACATGCCCAACTGCAGCAACAGCTCCCAAAGCGAAGGAGCCAGGACCCAAAGACCTAGCTGGCCTGAAGGGCCCCCAGGGGGCCCCCAAGCAGCCCCTCTCCATTTGGGTCTGGGGGCTTTCTTTAGGCTGAGAACCTGGGAGATACCAGCAAGGTTGCAGTTCGCGGCCCGAGAAGCACTCTCCGGCCAACATGCCCAATATCCAGCAACAGCTCCCAAAGCGAAGGAGCCAGGACCCAAAGACCTAGCTGGCCTGAAGGGCCCCCAGAAGGCCACCAAGCAGCCCCTCTCCATTTGGGTCTGGGGGCTTTCGTTGGGCATGTATACCTGAGAGGTACCTGGAAGTTACAGTTCGCGGCCCGAGAAGCACTCTCCGGCCAACATGCCCAACTGCAGCAACAGCTCCCAAACCGAAGGAGCCAGGACCCAAAGACCTAGCTGGCCTGAAGGGCCCCCAGGGGGCCCCCAAGCAGCCCCTCTCCATTTGGGTCTGGGGGTTTTCGTTGGGCCGGGAACCTGGGAGGTACCTGCAAGGTTGCAGTTCGCGGCCCGAGAAGCACTCTCCGGCCAACATGCCCAACTGCAGCAACAGCTCCCAAAGCGAAGGAGCCAGGACACAAAGACCTAGCTGGCCTGAAGGGCCCCCAGGGGGCCCCCAAGCAGCCCCTCTCAATTTGGGTCTGGGGGCTTTCGTTGGGCCGGGAACCTGGGAGATTCCTGCAAGGTTGCAGTTCGCGGCCCGAGAAGCACTCTCCGGCCAACATGCCCAACTGCAGCAACAGCTCCCAAAGCGAAGGAGCCAGGACCCAAAGACCTAGCTGGCCTGAAGGGCCCCCGGGGGGCCCCAAGCAGCCCCTCTCCATTTGGGTCTGGGGGCTTTCGTTGGGCCGGGAACCTGGGAGAATCCTGCAAGGTTGCAGTTCGCGGCCCGAGAAGCACTCTCCGGCCAACATGCCCAACTGCAGCAACAGCTCCCAAAACGAAGGAGCCAGGACCCAAAGACCTAGCTGGCCTGAAGGGCCCCCAGGGGGCCCCCAAGCAGCCCCTCTCCATTTGGGTCTGGGGGCTTTTGTTGGGCCGGGAACCTGGGAGATTCCTGCAAGGTTGCAGTTCGAGGCCCGAGAAGCACTCTCCGGCCAACATGCCCAACTGCAGCAACAGCTCCCAAAGCGAAGGAGCCAGGACCCAAAGACCTAGCTGGCCTGAAGGGCCCCCAGTGGGCCCCCAAGCAGCCCCTCTCAATTTGGGTCTGGGGGCTTTCGTTGGGCCGGGAACCTGGGAGATTCCTGCAAGGTTGCAGTTCGCGGCCCGAGAAGCACTCTCCGGCCAACATGCCCAACTGCAGCAACAGCTCCCAAAGCGAAGGAGCCAGGACTCAAAGACCTAGCTGGCCTGAAGGGCCCCCAGGGGGCTCCCAAGCAGCCCCTCTCCATTTGGGTCTGGGGGCTTTCGTTGGGCCGGGAACCTGGGAGAATCCTGCAAGGTTGCAGTTCGCGGCCGGAGAAGCACTCTCCGGCCAACATGCCCAACTGCAGCAACAGCTCCCAAAGCGAAGGAGCCAGGACCCAAAGACCTAGCTGGCCTGAAGGGCCCCCAGGGGGCCCCCAAGCAGCCCCTCTCCATTTGGGTCTGGGGGCTTTCTTTAGGCTGTGAACCTGGGAGATACCAGCAAGGTTGCAGTTCGCAGCCCGAGAAGCACTCTCCGGCCAACATGCCAAATATCCAGCAACAGCTCCCAAAGCGAAGGAGCCAGGACCCAAAGACCTAGCTGGTCTGAAGGGCCCCCAGGGGGGCCCCAAGCAGCACCTCTCCATTTGGGTCTGGGGGCTTTCGTTGGGCCGGGAACCTGGGAGAATCCTGCAAGGTTGCAGTTCGCGGCCCGAGAAGCACTCTCCGGCCAACATGCCCAACTGCAGCAACAGCTCCCAAACCGAAGGAGCCAGGACCCAAAGACCTAGCTGGCCTGAAGGGCCCCCAGGGGGCCCCCAAGCAGCCCCTCTCCATTTGGGTCTGGGGGCTTTCGTTGGGCCGGGAACCTGGGAGATTCCTGCAAGGTTGCAGTTCGCGGCCGGAGAAGCACTCTCCGGCCAACATGCCCAACTGCAGCAACAGCTCCCAAAGCGAAGGAGCCAGGACCCAAAGACCTAGCTGGCCTGAAGGGCCCCCAGGGGGCCCCCAAGCAGCCCCTCTCCATTTGGGTCTGGGGGCTTTCTTTAGGCTGAGAACCTGGGAGATACCAGCAAGGTTGCAGTTCGCGGCCCGAGAAGCACTCTCCGGCCAACATGCCCAATATCCAGCAACAGCTCCCAAAGCGAAGGAGCCAGGACCCAAAGACCTAGCTGGCCTGAAGGGCCCCCAGAAGGCCACCAAGCAGCCCCTCTCCATTTGGGTCTGGGGGCTTTCGTTGGGCATGTATACCTGAGAGGTACCTGGAAGTTACAGTTCGCGGCCCGAGAAGCACTCTCCGGCCAACATGCCCAACTGCAGCAACAGCTCCCAAACCGAAGGAGCCAGGACCCAAAGACCTAGCTGGCCTGAAGGGCCCCCAGGGGGCCCCCAAGCAGCACCTCTCCATTTGGGTCTGGGGGTTTTCGTTGGGCCGGGAACCTGGGAGGTACCTGCAAGGTTGCAGTTGGCGGCCCGAGAAGCACTCTCCGGCCAACATGCCCAACTGCAGCAACAGCTCCCAAAGCGAAGGAGCCAGGACACAAAGACCTAGCTGGCCTGAAGGGCCCCCAGGGGGCCCCCAAGCAGCCCCTCTCAATTTGGGTCTGGGGGCTTTCGTTGGGCCGGGAACCTGGGAGATTCCTGCAAGGTTGCAGTTCGCGGCCCGAGAAGCACTCTCCGGCCAACATGCTCAACTGCAGCAACAGCTCCCAAACCGAAGGAGCCAGGACCCAAAGACCTAGCTGGCCTGAAGGGCCCCCAGGGGGCCCCCAAGCAGCCCCTCTCAATTTGGGTCTGGGGGCTTTCGTTGGGCCGGGAACCTGGGAGATTCCTGCAAGGTTGCAGTTCGCGGCCCGAGAAGCACTCTCCGGCCAACATGCCCAACTGCAGCAACAGCTCCCAAAGCGAAGGAGCCAGGACCCAAAGACCTAGCTGGCCTGAAGGGCCCCCAGGGGGCCCCCAAGCAGCCCCTCTCCATTTGGGTCTGGGGGCTTTTGTTGGGCCGGGAACCTGGGAGATTCCTGCAAGGTTGCAGTTCGCGGCCCGAGAAGCACTCTCCGGCCAACATGCCCAACGTCAGCAACAGCTCCCAAACCAAATGAGCCAGGACACAAAGACCTAGCTGGCCTGAAGGGCCCCCAGGGGGCCCCCAAGCAGCCCCTCTCCATTTCGGTCTGGGGGCTTTCGTTGGGCCGGGAACCTGGGTGATTCCTGCAAGGTTGCAGTTCGCGGCCGGAGAAGCACTCTCCGGCCAACATGCCCAACTGCAGCAACAGCTCCCAAAGCGAAGGAGCCAGGACCCAAAGACCTAGCTGGCCTGAAGGGCCCCCAGGGGGCCCCCAAGCAGCCCCTCTCCATTTGGGTCTGGGGGCTTTCTTTAGGCTGAGAACCTGGGAGATACCAGCAAGGTTGCAGTTCGCGGCCCGAGAAGCACTCTCCGGCCAACATGCCCAATATCCAGCAACAGCTCCCAAAGCGAAGGAGCCAGGACCCAAAGACCTAGCTGGCCTGAAGGGCCCCCAGAAGGCCACCAAGCAGCCCCTCTCCATTTGGGTCTGGGGGCTTTCTTTGGGCATGGATACCTGAGAGGTACCTGCAAGTTACAGTTCGCGGCCCGAGAAGCACTCTCCGGCCAACATGCCCAACTGCAGCAACAGCTCCCAAAGCGAAGGAGCCAGGACCCAAAGACCTAGCTGGCCTGAAGGGCCCCCAGGGGGCCCCCAAGCAGCCCCTCTCAATTTGGGTCTGGGGGCTTTCGTTGGGCCGGGAACCTGGGAGAATCCTGCAAGGTTGCAGTTCGCGGCCCGAGAAGCACTCTCCGGCCAACATGCCCAACTGCAGCAACAGCTCCCAAAGCGAAGGAGCCAGGACCCAAAGACCTAGCTGGCCTGAAGGGCCCCCAGGGGGCCCCCAAGCAGCCCCTCTCCATTTGGGTCTGGGGGTTTTCGTTGGGCCGGGAACCTGGGAGAATCCTGCAAGGTTGCAGTTCGCGGCCCGAGAAGCACTCTCCGGCCAACATGCCCAACTGCAGCAACAGCTCCCAAACCGAAGGAGCCAGGACCCAAAGACCTAGCTGGCCTGAAGGGCCCCCGGGGGGCCCCAAGCAGCCCCTCTCCATTTGGGTCTGGGGGCTTTCGTTGGGCCGGGAACCTGGGAGAATCCTGCAAGGTTGCAGTTCGCGGCCCGAGAAGCACTCTCCGGCCAACATGCCCAACTGCAGCAACAGCTCCCAAAGCGAAGGAGCCAGGACCCAAAGACCTAGCTGGCCTGAAGGGCCCCCAGGGGGCCCCCATGCAGCCCCTCTCCATTTGGGTCTGGGGGCTTTTGTTGGGCCGGGAACCTGGGAGATTCCTGCAAGGTTGCAGTTCGAGGCCCGAGAAGCACTCTCCGGCCAACATGCCCAACTGCAGCAACAGCTCCCAAAGCGAAGGAGCCAGGACACAAAGACCTAGCTGGCCTGAAGGGCCCCCAGGGGGCCCCCAAGCAGCCCCTCTCAATTTGGGTCTGGGGGCTTTCGTTGGGCCGGGAACCTGGGAGATTCCTGCAAGGTTGCAGTTCGCGGCCCGAGAAGCACTCTCCGGCCAACATGCCCAACTGCAGCAACAGCTCCCAAAGCGAAGGAGCCAGGACTCAAAGACCTAGCTGGCCTGAAGGGCCCCCAGGGGGCTCCCAAGCAGCCCCTCTCCATTTGGGTCTGGGGGCTTTTGTTGGGCCGGGAACCTGGGAGATTCCTGCAAGGTTGCAGTTCGAGGCCCGAGAAGCACTCTCCGGCCAACATGCCCAACTGCAGCAACAGCTCCCAAACCGAATGAGCCAGGACACAAAGACCTAGCTGGCCTGAAGGGCCCCCAGGGGGCCCCCAAGCAGCCCCTCTCAATTTGGGTCTGGGGGCTTTCGTTGGGCCGGGAACCTGGGAGATTCATGCAAGGTTGCAGTTCGCGGCCCGAGAAGCACTCTCCGGCCAACATGCCCAACTGCAGCAACAGCTCCCAAAGCGAAGGAGCCAGGACACAAAGACCTAGCTGGCCTGAAGGGCCCCCAGGGGGCCCCCAAGCAGCCCCTCTCCATTTGGGTCTGGGGGCTTTCTTTAGGCTGAGAACCTGGGAGATACCAGCAAGGTTGCAGTTCGCGGCCCGAGAAGCACTCTCCGGCCAACATGCCCAACTGCAGCAACAGCTCCCAAAGCGAAGGAGCCAGGACCCAAAGACCTAGCTGGCCTGAAGGGCCCCCAGGGGGCCCCCAAGCAGCCCCTCTCAATTTGGGTCTGGGGGCTTTCGTTGGGCCGGGAACCTGGGAGATTCCTGCAAGGTTGCAGTTCGCGGCCGGAGAAGCACTCTCCGGCCAACATGCCCAACTGCAGCAACAGCTCCCAAACCGAAGGAGCCAGGACCCAAAGACCTAGCTGGCCTGAAGGGCCCCCAGGGGGCCCCCAAGCAGCCCCTCTCCATTTGGGTCTGGGGGCTTTCTTTAGGCTGAGAACCTGGGAGATACCAGCAAGGTTGCAGTTCGCAGCCCGAGAAGCACTCTCCGGCCAACATGCCCAATATCCAGCAACAGCTCCCAAAGCGAAGGAGCCAGGACCCAAAGACCTAGCTGGACTGAAGGGCCCCCAGGGGGGCCCCAAGCAGCACCTCTCCATTTGGGTCTGGGGGCTTTCGTTGGGCCGGGAACCTGGGAGAATCCTGCAAGGTTGCAGTTCGCGGCCCGAGAAGCACTCTCCGGCCAACATGCCCAACTGCAGCAACAGCTCCCAAACCGAAGGAGCCAGGACCCAAAGACCTAGCTGGCCTGAAGTGCCCCCAGGGGGCCCCCAAGCAGCCCCTCTCCATTTGGGTCTGGGGGCTTTCGTTGGGCCGGGAACCTGGGAGATTCCTGCAAGGTTGCAGTTCGCGGCCCGAGAAGCACTCTCCGGCCAACATGCCCAACTGCAGCAACAGCTCCCAAAGCGAAGGAGCCAGGACACAAAGACCTAGCTGGCCTGAAGGGCCCCCAGGGGGCCCCCAAGCAGCCCCTCTCCATTTGGGTCTGGGGGCTTTCTTTAGGCTGAGAACCTGGGAGATACCAGCAAGGTTGCAGTTCGCGGCCCGAGAAGCACTCTCCGGCCAACATGCCCAACTGCAGCAACAGCTCCCAAAGCGAAGGAGCCAGGACCCAAAGACCTAGCTGGCCTGAAGGGCCCCCAGGGGGCCCCCAAGCAGCCCCTCTCAATTTGGGTCTGGGGGCTTTCGTTGGGCCGGGAACCTGGGAGATTCCTGCAAGGTTGCAGTTCGCGGCCGGAGAAGCACTCTCCGGCCAACATGCCCAACTGCAGCAACAGCTCCCAAACCGAAGGAGCCAGGACCCAAAGACCTAGCTGGCCTGAAGGGCCCCCAGGGGGCCCCCAAGCAGCCCCTCTCCATTTGGGTCTGGGGGCTTTCTTTAGGCTGAGAACCTGGGAGATACCAGCAAGGTTGCAGTTCGCAGCCCGAGAAGCACTCTCCGGCCAACATGCCCAATATCCAGCAACAGCTCCCAAAGCGAAGGAGCCAGGACCCAAAGACCTAGCTGGACTGAAGGGCCCCCAGGGGGGCCCCAAGCAGCACCTCTCCATTTGGGTCTGGGGGCTTTCGTTGGGCCGGGAACCTGGGAGAATCCTGCAAGGTTGCAGTTCGCGGCCCGAGAAGCACTCTCCGGCCAACATGCCCAACTGCAGCAACAGCTCCCAAACCGAAGGAGCCAGGACCCAAAGACCTAGCTGGCCTGAAGTGCCCCCAGGGGGCCCCCAAGCAGCCCCTCTCCATTTGGGTCTGGGGGCTTTCGTTGGGCCGGGAACCTGGGAGATTCCTGCAAGGTTGCAGTTCGCGGCCCGAGAAGCACTCTCCGGCCAACATGCCCAACTGCAGCAACAGCTCCCAAAGCGAAGGAGCCAGGACCCAAAGACCTAGCTGGCCTGAAGGGCCCCCAGGGGGCCCCCAAGCAGCCCCTCTCCATTTGGGTCTGGGGGCTTTCTTTAGGCTGAGAACCTGGGAGATACCAGCAAGGTTGCAGTTCGCGGCCCGAGAAGCACTCTCCGGCCAACATGCCCAATATCCAGCAACAGCTCCCAAAGCGAAGGAGCCAGGACCCAAAGACCTAGCTGGCCTGAAGGGCCCCCAGGGGGCCCCCAAGCAGCCCCTCTCCATTTGGGTCTGGGGGCTTTCGTTGGGCATGTATACCTGAGAGGTACCTGGAAGTTACAGTTCGCGGCCCGAGAAGCACTCTCCGGCCAACATGCCCAACTGCAGCAACAGCTCCCAAACCGAAGGAGCCAGGACCCAAAGACCTAGCTGGCCTGAAGGGCCCCCAGGGGGCCCCCAAGCAGCCCCTCTCAATTTGGGTCTGGGGGTTTTCGTTGGGCCGGGAAACTGGGAGGTACCTGCAAGGTTGCAGTTCGCGGCCCGAGAAGCACTCTCCGGCCAACATGCCCAACTGCAGCAACAGCTCCCAAAGCGAAGGAGCCAGGACCCAAAGACCTAGCTGGCCTGAAGGGCCCCCAGGGGGGCCCCAAGCAGCCCCTCTCAATTTGGGTCTGGGGGCTTTCGTTGGGCATGGATACCTGAGAGGTACCTGCAAGGTTACAGTTCGCGGCCCGAGAAGCACTCTCCGGCCAACATGCTCAACTGCAGCAACAGCTCCCAAACCGAAGGAGCCAGGACCCAAAGACCTAGCTGGCCTGAAGGGCCCCCAGGGGGCCCCCAAGCAGCCCCTCTCAATTTGGGTCTGGGGGCTTTCGTTGGGCCGGGAACCTGGGAGATTCCTGCAAGGTTGCAGTTCGCGGCCCGAGAAGCACTCTCCGGCCAACATGCCCAACTGCAGCAACAGCTCCCAAAGCGAAGGAGCCAGGACCCAAAGACCTAGCTGGCCTGAAGGGCCCCCAGGGGGCCCCCAAGCAGCCCCTCTCCATTTGGGTCTGGGGGCTTTTGTTGGGCCGGGAACCTGGGAGATTCCTGCAAGGTTGCAGTTCGCGGCCCGAGAAGCACTCTCCGGCCAACATGCCCAACTGCAGCAACAGCTCCCAAACCGAATGAGCCAGGACACAAAGACCTAGCTGGCCTGAAGGGCCCCCAGAAGGCCCCCAAGCAGCCCCTCTCAATTTGGGTCTGGGGGCTTTCGTTGGGCCGGGAACCTGGGTGATTCCTGCAAGGTTGCAGTTCGCGGCCGGAGAAGCACTCTCCGGCCAACATGCCCAACTGCAGCAACAGCTCCCAAAGCGAAGGAGCCAGGACCCAAAGACCTAGCTGGCCTGAAGGGCCCCCAGGGGGCCCCCAAGAGGCACCTCTCCATTTGGGTCTGGGGGCTTTCTTTAGGCTGAGAACCTGGGAGATACCAGCAAGGTTGCAGTTCGCGGCCCGAGAAGCACTCTCCGGCCAACATGCCCAATATCCAGAAACAGCTCCCAAAGCGAAGGAGCCAGGACCCAAAGACCTAGCTGGCCTGAAGGGCCCCCAGAAGGCCACCAAGCAGCCCCTCTCCATTTGGGTCTGGGGGCTTTCGTTGGGCATTGATACCTGAGAGGTACCTGCAAGTTACAGTTCGTGGCCCGAGAAGCACTCTCCGGCCAACATGCCCAACTGCAGCAACAGCTCCCAAAGCGAAGGAGCCAGGACCCAAAGACCTAGCTGGCCTGAAGGGCCCCCAGGGGGCCCCCAAGCAGCCCCTCTCAATTTGGGTCTGGGGGCTTTCGTTGGGCCGGGAACCTGGGAGAATCCTGCAAGGTTGCAGTTCGCGGCCCGAGAAGCACTCTCCGGCCAACATGCCCAACTGCAGCAACAGCTCCCAAAGCGAAGGAGCCAGGACCCAAAGACCTAGCTGGCCTGAAGGGCCCCCAGGGGGCCCCCAAGCAGCCCCTCTCCATTTGGGTCTGGGGGTTTTCGTTGGGCCGGGAACCTGGGAGAATCCTGCAAGGTTGCAGTTCGCGGCCCGAGAAGCACTCTCCGGCCAACATGCCCAACTGCAGCAACAGCTCCCAAACCGAAGGAGCCAGGACCCAAAGACCTAGCTGGCCTGAAGGGCCCCCGGGGGGCCCCAAGCAGCCCCTCTCCATTTGGGTCTGGGGGCTTTCGTTGGGCTGGGAACCTGGGAGAATCCTGCAAGGTTGCAGTTCGCAGCCCGAGAAGCACTCTCCGGCCAACATGCCCAACTGCAGCAACAGCTCCCAAAGCGAAGGAGCCAGGACCCAAAGACCTAGCTGGCCTGAAGGGCCCCCAGGGGGCCCCCAAGCAGCCCCTCTCCATTTGGGTCTGGGGGCTTTTGTTGGGCCGGGAACCTGGGAGATTCCTGCAAGGTTGCAGTTCGAGGCCCGAGAAGCACTCTCCGGCCAACATGCCCAACTGCAGCAACAGCTCCCAAACCGAATGAGCCAGGACCCAAAGACCTAGCTGGCCTGAAGGGCCCCCAGGGGGCCCCCAAGCAGCCCCTCTCAATTTGGGTCTGGGGGCTTTCGTTGGGCCGGGAACCTGGGAGATTCCTGCAAGGTTGCAGTTCGCGGCCCGAGAAGCACTCTCCGGCCAACATGCCCAACTGCAGCAACAGCTCCCAAAGCGAAGGAGCCAGGACTCAAAGACCTAGCTGGCCTGAAGGGCCCCCAGGGGGCTCCCAAGCAGCCCCTCTCCATTTGGGTCTGGGGGCTTTTGTTGGGCCGGGAACCTGGGAGATTCCTGCAAGTTTGCAGTTCGCGGCCCGAGAAGCACTCTCCGGCCAACATGCCCAACTGCAGCAACAGCTCCCAAACCGAATGAGCCAGGACACAAAGACCTAGCTGGCCTGAAGGGCCCCCACGGGGCCCCCAAGCAGCCCCTCTCAATTTGGGTCTGGGGGCTTTCGTTGGGCCGGGAACCTGGGAGATTCATGCAAGGTTGCAGTTCGCGGCCCGAGAAGCACTCTCCGGCCAACATGCCCAACTGCAGCAACAGCTCCCAAAGCGAAGGAGCCAGGACACAAAGACCTAGCTGGCCTGAAGGGCCCCCAGGGGGCCACCAAGCAGCCCCTCTCAATTTGGGTCTGGGGGCTTTCGTTGGGCATGGATACCTGAGAGGTACCTGCAAGGTTACAGTTCGCGGCCCGAGAAGCACTCTCCGGCCAACATGCTCAACTGCAGCAACAGCTCCCAAACCGAAGGAGCCAGGACCCAAAGACCTAGCTGGCCTGAAGGGCCCCCAGGGGGCCCCCAAGCAGCCCCTCTCAATTTGGGTCTGGGGGCTTTCGTTGGGCCGGGAACCTGGGAGATTCCTGCAAGGTTGCAGTTCGCGGCCCGAGAAGCACTCTCCGGCCAACATGCCCAACTGCAGCAACAGCTCCCAAACCGAAGGAGCCAGGACCCAAAGACCTATCTGGCCTGAAGGGCCCCCAGGGGGCCCCCAAGCAGCCCCTCTCCATTTGGGTCTGGGGGCTTTCGTTGGGCCGGGAACCTGGGAGATTCCTGCAAGGTTGCAGTTCGCGGCCCGAGAAGCACTCTCCGGCCAACATGCCCAACGTCAGCAACAGCTCCCAAACCGAATGAGCCAGGACACAAAGACCTAGCTGGCCTGAAGGGCCCCCAGGGGGCCCCCAAGCAGCCCCTCTCCATTTGGGTCTGGGGGCTTTCGTTGGGCCGGGAACCTGGGTGATTCCTGCAAGGTTGCAGTTCGCGGCCCGAGAAGCACTCTCCGGCCAACATGCCCAACTGCAGCAACAGCTCCCAAAGCGAAGGAGCCAGGACCCAAAGACCTAGCTGGCCTGAAGGGCCCCCAGGGGGCCCCCAAGCAGCCCCTCTCCATTTGGGTCTGGGGGCTTTCTTTAGGCTGAGAACCTGGGAGATACCAGCAAGGTTGCAGTTCGCGGCCCGAGAAGCACTCTCCGGCCAACATGCCCAATATCCAGCAACAGCTCCCAAAGCGAAGGAGCCAGGACCCAAAGACCTAGCTGGCTTGAAGGGCCCCCAGAAGGCCACCAAGCAGCCCCTCTCCATTTGTGTCTGGGGGCTTTCGTTGGGCATGGATACCTGAGAGGTACCTGCAAGTTACAGTTCGCAGCCCGAGAAGCACTCTCCGGCCAACATGCCCAACTGCAGCAACAGCTCCCAAAGCGAAGGAGCCAGGACACAAAGACCTAGCTGGCCTGAAGGGCCCCCAGGGGGCCCCCAAGCAGCCCCTCTCAATTTGGGTCTGGGGGCTTTCGTTGGGCCGGGAACCTGGGAGATTCCTGCAAGGTTGCTTTTCGCGGCCGGAGAAGCACTCTCCGGCCAACATGCCCAACTGCAGCAACAGCTCCCAAAGCGAAGGAGCCAGGACCCAAAGACCTAGCTGGCCTGAAGGGCCCCCAGGGGGCCCCCAAGCAGCCCCTCTCCATGTGGGTCTGGGGGCTTTTGTTGGGCCGGGAACCTGGGAGATTCCTGCAAGGTTGCAGTTCGAGGCCCGAGAAGCACTCTCCGGCCAACATGCCCAACTGCAGCAACAGCTCCCAAACCGAATGAGCCAGGACCCAAAGACCTAGCTGGCCTGAAGGGCCCCCAGGGGGCCCCCAAGCAGCCCCTCTCCATTTGGGTCTGGGGGCTTTCGTTGGGCATGTATACCTGAGAGGTACCTGGAAGTTACAGTTCGCGGCCCGAGAAGCACTCTCCGGCCAACATGCCCAACTGCAGCAACAGCTCCCAAACCGAAGGAGCCAGGACCCAAAGACCTAGCTGGCCTGAAGGGCCCCCAGGGGGCCCCCAAGCAGCCCCTCTCCATTTGGGTCTGGGGGTTTTTGTTGGGCTGGGAACCTGGGAGGTACCTGCAAGGTTGCAGTTCACGGCCCGAGAAGCACTCTCCGGCCAACATGCCCACCTGCAGCAACAGCTCCCAAAGCGAAGGAGCCAGGACACAAAGACCTAGCTGGCCTGAAGGGCCCCCAGGGGGCCCCCAAGCAGCCCCTCTCAATTTGGGTCTGGGGGCTTTCGTTGGGCCGGGAACCTGGGAGATTCCTTCAAGGTTGCAGTTCGCGGCCCGAGAAGCACTCTCCGGCCAACATGCCCAATATCCAGCAACAGCTCCCAAAGCGAAGGAGCCAGGACCCAAAGACCTAGCTGGCCTGAAGGGCCCCCAGAAGGCCACCAAGCAGCCCCTCTCCATTTGGGTCTGGGGGCTTTCGTTGGGCATGGATACCTGAGAGGTACCTGCAAGTTACAGTTCGCGGCCCGAGAAGCACTCTCCGGCCAACATGCCCAACTGCAGCAACAGCTCCCAAACCGAAGGAGCCAGGACCCAAAGACCTAGCTGGCCTGAAGGGCCCCCAGGGGGCCCCCAAGCAGCCCCTCTCAATTTGGGTCTGGGGGCTTTCGTTGGGCCGGGAACCTGGGAGAATCCTGCAAGGTTGCAGTTCGCGGCCGGAGAAGCACTCTCCGGCCAACATGCCCAACTGCAGCAACAGCTCCCAAAGCGAAGGAGCCAGGACCCAAAGACCTAGCTGGCCTGAAGGGTCCCCAGGGGGGCCCCAAGCAGCCCCTCTCCATTTGGGTCTGGGGGTTTTCGTTGGGCCGGGAACCTGGGAGAATCCTGCAAGGTTGCAGTTCGCGGCCCGAGAAGCACTCTCCGCCCAACATGCCCAACTGCAGCAACAGCTCCCAAACCGAAGGAGCCAGGACCCAAAGACCTAGCTGGCCTGAAGGGCCCCCGGGGGGCCCCAAGCAGCCCCTCTCCATTTGGGTCTGGGGGCTTTCGTTGGGCCGGGAACCTGGGAGAATCCTGCAAGGTTGCAGTTCGCGGCCCGAGAAGCACTCTCCGGCCAACATGCCCAACTGCAGCAACAGCTCCCAAAGCGAAGGAGCCAGGACCCAAAGACCTAGCTGGCCTGAAGGGCCCCCAGGGGGCCCCCAAGCAGCCCCTCTCCATTTGGGTCTGGGGGCTTTTGTTGGGCCGGGAACCTGGGAGATTCCTGCAAGGTTGCAGTTCGCGGCCCGAGAAGCACTCTCCGGCCAACATGCCCAACTGCAGCAACAGCTCCCAAAGCGAAGGAGCCAGGACCCAAAGACCTAGCTGGCCTGAAGGGCCCCCAGGGGGCCCCCAAGCAGCCCCTCTCAATTTGGGTCTGGGGGCTTTCGTTGGGCCGGGAACCTGGGAGATTCCTGCAAGGTTGCAGTTCGCGGCCCGAGAAGCACTCTCCGGCCAACATGCCCAACTGCAGCAACAGCTCCCAAACCGAAGGAGCCAGGACTCAAAGACCTAGCTGGCCTGAAGGGCCCCCAGGGGGCTCCCAAGCAGCCCCTCTCCATTTGGGTCTGGGGGCTTTTGTTGGGCCGGGAACCTGGGAGATTCCTGCAAGGTTGCAGTTCGAGGCCCGAGAAGCACTCTCCGGCCAACATGCCCAACTGCAGCAACAGCTCCCAAACCGAATGAGCCAGGACACAAAGACCTAGCTGGCCTGAAGGGCCCCCAGGGGGCCCCCAAGCAGCCCCTCTCAATTTGGGTCTGGGGGCTTTCGTTGGGCCGGGAACCTGGGAGATTCATGCAAGGTTGCAGTTCGCGGCCCGAGAAGCACTCTCCGGCCAACATGCCCAACTGCAGCAACAGCTCCCAAAGCGAAGGAGCCAGGACACAAAGACCTAGCTGGCCTGAAGGGCCCCCAGGGGGCCCCCAAGCAGCCCCTCTCCATTTGGGTCTGGGGGCTTTCGTTGGGCCGGGAACCTGGGAGATTCCTGCAAGGTTGCAGTTCGCGGCCCGAGAAGCACTCTCCGGCCAACATGCCCAACTGCAGCAACAGCTCCCAAACCGAATGAGCCAGGACACAAAGACCTAGCTGGCCTGAAGGGCCCCCAGGGGGCCCCCAAGCAGCCCCTCTCAATTTGGGTCTGGGGGCTTTCGTTGGGCCGGGAACCTTGGTGATTCCTGCAAGGTTGCAGTTCGCGGCCGGAGAAGCACTCTCCGGCCAACATGCCCAACTGCAGCAACAGCTCCCAAAGCGAAGGAGCCAGGACCCAAAGACATAGCTGGCCTGAAGGGCCCCCAGGGGGCCCCCAAGCAGCCCCTCTCCATTTGGGTCTGGGGGCTTTCTTTAGGCTGAGAACCTGGGAGATACCAGCAAGGTTGCAGTTCGCAGCCCGAGAAGCACTCTCCGGCCAACATGCCCAATATCCAGCAACAGCTCCCAAAGCGAAGCAGCCAGGACCCAAAGACCTAGCTGGTCTGAAGGGCCCCCAGGGGGGCCCCAAGCAGCACCTCTCCATTTGGGTCTGGGGGCTTTCGTTGGGCCGGGAACCTGGGAGAATCCTGCAAGGTTGCAGTTCGCGGCCCGAGAAGCACTCTCCGGCCAACATGCCCAACTGCAGCAACAGCTCCCAAACCGAAGGAGCCAGGACCCAAAGACCTAGCTGGCCTGAAGTGCCCCCAGGGGGCCCCCAAGCAGCCCCTCTCCATTTGGGTCTGGGGGCTTTCGTTGGGCCGGGAACCTGGGAGATTCCTGCAAGGTTGCAGTTCGCGGCCGGAGAAGCACTCTCCGGCCAACATGCCCAACTGTAGCAACAGCTCCCAAAGCGAAGGAGCCAGGACCCAAAGACCTAGCTGGCCTGAAGGGCCCCCAGGGGGCCCCCAAGCAGCCCCTCTCCATTTGGGTCTGGGGGCTTTCTTTAGGCTGAGAACCTGGGAGATACCAGCAAGGTTGCAGTTCGCGGCCCGAGAAGCACTCTCCGGCCAACATGCCCAATATCCAGCAACAGCTCCCAAAGCGAAGGAGCCAGGACCCAAAGACCTAGCTGGCCTGAAGGGCCCCAAGAAGGCCACCAAGCAGCCCCTCTCCATTTGGGTCTGGGGGCTTTCGTTGGGCATGTATACCTGAGAGGTACCTGGAAGTTACAGTTCGCGGCCCGAGAAGCACTCTCCGGCCAACATGCCCAACTGCAGCAACAGCTCCCAAAGCGAAGGAGCCAGGACCCAAAGACCTAGCTGGCCTGAAGGGCCCCCAGGGGGGCCCCAAGCAGCCCCTCTCAATTTGGGTCTGGGGGCTTTCGTTGGGCATGGATACCTGAGAGGTACCTGCAAGATTACAGTTCGCGGCCCGAGAAGCACTCTCCGGCCAACATGCTCAACTGCAGCAACAGCTCCCAAACCGAAGGAGCCAGGACCCAAAGACCTAGCTGGCCTGAAGGGCCCCCCGGGGCCCCCAAGCAGCCCCTCTCAATTTGGGTCTGGGGGCTTTCGTTGGGCCGGGAACCTGGGAGATTCCTGCAAGGTTGCAGTTCGCGGCCCGAGAAGCACTCTCCGGCCAACATGCCCAACTGCAGCAACAGCTCCCAAACCGAAGGAGCCAGGACACAAAGACCTAGCTGGCCTGAAGGGCCCCCAGGGGGCCCCCAAGCAGCCCCTCTCCATTTGGGTCTGGGGGCTTTCGTTGGGCCGGGAACCTGGGAGATTCCTGCAAGGTTGCAGTTCGCGGCCCGAGAAGCACTCTCCGCCCAACATGCCCAACTGCAGCAACAGCTCCCAAACCGAAGGAGCCAGGACCCAAAGACCTAGCTGGCCTGAAGGGCCCCCAGGGGGCCCCCAAGCAGCCCCTCTCCATTTGGGTCTGGGGGCTTTTGTTGGGCCGGGAACCTGGGAGATTCCTGCAAGGTTGCAGTTCGCGGCCCGAGAAGCACTCTCCGGCCAACATGCCCAACGTCAGCAACAGCTCCCAAACCGAATGAGCCAGGACACAAAGACCTAGCTGGCCTGAAGGGCCCCCAGGGGGCCCCCAAGCAGCCCCTCTCCATTTGGGTCTGGGGGCTTTCGTTGGGCCGGGAACCTGGGTGATTCCTGCAAGGTTGCAGTTCGCGGCCCGAGAAGCACTCTCCGGCCAACATGCCCAATATCCAGCAACAGCTCCCAAAGCGAAGGAGCCAGGACCCAAAGACCTAGCTGGCCTGAAGGGCCCCCAGGGGGCCCCCAAGCAGCCCCTCTCCATTTGGGTCTGGGGGTTTTCGTTGGGCCGGGAACCTGGGAGAATCCTGCAAGGTTGCAGTTCGCGGCCCGAGAAGCACTCTCCGGCCAACATGCCCAACTGCAGCAACAGCTCCCAAACCGAAGGAGCCAGGACCCAAAGACCTAGCTGGCCTGAAGGGCCCCCAGGGGGGCCCCAAGCAGCCCCTCTCCATTTGGGTCTGGGGGCTTTCGTTGGGCCGGGAACCTGGGAGAATCCTGCAAGGTTGCAGTACGCGGCCCGAGAAGCACTCTCCGGCCAACATGCCCAACTGCAGCAACAGCTCCCAAAGCGAAGGAGCCAGGACCCAAAGACCTAGCTGGCCTGAAGGGCCCCCAGGGGTCCCCCAAGCAGCCCCTCTCTATTTGGGTCTGGGGGCTTTTGTTGGGCCGGGAACCTGGGAGATTCCTGCAAGGTTGCAGTTCGAGGCCCGAGAAGCACTCTCCGGCCAACATGCCCAACGTCAGCAACAGCTCCCAAAGCGAAGGAGCCAGGACACAAAGACCTAGCTGGCCTGAAGGGCCCCCAGGGGGCCCCCAAGCAGCCCCTCTCAATTTGGGTCTGGGGGCTTTCGTTGGGCCGGGAACCTGGGAGATTCCTGCAAGGTTGCTTTTCGCGGCCGGAGAAGCACTCTCCGGCCAACATGCCCAACTGCAGCAACAGCTCCCAAAGCGAAGGAGCCAGGACCCAAAGACCTAGCTGGCCTGAAGGGCCCCCAGGGGGCCCCCAAGCAGCCCCTCTCCATGTGGGTCTGGGGGCTTTTGTTGGGCCGGGAACCTGGGAGATTCCTGCAAGGTTGCAGTTCGAGGCCCGAGAAGCACTCTCCGGCCAACATGCCCAACTGCAGCAACAGCTCCCAAAGCGAAGGAGCCAGGACACAAAGACCTAGCTGGCCTGAAGGGCCCCCAGGGGGCCCCCAAGCAGCCCCTCTCAATTTGGGTCTGGGGGCTTTAGTTGGGCCGGGAACCTGGGAGATTCCTTCAAGGTTGCAGTTCGTGGCCCGAGAAGCACTCTCCGGCCAACATGCCCAACTGCAGCAACAGCTCCCAAAGCGAAGGAGCCAGGACCCAAAGACCTAGCTGGCCTGAAGGGCCCCCAGGGGGCCCCCAAGCAGCCCCTCTCCATTTGGGTCTGGGGGCTTTCGTTGGGCTGGGAACCTGGGAGAATCCTGCAAGGTTGCAGTTCACGGCCCGAGAAGCACTCTCCAGCCAACATTCCCAACTGCAGCAACAGCTCCCAAAGCGAAGGAGCAAGGACACAAAGACCTAGCTGGCCTGAAGGGCCCCCAGGGGGCCCCCAAGCAGCCCCTCTCCATTTGGGTCTGGGGGCTTTCGTTGGGCATGGATACCTGAGAGGTACCTGCAAGGTTGCAGTTCGCGGCCCGAGAAGCACTCTCCGGCCAACATGCCCAACTGCAGCAACAGCTCCCAAACCGAAGGAGCCAGGACCCAAAGACCAAGCTGGCCTGAAGGGCCCCCAGGGGGGCCCCAAGCATCCCCTCTCAATTTGGGTCTGGGGGCTTTCGTTGGGCCGGGAACCTGGGAGAATCCTGCAAGGTTGCAGTTCGCGGCCCGAGAAGCACTCTCCGGCCAACATGCCCAACTGCAGCAACAGCTCCCAAACCGAAGGAGCCAGGACCCAAAGACCTAGCTGGCCTGAAGGGCCCCCAGGGGGGCCCCAAGCAGCCCCTCTCCATTTGGGTCTGGGGGCTTTCGTTGGGCCGGGAACCTGGGAGAATCCTGCAAGGTTGCAGTTCGCGGCCCGAGAAGCACTCTCCGGCCAACATGCCCAACTGCAGCAACAGCTCCCAAAGCGAAGGAGCCAGGACCCAAAGACCTAGCTGGCCTGAAGGGCCCCCAGGGGGCCCCCAAGCAGCCCCTCTCCATTTGGGTCTGGGGGTTTTCGTTAGGCCGGGAACCTGGGAGGTACCTGCAAGGTTGCAGTTCGCGGCCCGAGAAGCACGCTCCGGCCAACATGCCCAACTGCAGCAACAGCTCCCAAACCGAAGGAGCCAGGACCCAAAGACCTAGCTGGCCTGAAGGGCCCCCAGGGGGCCCCCAAGCAGCCCCTCTCGATTTGGATCTGGGGGCTTTCGTTGGGCCGGGAACCTGGGAGAATCCTGCAAGGTTGCAGTTCGAGGCCCGAGAAGCACTCTCCGCCCAACATGCCCAACTGCAGCAACAGCTCCCAAAGCGAAGGAGCCAGGACCCAAAGACCTAGCTGGCCTGAAGGGCCCCCAGGGGGCCCCCAAGCAGCCCCTCTCCATTTGGGTCTGGGGGCTTTTGTTGGGCCGGGAACCTGGGAGATTCCTGCAAGGTTGCAGTTCGAGGCCCGAGAAGCACTCTCCGGCCAACATGCCCAACGTCAGCAACAGCTCCCAAACCGAAGGAGCCAGGACACAAAGACCTAGCTGGCCTGAAGGGCCCCCAGGGGGCCCCCAAGCAGCCCCTCTCAATTTGGGTCCGGGGGCTTTCGTTGGGCCGGGAACCTGGGAGATTCCTGCAAGGTTGCAGTTCGCGGCCGGAGAAGCACTCTCCGGCCAACATGCCCAACTGCAGCAACAGCTCCCAAAGCGAAGGAGCCAGGACCCAAAGACCTAGCTGGCCTGAAGGGCCCCCAGGGGGCCCCCAAGCAGCCCCTCTCCATTTGGGTCTGGGGGCTTTCTTTAGGCTGAGAACCTGGGAGATACCAGCAAGGTTGCAGTTCGCAGCCCGAGAAGCACTCTCCGGCCAACATGCCCAATATCCAGCAACAGCTCCCAAAGCGAAGGAGCCAGGACCCAAAGACCTAGCTGGTCTGAAGGGCCCCCAGGGGGGCCCCAAGCAGCACCTCTCCATTTGGGTCTGGGGGCTTTCGTTGGGCCGGGAACCTGGGAGAATCCTGCAAGGTTGCAGTTCGCGGCCCGAGAAGCACTCTCCGGCCAACATGCCCAACTGCAGCAACAGCTCCCAAAGCGAAGGAGCCAGGACCCAAAGACCTAGCTGGCCTGAAGTGCCCCCAGGGGGTCCCCAAGCAGCCCCTCTCCATTTGGGTCTGGGGGCTTTCGTTGGGCAGGGAACCTGGGAGATTCATGCAAGGTTGCAGTTCGCGGCCCGAGAAGCACTCTCCGGCCAACATGCACAACTGCAGCAACAGCTCCCAAAGCGAAGGAGCCAGGACCCAAAGACCTAGCTGGCCTGAAGGGCCCCCAGGGGGCCCCCAAGCAGCCCCTCTCCATTTGGGTCTGGGGGCTTTCGTTGGGCCGGGAACCTGGGAGAATCCTGCAAGGTTGCAGTTCGCGGCCGGAGAAGCACTCTCCGGCCAACATGCCCAACTGCAGCAACAGCTCCCAAAGCGAAGGAGCCAAGACCCAAAGACCTAGCTGGCCTGAAGGGCCCCCAGGGGGCCCCCAAGCAGCCCCTCTCCATTTGGGTCTGGGGGCTTTCTTTAGGCTGAGAACCTGGGAGATACCAGCAAGGTTGCAGTTCGCGGCCCGAGAAGCACTCTCCGGCCAACATGCCCAATATCCAGCAACAGCTCCCAAAGCGAAGGAGCCAGGACCCAAAGACCTAGCTGGCCTGAAGGGCCCCCAGGGGGCCCCCAAGCAGCCCCTCTCCATTTGGGTCTGGGGGCTTTCGTTGGGCATGTATACCTGAGAGGTACCTGGAAGTTACAGTTCGCGGCCCGAGAAGCACTCTCCGGCCAACATGCCCAACTGCAGCAACAGCTCCCAAACCGAAGGAGCCAGGACCCAAAGACCTAGCTGGCCTGAAGGGCCCCCAGGGGGCCCCCAAGCAGCCCCTCTCCATTTGGGTCTGGGGGTTTTTGTTGGGCTGGGAACCTGGGAGGTACCTGCAAGGTTGCAGTTCGCGGCCCGAGAAGCACTCTCCGGCCAACATGCCCAACTGCAGCAACAGCTCCCAAAGCGAAGGAGCCAGGACACAAAGACCTAGCTGGCCTGAAGGGCCCCCAGGGGGCCCCCAAGCAGCCCCTCTCAATTTGGGTCTGGGGGCTTTCGTTGGGCCGGGAACCTGGGAGATTCCTTCAAGGTTGCAGTTCGCGGCCCGAGAAGCACTCTCCGGCCAACATGCCCAACTGCAGCAACAGCTCCCAAAGCGAAGGAGCCAGGACACAAAGACCTAGCTGGCCTGAAGGGCCCCCAGGGGGCCACCAAGCAGCCCCTCTCAATTTGGGTCTGGGGGCTTTCGTTGGGCATGGATACCTGAGAGGTACCTGCAAGGTTACAGTTCGCGGCCCGAGAAGCACTCTCCGGCCAACATGCCCAACTGCAGCAACAGCTCCCAAACCGAAGGAGCCAGGACCCAAAGACCTAGCTGGCCTGAAGGGCCCCCAGGGGGCCCCCAAGCAGCCCCTCTCAATTTGGGTCTGGGGGCTTTCGTTGGGCCGGGAACCTGGGAGAATCCTGCAAGGTTGCAGTTCGCGGCCCGAGAAGCACTCTCCGGCCAACATGCCCAACTGCAGCAACAGCTCCCAAAGCGAAGGAGCCAGGACCCAAAGACCTAGCTGGCCTGAAGGGCCCCCAGGGGGCCCCCAAGCAGCCCCTCTCCATTTGGGTCTGGGGGCTTTCGTTGGGCCGGGAACCTGGGAGATTCCTGCAAGGTTGCAGTTCGCGGCCCGAGAAGCACTCTCCGGCCAACATGCCCAACTGCAGCAACAGCTCCCAAACCGAAGGAGCCAGGACACAAAGACCTAGCTGGCCTGAAGGGCCCCCAGGGGGCCCCCAAGCAGCCCCTCTCAATTTGGGTCTGGGGGCTTTCGTTGGGCCGGGAACCTGGGAGATTCCTGCAAGGTTGCAGTTCGCGGCCCGAGAAGCACTCTCCGGCCAACATGCCCAACTGCAGCAACAGCTCCCAAAGCGAAGGAGCCAGGACCCAAAGACCTAGCTGGCCTGAAGGGCCCCCAGGGGGCCCCCAAGCAGCCCCTCTCCATTTGGGTCTGGGGGCTTTCGTTGGGCATGGATACCTGAGAGGTACCTGCAAGTTACAGTTCGCGGCCCGAGAAGCACTCTCCGGCCAACATGCCCAATATCCAGCAACAGCTCCCAAAGCGAAGGAGCCAGGACCCAAAGACCTAGCTGGCCTGAAGGGCCCCCAGAAGGCCACCAAGCAGCCCCTCTCCATTTGGGTCTGGGGGCTTTCGTTGGGCATGGATACCTGAGAGGTACCTGTAAGTTACAGTTCGCGGCCCGAGAAGCACTCTCCGGCCAACATGCCCAACTGCAGCAACAGCTCCCAAAGCGAAGGAGCCAGGACCCAAAGACCTAGCTGGCCTGAAGGGCCCCCAGGGGGCCCCCAAGCAGCCCCTCTCCATTTGGGTCTGGGGGCTTTTGTTGAGCCGGGAACCTGGGAGATTCCTGCAAGGTTGCAGTTCGCGGCCCGAGAAGCACTCTCCGGCCAACATGCCCAACGTCAGCAACAGCTCCCAAAGCGAAGGAGCCAGGACCCAAAGACCTAGCTGGCCTGAAGGGCCCCCAGGGGGCCCCCAAGCAGCCCCTCTCAATTTGGGTCTGGGGGCTTTCGTTGGGCCGGGAACCTGGGTGATTCCTGCAAGGTTGCAGTTCGCGGCCGGAGAAGCACTCTCCGGCCAACATTCCCAACTGCAGCAACAGCTCCCAAGGCGAAGGAGCCAGGACCCAAAGACCTAGCTGGCCTGAAGTGCCCCCAGGGGGCCCCCAAGCAGCCCCTCTCAATTTGGGTCTGGGGGCTTTCTTTAGGCTGAGAACCTGGGAGATACCAGCAAGGTTGCAGTTCGCGGCCCGAGAAGCACTCTCAGGCCAACATGCCCAATATCCAGCAACAGCTCCCAAAGCGAAGGAGCCAGGACCCAAAGACCTAGCTGGCCTGAAGGGCCCCCAGAAGGCCACCAAGCAGCCCCTCTCCATTTGGGTCTGGGGGCTTTCGTTGGGCATGGATACCTGAGAGGTACCTGCAAGTTACAGTTCGCGGCCCGAGAAGCACTCTCCGGCCAACATGCCCAACTGCAGCAACAGCTCCCAAAGCGAAGGAGCCAGGACCCAAAGACCTAGCTGGCCTGAAGGGCCCCCAGGGGGCCCCCAAGCAGCCCCTCTCAATTTGGGTCTGGGGGCTTTAGTTGGGCCGGGAACCTGGGAGATTCCTTCAAGGTTGCAGTTCTCGGCCCGAGAAGCACTCTCCGGCCAACATGCCCAACTGCAGCAACAGCTCCCAAACCGAAGGAGCCAGGACCCAAAGACCTAGCTGGCCTGAAGGGCCCCCAGGGGGCCCCCAAGCAGCCCCTCTCCATTTGGGTCTGGGGGCTTTCGTTGGGCCGGGAACCTGGGAGAATCCTGCAAGGTTGCAGTTCACGGCCCGAGAAGCACTCTCCAGCCAACATGCCCAACTGCAGCAACAGCTCCCAAAGCGAAGGAGCAAGGACACAAAGACCTAGCTGGCCTGAAGGGCCCCCAGGGGGCCCCCAAGCAGCCCCTCTCCATTTGGGTCTGGGGGCTTTCGTTGGGCATGGATACCTGAGAGGTACCTGCAAGGTTGCAGTTCGCAGCCCGAGAAGCACTCTCCGGCCAACATGCCCAACTGCAGCAACAGCTCCCAAACCGAAGGAGCCAGGACCCAAAGACCTAGCTGGCCTGAAGGGCCCCCAGGGGGCCCCCAAGCAGCCCCTCTCCATTTGGGTCTGGGGGTTTTCGTTGGGCCGGGAACCTGGGAGAATCCTGCAAGGTTGCAGTTCACGGCCCGAGAAGCACTCTCCGGCCAACATGCCCAACTGCAGCAACAGCTCCCAAACCGAAGGAGCCAGGACCCAAAGACCTAGCTGGCCTGAAGGGCCCCCGGGGGGCCCCAAGCAGCCCCTCTCCATTTGGGTCTGGGGGCTTTCGTTGGGCCGGGAACCTGGGAGATTCCTGCAAGGTTGCAGTTCGAGGCCCGAGAAGCACTCTCCGGCCAACATGCCCAACTGCAGCAACAGCTCCCAAACCGAATGAGCCAGGACACAAAGACCTAGCTGGCCTGAAGGGCCCCCAGGGGGCCCCCAAGCAGCCCCTCTCAATTTGGGTCTGGGGGCTTTCGTTGGGCCGGGAACCTGGGAGATTCCTGCAAGGTTGCAGTTCGCGGCCCGAGAAGCACTCTCCGGCCAACATGCCCAACTGCAGCAACAGCTCCCAAAGCGAAGGAGCCAGGACCCAAAGACCTAGCTGGCCTGAAGGGCCCCCAGGGGGCCCCCAAGCAGCCCCTCTCCATTTGGGTCTGGGGGCTTTCGTTGGGCCGGGAACCTGTGAGATTCCTGCAAGGTTGCAGTTCGCGGCCCGAGAAGCACTCTCCGGCCAACATGCCCAACTGCAGCAACAGCTCCCAAAGCGAAGGAGCCAGGACACAAAGACCTAGCTGGCCTGAAGTGCCCCCAGGGGGCCCCCAAGCAGCCCCTCTCAATTTGGGTCTGGGGGCTTTCGTTGGGCATGTATACCTGGGAGGTACCTACAAGGTTACAGTTCGCGGCCCGAGAAGCACTCTCCGGCCAACATGCCCAACTGCAGCAACAGCTCCCAAAGCGAAGGCGCCAGGACCCAAAGACCTAGCTGGCCTGAAGGGCCCCCAGGGGGCCCCCAAACATCCCCTCTCAATTTGGGTCTGGGGGCTTTCTTTAGGCTGAGAACCTGGGAGATACCAGCAAGGTTGCAGTTCGCGGCCCGAGAAGCACTCTCCGGCCAACATGCCCAACTGCAGCAACAGCTCCCAAACCGAAGGAGCCAGGACCCAAAGACCTAGCTGGCCTGAAGGGCCCCCAGGGGGCCCCCAAGCAGCCCCTCTCCATTTGGGTCTGGGGGTTTTCGTTGGGCCGGGAACCTGGGAGAATCCTGCAAGGTTGCAGTTCACGGCCCGAGAAGCACTCTCCGGCCAACATGCCCAACTGCAGCAACAGCTCCCAAACCGAAGGAGCCAGGACCCAAAGACCTAGCTGGCCTGAAGGGCCCCCGGGGGGCCCCAAGCAGCCCCTCTCCATTTGGGTCTGGGGGCTTTCGTTGGGCCGGGAACCTGGGAGATTCCTGCAAGGTTGCAGTTCGAGGCCCGAGAAGCACTCTCCGGCCAACATGCCCAACTGCAGCAACAGCTCCCAAACCGAATGAGCCAGGACACAAAGACCTAGCTGGCCTGAAGGGCCCCCAGGGGGCCCCCAAGCAGCCCCTCTCAATTTGGGTCTGGGGGCTTTCGTTGGGCCGGGAACCTGGGAGATTCCTGCAAGGTTGCAGTTCGCGGCCCGAGAAGCACTCTCCGGCCAACATGCCCAACTGCAGCAACAGCTCCCAAAGCGAAGGAGCCAGGACCCAAAGACCTAGCTGGCCTGAAGGGCCCCCAGGGGGCCCCCAAGCAGCCCCTCTCAATTTGGGTCTGGGGGCTTTCGTTGGGCCGGGAACCTGTGAGATTCCTGCAAGGTTGCAGTTCGCGGCCCGAGAAGCACTCTCCGGCCAACATGCCCAACTGCAGCAACAGCTCCCAAAGCGAAGGAGCCAGGACACAAAGACCTAGCTGGCCTGAAGGGCCCCCAGGGGGCCCCCAAGCAGCCCCTATCAATTTGGGTCTGGGGGCTTTCGTTGGGCATGTATACCTGGGAGGTACCTACAAGGTTACAGTTCGCGGCCCGAGAAGCACTCTCCGGCCAACATGCCCAACTGCAGCAACAGCTCCCAAAGCGAAGGCGCCAGGACCCAAAGACCTAGCTGGCCTGAAGGGCCCCCAGGGGGCCCCCAAACATCCCCTCTCAATTTGGGTCTGGGGGCTTTCTTTAGGCTGAGAACCTGGGAGATACCAGCAAGGTTGCAGTTCGCGGCCCGAGAAGCACTCTCCGGCCAACATGCCCAACTGCAGCAACAGCTCCCAAAGCGAAGGAGCCAGGACACAAAGACCTAGCTGGCCTGAAGGGCCCCCAGGGGGCCACCAAGCAGCCCCTCTCAATTTGGGTCTGGGGGCTTTCGTTGGGCATGGATACCTGAGAGGTACCTGCAAGGTTACATTTCGCGGCCCGAGAAGCACTCTCCGGCCAACATGCTCAACTGCAGCAACAGCTCCCAAACCGAAGGAGCCAGGACCCAAAGACCTAGCTGGCCTGAAGGGCCCCCACGGGGCCCCCAAGCAGCCCCTCTCAATTTGGGTCTGGGGGCTTTCTTTGGGCCGGGAACCTGGGAGATTCCTGCAAGGTTGCAGATCGCGGCCCGAGAAGCACTCTCCGCCCAACATGCCCAACTGCAGCAACAGCTCCCAAACCGAAGGAGCCAGGACCCAAAGACCTAGCTGGCCTGAAGGGCCCCCAGGGGGCCCCCAAGCAGCCCCTCTCCATTTGGGTCTGGGGGCTTTCGTTGGGCCGGGAACCTGGGAGAATCCTGCAAGGTTGCAGTTCACGGCCCGAGAAGCACTCTCCGGCCAACATGCCCAACTGCAGCAACAGCTCCCAAACCGAAGGAGCCAGGACCCAAAGACCTAGCTGGCCTGAAGGGCCCCCGGGGGGCCCCAAGCAGCCCCTCTCCATTTGGGTCTGGGGGCTTTCGTTGGGCCGGGAACCTGGGAGATTCCTGCAAGGTTGCAGTTCGCGGCCCGAGAAGCACTCTCCGGCCAACATGCCCAACTGCAGCAACAGCTCCCAAACCGAATGATCCAGGACACAAAGACCTAGCTGGCCTGAAGGGCCCCCAGGGGGCCCCCAAGCAGCCCCTCTCAATTTGGGTCTGGGGGCTTTCGTTGGGCCGGGAACCTGGGAGATTCATGCAAGGTTGCAGTTCGCGGCCCGAGAAGCACTCTCCGGCCAACATGCCCAACTGCAGCAACAGCTCCCAAAGCGAAGGAGCCAGGACCCAAAGACCTAGCTGGCCTGAAGGGCCCCCAGGGGGCCCCCAAGCAGCCCCTCTCCATTTGGGTCTGGGGGCTTTCGTTGGGCATGGATACCTGAGAGGTACCTGCAAGGTTACAGTTCGCGGCCCGAGAAGCACTCTCCGGCCAACATGCTCAACTGCAGCAACAGCTCCCAAAGCGAAGGAGCCAGGACCCAAAGACCTAGCTGGCCTGAAGGGCCCCCAGGGGGCCCCCAAGCAGCCCCTCTCCATTTGGGTCTGGGGGCTTTCGTTGGGCCGGGAACCTGGGAGATTCCTGCAAGGTTGCAGTTCGCGGCCCGAGAAGCACTCTCCGGCCAACATGCCCAACTGCAGCAACAGCTCCCAAAGCGAAGGAGCCAGGACCCAAAGACCTAGCTGGCCTGAAGGGCCCCCGGGGGGCCCCAAGCAGCCCCTCTCCATTTGGGTCTGGGGGCTTTTGTTGGGCCGGGAACCTGGGAGATTCCTGCAAGGTTGCAGTTCGCGGCCCGAGAAGCACTCTCCGGCCAACATGCCCAACGTCAGCAACAGCTCCCAAACCGAATGAGCAAGGACACAAAGACCTAGCTGGCCTGAAGGGCCCCCAGGGGGCCCCCAAGCAGCCCCTCTCAATTTGGGTCTGGGGGCTTTCGTTGAGCCGGGAACCTGGGTGATTCCTGCAAGGTTGCAGTTCGCGGCCGGAGAAGCACTCTCCGGCCAACATGCCCAACTGCAGCAACAGCTCCCAAAGCGAAGGAGCCAGGACCCAAAGACCTAGCTGGCCTGAAGTGCCCCCAGGGGGCCCCCAAGCAGCCCCTCTCCATTTGGGTCTGGGGGCTTTCTTTAGGCTGAGAACCTGGGAGATACCAGCAAGGTTGCAGTTCGCGGCCCGAGAAGCACTCTCCGGCCAACATGCCCAATATCCAGCAACAGCTCCCAAAGCGAAGGAGCCAGGACCCAAAGACCTAGCTGGCCTGAAGGGCCCCCAGGGGGCCCCCAAGCAGCCCCTCTCCATTTGGGTCTGGGGGCTTTCGTTGGGCATGGATACCTGAGAGGTACCTGCAAGTTACAGTTCGCGGCCCGAGAAGCACTCTCCGGCCAACATGCCCAACTGCAGCAACAGCTCCCAAAGCGAAGGAGCCAGGACCCAAAGACCTAGCTGGCCTGAAGGGCCCCCAGGGGGCCCCCAAGCAGCCCCTCTCCATTTGGGTCTGGGGGTTTTCGTTGGGCCGGGAACCTGGGAGAATCCTGCAAGGTTGCAGTTCGCGGCCCGAGAAGCACTCTCCGGCCAACATGCCCAACTGCAGCAACAGCTCCCAAAGCGAAGGAGCCAGGACCCAAAGACCTAGCTGGCCTGAAGGGCCCCCAGGGGGCCCCCAAGCAGCCCCTCTCCATTTGGGTCTGGGGGCTTTCGTTGGGCCGGGAACCTGTGAGATTCCTGCAAGGTTGCAGTTCGCGGCCCGAGAAGCACTCTCCGGCCAACATGCCCAACTGCAGCAACAGCTCCCAAAGCGAAGGAGCCAGGACACAAAGACCTAGCTGGCCTGAAGGGCCCCCAGGGGGCCCCCAAGCAGCCCCTCTCAATTTGGGTCTGGGGGCTTTCGTTGGGCATGTATACCTGGGAGGTACCTACAAGGTTACAGTTCGCGGCCCGAGAAGCACTCTCCGGCCAACATGCCCAACTGCAGCAACAGCTCCCAAAGCGAAGGCGCCAGGACCCAAAGACCTAGCTGGCCTGAAGGGCCCCCAGGGGGCCCCCAAACATCCCCTCTCAATTTGGGTCTGGGGGCTTTCTTTAGGCTGAGAACCTGGGAGATACCAGCAAGGTTGCAGTTCGCGGCCCGAGAAGCACTCTCCGGCCAACATGCCCAACTGCAGCAACAGCTCCCAAAGCGAAGGAGCCAGGACCCAAAGACCTAGCTGGCCTGAAGGGCCCCCAGGGGGCCACCAAGCAGCCCCTCTCAATTTGGGTCTGGGGGCTTTCGTTGGGCATGGATACCTGAGAGGTAGCTGCAAGGTTACATTTCGCGGCCCGAGAAGCACTCTCCGGCCAACATGCTCAACTGCAGCAACAGCTCCCAAACCGAAGGAGCCAGGACCCAAAGACCTAGCTGGCCTGAAGGGCCCCCACGGGGCCCCCAAGCAGCCCCTCTCAATTTGGGTCTGGGGGCTTTCTTTGGGCCGGGAACCTGGGAGATTCCTGCAAGGTTGCAGTTCGCGGCCCGAGAAGCACTCTCCGCCCAACATGCCCAACTGCAGCAACAGCTCCCAAACCGAAGGAGCCAGGACCCAAAGACCTAGCTGGCCTGAAGGGCCCCCAGGGGGCCCCCAAGCAGCCCCTCTCCATTTGGGTCTGGGGGTTTTCGTTGGGCCGGGAACCTGGGAGAATCCTGCAAGGTTGCAGTTCACGGCCCGAGAAGCACTCTCCGGCCAACATGCCCAACTGCAGCAACAGCTCCCAAACCGAAGGAGCCAGGACCCAAAGACCTAGCTGGCCTGAAGGGCCCCCGGGGGGCCCCAAGCAGCCCCTCTCCATTTGGGTCTGGGGGCTTTCGTTGGGCCGGGAACCTGGGAGATTCCTGCAAGGTTGCAGTTCGAGGCCCGAGAAGCACTCTCCGGCCAACATGCCCAACTGCAGCAACAGCTCCCAAACCGAATGATCCAGGACCCAAAGACCTAGCTGGCCTGAAGGGCCCCCAGGGGGCCCCCAAGCAGCCCCTCTCCATTTGGGTCTGGGGGCTTTCGTTGGGCCGGGAACCTGGGAGATTCATGCAAGGTTGCAGTTCGCGGCCCGAGAAGCACTCTCCGGCCAACATGCCCAACTGCAGCAACAGCTCCCAAAGCGAAGGAGCCAGGACCCAAAGACCTAGCTGGCCTGAAGGGCCCCCAGGGGGCCCCCAAGCAGCCCCTCTCCATTTGGGTCTGGGGGCTTTCGTTGGGCCGGGAACCTGGGAGATTCATGCAAGGTTGCAGTTCGCGGCCCGAGAAGCACTCTCCGGCCAACATGCCCAACTGCAGCAACAGCTCCCAAAGCGAAGGAGCCAGGACCCAAAGACCTAGCTGGCCTGAAGGGCCCCCAGGGGGCCCCCAAGCAGCCCCTCTCCATTTGGGTCTGGGGGCTTTCGTTGGGCATGGATACCTGAGAGGTACCTGCAAGTTACAGTTCGCGGCCCGAGAAGCACTCTCCGGCCAACATGCCCAATATCCAGCAACAGCTCCCAAAGCGAAGGAGCCAGGACCCAAAGACCTAGCTGGCCTGAAGGGCCCCCAGAAGGCCACCAAGCAGCCCCTCTCCATTTGGGTCTGGGGGCTTTCGTTGGGCATGGATACCTGAGAGGTACCTGCAAGTTACAGTTCGCGGCCCGAGAAGCACTCTCCGGCCAACATGCCCAACTGCAGCAACAGCTCCCAAAGCGAAGGAGCCAGGACCCAAAGACCTAGCTGGCCTGAAGGGCCCCCAGGGGGCCCCCAAGCAGCCCCTCTCCATTTGGGTCTGGGGGCTTTTGTTGGGCCGGGAACCTGGGAGGTACCTGCAAGGTTGCAGTTCGCGGCCCGAGAAGCACTCTCCGGCCAACATGCCCAACGTCAGCAACAGCTCCCAAAGCGAAGGAGCCAGGACACAAAGACCTAGCTGGCCTGAAGGGCCCCCAGGGGGCCCCCAAGCAGCCCCTCTCAATTTGGGTCTGGGGGCTTTCGTTGGGCCGGGAACCTGGGTGATTCCTGCAAGGTTGCAGTTCGCGGCCGGAGAAGCACTCTCCGGCCAACATGCCCAACTGCAGCAACAGCTCCCAAGGCGAAGGAGCCAGGACCCAAAGACCTAGCTGGCCTGAAGTGCCCCCAGGGGGCCCCCAAGCAGCCCCTCTCAATTTGGGTCTGGGGGCTTTCTTTAGGCTGAGAACCTGGGAGATACCAGCAAGGTTGCAGTTCGCGGCCCGAGAAGCACTCTCCGGCCAACATGCCCAATATCCAGCAACAGCTCCCAAAGCGAAGGAGCCAGGACCCAAAGACCTAGCTGGCCTGAAGGGCCCCCAGAAGGCCACCAAGCAGCCCCTCTCCATTTGGGTCTGGGGGCTTTCGTTGGGCATGGATACCTGAGAGGTACCTGCAAGTTACAGTTCGCGGCCCGAGAAGCACTCTCCGGCCAACATGCCCAACTGCAGCAACAGCTCCCAAAGCGAAGGAGCCAGGACCCAAAGACCTAGCTGGCCTGAAGGGCCCCCAGGGGGCCCCCAAGCAGCCCCTCTCCATTTGGGTCTGGGGGCTTTAGTTGGGCCGGGAACCTGGGAGATTCCTTCAAGGTTGCAGTTCTCGGCCCGAGAAGCACTCTCCGGCCAACATGCCCAACTGCAGCAACAGCTCCCAAAGCGAAGGAGCCAGGACCCAAAGACCTAGCTGGCCTGAAGGGCCCCCAGGGGGCCCCCAAGCAGCCCCTCTCCATTTGGGTCTGGGGGCTTTCGTTGGGCCGGGAACCTGGGAGAATCCTGCAAGGTTGCAGTTCACGGCCCGAGAAGCACTCTCCAGCCAACATGCCCAACTGCAGCAACAGCTCCCAAAGCGAAGGAGCAAGGACACAAAGACCTAGCTGGCCTGAAGGGCCCCCAGGGGGCCCCCAAGCAGCCCCTCTCCATTTGGGTCTGGGGGCTTTCGTTGGGCATGGATACCTGAGAGGTACCTGCAAGGTTACATTTCGCGGCCCGAGAAGCACTCTCCGGCCAACATGCTCAACTGCAGCAACAGCTCCCAAACCGAAGGAGCCAGGACCCAAAGACCTAGCTGGCCTGAAGGGCCCCCACGGGGCCCCCAAGCAGCCCCTCTCAATTTGGGTCTGGGGGCTTTCTTTGGGCCGGGAACCTGGGAGATTCCTGCAAGGTTGCAGTTCGCGGCCCGAGAAGCACTCTCCGCCCAACATGCCCAACTGCAGCAACAGCTCCCAAAGCGAAGGAGCCAGGACCCAAAGACCTAGCTGGCCTGAAGGGCCCCCAGGGGGCCCCCAAGCAGCCCCTCTCCATTTGGGTCTGGGGGCTTTTGTTGGGCCGGGAACCTGGGAGATTCCTGCAAGGTTGCAGTTCGCGGCCCGAGAAGCACTCTCCGGCCAACATGCCCAACGTCAGCAACAGCTCCCAAACCGAATGAGCCAGGACACAAAGACCTAGCTGGCCTGAAGTGCCCCCAGGGGGCACCCAAGCAGCCCCTCTCCATTTGGGTCTGGGGGCTTTCTTTAGGCTGAGAACCTGGGAGATACCAGCAAGGTTGCAGTTCGCGGCCCGAGAAGCACTCTCCGGCCAACATGCCCAATATCCAGCAACAGCTCCCAAAGCGAAGGAGCCAGGACCCAAAGACCTAGCTGGCCTGAAGGGCCCCCAGAAGGCCACCAAGCAGCCCCTCTCCATTTGGGTCTGGGGGCTTTCGTTGGGCATGGATACCTGAGAGGTACCTGCAAGTTACAGTTCGCGGCCCGAGAAGCACTCTCCGGCCAACATGCCCAACTGCAGCAACAGCTCCCAAAGCGAAGGAGCCAGGACCCAAAGACCTAGCTGGCCTGAAGGGCCCCCAGGGGGCCCCCAAGCAGCCCCTCTCAATTTGGGTCTGGGGGCTTTCGTTCGGCCGGGAACCTGGGAGAATCCTGCAAGGTTGCAGTTCGCGGCCCGAGAAGCACTCTCCGGCCAACATGCCCAACTGCAGCAACAGCTCCCAAAGCGAAGGAGCCAGGACCCAAAGACCTAGCTGGCCTGAAGGGCCCCCAGGGGGCCCCCAAGCAGCCCCTCTCCATTTGGGTCTGGGGGTTTTCGTTTGGCCGGGAACCTGGGAGAATCCTGCAAGGTTGCAGTTCACGGCCCGAGAAGCACTCTCCGGCCAACATGCCCAACTGCAGCAACAGCTCCCAAACCGAAGGAGCCAGGACCCAAAGACCTAGCTGGCCTGAAGGGCCCCCGGGGGCCCCCAAGCAGCCCCTCTCCATTTGGGTCTGGGGGCTTTCGTTGGGCCGGGAACCTGGGAGATTCCTGCAAGGTTGCAGTTCGAGGCCCGAGAAGCACTCTCCGGCCAACATGCACAACTGCAGCAACAGCTCCCAAACCGAATGAGCCAGGACACAAAGACCTAGCTGGCCTGAAGGGCCCCCAGGGGGCCCCCAAGCAGCCCCTCTCAATTTGGGTCTGGGGGCTTTCGTTGGGCCGGGAACCTGGGAGATTCATGCAAGGTTGCAGTTCGCGGCCCGAGAAGCACTCTCCGGCCAACATGCCCAACTGCAGCAACAGCTCCCAAAGCGAAGGAGCCAGGACCCAAAGACCTAGCTGGCCTGAAGGGCCCCCAGGGGGCCCCCAAGCAGCCCCTCTCAATTTGGGTCTGGGGGCTTTCGTTGGGCATGTATACCTGGGAGGTACCTACAAGGTTACAGTTCGCGGCCCGAGAAGCACTCTCCGGCCAACATGCCCAACTGCAGCAACAGCTCCCAAAGCGAAGGCGCCAGGACCCAAAGACCTAGCTGGCCTGAAGGGCCCCCAGGGGGCCCCCAAACATCCCCTCTCAATTTGGGTCTGGGGGCTTTCTTTAGGCTGAGAACCTGGGAGATACCAGCAAGGTTGCAGTTCGCGGCCCGAGAAGCACTCTCCGGCCAACATGCCCAACTGCAGCAACAGCTCCCAAAGCGAAGGAGCCAGGACACAAAGACCTAGCTGGCCTGAAGGGCCCCCAGGGGGCCACCAAGCAGCCCCTCTCAATTTGGGTCTGGGGGCTTTCGTTGGGCATGGATACCTGAGAGGTAGCTGCAAGGTTACATTTCGCGGCCCGAGAAGCACTCTCCGGCCAACATGCTCAACTGCAGCAACAGCTCCCAAACCGAAGGAGCCAGGACCCAAAGACCTAGCTGGCCTGAAGGGCCCCCACGGGGCCCCCAAGCAGCCCCTCTCAATTTGGGTCTGGGGGCTTTCTTTGGGCCGGGAACCTGGGAGATTCCTGCAAGGTTGCAGTTCGCGGCCCGAGAAGCACTCTCCGCCCAACATGCCCAACTGCAGCAACAGCTCCCAAACCGAAGGAGCCAGGACCCAAAGACCTAGCTGGCCTGAAGGGCCCCCAGGGGGCCCCCAAGCAGCCCCTCTCCATTTGGGTCTGGGGGTTTTCGTTGGGCCGGGAACCTGGGAGAATCCTGCAAGGTTGCAGTTCACGGCCCGAGAAGCACTCTCCGGCCAACATGCCCAACTGCAGCAACAGCTCCCAAACCGAAGGAGCCAGGACCCAAAGACCTAGCTGGCCTGAAGGGCCCCCGGGGGGCCCCAAGCAGCCCCTCTCCATTTGGGTCTGGGGGCTTTCGTTGGGCCGGGAACCTGGGAGATTCCTGCAAGGTTGCAGTTCGAGGCCCGAGAAGCACTCTCCGGCCAACATGCCCAACTGCAGCAACAGCTCCCAAACCGAATGATCCAGGACACAAAGACCTAGCTGGCCTGAAGGGCCCCCAGGGGGCCCCCAAGCAGCCCCTCTCAATTTGGGTCTGGGGGCTTTCGTTGGGCCGGGAACCTGGGAGATTCATGCAAGGTTGCAGTTCGCGGCCCGAGAAGCACTCTCCGGCCAACATGCCCAACTGCAGCAACAGCTCCCAAAGCGAAGGAGCCAGGACCCAAAGACCTAGCTGGCCTGAAGGGCCCCCATGGGGCCCCCAAGCAGCCCCTCTCCATTTGGGTCTGGGGGCTTTCGTTGGGCATGGATACCTGAGAGGTACCTGCAAGGTTACAGTTCGCGGCCCGAGAAGCACTCTCCGGCCAACATGCTCAACTGCAGCAACAGCTCCCAAACCGAAGGAGCCAGGACCCAAAGACCTAGCTGGCCTGAAGGGCCCCCAGGGGGCCCCCAAGCAGCCCCTCTCAATTTGGGTCTCGGGGCTTTCGTTGGGCCGGGAACCTGGGAGATTCCTGCAAGGTTGCAGTTCGCGGCCCGAGAAGCACTCTCCGGCCAACATGCCCAACTGCAGCAACAGCTCCCAAAGCGAAGGAGCCAGGACCCAAAGACCTAGCTGGCCTGAAGGGCCCCCAGGGGGCCCCCAAGCAGCCCCTCTCCATTTGGGTCTGGGGGCTTTTGTTGGGCCGGGAACCTGGGAGATTCCTGCAAGGTTGCAGTTCGCGGCCCGAGAAGCACTCTCCGGCCAACATGCCCAACGTCAGCAACAGCTCCCAAACCGAATGAGCAAGGACACAAAGACCTAGCTGGCCTGAAGGGCCCCCAGGGGGCCCCCAAGCAGCCCCTCTCAATTTGGGTCTGGGGGCTTTCGTTGAGCCGGGAACCTGGGTGATTCCTGCAAGGTTGCAGTTCGCGGCCGGAGAAGCACTCTCCGGCCAACATGCCCAACTGCAGCAACAGCTCCCAAAGCGAAGGAGCCAGGACCCAAAGACCTAGCTGGCCTGAAGTGCCCCCAGGGGGCCCCCAAGCAGCCCCTCTCCATTTGGGTCTGGGGGCTTTCTTTAGGCTGAGAACCTGGGAGATACCAGCAAGGTTGCAGTTCGCGGCCCGAGAAGCACTCTCCGGCCAACATGCCCAATATCCAGCAACAGCTCCCAAAGCGAAGGAGCCAGGACCCAAAGACCTAGCTGGCCTGAAGGGCCCCCAGGGGGCCCCCAAGCAGCCCCTCTCCATTTGGGTCTGGGGGCTTTCGTTGGGCATGGATACCTGAGAGGTACCTGCAAGTTACAGTTCGCGGCCCGAGAAGCACTCTCCGGCCAACATGCCCAACTGCAGCAACAGCTCCCAAAGCGAAGGAGCCAGGACCCAAAGACCTAGCTTGCCTGAAGTGCCCCCAGGGGGCCCCCAAGCAGCCCCTCTCCATTTGGGTCTGGGGGTTTTCGTTGGGCCGGGAACCTGGGAGAATCCTGCAAGGTTGCAGTTCGCGGCCCGAGAAGCACTCTCCGGCCAACATGCCCAACTGCAGCAACAGCTCCCAAAGCGAAGGAGCCAGGACCCAAAGACCTAGCTGGCCTGAAGGGCCCCCAGGG